>NC_077230.1:73717924-74317924 GCF_027887165.1 Monodelphis domestica
AAAGAAAGAAAGAAAGAGAGAGAGAGAGAGAGAGAGAGAGAGAGAGAGAGAGAGAGAGAAAGAAAGAAAGAAAGAAAGAAAGAAAGAAAGAAAGAAAGAAAGAAAGAAAGAAAGAAAGAAAGAAAGAAAGAAAGAAAGAAAGAAAGAAAGAAAGAAAGAAAGAAAGAAAGAAAGAAAGAAAGAAAGAAAGAAAGAAAGAGAAGCCAGGATTATTTTTTTTAAAGAATTTACCTAGGATGAAGAAGAAGTATATTCGTAACAGTGAAAATACCAAAATGTCCAGAGACAGGAAATGCAGTTGTTGGAAGAACAGTGAGGAAGCCAGTGTCACTGGATCAAAGAGTTCTTGTTGGGAGGGCTGAGAAGGGATAGGAAGGCTGGAAAGATCTGGTGGAGGGTGAAGGACTAAGGACTAAGGAACAACAAACAGAAGTTTTGCTGGAGCTGATTGAGTTAGGGAATTATCATATTCAGACTTGTGCTTCAGGAAAATCAGTTTAACAGCGGACCACACACATACACCTGCTCAGCACACAAACTGAGGTTCAGCCCAAAGATTACTGATGCAGTGAGGAAAAAGCAGGATCCTCACTGCTGTCCCAGACAAGCCCACAGCAGTGCCCTTCCTCTGCTGTCATGGCTGTCCAGCTCTCCCTTGGACCTGTGGAAAAGTTTGAAGAAGGAGATCTTTATATTCTCATGTGAACCTGCCTCCTGGCTTTCCATGACATTTCCCTGAAATGCCTCCTCCTCCCCTTCATCCCCAACAATCCCTTTATTATGGAGTAACTATTGCATGGGCAGGGAAAAGAAAAAGTATTTATATGATTTCAGAGGTGAATAAAATCAAACAAGGGACATCTAGGTGGTATGATAGATAGAGTTTTGGACTTGAGTCAGGAAGGTCTGTGTTGGAATCCTGCCTCAGACATGTATTAGTTGCATGGCCCAGGGCAAGTCATTGAAACTTCTTAAACCTTAGTTTCTTCTTCTTTAAAATGAGAGTAAAAGGGGCAGCTAGGTGGTATAGTATATTGAGAGTCAAACCTAGAGACAGGAGGTCCTGGGTTCAAATCTGGTCTCAGACACTTCCTAGCTGTGTGAACCTGGACAAGCCACTTAACACTCAATGCCTAACCCTCATCATTTTTCTGCCTTAGAACCAATACACAGTATTGATTCTAAGATGGAAGGGAAGGGTTTAAAAAAAATAAAATAAAATGAGAATAATAGCACCTACCTTACAGGAT
Source organism: Monodelphis domestica (assembly GCF_027887165.1). NCBI lineage: Eukaryota > Metazoa > Chordata > Mammalia > Didelphimorphia > Didelphidae > Monodelphis > Monodelphis domestica. Next base: position 73,719,175 of record NC_077230.1, read on the forward strand.
CATTGGGAGGAGTGTAAGAGTTAAATTAATGTCCAATATTTCAAGTATTATTTTTATAAAGTTTATTATCTGACAAAATAGAACCATGTGACTAAGTTTTCTACCTGCCCCCAAATCCCCACTCCACCAAAACCACCAATAGGAAGGAAAGAGACCTAGACACGAAACTCCACCCAATTTATCCTGTCTATGTCAGCACCTAAAGACGGGAAGCGAATAGGGTTCTGGGAATCATAGTTTTTGCTGGGGATCTGTTACCCTAAAAAGGTAACAGGTTCTAATTTCACAGGAGCAAATGGAACAATATTTTGCAAATCTTAAAGCACTATGTATTATTATTTTAATATTATAAAGCATCCATATTAGAATGGAGCATTTTGGGCTGTGACCTGGGGTGCTAATGTCAAGGGGGAGAAGATGTAGGTACAGTGTTTTAGCAAAGGATTTCTTCTCTGGGGTAATTAAAAAACCATTCACATCAATAAATTAATTCATGTGTCTCTGCCCTATGGTAGTTTGCACTGTCTTCTAGGCCTTTTGACCCTGTTCCTTCACTGCTTCACCCTGCTTCCATCCCTTTCACTGCTTTCAGAGCTCCCACCTCCCCTCTCCCAACTAATTATTTATGCCTTGTGAAATTTGCGAATCTCATAAAGACATACGAAATGGCTTTATCGCTTGCCCATTTTGGAGGCATTTGAGAGGTTGCCAACAAATGGCCTCTCACTACAAATTTACTGGAATGGGAAGTACCATTATTATGGCAGTCCCTGATAAACAGATCACTGTGCTAAGGCTGGGAAATACAAAGAAAGGTAAAAAACAGTTCCTAGTTTTAAGGCGTTCACAATCTGTTGGGGGAGAAGTTAGTAGTTGGAATGTACATTCTTCCTGTTTAGCGAGGGTGTGGTGAACTGAACTTGAAAACAAACATTCATTTTCCTCTCTCAGTTTCTTGGCAAAAACGTCCTAAGAATATAATACACCCGTTATATCTCCTGGGTAATATTTAGCAAAGTAAAACCATGTCAAATTTCTTTTTTTTTTCCTATCCATGTATGAACGCTGCCTATGATCTAGATCACCATTTGAAGTAACAAATTTGTTTGTTTAGAGACTCAGAAATTGCCACTGAATCTCCAGGTCACCTGCATTTGCTATGGGGGCTCAAGACCCCATAAATCGTGAACATCAATTGTACTGAAGTGCATAATATCGGAGATGCTGGTTAATGAGAGGATCGGTGGCCTGTGACATGGGAAAGAAAGAGAAACCAGAAGTACATTTAATTCCTCACACATATGGATGTATATTCTGCAGGTTAATCTATCATCTATGCTGCTGTCCTTGGGAAGTTCACTCCATTGGCAGAATGGTTCAGGGAAGCATTAACAACACCAGCCTTACTTTCCTCTGAGCCCTGGTTCAAATAAATAACTTTGGGACCACTTGGACCTTAAACCAAGCATCATCATTCTAAACTTTGGTTTCAGATAGTAAAGGCAGAGGCCTAGGTAGAGTGGAGTTATGTCCTGGGCCCTCTTCAACTTGGTTTTCCCCAAGGGGAGTGTAAAATGGAGATTTGAACCTTAGATTTCAATCCCCAGAAGTCCTTGGTATTTCCCAGAACTCCCTATAATCTCACCTGAGTTTCCACTTGGGCGAGATCACAATGAGTATTTAACTGGTGGTAATGCCTACCTCTTGCTATCTCTACTCAGCCACTGCAAGATGTAGTAAGTAAGCTTTGAATGGGCTAATCAGCCCTAGGCACATGGTTTTCTTATTTTGTATTTCTTTATTCATTGATTTCTAATAATCTTTAATAAACCTCATAAAATATAATATTTCTATTACTAGAGACAAAATTTAATTTTACAGGAGTAACCTACAAGACAAGATGATGACTTTTAGTTTCATGTGAGGATATGATAGCTATTAACCTTAGCACTGAGTTTGTCAATGATAGATTATAGCTATTAGAGAAATAAGATCTGAGGAAACAGCATGAAAAGTGTTCTCTAATTATGCCCCCATTGTTACAGAAATTCAGATAGGTAAGGGATAAAGAGAAGTAAGATATATATGAACTTAGAAAAGAAAATTTTCAGAATGGTCCTTGGGCATTTGGGAGTCTGGTAGTATGAAAAGTCACTTAATTTTCCAGCACGTCAGTTGTTTTTTTTTTTTAATTTGTAAAAGGATTGAGTTGGGTATTCCACTTTCATGTTCACGAATTTTGAAATTCCTTCATCTGATCATAATCTATTTCCATTCCAATGTTCCCATTGCCTTATGTCTCAAATCTTCATTATGATCTCTAATTCCTCTACCTCAGTTCGTTCCCAGACTATCAGCCCAGCACTGTCTACACTCCCCTTCCTTTACACATTATGACCCCTGGGTAAAACAGTTCAACTCTATTCTATGTATTCTATTGCCAATCTTTCTCAACCTTGGACTACTCCATCATCTTTCCCCCTAATTCATGAAACTGGGAAAAATAAACAAACCACAGTAAATGGATCCACCACAAATTTATGGCATATAACTTCAAGTTTGCCCTCACCATGGAAAGGAAATACCCTTATACCACCACCCTAACTGACTCACTATCCCACTGCCCACACCAACTTTTTCAAACTTTTTTATCCCCTTTCAAACTTCCCATTACTCCCCCCCCCACTCTCTTAGCTAAGAACCTTGCCTAAGAACCATACTTGACTGAAAAAAATTGAGAGCACACACACGTGTCATTTTATCCCCTCTTCATCTCCTATCACTCAGATGCATTCTAATATTATCTCTTCCTTCCTCCTTATCTCACATAATTAGGTGACCCTTTTTCTGGCCAAGGCAAACATATTCAGATGATTCCATTCCACCCCAGTCTCTTTCCATCTACTGGTTACTTCCTTGGTGGCTACAAAGTCATTAAAAAAAAAACAAAAAACAAAAAATTCACTTGATCAATCCATCTTCACTAGCTATCACCCTACATTCTCCTGTTATGGCTAAATTCTGAGAAGGCTGTCTAAAATCAATGCCATAATTTCCTTTTCTCTCACTCTCTTCTTAATTCTCTTTGGTCTGGCTTTTGACCTCATTATTCTACTAAAACCATTTTCTCCAAAATTACCAAAGATTTCTTCATTGCCAAATTTAATATTCTTTTCTTGGTTCTCATCTTTTTTTATTAGTCTCTGACACTGTCAATCATTCTTCTTGATACTCCTTTCTCTCTAAACCTTTAAATAGGGACTGTTTTCCCCTTTCTTTGTTTTTTTTTTTAATAGTTTGTTACATTACAATACTCAATTAACTCCCTTTCTCTTTTCTCTCCCCCTTGGAGTGAAGGGAACATTTGACAAAAAGATAAATGTTTATTTAAATCATAGCTTTCTTATTTCTATTTATTGGCATGGAGGTAGGCATACACAAATCATTCTTCCAACAATATTTCTAATGCTATATATAAAAATGTCTTGAGTCTGCTTATTTGAATTTTCATAATTTTGTGTAGGTCAAACCATGCTTTCTAAAAAACTAACCTACTCATCATTTCTTACAACTCAGTAATATTCCTGTCACAATCATATGACACAACTTGTTTGACCATTCCCTAACTGATGGGCATCCTTTCTATTTCCAGTGCTTTGCCACCACGAAGATAACTGCTATAAATATTTTACAACATACCAGTTCTTTTCCTTTTTTCCTAATCTCCTTAGGAAATAAACTTAATAGAGGCATTTCTGGATCAAAAAAGCTTTATGCCTGAGCATAATGGCAGATTGCTCTTCAAAATAGTTGGATCAGTTCACAGTTCAACCAACAGAGTATTCATGTCCCTATTTTTCCACATCTTCTCCAATACTCATCATTTTGTCCTTTAATCACTTTAGCCAAGGTGTGAGATATCTCAGAGTTTTGATTTGCATTTCTCTTGTCAATAATGATTTAGAGCATTTTTTCAAATACTTACATATAGTTTTGATTTCTTCATCCCCCAACTCTCTTCATATTTTTCTTGGCCATTTATCAATTGGGAAAAGGCTTATATTCTTATATATTTGACAAAGTTCTTTTCATATTTTAGATATGAAACCTCTAGTTGAGAAAATGTCTATAATGTTTTCCCAACTTACTACTTTCCTTCTAATCTCAATTATATTAGTTTTTTTTTTGTTTTTTTGTTTTAAAATTTTTATTTAGTCAATTTAGGACATTATTCCTTGGTTATAAGAATCATATTCTTTCCCTCCCTCCCCTCCCTCCACCCTTCCTGTTTCCAATGCACAATTCCACTGGGTTTTACATGTGTCCTTGATCAGAACCCATTTCCATGTTGTTGATGTTTGCACTAGGATGATCATTTCAGCTCTATTAGTTTTATTTGTACAATTTTTTTAATTCAAAATTATCCATTTTACATCTCACAATGCTTTCTTTCTTTCTACATTCTCTTGTGCGTAAATTCTTTCCCTTTCCATAAATTTGATAGGTAATATGTGAAGAATGGAATTCACAGCGAGAAGCCATGAAAGCAAGAGAACAGTGACAATGGCCAAAGGTCATTTGGAATCTTGAGGCAAGGGCAGTTGGGAAACCCTAATGGACAAGAAGGAGAGTCTGGTCTTGACTTCTGATTGATCAGGAGCTTCCGGAGAGGATTTCTGGGAGACTGGATATTCCCATTGGACATGTTTCCCAATATCTCAGAGAAATCATCAGCCCTGAACCATCTTGGTTCTGAACTGAGAGGATCTGTGTGAAAGTGATCAACAGCCAGTTATCTCAAAGCAGTTACCCTGAGAAGAGCTTCATTTATTAAACCATCATTCAATCTTAAAGCAAAGCAGTCAGATCTATTATTAAGAGGACAAAGGAGGACTAGTGGTGAAGGGTTATTCAGAAGGAGAGCTCTCATAGGCCCAGGTAAAGCTAAATCCTGGGCCAGCCATCATTGCTCTCTCTCTCTGGCAGAGGTTTGACCAGAAGGGACACCGAGGAGGGTTAGGTAAAACCAAATTCCCTACCCAACTGTCAATTTTTCACTCCTGTGGTGTTTCCTATCCTGGTACAGACTTCTGTACTCCCTCGTGCCTCCCCATTCTACTCTCTGTCTAGAAGGGAGGGATACCCCTGAAGGTCAGCTCACCAAACCATTCTGACCAGCCATTTATTGTATCCTCCCAGGGGTTTCTACCCTTTTTACATATGTTCCCTATTCTAATTTGCTTATGATAACAATGTTGGTTTGTTCGATAAAGTATTTTACTATCTTACTGAAGAAACCAAAGCTTCCAATATAAACTTCCTCAGCTTCCTTCCTCTGTGTCCAAATCTTTCTCTCCTCATATTTCTTCTTCTTCCTTTTTAAGATAAGGTTAGCTAACAGCTTAGCTTCTCCACCTGTAGCTTGGTCTCATGCAATCCTGCTTCATTAGAGGACTATCATCCTTCAATTATTTCCCCTCTCACATCTTCAGTCTCTAAATCTCTACTGGCTTTTTCCCTCTGACAATATATTGAGATCTTCATCACTCTAAATAAAAAAACAATAAAGCCTCTTCACTCAGTCATGCTAACTATTCACACCACTAATCTCTTTCTTCTTCCCTTCACAACTAAACTTGCTGAAAGAGTAGGCTATCCTTATTGCTTCCACTTCCTCTCCATACATTCATTTATGGATATTTTCAATCTGCCTTTCTTTCTCCTCTATTTGACGGAAATGAAATAAAAAATCTGAAAACAGTGTTCTTTTTTCATTCCTTATCACAGCCATTAACATGCTTTCTACCATGTACCTTTACTGGAAACCTGTCTTTCCCCTGAACACACCACATTCTTTGACTAGAGGCCACACTTTTCCCCATTTCCCTTGACTCACAGGGTCTATAGGAGGGGTGGACATACCTTCCTTCCCCCCCCCCATACTTCTTCCTCCTAACCATTCATCTCTCACTTTGATTTAATATCTCTCACACTCTTGAAGTCTATACAGTACATTACCACTTCTTTTCCCCAAACTTTTTTCATGATTTCAGCATATGGACCTGAATCTTGAACATCTCATTGCCTGATATTTATCTTTAAAATTCATGATTACAACTAATATAACATTCCAACCCCACAATCAACTCCTTCTCCTTATCACTTATGTTTACATCAACATGGTCACTACTCAGATCTCAACATCTCATGAAATTGTTCTACCCTCAAGATATAAACTTGGAAATTCCACTCCAACCACAATTTACAGTCCTTTCTCATCTCCTAATCTCACTCCCACTCTGTGGCCTCCCTCAATGTAACCTTATAAAGACCCTTGACTCCAATCCCTCACTGTCCATCTCCCCCGATTTAGTGATCTCACATAGAATTCTCACTATTCACTTTCATGAACTCTACATTCCAGTCAAATTTGTCTGTATATGACATTCTTTTTTGTATAATTGAAAATCTGTTACCCTAAAAAAGAACTACATTTCCCAGGAGCCCACTGACTTCCTGTCATTATGTTCTTCCTATAGATAAGGGGATATTAGGCGGGAACATGGAAGGTCCCAGCTCTTTACTTCCAGAGCTTGGTGGTGGTAAGGCAGGTGTTTGAACTGGCTGATCAGCCATGGGCATGTGGTTTTTATTTTGCATCTTTTTTATTCCTGGATTTCTAATAATCATTAATAAATCTCATAAAATATAATATTTTTATTAGAGACTTAATTTCTACAATTTCCTGCCTGTGTGCTTTTGTATGGGTTGTGTCCCTCATGCCTGGAATATTCATTCTTCTCACCTGTGTCTTAGAACCCTTAGTTCCCTTCAAGTCTCAGTTTAAATGCCAACTCCTATATGTCAGAAGGTCAATAAACATCCACAGTGTGCCAGGTAGAAAAAAGAGTAGAAAAGGGGGTAGAAAAGGATTCTCCTACTTACTAGGTGCTCTCCCCACCTTGAAATTATTTTTATTATATATGCATATGTATATAGTAAATAAATACATATATAGTAAATATATTCATATATACAGGGGAGTATATACACTATATATATCTGTGTATGTATATATCTATGTCTATTGTAAGAGAGGGTTGCAAAAAAGAAAAAAGATGGAATTTTGAAGGAAGAGTGAGTGACAGCAAAGACCACTAAGGAGCAGAGGATGCTGGGAGAGAAGAGAGACTAGGCAGAGATCTGTGGAGAATTCTGCGCTTTTGGAGCTGAGACCTCGATCTGGAAGGAAGCATTTCCTTGCTGAGTACCTTTACCAAGAGATATAAAAGGACTGATCTGAACATAATCCAGTAATTACTCCCACAAAGCCATCTCATCAATTTAATATCTCAAAGATCATCTCAAGAAAGTATCAAACTTCTCAGACCCAAGAGGGGGTCATGGACTCTCAGCCGGAGAGCCCAGCTCTCACCTCTTGCCCTGTGCACCTGCTCATAATTAAAGAGAATTAGTGGGAATGGGAAGGAGAAATCCAAATGGGCTAAACAGCTGCTTAGGTGACGGACCTTTTAGGGGATAAGCCAGGGACTCCGACTCCCTCTTTCCAACTCCCTCTTTCCAACTCCCCTACTTGCCTTATAACTATTATCCATTAAACCTTTTACTTAGCAGTCATATTCATTCAAGTTATATATTCTTGGAGCTTAGGGAAGGTAACTTGCTGAGGCAATAGATCAGCCTTAACAGAGAGCAACCAAGACCCCTCCCCAGCTGAGTCAAGGATATGATGGAGGCTTGTCTCCTCGACCTCCTTGAGCCAGGAAGTCTGGGAGTAACCCCTGATCCACCCCGTAGGGGAGACCTTCCTTCAACTTCCCATCACCCACTCACAACAGGGGATCCCCTATTACCTGCATAGCACCCCTTGTCAGCATCACTTAGGAGAGGTGAAGGAGAGTAGGAGCCAGCCCATGGAGGTTCCTTATCACTCAACACTCTTGTTTCCTTCTCAACAAGCTCCCTATAGATCATTGTCTTACCATCATTATAAAAACACCAAAAGTATAGTTAGTATACAATCATTACAGTATGTCTATGTAAAGGGCTAGGGTGGGGAGGAGTCCTCTTTCTGACTTCTCTCCTCTCTCTCTCTCTCTCTCTCTCTCTCTCTCTCTCTCTCTCTCTCTCTCTCTATATATATATATATATATATATATATATATATATATATATATATACACACACACATATATATATAAATCCTTCTCTTTTCATTAACTTTTTTAAAACTTTACTTTCCATCTTAAACTCAATACTATGTATTGGTTCTAAGGCAAAGGAACAGTAAGGACTATGCCCTAGAGATTAAATGACTTGCCCAGGGTCAAATAGCTTGGAAGATTCCAAGGTCAGCTTTGAAACAAGGATCTTCCGTCTTCAGGCTTGGCTCTCAATTCACTGACCCATCTAGCTGCCCCTTTTATATTTATTTTTAAAGGACTATTTCCTCCCACGTCCAATGTTTTTTGGTGTTAACTTTGTCTTCTCTTTCATCCTCAACATTCATGGTCATTCAGTTACCAGTTTTTTTTAACTTATCATTCAATTTGGCACTATTTCTTTATTTGACTACACAATTTATTCCCAAATAACCTTTCTAGACTTTTCATTCTAAACCATGCCAATTCTGCTAGGTATACTCCAGCCATACCAGACCACTTTCTATCTCCCAAAATATACCCTCTTTTTTTCTGCCTTTGTGCCTGTATTGTCTTCTGCTTGGAATTATCTCCCTCTTAACCTCATTCTCATTCTCATGAGCTAACAAATGTTCATTTCTTCTTCTATGTTCCTTGATTTCTCCAGTTGGTAATGTCCTTTTCCCTCCCACACTTGACACATAGTAAATTGTATCTTGTTCTGGTCTCCTTGAACACTATCCCACTTTCTAGTCAGCATAAGTATACAAGTAACCAATATAAAGTAGCAATAGCAGGGGGAACCTAGAAGTCATGTACAAGCCATCCCAAAGATCAAAAGTGCATAATTAATAGTTTGTATAATTTATTATCCAAAAACCATATCCTGGTAATATATGCTAAATCAAGGGAAGTCATCTAAGCTTTGCTGTTAGAACCTTTTGATCTTACAATGAATAAATCTCAGATAAGTTCTAGATATACATAGTAATACTAGCAGGTCATCAAATGGTGCTTATAATTTTGAGATGACGTGGACATGTTAATTTTAAAGTTTTATTGACAACTTTGAAATGATTTGATATGTTAATGAACTAACCCCAATATGGCACTGATAAAAGTAATTCTGTTGCCCCCAAAACCCGATAAAATGAGACCTCAAGCTCCTGACCTCCAAACTCTTCCGTTTCCATCAAGTCCTTGTTGCCAAGAGCTCTCAACTGCAATATATGACTGTGCAAGTGATTATTTGTACCTCTCTCCCTCTTCATCTTCTTCCATATCACTGCCTGCCTTCCTTCACCACCCAATGCTCTGTCATCATGCCATCTGCCTCTGTATCCTTTGTCTCTGTACTTTCAATGTTGTTTGCCCTGACATTCTTGGTACCATAATATGTGTGATTCAAACCTTATTCCCCACTGTCATCATGGTCTCTCCCAGCAAGAACCAGGCATGCCTACTCCATTTAGTCATTTCATTAATGAATTACAAATTCAGCAGAGGTTTCATTTTGCATCTTTCTAATGTATTTATTCATGTGTAATATCTTCTACAAGATTGTAAGAAGTATAAGAACAAAGACCGTGACATCTAAACTTTGTATTTCTCACAGCAGCTAAAATGGAACTCTTCATATAGTAAATGTTATCTAACTATCTAGCTGTGGAATTAAATTTCCTGAAAGCCTTCTGTTTCAAAAGAGAATCTCTTTTCAATTCTATGTATATTCTTTTAATGATCTCATCTACTTCCATGGATTTAAATGAAATTTTCAAGCAAATAACTTAAATCTCTGGCCTCGACTCCCAATCTCCAATCCTTTTCTGAATACTTGTTGGATAGTCTCATGTGTATATACTGCTATCTCGAAACTAGCACCTATCTAATAGAGCCTCTCTTCTAACTCTGGATGCTGAATCATTTCCTGCCCATAACGTCATTATTTCTTTTAGTGGAATCCTCTTCCTCCTAGTCATTCATATTTAAAATATTAGACTCATATTTTGCCCTTCCCCATCCCTCAGCATTCACATCCAATCAATGGTTGAGTCTTTTTTTTTTTTAACCTTTACCTTCTGTCTTAGAACCAATACTGAGTATTGGTTCCAAGGCAAAGGAGTAATAAAGACTAGGCAATGGGAATTAAGTGACTTGTCCAGAGTCACATCTGAGAACAGATTTGAACCCAGGATGTCCCATCTTTAGGCCAATGATTGAAACTTATTAACTCATTGTACTCTCTTTCATTTGTTTCTTCCTCTCTATTTGTACAGTTACCACTTTAGATAAGGTCCATATTATCTTCCACTTAAACTATTAAAACATTCCTTTAACAGCTTTCTTTTCCTGCTTTCTCTACCCTATAATATATGTTGTAAAGAGCAAAAAATATTCCTAGCGTGTTGCTTTTATCTAGATTCTGAGTGATAGATGTAAAAGAAACCATCTTTTTCTAATTCTTCCTCATTTTCCAAACGAGAAAATTGAAGTTCAAAGTTCAAAGACTTGCAGTGAATGGTTTAAAGTAACAGAGACAGTGGTAGATTTAGATGCAAATCCCCAGTTTCCTGAGTTTTTTCCACTGTAACATGATCTCCCTCCCATTATCTGGATTTGAGCCAAATATCTCTTCAGAATGATTGTTGCAGTAACAGCATACTAGGAACACCCCAACGAGCCAGATTTCATGTCAAAAGCAAAAACAACAATAACAAAAACCCTTTAATGGCCCCATATCATCTAAAGAATTAAATCTAAACTCCTCATTATGGAATTCAAGGCTATCCATAATATAGTCTTCCTTTTTCTTCTCCAGACCAATCCCATACATTCTAAACTCACTGTTCTCTAAATATGTCCTATACTTTCCCAGCTCTGAGTGCAACTTCAGGTATTTCAATTCAACAGCTCTGGCTATTCCCTTCTACTTGGAAGAGCCCTCCCCATATTTGCACCTGTCAATGTCCTACACCTCCTTCAATATTAGTCTCAAACATTATGTCTCCATGATGACTTACCTGATCTCCTCTACATAATTTCTATAATTATGGATTTAGAGCTAGGAGCAAGCAACCCTATCATTTTGCCATTGTGGAAACTGAGGACCAGAGAGTTTAAGTGACTTTTCTAAGCTAGAAGGCAGAATTAAGATCTAAATCCAGATTCTACAATGACAAAAACTATATTTATTCTGTGCTTACCATGCTTCCTCTTTTCAAATCTCATAGCATTGTATCCTTCCCTTGAGGCATTTTTAAGCTTAAACTACAGTTATTTGCGTACTTATCTTAGTGTTCCCATGTGGGAATTTCTTCCTAGCACTTTTCAGGAAATTTAGATTTCCATGAATCACAAATGCTGAGAAAAACAGATGGAAAAATGAGGGGGAAAGTAGTCTAATTCTCCCATGAGAATTAAAAGTTAACAACCAACAATGGAACTGGTTTGAAGAAATCCATTGACATCAAGTCAAAAAAGTAAGAGCATGAAATACAGGCAGGTAATGATAAAAATTGAGTATTTAGGAACTCGCTGGTATATAGGTAGGTCAATCAATGGTCAAACATGGAGTCACCTCTGTCAGTTGGGACCTAGCAAAAGGTCATTCCTCACAATAGGCAGAAAGATAAATGAGCAGCAAGTGGCAAGAATGTTTTAAGTGCTTTACTATGTGTTAGGTTAGGCACTGTACTAAACTCTGCTGACTGCTGATGAACCTGGCTTCCTTTAAGTCCCAACTGAAATTCCACCTTTTACAAGAAATCTCCCCCTGGTTGTTGATTTTTTTTCAGTCATTTCTGGCTTTTTTTGATCCAATTTGGGGTTTTCATAGTAAATATATTGGAGTGGTTTGCCATTTCCTTCTGTATCTTATCTTACAGACGAACAAACTGAGTCAAACAGGGCTAAGTGACTTGCTCAGGGTCACATGACCACAAAGTATCTGAGGTCAGATTTGAACTCTTCAGGACCATCACTCTAACCACTATTCTAGCTAACTACCCACAAATTTCTTAATTCCAGTGCTTTCTTTCCTTTAATTACTTTGTATTTATTCTTTATAGCTTGTTTTGTATATATTTGCTTGCCCATTTTCTCCAGTTGTGAAATACTTGGAGGCAGGGACTGCCTTTTGTCTCTTTTTGTATTCCCAGTGCTTAGCTCAGTATCTAACACATAGTAGACACTTTATCCATCTTTACTGATGGATGGATGGATTGGGGAATGGCTAAACAAAATGTGGCTTATGCATGTCAAGGTAGTAGTAGTCTCTCAGTAACCGAGGATGACGATTGTCTTTGTGCGCTTTCATCTGTGATGTAGATGAGTGTACACAAAGACACTTGTGCGTGAAGGAGATTTAAGTGGAAAAGTCGATGCATGGAGACAGTCCCACTCTCTTGGCGTTGGAAGCCTGGGTCCAGCGGCACGAAAAATCATTACACCTGAAGACTTCCTCAGCTGCATTGGATGGCCGTGTTGTCCTTTGTGCTCCAACATGTCCTAAGCACTCCACAGTGCTTTGCTGTGTCGCCATCTCAGCCGTTGAACCTTCTTATTGGTTTCTTCCGTCTGTTCAGCCGAAGCAGTCTTCACATGCTGGGTGAGCAAAGCCTTGTCAAGGAGTATTACTATAAAGTAAGAAATAACAACTATAATAACTAAAGAGAAGCTTCGGAAAACATAAACTGAGGTGAAGTAATCAAAGTCAAGAACATAATGTATACAATGAGTACAACAATGCGAATGGAAACAACCACACATACATATTTTTTAAAAAGTTACAAGGAGTACATATGACCCCAGAGAAGATATATGAGAAGATAACTTTATTCTACTTCTTTTAAGAGATAGGAGGTCCCTGGATATGGAGCATTGTATATATTTTTGGATTTTTTTTTTTTTGGCATATTGATAGGTTTTGCTGAATCTTTTACTTTTTTTCCTTTAAAAATAGTATTTGTTAAATACTCCCTGGGAGGGGGAGGGAGATTCTGGTGATGTAAGAAATAGGAGATATCAATGAATATGAATTCTCACTAGGCTTGAAGGGGCAGAGCATTCCAGGCATGGGGTACAGCCAATGCAGAGTCATGGAACTACAAAGTGAAGAGTCATAATCAAGGACCTGCAACAGGAAAGTATAGTCAAATTGTAGAAGGCACAGAAGGGAACAAGACATTAGAATACTAGAAATGTAGGAAGGGATAAGGGTTAGAGGAGTTTTCAGTGCCCAAAAGAGGGCTTTATATTTGAGCCAAACACGCAATTTACTGTTTCAAAGGAGATAAAAAGCATTCCTGGCTAACCCCCATTCCTGTGGTATCAGGATGCTTCTTGTGTTGGAAGAAAAAATGTTTAAAAGGAAGGAAACAGTTAATCAAACCCAGAAACACTCCAGGAGAGGTCAGCTAAGGTGGACTGCCACCCCAGTTAGGAGGAAGTATTGCTGCCACTGTGCCCAACCTACAGCAATTTGTAGGGAATGCCAATACCAATCAACTCTGAGAGTCAATGGTTAACCTGTGGTCACTCATTGTTTGTATCTTCCCTTCTTACCCAACATTCAGAACAGAAAAAAGGATTGGGCCACCAGGAAATCACTTTTTAAAATTTGCTAAACCTTTCTCTAGGGAGGTTCTATCTTTCAGAGGCAAAATCACTGGTCAAACCACCTGCTGGAACATTGTGTTTACTTATAGGGGATCACAGTTTATTGTAAACATTGACAAGTTGGTGAGCATCCAGGGGAGGACAACCACTAAGGTGAAGATCTTTGTATCCTAGTCAGATAAGGAGTAATTTAATGATTTCAGATGTTCTGTCTTGAAAAGGAAAGGGGTATGAGGAAAGAAAGAGAGATGTGATAGCTGTATTCAAAGATTTGAAGAGTTATTCTGTGAAAGATAGATTAGATATTCCATTTGGCCCCAAATGGGCAGAACCAGTCAATGAATCCATCACTCATTTATTAACACTTAGTTTAGAATCATAGCCTCGATCTCCTGTGCCATTTAGCTGCCTCATTAGTAGAGAAGATCCTCAACACTGCAAGCACCATTGTAGATGCTAGAATACAAAGACAAAAATGAAACAATCTATGCTTTCAATGATTTTGATTCTATCTGGAAAAACAACATGTATTTTATATAAGTAATTATAAAATACATATATGTGGAATAAGTACAAAATAAAATAAAAGTACAAATTAAAATAAAATTTACATATAAGTGCAAAATAAAAGCAAGATAGTTAAGTGCAAAGTAGTTAGTGATGGAAGGCATTAGCAGTTGGAGGGATCAGGAAAGGTATCATGTAGAAGGGGTCATCATCTTGAAGGGGTTGGGAATATGAAGTGAGAAGGAGAATACATTCTAGGCAAGGGGGAATAGGCAGTGTGAATGCACAAAGACAGAAGATGGAGTTTGATATACAAGGAACAGAGAGAAGCCGAAACCGAGTCTTACTGGACCACAGGGTGCCAAAAGAGGAATAAAATATAACAAAGTTTTAAAAATAGGTGAGGGTTAAGGCTGGGAAGTTTTAAAAGCCAAATAAAATAGTTTTATTTTATCCTAGAGACAAAAAGGAGCTGATGAACAAGAGAGTAACACAAACTCCTGGTTGAGGAAATTTATTTTGAAAGTCTTGTAGAGAATGGGTTACAACCCATTGGGGAGAAATCTGAAGCAGGTAGACCAATTAGAAGAAACCAGGAGCAATGGATGGAAGTTATGAAGAGGGAAATTAAGGCATGATTCCAATCAAAACTTCCTAACAATTAGAGCTGTCCCAAAGTGAAATGGGCCAGAATGAACTTGGTTTCCACAACTGCAAGTATTCGTATTTGAAGAGATATTCTGTGGAAGAACCAGTCAGTGAATTAATAAACCACTTATTAAACATTTAGTTTAGAGTCAGATTCCTTATTAAACAGTCTTTAAGGTGATGTTACATGGGCCCCTGTCAGGCAGGTTTTACCAGGAAGCATATGTATGAGGGCCCCTCCAATTTTCAAAGTTTATGGTTGTGTAGTTTCATTTCCAAATCATTACATAGATTTCTGATGTCCCTTCCTCCCAGAAATACTCTGAAAGTAGACATTTACAGGGATTCTCCTGATCACCTAGTTTTCCTGGAGCTTACAGATAAACTCTAGAGAGAATTCAAACTAGATGAAGGAGTCTACATTCAAGCCGTAAAAGGGTCCTTAAGGTTGGCAAAAATGTAGGGGGTTGAGAGATCAACAATGCTTTGGGAAGATTATAGTGATTGTTGAAACTCCCATCTCAAAGCAGTGGAGAAACATTGCCTTCAGTTCATAATGAGAGACTGACAAAAAAAGGATGATGATTAATGTGTCTATGTTAGCATTATTAAAATCATAAAATACCCAAATTTAAAGATGAAACAATATTGTGAGTGGTGGAAAAGAAGGGGCAAGAGAAAGAGTGCCAGAGAGGAGAGTTCAGGTGATTAAAAAGAAGAAAGAATTTCTATATAACGATCCTTTTTATAATAGCTTTAAGGCATGTGGTTCTTAAAAAAAGGAATGGGACAGAGGTTGAGGGGACATGACAGAGGAGAGACTCTAAATGAACACTCTAATGCAAATACTATCAACAAAGCAATGGGTTCAAATCAAGAAAACATCTAATGCCCAGTGGACTTACGCGTCGGCTATGGGGGTGGGGGGGAGGAAAAGAAAATGAACTATGTCTTTAACGAATAATGCTTGGAAATGATCAAATAAAATATATTAAAAAAAAAAAAAGGAATGGGACTGGTTTCAAAAGATCATTCTTTTCTCACCACTGCCAATCCCACTCTTTTCAAAGAAACTTTTGTTTCTCTTCTGGCCTCAACTATGTGGAGTAAAGTTACTAAAGAAGGAACCTGAAAAAAAAGTATAGAAATTTTTCTTTGTCTAAAATAACCTGAAGTTTCTTTAAGAGAGGAAGGGAAGGGATCTACTAGTTAAAACAACCCAATCCTGATGGATTCAAGCATATTATTGATGATTATTAAAAAGTAATGACGTTGGGGGCATCTAGGTTGCTCAGTGGTTTGAAAGCCAAGCCTAGATATGAGAGATTCTGGGTTCAAATCTGGCCTCAGACACTTCCTAGCTGTATGACCCTGGGTAAGTCATTTAACCCCCATTGCCTAACCCTTACCACTCTTCTGCCTTGGAACCAATACACAGTATTGATTCTAAGATGAAAGGTAAGCCTTTTTAAAAATTTTTTGATAATGTTGTTCTTCCTACATTTCAAAGAGGGCCAGTGGCATCATAAGGGTGATATCTTGACTTCTATATGAATTACATTCAAATGAAGCAGAGCTTGTATAAAAGTTAACAGCCTCTCTCTCTTCCAGATTATTAACTATTCTAGAGTTGTCTAGAGAAAGACAAAAGTCAAGATGATTAGTAATGGCTCAGGATGTAATGGATGACATTGATTGCTTCAGTATCTAACCAAGCTTTCAGAGCTCCATAGCTCCTGCTTCAGCCGTCTTCAAGTCCTTTGGGAAAATTTGTTCTCATCTGCCAGGTCTACCAGGGAAATCTTCACATGCTTCAAGTATTCATTCCTCAACCTCACCAATTGGTTTCAGGCGTGTCAGTTACCCTTAACCTGGGTTAGGCTATCTGCTGAACATACTACTGCTTCTTGGCACCACGAGTGACCGCTGAGGTCCAAATGGATGCCACAGCTGCCCTGAAAAGGGCTTGGCAAGCTAGTCCTCCCAGAGAACATCGAAACAGATGATAATTATATTCAGAAATTTAGTTGATACAAATGAATGTTACAACAAGAAGTAAGAAGAGCCTAAAACACCTTGGTCAGCAAGAAACTTGACCTACTTCCCAAGTGGAAAGAGGTGGCAGCCAAAGGTTTAATGGTTTAATATATAAAGCTATTTTCGGTCTTCTGAAGGAGGCTAAGGGAAAAGATGATAAACAAGATGACTACATAAATCAGAGAACAGCACAGTAGTTTCATTGATTTATTCTTGACCCTTCTTTTGTTATCATTGCTATTGATGTTTTTCAGTCTTTCAGTTGGGTCCAACTCTTTGTGACCCTGTCAAGCATACTATGCTAATACTGTCCACAGGGTTTTTTAGACTAAGTTAATGGAGTAACTTGCCATTTCCTTCTCCAGAAGATTAAATCAATTAGCAGTTAAATGACTTAGGCAAGGTCACAACTAGTGAGTGCTGAGGCAGGAACTGAACTCAGGTCTTCCTGACTCTATCCATTGAGTCACCTAGCTTCAGTAAAGGATAAATATCACTATAAGGAAAGCTTGGAGAGAGACAAAACCAAGCAAATCATCCTGAGAATTTAAGTATGAAGATGGAAGGAGGAACAAACAGAAGATAAATGGAAATGATCTACTAAGTTTATCTGTTTTTTAATGCAAACTGTTTTCACCATCAAGGACAATATAACTCCTTGTACTCTAAAATCACAATCTGAAAAAGTCCTTATAAAGAAGATAGAAATGACACTAAGGAAAACAAATACGGGAAAAGCAACTGAATTAGACCAAGTATTCACAGAGGAGATTGTTGCTGATTATGACACAGTTGTGAAGGCACTGGAGCAGGACCAATTCCCAAAATATAGGAAAGAAGGGGAAATTCCATAGGCATGGGCAAAGGAAAAGTCTCAACTTGAAAATCTCCAAGGAGGGAGAGCATGTCAGCTTTCAAGACAATCCATTATACTTTGGGATAGCTTTTATTGTCAGGAATTTTTTTTCCTCATTTATTCAAACTAAAATTTGTCCCTTTGCTGATTGCATCTGTAGGATCCTGGTTTGGATTTCTGGGTTTCCAGCAGAATTATCATAATCCCTGTTCCCCAATAACAGCCTTTCAATTACCTGAAGAGAATAACCATTCCCCCATCACTGCCCACTTAGTTCTCTTTAACCAGAATGAGCATCCCAGTTCCTTCAACTAATTGTCATTTATCAACAATTCATAGGAGGGGTAGAAATCTCAGAAAATAAATAAAAACAATCACCACAAGGAAAAGTTTTCTGAAGATAGAATAGTTATAAAACTGAATTCACCCCATTTCTTCCTCAGGCAGAAGAATAAGGAGACACTAGTAAGGATAGGTATATTCAGCAACCCCACTGACAACAATATATAAAGGAGCCCTTGCTTAATTTCTTCCTCCCGGCTGTTCTGAAACAGTTCAATCTGAAAATTCAGTCAATATCTAATAGCATTAAGAAAGCTGTGATTAGTTGGAAAACCCCACACTGCTTAATCTCTGTCTTCAAACACAATAGGAATTATTATCATAAACGCCAGAAGAACAAACCACAGAGAAGCATATCTCCCATCCTCCATGAAATATTCTCTGAGAATCACATATAATGGCAACTGTAAAAATGGAGATTTTGAACCCTAGACTTCAATCCCCAGAAGTCCTTGGTATTTCCCAGAATTCACTATAATCTCACCTGAGTCTCCACGTTGGGGATATCACAATTGGTATTTAACTGGCAGCAATGCCTCCCACGCTCTTCTCTTCCATTGCAATGATGTAGCAAATATAGTGGTAAACTAAACACAGGGATTTTGAATGAGCTAATCAGCCATGGGCACATGGTTTTTATTTTGTATTCTTGATTTCTAATAATGTTTAATAAACCTCATAAAATATAATATTTTTATTTTTAGAAATATAATTTAATTTTTACACAACCAAGTAATTCAGCAAATACAATAATAAAAGCCAACATTCATATAAAACTTTAAGGTTTATAAATCTAAACTCAAACTTATTTGAGACTTACAGAAACTTGTAAGGGAAGAAATACAAGAATTATTCTCCCTACTTTCCTGGTGAGAAAACTGAGTTGCAGAGATGTTGAAGTGACTTGCCAAAGTTTATCCACCTAATAAGTGTCAGAGCTGGGATTTGAATTCAGTAGATGCTAGCTGCAATGTATGTACTATGCTGTCTCCCAGGATGATGAGATTCCCCTATTCTAAGAGTGATAGTTCATCATTTTCTTCTCCAGTTCATTTTATAGATGAGGAAACTGAGGCAAACAGGGTGAAGTGACTTGCCCAGGGTCACACAGCTAGTGTCTGAGGTCAGATTTGAGCTCAGGAAGATAAGTGCTCCTGATTCCAGGATTGACACTCTCTCCACTGTGCCACCTAGCTGCTCAAGCCTTAATTGCCTTGGTTGCAATTATTCAATTCAGGCTCTTCCTCCACTATCAGTTCTCAAAGACCTTTCCTGTTTCAAGGTTTATGAAATCTGCTCCTATGATCCTTTTCCCAAACTTGTTGCTGCCATCTCCTGGTTTTCAAATCACTTTAATTTTTTAAATGACTTAAATATACAATTCCTATTCTTCCTCACTATTCCATTGTCTCCCATCACCCACTAGAATTTCAATATTCATGTTGATAGCCCCTCTGACAACAGGAACCCACAATTCCTCAACACCAACAACAAGCTTCTTTACCCCCTACTTAAGCCAGGATAAGTGACTTGTTCCAGCTCCATTTCACACTACTTCCTCCATATCTCCTCTACAGAGCCTCTTCTGATTCTCTGCAGTTGCCCGACTCCAAACACTGTATTTGCGCATTCCTATTTGTGCTGTATTCTTGTTCAAGTAAAATGGAAACTTCGCGTTGTTTAATTTTTGTCTCTGTTTGCCCTGTGCCTGGAATAGCTCTTTGCACAAAGAAAGTGCTCTTCTCTGTGTTGAACTGATCTTCAGAAGAACTTCTCAATCTAGTATTATTTAAACAAGAGGAAACTGAATATATAACCTCAGCTAAGCCCTTGATGCTAATTAGCTCTCTTCTTCCATAGCTCTCTTTCATTTCCTATAGCTATTGCTCCAAACCTGCTCTTTAACAACCAAATCTCTGTCTACCCCTATATGGGAGATTACCCAGCCCTGTGATTTTTCTGAGAAGAATGAAGCCACCCATTGTGAACTCCCTCAGAGATCCTCAATCACTCCTCAATTTCTCAGCATCGCCCTTCTTCCTTCCTATAATGGAAGAAGAACTATCCTTACTTCTGACCTCAGTTATTTTAGGATTAGCACATTTTATCGCTTTCTCATCTTCCTCCTCTAAAGTCTTGCTCTGACAGTTATCCACTTTCCTCTCTTTCATGTTTATTAATACTCTTCCTAACCACTGCTTTCCTTCTTTTTACCAGACATGCTCAGAGCTTGATAACCCTTAAAAAATGCCCTTGGGGGCAGCTGGGTAGCTCAGTGGATTGAGAGTCAGACCTAGAGACAGGAGGTCCTAGGTTCAAATCCGACCTCAGACACTTCCCAGCTGTGTGACCCTGGGCAAGTCACTTGACCCCCATTGCCTAGTCCTTACCACTCTTCTGCCTTGAAGCCAATACACAGTATTGATTCCAATATGAAAGGTAAGAGTTTAAAAAAAAAATTCCGGGGGCAGCTAGGTAGCTCAGTGGATTGAGAGCTAGCCCTAGAGAAGGGAGGTCCTAGGTTCAAATCTGGCCTCAGACACTTCCCAGCTGTGTGACCCTGGGCAAGTCACCTGACCCCCATTGCCTAGCCCTTACCACTCTTCTGCCTTGGAGTCAATACATAGTATTGACTCCAAGACAGAAGGTAAGGGTTTATTAAAAAAAAAAAATGCCCTTGACCCATTCAGCTAGTATTCCACTCTCTATTCTTTCCTCTACTACTCAACTATTGAAAAAAAAAGTCTATATCTGATCTCTTCAATTCCTCACTATATTTCCTTTAACTCCTTCCAATTGGGCTTCCTACCTCTCCCCCCCCTCCCCACGGCACTAAAAGTCCTTTCCCAAAGGAGACTAATAATCTTCCAGTTAACTGAGCCAGCAGTCCCTTTTCAGACTTTGTCTATCTTGATTTTTTTTTTTAATTTTGACACTGTCGACTACTACCTCTGATTGGTTACATTCTCCTCCCTTGGTTTTAAAGACACCACATTCTTTTCCTTCTCCCCTTGTCTCTCTGGTCTTTTTCTGGTCCTTTTTCTGGTCCTTTGTGGGATCTTCGCCCATCTCTGACCTCTCTAGAGGAATATTTCCCAGTGTTTCTTTTATAGCTCCATTATTTCCACTATGGCTCTTCCCTTTTCCTGTAATCAGTGGTTGGTCAGTTGGTTGTTCATCCATTATTTTCAAAGAGGACTCATGACATTATGGGGCAATGTCCTGACTTGGGAGTCAATTGGATTTAAGTGAGGTAGAGCTGGGCAAAGTTGTCAGCATCATCCTTCTGGAGTCAATGAAGTAAAAAGTCAGGATGACTGGCAATAGCCCAGGATACAGTGGATGACCTTGCCCGATCAGTACTGTTTCATCCTCCTTCTTAGGTGTTGGAACAAATTGTTCTCATTTACCCATACCCCAAAAGAAATCTTCATGTGCTTTAAACCCTAACTAAAATGCTACTTCCTCCAAGAATTCCTTTCTGACTTTCCATTTCCCAGACAGTAACCAACTCTTTCTTCAACCCTACCACAGTACTTTGGGCAGTTAGGTGGCACAGTAGATAGAGTGCCAGGCCTGGAGTCAGGAAGACTCATCATTCTGAGTTCAAATCCGGCCTGAGACACTTACCCTAGGCAAATCACTTCACCCTGTTTCCCTCAGTTTCCTCTTCTGTAAAATGAACTGGAGAAGGAAATGGTAAGCCACTTGAAAATCTTTGCCAAGAAAATCCCCAATGGAATCATGAAGCATCTGATACAACTAAACAACAACCACAGTACTTTGTTTTGTACTTGTTATATTGTAAATGATAGTTATAAATATGGATGTCTTAATCCCTTACTCCCCTACTATATTATAAAGTCCTTTTAAGAAACAGGATCTATGTCTTATCTAAACTTCTAATCTTTCCTGGCACCTATTACTCTGCTCTGCTCTGTTGCTATTCCCCATAAAGATGAAATTAAGGCTTAGCAAAGTTAAGTGACTTGTGCAAAGCCATATGACTGATAAATGGTCATTAAAAGAGTGAGAACTGGAAACGGGGTCTACCTATCTAATTAGTTGAAGGGTCTTTTCATGATACCATTGCTGCAAATCACAATTTTGATACCAGGGCATAAGATGATATACTGAGAGCTGAAAAGGATCTTTCAGATTTTCTAGTCCAACTTATTCATTTTACAGATGAGGAAACTAAGATCCAGAAAGATTAAGTGACTTGCCCAAGATCACATAGCTAATAAGTAAACAAGGAATAAGGAAAATAGTTAAGCAAAAGTAAATGAGACAATGACCATGCCTGTTATGACAATATTAAAAATCTATAAGTACCTATCCCTCCATAAACTCTAAACTCCATGAAAGGAAGGAGGTATATTTCATAATCTGACTTCTAGAAATAAAATACTTTATTGCTTAACTATTTTGTTGTTGTTGTTATTAATGTTATAAAGGAGAGGAATGAGGGGAAGTGCACGACAAATTGGAATGTGACTATGGTGTCTGAAACAAAAGACACTAATAAAACTTGAAAAATAAAATAAACTTTAAAATAAATAAAATATAATAAAACTAAAACAACCTTTAAAAAGATCAGCTTTAGCATCTTAGCAATCACATCTCCAAATCCTTTCAATTCCCTAAATTTTTGTTTCTCCAGCCCTGTGACTAGAAGGTTTTGGTTTGTTGTTGGGTTTTTTTTGTTTTTTTTTTAATCATCCTCTTGTCCTTGACATAGCAAAGGGGGGGAGGATGGTATTTTTTAATGTGCTTAGCCATCACCATAACTCTGACTTGTCCCAAACTTTAGTGCTTCTGACGTGATTCTCACCAGTGTCTTTAAATTTCTTATCTGAATAATTTGTGCTTGGTCCATCAGGAATTCACTCTTGAGAGCATCCTTCTGTGCTTACAAAAACTACTGAGAGCATCGAGCCTGTCTCCTTCCATCACAACCAGCAAACAAGTATTCTTGCAGATTGCCTAATTAACTAATTTATTAATTACTATTTTTGGCTGCAGACAAGTAAGTAATGTCAGCATTTAGACATCTTTTTTCCATCTTGTGCAGAGAGCAAGCTTGTGATCTGAAGAAAGATTAGTTTATGGAAAAATAAAACTTAAAACTTTTATCTATAAACTGCTAAAACTTATAAAGTACTAATTATGATCATTGTGTGGGAAGGAGGCTCCCAATTTCAATTTTTGTTCTGAAAATTGACACAAAAATCTAGATGGACAGTTTAAATGGGGAAAATATAATTTATTTCACCTAGTAAACCAAGATGAAAGCAATTTTCCCCTAAAGGAACCATCTTTGCTGTATGAGGAGAACTTGAACACTTAAAGGAAATTCTTAAAATCCCCCTAAAATAAATCACTGAATAAAAATGAAACTTCTTTGCTTCTCATGTTATGAGATGCTTATGTTAATACTTTTCCTAGAGTGATTTAAGAATAGGTCATTTAGGGGTTAGATTGCAGAAGGCCACTGGACAAAGTTATTTCCTCAGAAATATCTCCACTTGTTCCCCTTTCCCACAACAAATATCCAATTTTTACTGCCAATTTTTGCAAATATATGCAATTATGGAAGGAATGAATGCTGTATAACACTGTTTACAAAAACTGGTAAAATTGGTAAAAACATACACACAAATTATATCATAATATTAATAGCTGGCATTTATATAGAACAAGCTATGTGCCAAGCACCGTGCTATTTGCTTTATAATTATCTTATTTGATCCTCACAACATCTTTGCAAGGTAATAATAAAAAGTAAATTATGGATAGTATTTACCATGTGCCAGCCACTGTCTTATAAGCTTTATAATTATTATCTACTTGATCTTCACAACAACCCTGGAAGAAGGTGCTCTTACTGTCTCCATTCTATAGATGAAGAAACTGAGGCAAACAGAAGCTAAATGACTTGCCCAGAGTCACACAGCTAGTATTTGAGGGTGAATTTGAACTCAGCTTTCTGACTCCAGACTTGGAGCTCCATCACCTAGCTACCTCAGTGGAGATGGCAGAAAAGACTTCTATCCAAATAAAGATGTCGATCATTTTGAGCATAGTCCTAATTTAGAGACTTCCTTTGTGTGAGGAACAAAGTTCTCTTAGCAAGACTGGACCCAAGTAAAACGATGGAGCAGGCAAAGGGGGTTTCCTAGGAGAGCAATAATAGTTTGTTTTGCTTGTTGCATCAATGAGTGGGAACTGTAAAGGCAAATTTTGATTTAAAATAAGAAACTTCCTTAGAATCATTCCACCTTTATAACTCCTCCCTTGTCTCCTCTGACACTGCTACCACCTTGCTGCAGGTCCTCATCATGTTATGCCTGGACTATTGCAATAGCCCACAGGTTAGTTTCTCTGCCTCAAATCTTTTCCCCCTCCAGGTCACAGTCTCCATTCAGTTGTCCAGTGGATTTCCTAAGGTGCAAGTCTGACCATGCTACTTCTCTACTCAACAAATTCCAATAGCTCCCTATTACTTCCAGGATCAAATAGATAATCCTTGGTTTTGCATTCAAAGTCCTTCACAGATTGGCACTCTTTGACCTTTTTTACTTAAATTTACTTAAATTACTTCTTAAATTTTACTCCTGTCCATATACTCTGGGCAGCTAGGTGGCACAGTAGATAGAGTGCTAGATTTGATCTTCCCAAGTTCAAATCTGATATATACTAGCTGTGTGACCCTGGGCAAGTCACTTTATCCTGTTTGCCTCAGTTTCCTCATCTGTAAAATGAGCTGGAGAAGCAAACAGCAAACTACTCTAGTATCTTTGCCAAGAAAACCCTAAATCAGGTCACAAAGACTTGGACAGGACTGAAAAATGACTGAACAAAAACAACCACATACTCTGATAGAGTTGCACTGACATCCTTGCTCTTCTTGCAACATATTTCATCTCACTACCCTGGGTGGTCTCTGGTCAGTCTGTATGTTTGTAATTCTCATCCTCCTCATCTCTGCCTACTGGCCTTCCCAGATCCCTTGAAATCCCAGTTAAAACCTTACCTTCTACAAGTAGTCTTTCCTGATCCCTTTAGCCTTGGCTCCTTCCTTCTGAAATTTTCCCCAGTTATCTTGTCTATCTTTTTTTGTACATAGTTACTTTTCTGTTGTCTCCCCATTTGATTGTGAGCTCCTGAGAGACTTGTGTGTGTGTACATGTACATATGGTTCTACTAATACATTTCATGTAATGGGTATTTATGAAACAATGACCTAACTTGGTAAGAACAGAAGTAGAAATGTTCATCAAGGGACCATGATAATCCGATGATGCTCATTAGCCAGTTGTGCAATGGGAGAGGCAGGCAGCAGTTAAGTGGCTTGCCCAGGGTCACACAACCACTTTTTTATTTGTTTGTCTGGTACTGGATAGACATAGCATCATTTTCTCAGAGCTACAGGAATTATTGTAAAAATATATATGAAACATTTTTGAGAGCTCCAAATTAACTATCACATGCTTCCACATATGCTGAATTCTACAACGTATGTGTTAAGAGTTATGTTGACAATATCAAAGGAGACATGAAAAATGAAACTGACTTCACTCTCCCCTTTGGGGGAGTTTCTTTCTCTCTCTTTTATTTTTTAAACCCTTCTGACTTAGAATCAATAACAAGGCAGAAGAGTGGTAAGGGCTAGGCAATGGGGGCAAAGTGACTTGCCCAGGGTCACACAGCTAGGAAGGGCCTGAGGTCACATTTGAACCCTGGATCTACCATCTCTAAACCTGGCTCTCTATTCACTGAGCCATCTAACTAAGATCCTTTCCACCTATGACCACATGGTCCATAGACAAGAGTCATTTTCAAAATCATAGAATCCAGCTGGTATGTTTTAGGGTTTCTGCTTCATCTGAAGGTTGGACTAGACAAACTCTAGGATCTTTTTCAACTCAAAGATTGTCTCCAATCTCTTCTCTACCTTCCACCTCCATTGTAATATGTTCCACCTATTTTAAACATAAATGACCAAATATGCACAATTTTAGATGTTTTTAAGTTTTAAAGATGTTAAATTTATTTGGTTTTGGTGGGGGTGGAGGCATTGAAGAGGTTCTGTCAAAAGATAAAAATTCAGAAGCTCATTTTTTAATTTGTGCAAATGGTAAAAGAAAAAAGGTCAATCTTAGTCAATGAATGGTATCTCTAGGAAGAATTTTAATGTCTATTGTCAAAATCCTCTTTTCCCCAGTAACTTGAATGGTTCTGACTGAAACAAGTATTTTTAAAATAGTTTTGCATATTAAAATGCTTTATTGATGCCCTTTCCTTTTACATTGTTATTATTTCAGGATATAACATCCTCCTCCTCCCATAATTCTATATTCAACCCTCCTTTATTACACACACACACACACACACACACTCAAACTAAGTAGGCAAAAGACCTGCCATATATCTCTGACAATGTAAACAGTATTCAGCCCTGGTCATCCCTTGCCTCTGTCATGAAGATGAAAGTGTGCAGGGATCTCGTAGTAAATGTTTAACAATCAGCTTTAAGGTGGGGGAATGTATGCATAACATACTTTTAGGATTAAACTATATTATTAACCTTTTCTTCATCCCTTTTATAAGTCTAGACAATAAACAAAATAAATAAATCAAGCCCTGATTCAAAGTATTTGCCCATTTTGGAGAGTGTAAACACACCAAAATTAATAATCAGCTCCAGCTGACTCTGGCATACCTGTGGAGATGTTTCATTATCCTTTTCTCAAGCCCTTAACTGGGTTTTCAATTCTTCGTTTTCGTGATCTTTTCACTGCAATAGTCATGTTGTACCCTTGTAGCACTTGAAGGTTTCCAAAGCACTTTCCTCCATGCATAGAAGGTTGTCTTTCCTAATCTCAGACTCATAGAATCCCTGGCTTCCTTTAAGCCTCAGATCAAGGTTCCCCTCTCTCCTTTCAGATGTTTGTCCTCTCTAAGGCTGCCTCACATCTACTCTGTAGTTACTTAGTAGCCCCTAATTTATAGGCTCCCCCAGTAGAAGGGCAAGGACAGGGACCATTTGTGGTTTTGCTTTAACTTTGTATCCTCACTTCTTGTTGATTGTTTGATTAAAAGATAATAGATTTGATTGACTGTCAAGACCCAGACACTACTGAGTAAGGAAATAGATTTTTAGTTGGGAGTTGAAAGGACTTGGGAATGTGATTGTTAAGATAAGGTTACCTGGTGGCCCAACAATTAAACACATGTATCCTAGAGAATTCATTTTATTAGCAACCCATTCATTGGCTATAGCCTATAAAAGACACTCACTTACTGAAACAGAGTCAGGAGGACACAATAAGAGTGGAGGATACTTTGGTTTGCTTGTTTTGTAGTGGTAATGACATTGAGCCATCAACACTCCCTTGTCTTTACTCCTTATTACAAATGGCTCCTTTCTTAAAAATGTCTGACTAGTGGGCAGCCAGGTGGCTCATTGGATAGAGAGTCAGGCTCAGAGACAGAAGGTCCTGGGATTAAATATGACCTTGGACACTTCCTAGCTGTGTGACCCTGGGCAAGTCACTTAATCCCCATTGCTTAGCACTTACCACTTTTCTGCCTTGGAACCAATACACAGTATTGACTCTAAGATGGAAGGTAAGGGTTTAAAATTAAAAAAAAAAAAGATAACTAGCCATAGGGGTGTAATCTGTCCAGGCATATATAAAGCAAAATTATCTTCTAAGTATGTTCCCTTTTTATATCATCCTTTTAAGGGAAGTCTGCCTGCTCTGTTTTCTTTTACCAGCACTGCATTCTTGGTCCTCAACATCATTATCTACTTAATAGAAATAAATATTTTAACAAACACATCTGGGACACTTAACTCGAAACAGAAATAAAAGGAGATATTCGAATCAACTCTCTTACCCTGTACAAACAAGTCACCAAGAGCTGAGGCCAAGAAGATGACATGAAGGATTGCAGGAATTTTCACGCATGTCTGGAGATTTCTTCATATCAGGGGCATTCCAGGAGGGATTATATAATAAAGTCATTTCATGTGCTGAGCTCTTCCTTGGTGGCTCTGGTTGCATGCATCAACTGAGACTCAGGAGTAAATATACTGAGAGAAGAAGCAGCAAAGAGGGAAGTAGAAAGAGCTCGGGAGCTTTTTGGGTAGCACAAATTAGCTGAAACAACATGGCACTATCTCCTGGGGTTTGAGCTGCTTCTCAAAGGTAATGTTCATTTTCAAAAGCTCCAATCTGCAAAGTAAATACAGCCCATATAGAACTTCTTTCCCCTCAGCTACTTTCTATCCTACTTTGATGTTTTCCTCAGTTTCATTAGTGAAAAGGATTGACTAATCTTTAAAGAGATCTAACTCATTGCAATCTTTAGGTTGAGATTTTTAAACTAAGAAAGGACAGAAAAAATAGGGTAAAGCAGCCTCCTTCCCCTTTTCACTACTGCAACATGTGCCTCTGAAACAGCATCCATTTGATGGATTTGTTACGGGGTCTTTTTTGTTTTTATTTTTTACCAAATATCACATCATTAATGCATACCTAAACAGTGATCACCACCAGCAGTGAAAGTGAATAATCTAAAGGGTTATTATACATTATGGTAGAGCAAATGGCAAGAAGTACTTCCTTGGGTGGAACTGAAAAGAAAAACAGTAAAAACATAAGAATAACGACAACAATAATTTTGTTTTGTTCAATTGTATATAACTTTGTGACCCCATTTGGGGTTTTCTTGGCAGAGACACTGGAGTGGTTGGCCATTTCCTTCTCCAGCTTATTTTGCAGATGAGGAAACTGACACAAACAGGGTAAAGTGACTTGCCCAGGATCATTCAACTAGTAAGTATCTAGGGCCAAATTTGAACTAGGAAAAATGAATTTTTATATAGCATTTTAAGGTTTCCAAAGCATTTTACAAATATCTCATTTTATACTCAATCCTGGGAGGTAGGCATTATTATTATCCTCATCTAGTCAATTATGTCTTTTATATTATATCATATATTTTATGTATTACATTATATCAGTTATATCCTCAGTTAGTCAATAAGCATTTATTAGGTACCTACTTGTGATGAGGAACCTGAATCTGAGAAAGATTCAATGATTTGCTGATGGTCAAACAGCTGGTAAATACTGGATTTGAGGTTGTCTCCCTGACTCTAGGCCTATTGCTTTATTAACTGTACCACCTAGTTAATTTGTGTTTCTGTAAGTAATTATCAATGAAAAATAATGTAAGTTGGCATGAAATAAAACAATGGGTAAAGCATTGATTTGGGAGTCAAAAAGCAAAATTTTCTATTTGCTAGTTCATATTCTCTTTGTATATTATTTTCCTGATTTTGCTCACTTCACTTTGTATCTGTTTATGTCTCCAAGTGCTTCTCAGTATTTATAGTGAAGTGATAGTTCATTGCATGTGTGGGAATTAGAATCCTGGGTTCAAATTTCACCTGTCACTACCTATATGACCTTTGGTAACACAAATGTCTTACCAAACTTACTAAACTTGTCTTACTAAACTTTGTTTAGTCTCAGTTTCCTTTTCTCTAAAAGGATGGTTGGACTAGATGGCTTCAAAGATCCCCTCCAACTTGGTCAGTGATGCTTTGCATGATAACTTTTTTTAGCCATTTCTCACCCCACACCCTAACTGATGAACATGGAAAAATGAAGTGAGAAGACCAGAGGTTCACTGCGTTGATTCATAGCTCCAATGACAGTATGTCAGTATATCCCCCCAAATCCATTAGCGTACTTTTCTTCCCACAATCCTTCTGGCACTGATTATTTCCTTATAATCTTTGTCAATTTGATGATTGTGAAGTGAAATCTCCAAGTTGAGAGTTGTTTTGATTTACTTTTCTCTTATTAGTTACCTGGAACAATGGTTCATATAGTAATTTGTAGTTTGTATATCTGTTTTTTGAGAACTGTAGATTCTTAATTCTTCAATTCCTTAGATAATAGAGAATGACTCTTAGTCTTCTATCTCTGGGTTCATTTCCCTATAGATCTTGGATATCAGAAACTATGGGGCAAGCATTAAAAATGTTTTTTTGATTTTTATTTTCAGCTTCAAACTTTCACTTTCCCTCTCTCATTTTATCCCCTTCACTCATTGAAAAGGCAAGAAATATTATACTCATGAATGTACTAATGAAGTCATGCAAAACATTTCCACATTAGCCATGAGGGTTTTTTTTGGGGGGGGAGCACAAAAAATAAAGTAGGGGAAAAATTGCTTATTTGGCATTCAGACATCATCCTTTCTCTGGAATGAATAGCACTTTTCATTAGGAGTCCTTATATTGGTCAGAATAGCTAAATCTTTCACAGTTGATCATCCTTATAATATTACTCTTATTGTACATATATATACAGATATGCATATATACATAGATAGATAGACATATATAGAAAAATAATATTCTAGTATGATCAGATGCTACCACTTGGTCAGCTATTCTCTAATGGATGGACATCTATAGAGTTGCAAACCATCCAAAGATATAACCCCACCATAATGGGAAGGTACTTTGATTCCATTTTTATCCCCATTCACGTTTCTCCAGATATCTATTAAATCTAACTCTTCTAAAATTTCATTCACTTCCTTTACTTCTTTCTCATTTATTTTTGGTTAGATTGATCTAGTTCTTATAGGGGGAGGTTGAGATCTTCCACTAGTATAGTTTTACTATCTATTTCCTCCTTACACTCCTTTAGTTTCTCCTTTAAAAATATGGACAATATGTCATTTGGTGCATATATGTTAAGTACTAATATTACTTCATTGCCTATACTACTTTTTATCAAGATGCACCTTCCTTATTTCTTTTAATCAGATCTACTTTTGCTTAACTTTATCTGAGATCATGTTTGTTATTTCTTTACTACTACGAAAAGTACTACTTTATTTGGCATGTGCTTACCTTTGCCTGAAATCATGATTGTTACTCCTGCATTTTTCTTAATCTCAAATGAAGCCCACCCAATAGATTCTACTCCATCTCCTTACCTTTATGCTGTGAATGTCTACATGCCTCAAATGTGTTTCTTGTAAACAACATATCATAGGAGTCTGATTTTTATTCCACTCTGCTATCTGCTTCCATTTTATGGGTGAGTTCATCCTATTTACATTCAAAGTTATGATTATCATCTGTGTATTCCCCTCATCTTGATTTTCCCTTTTAATCCTGCACTTTCTTCTTTCACTTTGTCCCTCCACACAAATGTTTTTCTCTTAATCACACCCCCATTTCCACTCCCTTATTACTTCCCTTCCTACCACTACCCTTATTATTACCATCTTACTTCTCTATAAGGTTTTTAAATCACCCCCCCCAACCTCCCCTTCACTTATATTAGTTCTCTCCCCACCATAACCTTTCCCTTCTACTTCTCTATAGGGTAAGATAGGATTCTATGCCCCAATGACTCTGACTGTTATTCTCTCTCAAAACCAATTCTGATAAGAGTAAGGTTTAAATATTAAGCCTATTACCATCCTCATCCTCCCCTCCACTGTAATAGTTTTTTCCTCTGCACCTCTTTATGTGATATAATTTACCCCATTTTACCTCTTTCTTACTATTTTTCTCAATGCAATCCTTTTTTTCACTCCTTGTTTTTTTTTGCATATCATCCTAAACAACTTGCTACCCCACCTTCTGTCTATGTACACTTCTTCTAAATATTATGATAAAGATAACAATTTTAAGAGTTACAGATATCATCTTTCTATGTAAGGATATAAACAATTTGACCTTATTGAATCCATTAAATATCTTCTTTTTCTTATTTACCTTTTTATGCTTCTTTTGAATTTTGTATTTGGATATCAAATTTTCTGTTTAACTCTGGTATTTTCCTCAGGGATC
Source organism: Monodelphis domestica (assembly GCF_027887165.1). Lineage (NCBI taxonomy): Eukaryota > Metazoa > Chordata > Mammalia > Didelphimorphia > Didelphidae > Monodelphis > Monodelphis domestica. The sequence goes on from NC_077230.1 coordinate 73,751,240, forward strand.
CTTGGATATCTTCTATTTAATTAAATGACAGTATTTTCCCATGAAAGAAGATAGCCAGTTTTAATAGGTAGGTGATTCTTGATTATAAACCCACTTCCTTTGCCTTCCAGAATATCATATTCCAAGCCCCCTGATCCTTCAATGTAGAAACTTCCATAGCCTATGTAATCCTGACTGGGGATCCATGGTATTTGAATTGTTTCTTTCTGGTTGTTTGCAGTATTTTTATCTTGGCCTAGGAGCTCTTGAACTTGGCTATAACATTCCTAGGATTCGTCATTTGGGGCTTTATTGAAGGAGGTGATCTGTGGATTCTTTCATTTTCTATTTTACCCTTTTGTTCAAAAAGATCAGGATAGTTTTTTGATAATTTCTCATAATATGATATCTAGGCTTTTTTATTATTATGACTTTCAGATAGTCCAATAATAAGACTGTCTCATCTAGGCATATTTTCCAGGTCCTTTGTTTTTTCAATGAGATATTTCATGTTTTCTTCTAATTTTTTCATCCTTTTGATTTTGTTTTATTGTTTCTTTATGTCTCGTTAAATTATTAGTTTCTCTTAGACCAATTCTAATTTTTAAAGAATGATTTTCTTCCATGATATATTGAACCTCCTTTTCCATTTGGTTCATTCTACTTTTCATGAAACTCTTTTTTTCTCCATTGTATTTTTGTGCCTCTTTTTCCACTTGACTAATTTTGTTTTTTAAGCTATTATTTTCTTTTTGTATTTCTTTCATTTCTTTTTCCCATTTTTCTTCAAGTTCTTTTGTTTAATTTTTTAATTAATTTTTGAGTTCTTCCAGCACCTGGGACAAATTCTCATTTTTCTTTGAAGTTTTACAAGTGATTTCTTTGCTCTTATTATTCTCTTCTGTATCTGTGCCTTGCTCTTCTTTGTCTCCACAAAAATTTTCTATGGTTAGTTGTTTCTTTTGCTGTTTGCTCATTTTCCCAGCCCCCCCACCCCCATGGGAGTTTTGAAAATTGCTGATCCTGTTTCTGCTTCTGATGGTTTGCAGATCTCAACACTGTGAACTATTTTGCCCTGGATCTAGGCTTGAAAGTGCTAAGGACTTTGAGGCCTCACTGCTGACTGGTTCTAGAGCTTGGGACTTCAAAGGGTGTGGGGTATGGGGTCCTCTGCTATTGTCTGATCCCAAAGTTGGCCTATGCCTAGGTTCAGAACTATAAACCTTAAAATTTCACAGATTTATGAATGTTAAAAATTTTACTCCACATTGAGGAATCCTCCAATTCCCTACTTGAAATAATTCCCTACCAGATAGTGAAAACTCTACTTGAATGTGAAAACTCCTTGCTATGGGAGGATCTCTACCCCATCCCTACTTGGGACTGCTTTAGGGGAGAAAACTCCTTGCTAAACAAAGAAAGTACTTGGATCCATGCTTATGGTGGGGCAAGGAGTTCTTTGAGCCAGGCCTGTTTTTAGAATTGATACAATGGGATGCTAGGTACCTAAAAGGGTCGGGCAAGTTTTCTCTTGATGAGATTAGTTGACTCAGCTGTGTTTTCTCTCGTTCAGACTTACTGAGGAGATTGGTCGACACAGCAGCATTTTTTCTGATTCAGACTTACTGAGGAGATTGGTCAACTTAGCAGGAATTTAGATGGGCAGTCCTTTGGAAAGCGTCTACAGCGATTGGTAGATGTAGGGACTTAGGGGAGGTGACATGGGAGAAAAACCCCTATATAAGAAAAAGCAGCATCTCTTGAGGATATATCCTTTTGGAGGAATTCCTTTTGGAGGATCTTTGATGAGAATTGCTTAGGAAGAATCTCTTGAGAGAGGCTCTGGAGAAAGGAAGCTCTTGGAGGACAATCTCTAAGGAGGTCTCGCTGGAGCTCCTCTAAGGGGACTCTGTCCCTCTGGAGGCTCTGGAGAGAGGCCTTTTGGAACAGTCTCTGGCTGGAAGGCTCTCTGGTGAAGTCAGCTGAGATGGAGCTGGCCTTGTGTCACTAGAATCCTTGTTTAGGCAGAACTTGTGGTGAGTGTTAAAAGACTGACTGACTGATTCTCTCTCTTAAGACTCAGGTCTAGGCCATATTGGCTTGAGGCCCTTCATAATTATTCCTTTCCTACTCTTTCTCTCTTTTTCTAATTCCTCATTATATTATTAATTAAAAATCTCTATAAAACCCAGTTGACTTGGGTATTTGAATAATTGGGAATATTTCCCTGGTGACCACCTTATATTTGATTTAAAACCAAGACACTGTAGTGAAACATATTTTCTGCGGTCAAATTTACTCACCCTCTCTTATATCTATCACAATTTACATCTTCCACCATTTAACTCACTACAGTTTAAGACCTCAACCATTTTAAATCTCACAGAACCTTGCACAGTAGATGAGAGGTGGTTGGTCCATATTCCTCTGTGTGCAGTATTCTTTCACTTTTTTTCTTTCATAGTTCACTCTCCCTTTATCCCATTGGTATCCCATCACTTTATCCCATGAAAGTCAACTCTCTCTGCCTACCTTTCAAGTTGTTTTCCACATGAGAGCTCTTTACCTCACCTCTTTGCTGGTTTTCTGAGTCCTGTCATTTTGTGGGGATATTTTAAGGTTGGTTTGAGAGGATTCTCAGAGTGGTTCCAACTTTCATTGCTACTAAGCTGCCATCTTGACTCTACCCCCAAGGTACTTTGATGCCAAAGGAGTAGATCATTCCACCATGGATAATATATGTTTATTTATTAGGATTATAGGAATAATTCAGTTGGGAAAGAGGAAGTTTACTCACAAGTATAATGATAATTGTAATGTAGGTATAATTAGCTTAATTTTAAGAATAGAGTGTAGTCAGTTATAGGATTTATAAAAGTGATTTGAGACTTACTAGGCTACTTTAAGATTTGCCATGGAACCTTAACAAGGTCAGAGGAAGAGAATTTTGCAGTGTGTCTTAAGAGCATCAGTTGAGAAACCATCAACCACTTCTGGGACAGAGACTTGGAGCTTGGTTGTTCTTGGATTTCCCTCTGATCAGCCTTGGAGAGTTTGTGGAAGATTTGCAAAATCTTGAATCTGAAGGAGTTGAAATGGTGTTTTGATCAGAGAGCAGGAGAGTTACTAAGCAGCTCTTTTACTCCTCTGTGGGAGCTGCTGGAAGAAGGAAAAGGAAGTTTGGCAGATCTGTATAACATTAAGTTCATAACTTCTGGAAATAGGTTTATCAAGTTAGAATTTTATCATTGAGATAGCATGGATTAAGGAGGTAGGTAATACTATCATTTCACATTATTCCCATCATCCCATTGTCGAACATATTGACCCATGAAATGGGTTACCATTTCACTGTCTATAAAGGTTAAAGACTCATATAGAGTACAAAATTTCTCCCGTCCCTTTACTGGGGAATGCCTAACAAAGGAATACCTGGTGTGTACAAGCACACCAGGACATACTTGCAACCCTCATTCATGGGCAGAGGTCCAACATTATCAATCTTTACTGGTTCAGTGCCTTGATGGATGTGTCCAGGGCCATAAGATATTCATCAGGCCACATCAGACACTGGACAACTTCCTGCATGCCCTTTCAGTGAAGGGCAACCCAGCTGCTTTTGCTATTTTCCAACGTACTCTAATTCCTTTGTGGTCATTTTAATAAAGTAACCAGTTGGCCAAATCTGTTGTCCTAAGCACTACTGCACACACCCTAGGAAGGGCGTCTACCATGGTATTTCTGGATGGCCTCCCTTGACAGTGTTCCAAGACATGAAACATTCATTAGGATTTGGGCGGTCAATCACACCCATGTATTTTTCCACATGCCACAGTCCCATAAAAGTTTGCCTAGCATAGATCCCTCATCCACATGGTTAACCTTCTCATGACAGCTCCGCCATCTATAAATATTACCAAATGCCAGTGTTCATGTATCATCACCATCCGCGAGCCTGTAATTCTCCTCTGGCTGCTGTCCCCAGCACCTGTCTAGCCAGATGGTATTGGGAGGCATTTCCCTTGCTTGATCCATCCGTAAACTATACCTTGGTGGTAGAGTTCTCATGCCTTCTTTAATTTGTGGGAGGTTGGGAAATGGGTCAGGTATTGTCTGTTCCGGCAGGGTTTGAGGGGAGGGAGATCATGGGTTTAACGGACCCCAATATAGCTTGTAACTCAGATGACAAGGGGTTATCTGATAATTGGCCTCTCTGTTGGAGGTAGGTGTGCCATTTAGTTAAAGGAGAGATCTCTGCACAGCTGATTATGACTTTGCAAATACTCTATCCACCCTTTGGTGGGGTATGTGGTGGGCACAGTGACTCCTGCACCAGCTATGAGGGACTCCATTTGCTGGAGTGGCAACTTGCCTAAACATGAATTTAAAACTATATTCAGTCTGAGACTGTTTAGCCTGCATATTGGAGGCAAATTTAGTATCATGATAAATCCCATGTATTGTAGAAGTGGACTTTTTTTTTAGTAATACCTTATTTGCTGTTACATTTGGGGAAAATGTGTATTTCTTAATGCTTGGAGCATTCATATTAAATGAATACATTGCAGACAATTTTTAATTGATATTGTTTATTGGATAAGTGAAAGTGTAACATAAAATCTTAGTGCTTCTTTTTAAAATATAAAATATGTGAAATCCAGTTTTATTTCAAAGAATTCTTTAAGACTATGATGGACACAAGTCTAAATGAAATGTGCATGTTTCTTTATATTGCTCTTACAACTACTGGAGTGGCAGTTTAATTCTTAAAAACAATAAAATGGAAGCATAAATACTTAAAAAATAAAAATAATTGTTCTTCAATAGTGGTGTATCTGGCTTTTGCCCTTTTCCATAGCTGTAACAAAAATCCTAAGGGCACACACAGCCTGCCTCCACTTTTTGCCATCGGCTCCATTCCATTCTTCTGGGAGTAACTGGGACATCTAGACTGAAATGAAAGGGAGTCCCTACAACTTTCACTTAGGATACCAACACTTCTTGCTTTTCTTTTCCCCCATTCCCACCTGGCACCTTTCTTAATTAGCTGCAAACATTGAGCCAGGTGGGGCATAAATATTCTCCAGTACCCTAAGAGTCCCATGAATATCTGTATTTCTTTTACTGTAATGGGGAGTCTTACCCAAATATCTAACCCTGAGAAACTTTGTAGATAAGCCAGATCCTTGGGTTTTGGCTAGATTCACCACCCATCCCCTTCCTTAAAGACATCCTATGAAGGAGTGTAGTATGTCCTGCAAAAGAAGAATTGTCTCACAAGCTAACCTTATGCCCATCTGATGTCTTCATTGAACTGAAAGAAAAAGGCTGAGATCCCAGGCCACCATGCCAGGGCAGATGGTTGTGCCAAGTCAAACATTATATAAAAATGGAATAAGGAGGACAGAGAGCCAGGAATGTTCCATAGTCACATGTAAGTTTCCCCATGGGACAGAGTTTCTTTTGCTGTTTAGTAGTAGTAGTCATAGTCTCTCGGTAACTGAGGATGACGATTGTCTTTGTGCGTTTTTGTGCACAAAGACACTTGTGCGTGAAGGAGATTTAAGTGGAAAAGCCGATGCCCAGAGACAGTCCCGCTCTCTCGGCATTGGAAGCCTGGGTCCAGTGGCACGAAAAGTCGTTACACCTGGAAACTTCCTCAGCTGCAATTGGGAGGTACAAAATTTTAAAACACAGCATCAAACTCAAGTCTCATGAACCATGAACGTGACAATCAGTGCCAAAGTTATCTTCCCAACTTGGGTATCCTTTTTAGGAAGTTTGGGGATTGTTCAAACAACTAGATATCAAAGTCTCAAATGCTGTTGCCACTGAACCGGCCATTACAAAGGACACAGTCTCAACTCCTTTGATATATCTGAGGCATGTTTCTCTGTGGAAGGAATTAAGGGTGCCTGACTGCATAGGCAAGGCTGGAGCATAATGGAGGATTAGCAAGTGGAGGGCACCAAAGCCGGTTGCTTCCCTCTGTAGTTCAGTCAAGGGGTGACTTGTCCAATTGTGGTCTTTCTCCAGTAGGCGATTCCTTGGGGTCACAGATAACAGAAATTTAAACTAAAAACCATTTTACCCTCTTGTCAGATGAGGCTTGGCATTGGGAAATCCACACCATCATCTGATATATTTATTTCTTGACTTCAGAAATGATGCCAGTCAAATCCTGCTGGCTTGTACCAGTCAAGAGGCTCCTTCCTCCAGTATGACTGCAGGACCTGGAAGCTCTCGGCTGCTACTCCTGCTCCTCAGATGCATCCTGCAGAGCTCCTGCTCCCATTTCTGCAGGATGGCCTCTCCACAAGTTCCAGCTTCAGCTCTTTTGCGGCACAGGAACTTCTCCATAGTCGCCTCTGCATCTCCATTCGGAAACAGTGTCAGCTCTCAATTATTATGGTAAAGGTGGTTTACATTTTTTGCAGTCATAGGTCATGCTCTCACATTCTGGCTACCACATACAGTATCCCCAGATTTCTAATTCTTTGCCATCACAAAAAAGGCTGCTATAAATAATTTTGAGCAAATAGGCCATTTTCTCTTCTTCGATGTCTTTGGGATACAGACCTAGTAGTACTCAGTTAAAGGTATGTACAGTTATTTAAAAGCCTTCTCGGTTTCACTCCAAACAGAATTTCTGGGCCTACATTTTACTTTACCAATACACATAGTTTATTCTAGTCAAACTAGCTTATTTTTGGTGTCCTGTCTATGTAATGACATTATCCATGACTGTGCTTTTGCATGAACCGTTCCTTTTGTCTGGAAGGCTCTCCCACTTCTGTTCTACTTCTTAAAACTCCTCCCTTCCTCTAAGATCAGCTCAAGCACCTTCTCCTACAAGAGACCTTGCCTTGTCAGTCCCCACCCCACTGTATAATCATTTTATTTATTTATTCATTCATTCATTCATTTGTTTGTTTATTTATTTTACTTTTAAACGTTATTTTATTTGGTCATTTTCAAACATAATTCATTAAAAACAAAGATCATTTTCTTTTCCTCCACCCCTCCTGCCACCCCTTCCATAGCTGACGTGCGATTTTACTGGGTATCACTGGGTATCACATGTGTTGTATAATCATTTTATACAGACATACCATGGAGATATTGTGGGTTCAATTCCAGACCAACAAAAAAAGTAAATATAGCATTACAGTTAGTCACATGAATTTTTTGGTTTCCCAATACATATAAAAATTATCTTTACACTATACTATAGTCTATTATGTGCGCAATAATATTATGTCCAAAAAAGCTACATATCCTAAGTTTAGAATACTTTATTGCCCTAAAATGTTAGACATTGTCTAAGCCTTCAGATAGTTGTAATCTTTTGGGGGTGAAGGGTCTTGCTTCCATGTGGGGGGCTATTCATCAGGATGATTGCTGATAGTTGGGGTGGTATGGCATTTTCTTAAAGACAATAATGAAGTTTGCAGCACAGATTGATTCTTCATTTTACTCGAACACATAGAGGCCATTGTAGGGTTATTACTTGGCCAAATTTCAATATGGTGTCTCAGGGAGAAGGGAAGCCCAAGGGAAGAAAGAGAGATGAAAAACATCTGGAGCAGTTAGAACACACACAACATTTATCAATTAAGTCCCTTGTCTTATATGGACACAGTTTTTTGGCACCCCAAAACAACTGCAACAGTAACATCAAAGATCATTGATTACAGATTACAATAAAAAAGATATAATAATAATTTAAAAGTTTGAAATATTGTGAAAATTACTAAAATGTGACATGGAGTCACAAAGTGAGCACATGCTGTTGGAAAAATGATGCTAATTGACTTGCTGGACCTTCAATTTATAAAAAATAAAATGTAGAATCTATAAAAGTATAATAAAGTGAAGTGCAATAAAATGAGGTAAGCCTGTGATTGGTTTAGCCTTGTGATTTCACAAGTGTCAGGAACATCTAGTGAAGAAACTACCTCTACCAAAGAAGATATGCAACTATTCTGCAACTCAAGATCTTAGAGAGTTGATCGGGACAATGAGAGGACAAATAGCTGACCCATGGTCACACAGGTCAGAAGTAGGGTTTGAATCCATATCTTTCTAACTATGAGGTTGGTTCTCTATTCTTCATTATCCAGTTCTACCTTATAGAATTATGTAATCCAATTCAACTGCAAGGCTATATATAATATAATACCATTCTGCCTATATCCAGTTCTACTTCATCAAAGATTTGTGATTATTTATCTGTGTATATACTATTTTCTCTTATATAGAAGGTAAGGTTCTGGAGCAGAGATGGTGAACCTATGACACATATTCCAGAGGGCCTGCAGAGCCCTCTCTGTGCAAAGGCTTGCCATCATCCACCAGAGTTCATTATTAGAAAGCCAGAGGGACTCTGGACCAAGCTATTCCCCTCCCCCTCTCCACCATGCCTGAGGCCATTCCTCACTTTGCCCACCCCTCTGCCCAGCAGCCAATTGGAGGGTTCCCTCCCTCCCCTGTCTTGAGTAAGGTGCTGGGAGGGGGCTTACATGTTGTTTGAGGGTGGGGCACAGATGGCAGCCTGTTGAGCCTATGGTGAAGGTAATTCCCATGGTGGAGTTGCTGAGGAGCTAGGTTTGAGAGGAGCATAGCTCATAGCATGGCACAGAGTTGGAGGGGAGCAGAGTTCTGGGGCCACTCTCCTCTCCCTCTCCACATGTGCTTTTCATCACCTGACCCTCTGCCCAGAAGCCAAATGGGAGTGCTTCCTCACTCCCCTGTGTGGGATAAGGGGGAAGGGTGATAGAGAGAGGGGTGCAGCACTCAGTCTGGGGAGGTCAGGGCATGGCACTCAGTCTGGAGGGTGGGATGGGGACAGGACCTGGTACTCTGTCTCTAAAAGGTTTGTCATCACTGTTGTAGAGCATGTGGTCTATTTGCTTGTTCTCTTTAGACCCCCGTCTTGGTGTCTGGTACATAAGGGAGACTTAATAAATATTTGTAGAATTAAATTGGATTGAACTGAATAGAGTAGCTTTGAAGTAGACTGTAAAGTAGAAAAAGGGGAGGGGAGGTCTAAGACAATGAGGAAAAATGGAGTAACTTGAGAGCCCAATGGAGATAAAGCACAAGCTAAAGAAGGACTTGATTTATTTTTTTAAGTTTTGGAAATTTTTATTTAATTAATTAATTTAGAATATGTTTCCATGGTTACATGGTTCTGGTTCTTTCCCTCCCCTACCCCCACCTCCCTGCCATAGCCAACGTACAAATTCCACTGGGTTTTACATGTATCATTGATCAAGACCTATTTCCATATTATTGATAATTGCACTAAGGTGATCGTTTAGAGTCTACGTCCCCAGTCATATCCCCATTGACCCATGTGATCAAGCAGTTGTTTTTCTTCCGTGTTTCTGCTCCTACAGTTCTTTCTCTGGAAAGTGGATAGTGTTCTTTCTCATATGTCTTTCATAATTGTCCTGGATCATTGCATTGCTGCTAGTAGAGAAGTTCATTATGTTCAATTGTATAAAGAAAGACTTGAAATTGATATCAGAGGGAATTTTAGAATTTCAAGATCACTGTGGAACAAAAATGGGAGGGGAGATGATAGTAAGATCTCCTGATGAATGGTTAAGATAGATTGAAGATGGCATAATGGGACCAAAAAGGGCAAAACTGGGGTATTTGAATGGACATAAAAAATGTTAAAGTCACTAAGATTAAGGCAAGGGTTGGTTAGGGTAAAACTGAACTTTGTGAAAAAAGTCAGTTTCTATGAGTTTGAGAAGACAGAGTGTGTAAGTGTTCTAAGATAAAGGAGAGTGTGCTAATAATAGTGTAAGGATGTAGTAAAAGAGGAGACCAGAGAAGGATAGAGACAGATGAAGATAATAGAAATGCAGAGCTATGAGGAGACTGAGAGTAATCCATTTATGCATAGTAAAGTCTTATGTAGTGAGCGGACTGGCATTGTGTGGCTCAAAGAAAGGCAGAAGAGACATCATTTTCTAACAAGAGGGGAAGTGGGAAGTTGGGGCCAGCCGCCACTACATTAAGTCCCATAACAATGGGTTTGGGGACAGGAGGATAACAAGTAGCAGAGGAATGGGGGAGCAGCTTTGCCCCTGAAACAGTGACTACATGATTAGGGGAGCAGAAAGTAAGAATTTGCTTTCCATGCTTAGTAAAAGGGAAGTATCTGTTGATTTAGGAAAGAGGGGGAAGGTCTAGAAGTGAATTAGGCTTCCTAATGGATGATTAAAAGGGCTCCTGGAAAAATAATCAAACAACATGCATTTATTAAAGGCCTTTGACTTCAGGTAGTCCATAGCATAGGGTAATAGGATGAGAAGTTCATTATGATAGGAAGAAATTTCATTTACAATTACCTTGATGAGAATTCTTGTGACATTCAGGTTATCATTTCTTTTGTTGTTGTTTATAAATAAAAAGAGAAAGAATTTAAAGAACTATTTAAGGTCTTATATATATATATATATGTATATATATATATATATATAAGGGGTGGAGTTTTGTTTTTTTAAAAAACTGGACTTGTTATTTCATCAGTATAAAAAATTCCCAATTAAAAAAAAAATCAATGTTTACCAATTCAGGTCAATACCTGCTGCCCGATGTAAGGTATAGTCATAGAGTTTCCTGCGGTATTCAGATAAATGACTTCTCCAGGGTCACAGTTTTTATGTGACAGAATCTATATAACTCTCAGTCCAGTATAGAACTGTACCTCTTATAACAAGAGCTATATGGAGTATTGTTTTTATTTTCTTTACACACACACACACACACACACACACACACACACACACACACACACACACACACACACACACACACATCTAGCCTCTGAAAGTTACTCATCTGATTTAGATCATAGAGTTAAAGCAAGAAGGAGCCTTAAAATGCTACTCTGCTGCCCTCTGCTGCCAATTTAAATTATTGGGAAGATTCAGGAGGCTTAAAGAAACTGTCTAATTTGATATTGCTTATGATCTCATTCTCTGACTTCTGACTCCTAAGCTCAGCTTCTATTCTGCCTCAAAACAAGTCTCCCTTCCTTGTACTTAGTGACTCCCTTCTATGTTATGAAAGACTAAAAAAATAAATTGTTCTGTCAAGTGTGATCCTAAATATTCCATAAATATTCACCCTAAATTCCCCAACCAGTTACCTGATTTACAGTTTTCAGCTCCTATTCTTCAAAACTCTGAAAAGAGCCAAATGTAAATGAGGTGGACCACAATGCACTTCGGCCAACAGTCATCAGTCAGTGTTTTGCTTCCAAAAGGTCATCTTCTGTGCATTTTTCTGAAGGGCAATCTTAAGCTGATTTTCTCATAAAAATATACTTTTTGTGCACATTTATATAAATCAAAATGCCCATAAACAAAAGAGGCAATACCCTACATTAACAATAAATTATGACTAATTCTTCCTCTCCTCAAGAATAATATGATCTTTTTATAGGTAACATAGCTAAGAACCTGAAGTATTCTATTCATACGTATGTGTTTGCTTATATTCAGAAAGATATGTGTATCGATACAGATATCCTTCAACTTTTAAGAAGAAACAATACTCCTCAGTATTTTCTATGGTTAAAAAACTATGGCAAAGTATTAGAAAAGGCTTTTATGTGAAGTGCGTATGAAAAGAAGTTCATGAATTTTGTTATTCTTGATAAAAGACAAACTGAATTTCGTTCTTCTTTCCACTATTTAAAAAACAACAACCCTGATTGAGTTCTATTTATGTTACGTTGCACTTAATTGCAGAGTGTCCCCAAAAAGAATGGTAACTGTGCATTTGGCAGTTCACCACAGCAGTGCCTGTCTGAGGACTTTATCACCATGCTCAGTTTCTCCTTTCCATTACTTTGCCTATATTCTTTACTTTGTGGGAGGGAACTACTCAGAAAAGTTCATCAACTATTGAATTGCAGTGACTGCTGGATCGTTATTATAGGTTTAAGACAAATTCCAGTATCTTCTGAGCTAACATTTTTCTCCTCCCTTTAGGGCTGAGAAGTTGTTTATATTGTAGTTTCTAATGGCGCAATTTTTTCACTAAAAAATAAGGATCAATCACATTTGGCTGTTTCTCTAAACAAATTTTCCAAATACTTTATTTCAGTTGCTCGCCTTATATTGCAGAAACCATTAGTACCATGGATTCAAGTTCAGTGATGAGAGTAAATAAGATCACATGTATTTTAGGTAATGCCTGGGGAAAAAGTAAAATCCATTTTACAACTTCTACTTTGTATATAATGACCTTGCACAAATGGCGACGTGTTTTAAGTTGTTTTTGCAATAGTGGGGATAGACTGGTGTTAATTCATCCACTACTCTTTTATGGAAGCTTGCACAGAAAACTGGATTTGGATATGTTAGGAGTATAATCCCAGTCCTCTTGGTATTGGACTGTCTCCTTGTTGATGGGGATGATTAACCTTCCCTGAATGAGGAGTGGAGCAGGCTTGAGGAGAACAAGAGAGAGGAGAGCTCTCTGATTTTCAGCAGCTCTTCTTTAAGCTTCTTCAAATTCTCTTCGAGTTTCAAGGTATTTGGGGCCCTGGCTTCCAGCTTTGAGGAAGAAGATGGAAGACGCCAACTGGACTTCAAGTGGCTGCAAGTAAAGATTGAGAAGACAGGAGAGGAGTGGTCATTTCCCATAATTTCACTATCCCCAACTAGTTACTTGAGAGAATTTGGGTAACTTATCTTTGGGTGAGTTTCGAGACTTTCTTTCTTAGTTGAACTGGATGAACTTATTCCCAATGGGTGGGCCCTTTCACAGCTCTGCTAGATATTAGAATCAATATCTCAGACTGTTTTGAAAGGGTAGAAGGCTGGGCCTCACCTAATAAGAAGTAGGAATAGAGGCAGTTGACTTAAAAAAAAAGTCATCTTTACAAATTCAGAACAGGAGAAGCTCTCTAAACAAGAGTTCCTATGGAAAAAAAGATGTGAGGAAGTGTTTAATGGAGTTTAAGCTTAATATGATTCAACCAAGTAATGTAGCAACCAAAAAAGGTCAAACAATCTTAGGCTACATCAATATAACAGAGGTTACAAATTGTATTGTCCCCCGGCACTGGGTAGACAGACACAAGAATATAGTGTTCAGTTCTGGATACATTTTAGGAAGAACACCTGACAAACTGAAACAGGCCCAGAGTAGCGAGACCAGAACGCCTTGCGAGTTACAGATACTGCCACATATGAGAAGCAGTTGAAGGAACTGTTACTGTTTAGCATGGAAAAGAGACTGTAATCTTCTGCCTCTTAAGGTCTGTCATGAAAAGGATCTGAAAGCATCAAAAATAAATATGCCTTTCTCTTTATACTTGTGATTTCCCACTCCTCATCCCTTCCAGATGAGAATCATACAAAGAAAATAATTAAGTCCATCTTTTGTCAGTGTTAAATAACTCTCTGCAGCAGGGACATGTATGTGTTTTATAATCTTCCCAGGACCTTTGGAAGGAGACACCATCTATTCGGTCACAAGGCTTTCAACCTACATGTCTTCTTCAATCATCACCACCCTGTCATGTTCAATCTGTTGCCAAATCCTGTCAATTCTTACTTCACAGCTTTTATACCTTCCTTTCTATCATCTGACATGCCACCAGCCACCACCCTGGTGTGGGTCCTTATCACCTCACTCAAACTTTTGCAGTAGCCTTCTGACTGACTCCCACCCTCAAGGGTCTTCTCTCTCCAATCTTTTCTCCACTCAGCCATCAAAGTGATTTTTCCAAAGCTCTGCTCTGACTCTGTCACCTCCTGTATCCAATAAACTCCAGTGACTTCTCATTACCTCCAGTATCAAATATAGAATATTATTTGGCTTTTAAAGTTCTTCATAATCTGAACCTTTCCTACCTTTCCAGTTTTCTTCCACCTCATTTTCTTCTACAGACGGTGGCCTCTTTGCTATTTCTCAAGAGACACTTCCTCTCCCAACTCCATGTAATTTTACTGATTATCCCCTGAAACGCCCATCCGCCTCATCTTCACTTCCTAGCTTTCTTCAAGCCCCAGATAAAAATCTCTTTTTTAAACAAGGTCTTTCTTGATACCCCTCAATGCCAATGCCTTCCCTGTGAGATCATCTCCAGTTTATCTTGTTTATACAGACTTGTTTACATTTATTATCCCCATTTTCTAGTAAGTCACTTAAGGGTAGAGGATTTTTAAAATTTGTTTCTCTTTGTATTCACGGCACTTAGCACACAGTGTGCTAAGTGAACTGTAGTGGCACTTAATTTTTATTGACTGACTTCCTAAATTCAACATCTAACACAGTTAATTCCAGTGCTCCCCTTTTATCTCCAGAATCAAATTATAAACTCCTCTTTAATATTTAAGACTCACAATCTGGTCCCTTCCTAATCTTACCTTCCCACTATTCTTAGTTTTCTTACCTTTATCCCCTTTATGATCCAGCCACATTGGTCTACTTCTGTTTCTTGAATAGAACATCCTGGTGCCTATCTCCATATCTTGGCCACCCTCCTTGCCTGGAATGCTTTCTCTCCTCACTTCTGCCTTAGATTCTCTCCTTCAAGATTGCTCACATTCCAGCTTTTGCTAGAAGCCTTCCCCTCCAAAATCACATTCCATCTATCCTGTCTCTATCTTATCACCATGTTTATACTTGTCTCCACTTGAGCTCCTTCAGGGCACAGGCTACCTTTTTGAATCCCCAGTACATATCACTTACCAGGGATGGAGAAAGCACTTAATAAATATTTGTTGACAGTCTTAGTGAAGTGGGAGGCTAGAACATTTAGGGTAAATGTTTGTTAGAGTTTAGTGGGGATGTGTTTGAAGGCTTCAGGAAAGAGGGAAGGATTGAGAAAGTTGAGGTGGAAAATGAGATAGGGGATCAATAAAAGAATTGCATTATTACAAGCAAAGACAGGAAGCCCATTTAAATTATAAACTATAAATATATGGTGGTTGAAGTCAAATAACTTCCAAATCTAAACCTACTCTCTTTCTTGAGCTCTAATTTCCATGTAACTTTCTACCTTATGGTCCTCCCCATTTGTATATTCTATTGGCACCTTAAATTCACTATCTTCCAAGCAGAATTGATTATCCTGCCTACTAAACCTATTCCTTCTTCAACTTTCCCTTTCTGTTGAGGGTAACCTTAATTCTCCCGATTCCTCAGGTACCAAATCTGAGTCATGTGACAATACTTTCCTCCCTCATGTCTATCCAGTTGAATCAAACAAGGATTCATGAAGAGCTTCATTCATGCCAGACACTATGCTACAAAGAAAAAAGCAGAAACAGTGCCCACACTCCAGGAGCTGAGCTGCTGATTCTTGGTTTCTCCCCACAACTTCTTGCAAAGGCCTCATTTCTCAAATATTTAAGGGACTATGTCCAAAGTATAAAAATAGGGCCCATTTCTCAATCAATAAATGGTCAATGGTATGAGCAGTTTTGAAAAGAAATCAAAGCTATCTCTGGTCATATTAAAATGCTTTAGATCGCTATTGATTGGAAAAAGACAAATTAAAACAACTCTTAGGTACCAGCTCACATCTATGCGAAATAACGAATGCTGGAGCAGATGATGGGAAATAAGTACACTGATAAACTGTTGGAGTTGTGAATTGGTCGAGCCATTCTGGAGAATGATGTGTATCTATGCCCAACAGGCCATAAACCTGTGCATACTCTCTGATTCAGCAACACTACTAAAGGAACTCTATGTAGCAGCTCTGTGTGTGGTGGCAAACAATTAGAAATTGAAAGGATGCCCATCGATTGGGGAATGGTTGAAAAAATTGTGGTATATTATTGTGCTATAAGAAATGACAAGGGAGATTGTTTCAGGAAAACCCAGGAAGACCCAAACAAACTGATGGAAAATGAATAGACAGAACCAGGAGATGATTATACATAGTAACAGCAATATTGTAATGATGATTAGTTGTCAAAGACTTAGCTTCTCTGATCAGTATAATGATCAAAGATAATTCTTAAAAATGTTGATGACGGGGCAGCTAGGTGGCTCCATGGATAAAAAGCCAGGCCTAGAAACCAGAGGTCCTGAGTTCAAATCTGACCTCAACCATTTCCCAGCTGTATGACACTGGGCAAGTCACCCCCATTGCCTAGCCCTTGCCACTCTTCTGCCTTGGAACCAATACACAGTATTGACTCTAAGATGGAAGGTAAGGGTTTAAAAAAAAAAAAAGGCCTTGGTGAAAAAAGCTATCCACCTACAGAGTTGATGATCTCTGAGTACAAATTGAAGTATAATTTTCTCATTTTTTTTGCTTTTTTATGAGATAGATAACACATGTATACTTCACACATATAATTGATATATTGCTTGCCTTCTCAGTGGGTGAGGAAGAGACTGGAAAGGAGAATTTGAAACTCAAAAAAAATGTTTTAAGAATGTTAAAAATAAATAATAAATTTAACTTTTCTAAACAAACAAGAAAATAATAACCTGAAAAGGAATAACAATAAAAGATATGCAACAGCCTGGCAACAAGAAAAATAGATGGTTGTGGGGGCAGTAACTCAAGAAGGCATCGCTTGGAGGAGATGGGTAAGGGCTTTTAGGACTGTGCTAACGAGTAATCAAAGCAGCAGTCAAGGCTTCCTAGGTGAAGTCTTTAATGAAAGTAGTCCCTGCTGTTCCCTTAGATTCCATTTCATAAGAAAAAGAAAAGGCCCACCTGGCCTAGGCATGAAACCACTCTTCAATAATTCATGAAGAGATTCGTTTTCTCTAATATATTTAAAGGGTCTGTCATTTTGTAGCTGTGAACAGTTTCTGAAGTAGACTGAAGCCCTTCTAGTGGTTAAGAGTTGCTATGGCCAGGGCCAGCTAGATGGCTCAGTGGATTGAGAGCCAGGCCTAGAAAGAGGTCCTGGGTTCGAATCCAGGCTCCAATACTTCCCAGCTGTGTGACCCTGGGCTAGCCACTTAACCCCCATTGTCTAGCCCTTACCCATCTTCTGCTTTGGAACCAATATCTTGGATCTAAGATGGAAGGTGAGGTTTAAAAAAATGCAATGGCCAAAAGACAGGCACAATGGCCAGCCTGGTGGTAAGCCTGTCCAGACCAACTAGGCATGCTTTACAACATAGAGTGTTGTGCTGCCTTTCTAGTTAAGGAGCACCTGCTAACGCCTGTGCCCCCTAAGAAAGTGGAGAACATCCTGGCCCTAGAGGTAGGCGGCCTCTACACATCTCCGCAGCCTCTCCTGATTATCACGTGAATGAGGGCCAGGTTACTTCCCCCGGATGGGCTGGGTGCATGTCCTCTCGGGTGATGAACTTTGGGATGGGAGTAACTATATAACAGGGTAACTGAGAAGCAATTTGACTTTAGGGCACGTGAAAAGCAGGAACAAGTTTAAGGAAGTCCAGAGTATTAAGCAGTTTCTTTTCCTCTATCTGGGCAGAAAGTCACTGGGGAAGCTTTTGGTTCCCTTGTTGCAGGCAGAGGGGACCCTCCCCCACCACTGTAAGCAGGCCTTATTCGACCACCTTCATGTTGACCAAAGAACAAATTTCATATGAACCAAACGACTGACTGTAGACTTTCCTTACACTAAGAGTGGAGCGTTTTCTTAGAATTCATTTTGTTTTTACTGCCTTTCCTCAAAGTTCACCTACTTTTCTGGGGAAGGTAGATTTAGGTATAGGGATTATTTGGTCTTTGTAGGAAATGGAAAGCATCGCTTTTATTCATGACTTTGTGCCTTGCACCATCTGGTGGGGACTAAGAGGAGCGACATGTTTCACATTCAAATTTCAACTCCTCCCTAATAAACCTTAGGAATTCAGTAGTCGGCCAAATACGATCTTCAGAATCCAGGAGATGGGGATAATTTCTGCATAAAACAATCGGAATGACTATACTCACAGACTTATCCGTATTTAGAAGCAGCTAGGTAGTAGAGTGGTTAGAACACTGAGCCTGCAGTGAAGAAGACCAGAATCCAAATCTGGCCTCAGACACATACAACTATGTGATGCTGGGTAAGTCACTTTCTGTTTAACCTCAACTGTAAAATGGGAATAACACCAACCTCCTAGAGTTGTTGTGAGGGTCAAATGAGATAATTTGTAACTACATATAATTATATATAATAAAATAATATATATTAGTGTTATATAAATGTGAATATCATGACATTAGCTTAACATTTCAAATTCACCTTAAAAGTGAGTTAACTGAAATTCAGGAAGACAAGGCTTCATGTCTTGCCTTTGAGATTCTGACTGTGTATCCTTCAAACACACTTTTCAGATTATAACTTGCAATTTCCTAGGAATTCTCTATATCAAGGAATATACCTGGGGGTCCCTGAGACATTTTCAGGGAATATGTGGTCAAAACTATTTTCATAATAATGCTAAAATATTTTAATTTCTAATGCAGCAAATACTGATGGGGATAAGCGACAAACAAAAGTTCTCTTGAAGGAGGGAGGGGGTCCTCAATAATTTTTGAGAATGTAAAAGGGTCATTCTGGGATCGAAAAGTTTGAGAACTGTTGCTCTATAAAGTCATAGGTCCAGTTCTTCTCCCTAATATAATCTCCAGTTGCTCTTCAAGATATAGAAATGGCCCTAGATCAGGACAAAGCAGAGAGGAGACATCAAGATTTCTTTAAACAAGCCTTCTCTCAATCACTCAGTAAAGGGAAGCCATCATATTATTATAGATGGTTTCAGAAAAATGTAGTTGGAGACAAGCTAGAGAGATTAGAAGAGTTCGGGAAGAAAACAGTTATTAGAAAAAGAGAAGCATGGAGTGGCTCTCTTCCACAATCATCCGTAGTACAGGGTGGACAGATGAGGCAAATTTCATGTCCTGCTTCTAATGGCATCTACCTTTTTCTGATTCCACATTTTCCCAAAAGGAACAATCATTGCAAAAACATCTACCTGGCCCGGGAGTTGGGGGTGGAAGGGGGATTAGAACTCCAAAGGACAGTTTCATGGAAACATTAGGTTTTAAGGCTCTTTCAGCACTCCAAAACTCAATTTCACTGAATTTCAAGGCTTGTTATATTCATTTATGTACATGAAAATGTTTTATTGGGTCTGAAACTATGCGTTTGTTGGTATGGAGAAATGGGGAAGAAAATTTCCCTTACTGGTACAGATGAGTAGCTATTCTGAAACTTAATACAGTAGCACTTATAAGGGGCATCATATAGTTTCACCTGAGCCTGGATCACTCCTCAGAAACTTCTGGTACAACCCCAGGCAAGTACTCTAGTCTCTCTGTCTCAATTTCCTCATCTATAAAACAGGAATAAGAGCATCTAGTTCCTAAGGGATAATAATAGCCTCAGAAGATCAAAGAAGATATATTTAAAGCACTTTGCAAACTTTAAACAATATAATTACTAGCCATTATTGTTATACAGAGCTTTGCAAGGGCAGTGGTGGGAGATAACAAGAAATGAAGTGTTTTGCTCCCAGTAACACAGCTAGCATGTGTCACTGGTAGAATTAGAATTCAGGTCTTTATCTTGAAGCTCTGGTTTCTATCCACTATGTAACACTGCCTCTCATTTTTATATTATCCATATAAAATTATCAATGCAAAAATATTTTTATTATTTAACACAAACTAGATAGAGCAAAATTATCTAAATTTATTCTAGACATCATATAAAAGTTATAATCTAAAAGAGTGGCTTATTTGCATTAGAACAATTAATATCTAAAACTTTATAAGTGAATTAATTGTAAAGTTTATAAATCAGATAACAGTAGTAGAAGTGATATAATATATAACATATAAGCTGTTCTTTATAAATTTGAGTATGAAAATGATACTACTGCATCAAAAGAATGCTGGCATAAAGTGAAATATTTTATAAAACAAGCAAACTAAGTTTCTTTGCACACAGGTTTTTATTAAACAAGGCTGGTAATGGAACGTCTTTTGTTTAATGAATAAACATAAGTCCCTTTATTACAGAATTGTATTCATTGGTGAGTATGGTCACATCTATGGGTTAATTCTTTTAAAATTAGAATCAATAATTAGCATAGAATTTATTATCTCTTCATTACATTGTGAAGTGTCTTGTGTAGTCATATTCTATTGTTGGAATGACAGCTTGTACAAATTTCAGGAAAATGAGAAGATACCTAAAGGACTTTAGCTAAGGAAAATAAGATCTGCAAATAGGTTCCATGTTTTTAAGGCAACAATACTACTGAATTTAATGAACAGTAACATATCATAACTGTAATAATATCATCAGATGATATTAAAAGGTAAATATTTTGATAAATGTCAAATTGCCTACAGATGAGGCATACTAATATAATATAGTCACATGTTATTTCCATATCTATCTCAAACTGAGTGGTTTAGCTTTAAAATGTCTGTGACCATCAGATTCCATTCAGTACCTTTGAGCTTTGAAAAGAACTAGTAAAGGTCACAGTTTCTATTTTTTTAAGCTGAAGCAAGAACAAGGGGAAATCATTCCTTTCACAAAAAAAAGGAAGAAGATGGTCACCCAACTTATCAAAATCTATAAAACAGACTTAAAATTTGAGATGGAAACATCACAAAAAAGGAGAATGAGGATTAGAAAATAAGCCATGCTGGCAGACATAAAAAGCACTGAAGCAATGTGAAAAGATTATTCATATACAAGATTCATAAACTGAATAGCTTCAACTAAATCTAGCAGCCAACATGCAAATTCAAACTATGTAAAACTTGCTCTCTCTGGTATGACTAGTTCTATCTAAAACGCCGCGATGTGGTAAGCATCAGTTCAAAGTTTTCCTGGAGATCTATTTTAGGAGCCAGGTTCAGGATGTTTTCTGCCCAAATTTCCATGGCAACATGGATGGCTTTATTGAGACTTCTCCAACAGAGTAAAAAAAAAAAATCCAAACCAAATAAGTCTTACTAGATATAGATTAGATATAGATATAGGAAAGGCTGGCACCATAATCTAAGCTAAGATAACATGGCAGTAAATTATAAGTAAATTATGAGACCTCTCACTATAATAGAGGAAATTAAAATTCCATTAAAAACTACAGGTCAGAAACGAAATGCTTCTTATTTGCTAAGGATACATATGAACACCAAGTTCTCCTCCACCTTCTGCAACTGTCTCAATGATTTTTTTCATCACTTCAGCATGTCTGAAAAGTAAAAAAATAGCAGAGGGTAATCATACCAAAATGAAAAATGATATTTAGTCAATGGCACAAGGAAGAAATCTATTAGACTTATAGTTTTGTGGTTACTTTTTTGTTTAACATGCTGGTCAAGTCATTCACCCAGTTTCCTTTGAAAGAGAAAAGTTAACCAAAATAGTTAAAGATATCACATATTTCCATTATAAAAAGGTAGAGAGGAATCAGAGGGGTCAAATACTCCAAAAGAAAGTAGGCTTCAGAAGAAAATAGTTCATCAGGCAAGACTGATATTCAAGAGAGCCGTTGAAACACCAGGGTCCTTAAAATAGGCATTCTCATTGAAAAACTGAATCTGACTGTCTAAAAGACAAAAATAATCTGAGGTCAAGACAGGGTCAAAGGACACTGATCAAAAACAAGTGCCTGGGTAGACTTTTTGAACTCCTGTTTTAATGAGGTTTTTTTTGTTCTCTCTTTTACATAATGCTGTACAATTCTTTTTATTAAAAATTAATTTTATTTTTGTGGTAAAGATTTATGTCTGTTCTCGTATTCACGGCAGAGCCCTAATGCCAACTAGTGATGGCAATGAGAGGCAAAATCTACAGGAGAAACTAAAAGCACTTTAGCACAATGTCTAGAACACTGAACATAGAACATTGGTCTTTAATAAATGTTTACTGATTGATGGGCGGCTAAAAGGACATTCTCACAAACCTCAAATCATGAGATCTCTTAGAAAACTAACTTTTTGATAGTTTGGGCCCAAAGAGAGTTCTAAGTAAGTAATATTTGAAAATTACCAATTTGGTACCCTTCTCCTATTGTTCACAAAGATCTAGCAGCATTGTTACAACTTTTTTGGATACAAAAGTAATAGGTGAAAAGAAATGGAAAAACATGCCACAAGAAAGTCTTCTGAAAAAATTAAAGAATTCTATTCTATTACAACTATGATTTACTTGAACCTCTACAATGTGTCCTTTTTTTAAAGGAAGACAAAGGAATCATTGAAAGCAGTTAATGATAATTTTCTATTAGAAGTAATTAAGAAATCAGAAATATGCTTCTTTGGTTATTTCATTTTTTGAAGATTGTTTGCATAGAACAATTATATGGAAACAATAATAAGTTTCTGATAAAAGATTTTTAACATTATATGCCATTAATAAATGAAGAGAACCCATGCTGGATTGGTGAAGCCCAGTGAAACCAAAAACCATTCTGTACAGGGCTTCACATTTCTACTAGATTTTGAACTCAATAAAATACATTAATATGCAAAAAGTTATATGCATATAGACAAATAAGCAGGTATGTGCCAATATGTTTATATATATATATGTAAGTATATGTATATGTATATATAGAAATGTACCCTCCTCATCCTCTCATATTTTCTGGTATGTATGGGGAAAGGTACTATTTCTTTAAGAAGTAAAACTTAGTGAACAAAAAGGAGGAAGCAGAGTTAGTCAAGAAGAGATAGATCCTCAGTTATCTGCAAGAATTTTCTCTCCAGTAACTGGCAGTCAACAGGAAGGCTAGGTAGCACTCAAAGTAAGGGTGGTTTGGGTACAGGACGGTAGTGAGCACAAGTGAATATTCTTACTGATAGCAAAGTCTGATGCAGAGAAAGAGACCAGAGTTCTAAACCTGTCCTAAGAAAGCCTGATAATAAGAACAACTCATCAAAACAAAAGTTAGAAACATTCAATACTGTAAATTTTGCAACAGATACACTTAAATCAACCTAGCATTTGTTTTCCTACTTTATACCTTGTTCTTACTTCTGTATCCTTCTGTTATAAAGCACAAATTAGTTCAATATGTATTATTTTAATTAAAATATTTTAAGTATTAAAATAGTTTACTTAAATGATTTAATTTTAATTATTTAGAGCATTGCTTTCCCCCTCATTTATCCAGATTTGAAGTAAATTAAAACAGTTGTTCTATAATATTCTAAACCTAAATCTAAATTCTAAATCTAAAGATGTAAAACAAAAACAAACCAGAAGTGCCTCTGACACTTTACCTTTCTACACCCTAATTTAGTAATGAAAGGATTTAAATATATGCAAAATACATAAAAAGCAATATTTTCCACTCGTGTCCAAGTTGATTTAAATTTACAACTATATTAAACTTCTGCACCTCAAGTGCTAAGGAATTATTAACTAGGAGGCTTTGGCCTCCAAAGAGGCAAGAGGTCTGAGTAGCACAGTTCAGTTTCACATCAGCTTATTCCCTTCATGTATGCCAATTTAACAAATGACTGATAAAAATATGAAAACTACATATTCTCTTTTATATGTCCATACTGAAATGATCTTGACTCTTTCAAAATAATCTGCTAAAAAGTTGTACAATTTCTAATTCTTTTGGATTCTTTAGTCACAAAAATGAGGCCCATAATTCAAGAGCCTAGTGACATACTTGTGAGCTAGAATACATACATACGTGAACCAAGAAAAGGCAGAACAAATGCGTACATGTTGTTCAATTGTTTCAATTGTGTCCAACTTTTTATGATCCCATTTGAGGTTTTGGTGGCAAAGATACTGGGATGTTTTGCCATTTCCTTCTCCAGTTCATTTTGCAGATGAGGAAACTGAGGCAAACAGGACTAAGTGATTACACAAGGTTATACAGTTTGAATCAGGATTTGAATGTAAGTGTTTCTGACTCCAGGTCCAGATATACTATACATTATAACACCTAACTGTCCTAAAATGTGTAAAGATAACTGACTAATATTAATACATGAGCATGAAAGAATTGCTTTGTTTTTATTTTCCCTAAGTTTAACAGATCAAACAAAATGTCATTTTTGAGAAAGAAGAAATGAAATCTCATTTGTCTAACAAGTCTAGGTTTCCATATCTATGGAATAAAAAAGTTCTCAAGGGGGAAGCTGTGTGGCTCAGTGGATTGAGAGTCGGACCCAGAGACAGGAGGGTCTTGGGTTCAAATCCGGCCTCAGACACTTCCTAGCTGTGTGACCCTGGGCAAGTCACTTAACCCCCATTGCCTAGCCCTTATCACTCTTC
The DNA here is from genome assembly GCF_027887165.1 of Monodelphis domestica. Classification (NCBI taxonomy): domain Eukaryota; kingdom Metazoa; phylum Chordata; class Mammalia; order Didelphimorphia; family Didelphidae; genus Monodelphis; species Monodelphis domestica. The sequence continues at coordinate 73,775,452 of NC_077230.1, forward strand.
TGCCTTAGAATTAATATCCAGTATTGATTCTAAGATGGAAGGTAAGAGTTAAAAAAAAAAACGGTTCCCAAGACATTCATCTGCATCATAAGACTTGTAGAAATCAAACATACCTGCATGGGTGAACTGAACACATGGGAGGTGGTGGAAGATGAGGATGATTTTCGATGGTCACTGTTTTCTTCACATGATCTTGACTGATGTCTTCATACATATGTTCTACTGTTAAAGGTTGCCGTTGCTGAAGGCCCAGAGTATGTTTTGAAATGGCTTAGTATCTTTTAATTAAAGGACTGATATCTCTCTATGAAAAGCCTAAAACTTCCCCTAATACTCTGTGATTTTTCCTTTCCTCTCCTTAAATCTTTAGAATCTGCTTTTGGGAAACTGATTCACCGAGGGTCAAAGAAGATGCCTGCAAGGAAAATGGCCACAAAGGCTACCTTTGTGGAACTTAATACCTCAAAGATACAGGTGGCACATTGATAAAACATAATTTCTTACCTCTAATTTACTTTGACCCATCACTTTCTTCTTGCTATCCCTTTGTCTTTATGTTGTGTTTTCTTTCAATTTGATAAGTTACACATATTTTAAAGAAACCTTAAGCAAAAAAACACAACCATATGATCTTATGGAAAGGTACTATAGGAGAGTGAGAGGCCTCAGAGGGATGTAGGCAAGTTTCCTAAACTTAGGGCTGCAGTCTCCTCATTTGTAAATCCAGGAGTGATAAAACTTGCACTACCTTAAACAGATGTCATAAGGAAGATACTCTTACAATTACAAGATGCTATAAAGTTATGCATTATTAAGAGATTCCTCTACTTTTATTTTTAACACCAAATCTAGGGGGAAAAAACCTAACTTTGATTCTTTCAAATTCTGGAGATAAAAGTTCAAATGTTTGACATTAGGTAGAACCAAGGTGCCCAATGGTAATAAAATAGTGATCTATATATTTTTAAAACATTAACATAATCTACATAGCTGAATTTACAATTCCTTCAAAACGTGAATCTGAGTTCAAAAGTATTAGGTTACCAAAACAAATTCTTGTAATCCTAAAAACTAGAGAACTTAAAAAAATCAAGATAAATTACTTTCATCAAAGAATATTTTCTTATAGTTTTACCTCATCATAGCCAAATAACCAGAGTCTTGGAGTCTGATAATATTTGTCATATGTGATATAAAGATCATAAGTTCTGGTTTGTAAAATAGCATCTTCACCTCCAGCATCATTTTTAACTTTGTTAGCTTCTACTATTTTCCTTGTGTCCAGAGTTGCCTGAGGTATAATGCCAAAAAAAAAATTGTTAATAAAGAAGACAAAACGTGTAGTGCTTTGAAAACCTTAAAATATTCTATTGGCCATTATTTATAACAAGTCCTACAAATTGTTTCTCCTACTCCTTTTCTTTTATAGTTTAGCTCATTTTCCCAAAGAAAAATAACAAAGTCAAAATTAAAAATACTCATTAGAAATTTTAAAGGTTATAAGAATGTACATTTATGAAAATTTTTTTGGAAGATGAATTAACCTATTGATGGAAATACTAATAAAGAAGTTCATTTACAAACCTCATCTGTTTCCAAGAGTCCACTCTCTTCATATTCTGTTAGGAAAAGAAAAAAAAAATGAATAAAAATAAGGATTAAAAATTTTCAAAGTATAAAAATACATTATCATTTCAGTGTGTCTAAAACATGTTTTAAAAGACAGTTAAGAAAATCATCTCTTGAAGATCTACTCCAATGCCTCACTGTAATGTGAATTTAAGTTGGGCTCTTAAAAGGTGTATGTAAAGCACAAGCTGAGGTTCCTTCTACTTAGCTAGCAAAGCTTAAGCATAGAACCTCTGAGTGGAATGTTTTGTTCTGTAATGATGACTAGCTTGCCTGGGAGATTCATCACCAGAACACTGGCTATGAACTGATTTTTTTGAGAGCCCAACAACTCACAAACTACTGCTATCTGGATGAGTGGAGGAAAGTACCACTCCAATATAATCATAGATCTTCAAAACAATGATGTAACTAAACAGAAAAATGATGGATTAATAATATGGTACTCTTTTACAAGTTTTATCCACTTGGTAAAAGAAAGAGGAAAACATTTAGACCCTTTTAGCCTGATATAAATGATAACTAAGAAATGGCATGAAAAAGCTGAAAATACACTCTTCCCACTGGTTATTACACTTAGATATAATGTGAATGTTCCAGAATCATGAAACAGGAAGACTTTTTCAGTCTTATTTGTAAGCTAGGAAACAACCAGATTATGCAAGGTTTCTCACTAAAAAGCTTGAGTTTTTAATCATGTGATCCTGAAAACAAGCATACACACCCATAAGGAAGAAAAGTATAATTTGTTACTTCTATAGAGATAGCAACAATTAATTTATTGCATGACTTGTGTGTGTGTGTGTGTGTGTGTGTGTATGCAGTTCTCACTTTACATAGAATTTACACAAATTTGACTTTACATAAAGAATTCTGAAAGAAATACTCACCCAAAAAATAAATAAACCACGTAGGCTCACTTCATATCATAGTAATAATATGTATAGCATAATAATATGCTCTGTCTCTCAGCTCCTGCCACAGTTTGGCATTCTGTGTCTCCTTACCACTCCTCCCAATAGAAAAAAAAAATGCTCCAAGTGAAAGCAGAACAGCCACAGGGAGAGAATACCACTACAATGGATGAATATCCAGGGAACTTTGGCTTGAGACCTCCAGTGCTGGGAGAGATCTTTACCTGTTCTGTCCACTTACCCACCTGACCTACCTGTCGAACCCCAATACCTGTTTTTCATCACTGTCCCTACCCCTGCATGTTCCTTCTATTCTTGCTTCTCTGTCCCCAGTCCCCATCTTTCCTTGAACCTTGTGTTGGCCACCTTCCTCCAAAGATATGTAGCCCTTTCCTTTTTCCCTCTCTTCCCTAAGACTGCAGACAAATTCGCATTATGTAAAAATCACTTCACAAAAAAAGACTGCAGAAAATTTCACTTATGCAAAGTTACAATTGTCCATAAACATCCACAAACCTCTTCTCCAATATCCACAAACAAAACTGCTTAGAAAACACCTAATTGCTGCTTATCGTTGTACTTCTAAATGAAACAATAATAATGACAGTAATAGGTAAAGGTAAAAATAGTAATGAAAAAATGAAAGCACATTTCTGTAGATATGTTTTAAAAATCACAACAAATATGTTTTATGAGAATAATTTTGTGTAATTATTTTTTGGTTTGGGTGTCCCATCTCCACAGAGACATTGTCTTAAGAATCAGACATGTGTGGGTCAATACAATGTATTTTACAAGCCGAAAAATATTTCTAAAATTGATGAAAAAGTATTCTGGATGTCATACTATATATGTTGGAAAATAATTTTTTTAATGTAACCAGAACATCATTAGTGTGAAGACTGGATTTAGATTTTAATCCCCAAAGTGTAAACCCAGTATTTAAAGTAGATCTACTCACTTTAACCACAAAAAGGTATGAACTAACTACAAAAAGGTGTGAACACCCATTTCATGTATAGAGTGGGAGGTCTGTGACCCAGGTGTGAAAGAATGGGTAGTCCTAGAGAGGAGCATCTGCTGTGATTGGTGGACATAAATATTAGGGAAGGTGACACAAGAGAAAAAGGTCTTTAAATAGTGGAAACAGAGACACACAAGGCTCATCAATCAGTTACTCAGACTTGGAGTGAAGATCTTCATCAGTCACTTGGAGTTGGACTGGAAGACAGACACTCAGACTTGGAGTGAAGACACTTGACTGTGGAACTGGACCCTTGGAGGAGCTCATGAAGGAGACCTCAGACTGCTTTCCTTTTAGACGGTCACCTTGGTGAGTGTAAAGGCTGACTTAGTTCCTTGCCCTTTCTGGAGGTGTGAACCTCCGAGAAAGGCCCATTGAGACTCCTGTCCCCTGACTGATGCCTTAGAATTTCTAACTGGTTCAGAGGAAGCCAGAGCTTTCTCTCTCTCCCCTTTTCTCTCTTCCTTAATATCTTCCTCTATTGTAAAATAAACTACCATAAATTTCATTTAATTGAGTAATTCATTTTGGAATTTAGTAATTAAATCCTTGGCAAACACCAATTAAATATTCAGTCCAACCATAATAAATCTCACATTAGTATATTTCAATAATAAAAAATTCCATTTTTTTATTTAAGTACAGTCTTATATAGGTGACAACTTTTTTTTTTAACACTTACCTTCTGTCTTGGAAACCCTTACCTTCCATCTTAGAATTAATATTGATTCCAAGGCAGAAGAGTGGTTAGGGGCTAGGCAATGGGGGTTAAGTGACTTGCCCAGGGTCACACAGCTAGGAAGTGCCTGAGGTCACATTTGAACCCAGGACCTCCCGTTTCTGGGCGTGGCTCTCAATCCACTGAGCCACCTAGTTTTCCCCCCCACCAACTTTTTTAGATAAAGAATTCAAAATAAGCACAACTATCTTAAATTTACCTTACTGAGAATTTTACTGAGCCTGACAATAAAATTCCTTAAATTGGAATTTCAATCTAAATTGGAATTTTCAGCATTCAAAGGTTTAGGAACTGTCTGTAGTAGAGTCAACATTAACCTGAAAATGCCCTTTGCCGTATGAACAATTCTAGTGTCAAATATTGCATGAAGTAAACTACATCAAGTCCTCACTGCTTCATCTTCTGTACTAATTATATTTCAAGAATTTTATTTTGATAGGGGCTAAGCAACATCTAACACATACATCACTTTAAAATTAGTATTCTATAATAATTCAATCAAAGGGAAAGGAAAAATACCTTCCATATCTGCAGCTTCTCCCTCATCTTCTTCTTCTTCCTCCTCACATAAAGCTGAGCAGTCTCGAAGTTTTACACTATCCTTTGAAAATCACATTTAAAGACAATTAGAGAACCATGTAAAAAATCATTTATAAAAACAGGAAAGTTGTCAAAAAAAAAAACAAACAGAAAATGTTTTCAGCTAATTTCAGCTACTTCAGTCCCTAGTGAGAAAAAAATTAAGTTAAACTACATCTTTGACATGGTTTATCTCAGAGTAAAATAAACATATTTTTACAAGTACTAAAAAATGTACTTACCTGCTAAAATTTTCCAACAGTATTCTATTTATTGCTAAGGCAAAAATTATGCTTAATTGTAATACTTTAGATGTTTAAAGCCATTGACTTAAATCTTCCCTAATTAATGCTAGACAAGCAAAAATGCTGTTTACAATATGTGGTTTTTACATGACTTATAGTCAGTAATCCTGAACTGAATATGATAAACATGATAAATTCTAAACTACTTTCATCTAGATTATCACTTTACCTATCTGACTTATCTTAAAAATAATGCTATCATGTCATCTTTTAATGACCACATAACTCAAACAAAAGTGAATCTGAACAGAATCACTGCAAATGAGGAAACATCTGGCACATGATTACAACAAAGACATGTTTTATCCCATATGCTGGGAACAGTGCATAAATATAAACCTGGATGAAAGCAAAATAGCAAAGAAAATGGAAATATCTATCCATAACTATAATTCACTCATGCTTGCAAAATGTATTTGCTTGCAATAATCAGAATAACAGAAGTCATTTGCCCAGTGCAAAATAGAGATAGAATAAGAGAGGAAAGATTATCAGAATAAGCAGAAACTGTTTCTGAAGATGCAAAGTCATTAGTGTAAAGCTTTTAACTTACTTCATCACCACTCAAAAAAAAAAGTGTGTTAACTTCCAAGAGTTACTTATCAGTCAGCACAAAGCTTTATCCTAAGGGACAGCTAAAGTTCTGTCATGCAGAAACTTAAAAATAAATTTTAACAAATGATCTATTAAATCCCGCACATACTAAAGAACTAATGGAAGATCAACATTACTCCAAAATAAAGAAAAGGTCTATTGTTAAATGTATGTGAATGAGCTATAACTTTTTGCCTATTATTAATTCAAATGTTCTTTTTATCAAGTATTTCTACTCATGTCAGAATATAAGAAAATTAACAATTATAAAATATATGTGCATACATACATATATATGTATGTGTGTATATACACATGCATATATACACAAAGGATTAGGACTGTGTAATTTTTTTAAAAGTGTGGTTCTTAGGTGGTTTAACAAAGCAATACTAAAATAACAACCACACATCTAATTTAGAGTTGGCTGGCTGGAAAATCCTCGGCAAAGGATAATTATCTCCCTAATCTAAGTATCATTGCCACAAAAATTTAATAGAAAAATTTTTTTTACCTGACAGTAAAACCTCACTGATTTGGAGTAAACTTCTCCATAATTTATGATAATTTTTGACAATCACTAAGCTAGAATCCTTTTTCAGTGTCTAGGAAGAAGATTCTTGCTAAATTAATACTGCATAAAAGATTTGCTAGGAGAATGTGTTTAAACTACTTTGAAAAATACTAACAGGTATGATTTTTAAGAGCCAGCAAGCATCTATATACATCTGCTGATTATTTGCCCTATTTTGCAGCAATCTTATTTTTAAGGCAGGAAAATCCAACAAGAATTTCTATTAGGTGGTCACATTAGTTATTGTAAATACTTGAAGATGAAACTATATTTATCCTAAGATAACCTGTAATTCAGAATGAACTTGTTAATTAATATGAACTAGTGAGATCTTCTTACATGTAAAATATCAACCCCCCCTTAAACAAGATAGATTTAGGAAAATATGGGAAAGAACCTAAGAGAAAACAATAAAATTATTTTGCACAAAGAAAAAAATTACAAAAAAAGTTTAATTTTGATAGTGGATTGGTCCAACATTTAAATTAGATAAACTGATATTAAAATTTTTATTTAAAAATGAGAAAAAAATTAACATACTCTTCAGATTAAATAAGAAATGAAACTAATACCTTGCTTTCCAGGGTAATCTCCTTAACTACTTCTGTCACTCCTGTAATACCTATAAAATTCAATAGATCAAAATTACTAATATTAGATTAAAATTCTTTATTAATCTGGTAGGAATATAGACTCTTTTGTCTCAGGGAGCCAAAATACTTTAAAAGCTTATGAAATCCTTGCAACTACCTTAAAAATTAGGAAGGAGATAGCTTTATTATACAAATACAGGCACTAGAAGCCCAATAAAATTTCATATCTTAAAATTAATAAAATCAGGTTCATTCACTCATAATCTTGTATTTCATACTATGTTACTTCTCAACGAGTTTTCTTATTCTATCATGGATACTTTTATTAACAGATTAAAAGTCTAAAAAGTATTGCTGTATAACAAATTTATTTCCAAAAAATTTTCCCAGCAAAATTTGAGCTATTGCTACAGAAGAAATTCTAAATATATGTAGAGATATTCTACAATCTCTAGGACCTAACTATCTTGACAAGAATATTCTAAAAATGCATTTATTTTTGAACCAAATAACTGGCAGTAGTAAGTTGCCAAATTACAAATATCTACCAATGCTTTGATAAAATGTGAAGAAAATACACAGGAGGGAACCAGAATCCTTAGTCATTCAAAGAAAATCAACTGCCAATTATCTTTAGTGCCTGTACCATTTTGATAAAACTTGAATCTATTAATCCCCTAAATTCCTGCACTAAAGCCTACATCATTTTCTCCAAAGGAAAATGGCACAATTCATATTACTCTAGAATAAACATTCTACCCAGTAGCAGGGTTTGTTAGCGGGGGTGAACTAATGGATATACTCAAATTAATAACAGAATATTTGTCACAACATAAATACGTATTATAAAACACTTCTCTGAAATTATGCAAAAGGTACTTTTATTCTCTTAAAAAAACATGTGATTCTTCAAACTAAATAAAAAGAAACCCCAATTCAATCAAAATTTCATAAAAGTGAAACCACCACTGACAACAGCAGGAAAGAATAGGTTGAAATTACTCTCACATATAAGGTTACATTCTCAAAACTGTAGGAAAAACTACATGGTATTAGAAGATCAATTTTAGAACCTTAAGGTCAAAGATATTTTCCATAAGAATAAATGCGTCCTATATGCAAATGAATACATTATTAAGCAAGAAATTGTATGAGCCTTTCACTTATAAAAATGATACTTTGGGGCCATAATCAAAGAATCTCAGAGCTGGAAGAGACCTAAGAAATCATCAATTTCAATCCCTACCTAAAGCATGAACCATCTAAATAATACTCAGTTTCTGCTTGAAGACTTTCAGTGAAGGGGAACTTACTACTTCCTGAATGGTTAGGTCATGAACTAAGCTGTATTTCCAGGAGTGGTGATGAGTGTGTTGCTTCCACTTCTTTCAGCAACCAATGATATACATTTGCATGCTAATAGAATAAACTAAAACTGGCTAAGTGAATAAACTCATGATCTTGACATGAACCCAGTTCTCTCACAGAAAGAAAGAACTAGTCTCAGACCACAGGACACCTTATAATACTATATCTTTGCTATATCCTCCAGGCACAGTAAAACTCTAGAATTACAAAACACAATAGCCCAAAACTTTCGGGAAAGATTAGCGAAAAGGACCACAAAATGCCTCATACTTCTGTGTGTGGGAAAGCATTAGTTCTAAACTTTAAATATAGGTGGGCACTTTGGAATTAGAGGTGCTGTTCAACTAAAAAAACTTAATTTGTCAATGGCATATAAAATCAATATGGGAAAGTAATCCCTTTCAATCTCCACCTCCTCAAACTATAGTTTGTACCCAATTTCTGGACCCAAAGGGAATGACTGACCTAGATCTTCTCTAATTCAGAGACAAGTAAAGAGGTGCCTTCTCTAAGGTAGATTTATAATTGAAGAAAGGTGCTTTTTATCTGATGCAGACTTAGAAATATAAAGAGCTAACTTCTCTTATGCAATGGTTTAGAAAGCTAATCCATTCCTGAGTAGGAGGATATATTCTTAATATTACAAGTTGGTACTCAAAATACATTTTCCCCATAGAAACATGTTATAAATGATGACTAGATATAATTAAAAGTGTGGTACTATTAGTACCACAACTGCTATATTATGGATAAAACAAGCTTACCCATTTATAATGTTGTTTCTATGGGAATATGGGTTTTTAGAGTTTTAAGCAAACAATTTACAAACTTGTGGAAAGAGCAGTGGATTTGTAGTCAGAAGATATGGGCCCAAGTCCTGGCCCACCACTTATTGACTATGTGACCAAATGAGGCAATATATGTAAAGAACTTTGTAACAATAAAAAGCTGAATAAATATGTTATTGTTTTTAAAGTTTGAAAATGAAAAACTTATATTATAATGTATAACAGCATAGGTCAAAGCAGAGCAATCAGCTAAGATCCCTTTTAAGATTCATTCAAGCATCCATCAAGTGTCTACTATTTGTAAGGCACTATGGATGATACATAAAATAAATAAGACATGATTCCTGACTTCAAGCAGCTTACACTCAGCAGTAGGGGGAAAGGTACAGAAATAATACACAAATAATACAATAAGTTGCAGAATTGTTGCCACTGAATAGGTGACTTAGATATTTAAAAAATTAAAAAAGGAAAATAAAAGGAACAAGCAGCTAAGACTACAAGTACTTAAGGAACCCAGTAATTTTTAGAGTACAATTTTTATGTCTTTTATTCTTATTAGCTTAAAAATAAAAATTTGCAAGTAAAACTAAGCCTCATGAACAAATTTTGCTTAAAATATATAATAAAAGATCATGAAGTTTGTTCAAATTTTCTACATGCCAGTCTGTTCCATTTTCTAATTACCACTTTTTTTACTTACCTGAGTTGTGATATGTATCTACCCATCCCCCATCACCATCATCTTCTTCAATTATAGCTTCCAATTCATCTGAATATTCCATTTGTTTGCACCGTTTGTAGCAAGGCACTAAAGAAAAACAACAAATGCATTTACCAACTGATCCTTTAGGGAAAAAGAAGTATTTGTTCTTGGTAAATCTTTAATACACAAAAAAGAATAAATATACCTTAAATGGATACCATATTTAAAATGCTCCATTGAAAGGATCTAAGTCATAGTCTATTCCTTATTCTGTTTCACAAAACTCTTTGACTGGCAAAACTGCCAGGAAAAATGCCAAACAGGCTTCACTTTTATTTACCATTATTCTCTCTGCCTAGACATGGAAGGCAGTGGGTTGAAAATAAAGGTGACACTGAGGCATTTAGCTGACATTGTAAAATGATGGCTCTAATATTCCATGCAGGGAAAGAGTAGGTGGACAGGGAGAAAAAGCAAGGCACCATCTGCCAGTCAACAGGGTGGTAGAGGTGCCTTTCAACTTGCTAGGTTGCTTGATGAAATCTCAAACCTGTTTTTTAATCATTTTTCATTCAATTTATTTAAAGGATAATAAAGCCAAGATAAAAGCACACTTAAATCTACTAATGTGTACTATTTTATTAATATCCTGCTATCTGACGTTTTAAAAAAAATGTCAGTTAGCAATTCTTAATCTTCTCTCACTTGGAGGGTCTAAACTCTGGGTAAAGAGCAATTTACTCAGAATGGATGCCATGAATATTCAACTATCTTTTCAGTTAAGGCCAAAATCAAACTCATTAAAGGTGAGATGCAACACAGATTCTGATTTTTCATGGAATAAATTAAATGAAACCTGGCTTTGTAAAGAAAAAAAGAGAGAATCAATTCAGAAGACTTCCTAAGGCTTCATATAATCCACAATTATTTTTAGAGTATATAATTTCATTAGTTTTCATAACTTTTCTCAGAGGCAAGAAAGCAAATATTCATTAATACATGTAAAATTAGCTTGGTCAATGAATACAAACATAAGTTTTTATGTTTTGTGCAATTATATTTATTTTTAATCCCATAAGATTTATAATATTAGACTAATATGCAAAATATCTTACCATTTTTAGTTACCAAAAACTGTTTGCCATTTGGTAGGTATGCCTTGACTTTCAAATCTTCGCCTGTTGCCCTTAAAATAGTAAAAGTAACAAATACAAAAAATAAAATATAAAAAAATAAATAAATTAGAAGGTATTTTGTTCATAAGCTTGAAAATGAAGCAGAGAATCCTTTCAAATCTGCCTAGTACAGTGTCTTATTGAATATTATCAATACTTTTCAGAATGTGTATCATAGAGGAATTTGGAAAATAAAAAGTGATTTGCTCAAACATTCCAGGAGGAGACAATACTTATACTAAGAACTACATACCTATTTTTATGATGAGTAAATATGCATTAAGACATATTACAAAGCAAATGTTTTATTAAAAATAAGGGGGAGCTCAACTAAATATAAACTTAGTAATATAAAGGACAGAATATATGGAACTACGTTTGCTCTCAGAACAAAAGTCATACTATCATCCCATTCAAGTTCTTTATCTTATTTTGTCAACTTTTAAGGCAAAGGCAACATAAAAGGTAGTCTCACACCAGGTGTAGTTTGGAAGATCATCTCTATCAGATTTAGAATATATTAATGTCTTTGTCCGTGGCCTTGCTTCTGAATTAAGTGTCAAATTAGTGGCTAGAGTCCCAATTGAGTTCCAGATGGGATATAATTCTGTTTGTCAAGATATATAGCCTCTGATCAGCAGGTCTATTTCAAAAACACCTGTTAAAGACATGTGCAAAGGTTTAGAGGTAGACTGCTCAATGAGGCTGAAGTGGATGGCAGGAGCATATAAACATAATTAAGGCTTATCTACATTTTTGGCCCTTCCACATGCTGGGCTCTATCATGCAGCACTAGGACCCTGTTAACCTCTTTTGCCCAGTCCCATCTCATTATGCTTAAGAATCAACTACATTAGATCATCTGCTTCAATATCAAGTGAAGTGAAAACAAATGATTTAGGAATAACATATTCAAAACACAAAGCTAGGCGGTATAGCACAAAGTAGCCTTTTGTTTTAGCTCTACTGTAAGCCTGGTCATATGGCTATTCTGTGATGTCAGGCAGAAATGTGGATGCAGGAATCAGCGACATGAATGAATTCAAAGCAGAAACAAAACAATCTACTAAACCAACTTTACCATTATGTACTTAAAAAGCATAAATTCTGCCTATGGACAAAAAAATAGACTACCAACTCTTATTCTAACCAAGGCATTAGAAATTTTGATCAGGCAATTCTGATTATAAAGAAAATCTAAAAGAACATTACCTTCACAATGGTTAGCATATTATATAAGAATTTCAGATGCAAATAAAAGGGTTTTACTGAATTTGTTTTTAAGAGAAATGCATTTCCTTGATATATTAAATAGTTTTGAAAGTATTTGAGGAATTATAGCATGCTTGGTAACAAATGCATGATATTAAAAGAAAACATTTTAATGTCAGACAGTAAATCAGATTTGTAAATTTGTAAGTTTAAAACATGCATAAAGATTGGATAAAAATAGTCATCAAAATGATTAGAAATGTGTTCTGAAATGTGCCTCAGGGAGGGAAAAATGTCAACGAAAAGGGTGAACATGTAGTTAAAAGTATTGACATTAACAAATGTTCTAGTTTAGAAATCAAAACTAAAGTGAATATAGAAATTGCCTATCCCTAAGGGGTTAAAACTACAGTTGAAACTCATCTAAAATCTTCATTTAAACCTAATTAATTCAGCTTTGAGGATAGCATATAGCAAAACATAAATTAAGATCCCACAAATTCATGACTAGCAGGCAGGAATTTACCTCTGTACTATGAATGGAAAAAAATTTTGCTAGATAAATCTAGAATATAAGCAGCATAGGTATATTTGTCCACCTTTGGAAAGATACTTCAATAGCATACACTTCTATAGAAATTATTAATTACAAATGATCTTTATTCATGAAAATGGTTCCTAGAGAAACTGTTTTAGCCATTATAGTTTGTTACTATATACACATTTGAAATAAGATTATTCCACTTAAATATTCTATTATTTCATAGTCTTTCTTGAAGTTTTACTCTGACTTAGTGAGGTTTTCCTATTAACTACTTTTTAAGCCTAGAAAGCCTATTAAAGGCTCCAATTTACAATCACTAACCTTCAATGTTTGCAAACATGTTTTAATGTAGTTATCAATTTCTTAAGAGGAAGCTATACTTTTGAAATACCTCAATCAAATGTGTCTCTAGCTTGAATCTTCAAACTAAGGTCAACAAATTATTTTTAAAAAGCTGAGGCCTAAGAATTATTAACAAAGAAGATCCAGGTAGGGGGGAAAAAGATTTTTATCTAAACAATTTATACAATTTTTGCTTTCAGAGCAAAGGAAAAACTAATTTTCATTTCCTTCTCTATTAATTAACTTTGAGAAACACTTTGAAGTACTTTCAATATTAAAAGTTCCTTGGTAAGTATGTCAAAATCTGAATATTTTGCAACTGTGTCAAATTCAGCTTCCTCTAATTCTCAAACCATAATCTTTATCTAAATGTTAATCCCCACTGAAACTTACTTACCATTGCCATGTTGGACAGTGATGGACTAAATGGTCTCCAGCTGCCACAAACTATTCAAGTTTGGAGGAAAGATAAAAGAAAGAATAAGAAAGGTTGAATATCATTGGATATAGTGTGGCAAAATACCAATCTGATTAACCTTGGTAACCTTAGTAAAACATATGAATTTAAAATGCATTAAGGCACTAAACCTGTTCAACCAGTCTTCAGACCTATCTCTGATGATTATTAAATTTCAAGTGTTTAAATATCTAAAAAGGTTTAAACTAAATTTGAAAATAAAACAAAATATTTGAATTAAAGATCACTATCACTGAGTTATAAAATCACCATCTGTGAAGATGAAAGTAAATAAAGCTACAATCTAATGTATATGAATGAGAAACAATATGGCATAATGAATAGAGAGCTAGTCTTAAAATCAAAAAGATGTGAGTTCAAGAATAGTACTGAAAGATTATTTCCTGGATGACCACTGTCAACCCATTAATGCCTTTAGGTAACTCTAAGACTCTAAGTTACAAAAGAGTTGTTTACATGAATCAATGGAGAGTTTCTACAGTAGGAATTTCTTCCATTGCTGCAAACACAAGTCCCAATACAAATAAACATGTATAAACATAAAATACAAGCTTCATTTGTTGAGATGTTGAGTGTCAGGACATCAGAATTCATTTAATTCAACCTCCTACCAAATTCATTAATCTCCTCTACAATATCTGACAGTTGGTCATCCAGGCTCTGCTTGGACATTTACTTTATATTCACTAAATCACAAACTTCCTTGACCAGAAAGAATTTTTTTCATTTATTCCACTGCTCCCAAGCAAGATTCCAAAAAAGGATCACAGCCCGTTATATGTATTCTAGCATTTTATACTTGTTTATAGCTGAAAATTCATTAAGAAAGACTGTAGGAAAAATACAGATTAAAAATAGATACTATATACACAAAAATCAAGTTTACACACATTGTGGCATATGCTTTTCACTTCAAATATGCTCAATTTTAACAGTATATTCCAGTGTCTGAATGTTGGACACTTAAAGGAGAAATGGAGTAATAAGGCTTAAGTAGGTTTACTTTTAGAAGTCTATAGAACTTCTAGACTGACTCGACTAGACTAACTACACAAACTGTATAATATGCAAGAGCAAGAGTATTTCTGAACCAAAATAGTGGTTTGTTTTTTTAAGTTTCATGTCTTATATTTAATTTTTCAGTCTGGTCAAGAGATGAGCCCATCTTTATGAGAAACAGAGTAGTGTGATATCCTAATAAATATATTTGGTAGTGAGAACTAACTTAAGCAAGGGACATGCATATTTTCCCAACTACTACTATTTCCTAATCATTTATTGCTAAAGAGCATATTGCACTGAGAGACACACCCTACATAATTTTTAAAATTTAATTTTAATTAATTTACTTTAATTAATTAATATAAATTAAATTAGTTAAACCCTTACTTTCCATCTCAGAATCAATATTGTGGATTAGCTCCAAGGCAGAAGGCAATGAGAATTAAGTGACTTGCCTCAGGTCACAGAGGTAGAAAGTATCTGAGGCCAGATTTGAACCCAGGACCTCCCCTTTCTAAGCTGGCTCTCAATACACTGAGAAACCTAGCTGCCCCCAAGTTTTCAAAACAATATAAAAATTTTTTTGTTATACCAAAAATGGCAGATTCACCATAGATAGTCATTATGGCTATATACCATCAAATACTTTTAAGAATGACATTTTAAGAAAAAAAAGATAGTAGTAAAATAATTTCATACTCTAAAGTCTTAAAGACATATCATAAGTTACCTAGTCCAACCCAATTCATTTACAAATGAAAATGCTGAGAATCAGAAACAAAGCGATCACATGGCTAGTTAGCAGTAGAATTGGGACTAGAACCCAACCATCTTAAAATGTTAATAGTGAAATTGAGACACAGAATTCCAACAGTCTATCTAGAACAGCGGTTCTCAACCTCTCAATTTGTAGCAATGAGAATATATAATGCATATCAAATATTTACATTCTGAATCATAACTATAGCAAAATTACAGTTTTGAAGTAGCCACCAAAATAATTTTTTGGTTTGGGGTCACTGCAACACAAGGAACTGTATTGTGGGGTCACAGCATTAGAAAGGTTGAGAACAACTCGTTCTAGAATGTATGGTTAATATTACCCTAGTTTCCTTTCCAAAAGTGTCTCAAAACAAGTTCTAAGAAATGGTAATACCACAAAAAAAGAGCTGAGATTTATCAGATACACAGGACTACTTTGCTGTCTTCCTTCCTGTGATTTGTTTCATATCTCATAGACATTAAATTCTAGTTAAAGACTTGAAGGCATTAATACTACTGCCAAAACTTTAGCTTTTATTTGGTGACCTTTCTCTAATATACTATCAGTTCATAGGACTCAACAAAAACAATGCTTCTACTCAATAACAGATAGAATTCCTATTTAATCCTGTCTTGCTTGAAAAAAAAAAAGTTTTTGCTAAAAATATTTAAAGGTATAGTTCTCTAATCAATATTACAGTATTTTTTACTAACAGATAATTAATGCATGCCTTTACCCTTTCTCCGATACCATAATACCTTCATAACATGCAATTAGATGGAAAGAGATGGAGATATTTTAGTCAGGGTAAGAACAAGAAAAAAACAGATAATACCAACAGGCTGCAATTCCGCCTACAGTTTTCTTCTTACAAAATAAGCGAGCATTTGCCCATGGCATCCCCTTTGTAAACTTGAAGATTTCAGGTACTTTAACCTTCTCTATATTCCAGTTCCAGGCCTAACCTGTGTGTCGGTTTGTTTTGCTAAACTACCTTTTATTTTGCACTCTTATTATTTATTATATGAGACAATTCTCTAAGTGGAAAGAAGAATACATGTGGAAATGAAGGTGATGTAAAAAAAGATATTAACTGAACTTTTTTTTAAAAGAAATGCATCTGTCCCAAACAATTTTCTTAGCATGGCTTTTAGGCTTTCGACTCTTTAGAGCAACATCCAAAAGACATCTACCATACAGTTTTGTGTGTGTGAAAGCAAATTGTGCTAAAACTAAAATTTTGTTAATTTTTCTTGAATGCCAGACAAGAAATTAAAAACATGTCCTTTTCCCCTTGATATCTCACTATCAGAATTCATCAGGATAGTGTTAAGCATGGTACTACTATTCTAAAAGAACCAATTCTTCCGCTGAAGGCTACCATGCTCATAAGATTATCCAACACAATTGCTGGTTGTGACAAACTAATTTCTTCTTCATCAATCAGGATGTTCATCACATTTTTTTCCCTTTTGGAGAAAAAGACTAATTGGAAGCACTTAAATAACAAAAGTCCAAAAGATATGTATTAGTTCTTTAAGAGCACTTTAAAAGATAAACCAGATACAACCTTATTTTTTTTCAACTATTTATAAAACTTGAGTATTGATAAAGGTATATATAGGTAGCACTGGTATGTAAAAGAGTCAAAGAATAAAACTGATATGTCCTTCTGAAATTAAATCACACTATTAAGTAAATGGTAAATTTAGACTGAAAATCGACCAAGACTTGATCAACCTGCTACCAGCTCCCCTAATAGATTAAAAGAGCTCGAAAGCAGTGGTATTTAGGCTGGTGGAAGAAGTACTAAAGTACATCAGGTGCACAAGGGCAGCTATATAACAGGTAGCCCCCTCCTGCTGTGTCTTTTATGACTTCATGATCTTATCTTCAGGTTCCTAGGGATTACACTGCTAATTTAATCAGGATTTATCCCTATAATGAGGAGCAAACAATCTAAATTATAACAGAAACCCACTATTACATAAATTTTTGGACTATATTATAGGCAGATTCATATTCTTTATGACTTCATGAGAAAAAGCCTAATATAATATCCCTATATAATCTGTTACATGTATATTACCTTCTATTCCCTTAGTCCATTATCATTAAAGGGGTTCCACTTTATTTGTTAAGTGTGAATACTGAAAGGAAGGGTGCAACCATTCAGTATGATAAACAGAAATATTTAATTAAAAACATTTAAGCAGTGTCTAACATTGTAGCTTGCACACAGTAGAAACTTTATACTTGTCAAATACAAATGGATCTTTCAGAAAATTTTAAAATGTAAACTTAAAAGAGCAGTCTCTAAAAGGGAGATCTGAAAACACATTGCTCTGCACAGGTAAAGCTAAATGACAAACTTCAAGCATCAGTGCCATATTAATCTGAGAAGAGCTTGGATGACCTGATTTTCTACATTATATCTATTCCTTTGCAAAGAGGAACTATATAGACATTTGGCAAGTAGAAAAGGAAGAAGTAACTCCTTTAACAGGAAGTCCTCCTTAAGTCATCATAGTTGTACATTTTTGTAAAATCAGAAATCATGGTAGAAAACCCTTAATTTTAGTTCAAGCAAGGTAAACATATAGGAAATTTTTACTGTGAGAAAGGAATCCTGCTGTAAATTTAATACAATAGGGTTTATGATTCAAATGGATTTATGATCTCGTCAATGTGGAATACCCTTCAATGGTATAAAACGTCAACCTATTAAAATTAAAGCTAAATGCTACAAATCTTCTATAAATGAATCTAAAAGAAATTAAACATTTACCTCTTCTGGGGTGATCACACCTGTTTCCTTAAATTTTGATTCCTGAAACGAATCAAAAGAAAAGAGTTCACTTTGACATAAGCATAAAGCTATTTATACATATGCTCTAGCTCTCAATACACATTTAATCTTTACAAAGGTTTTGTCATATATACTATCTTTACTGCAAAAGCAAGTGAAATGGTATAAAGATATTCAGAAGCACTATTAAGCCTATCCAATTTCTCCTCAATTAGATTTTGAAGAAATCTTAGAAATAGGACTTCTCTTTCATTCTTCCTCAAAAACCATCAAAGTGCTCAGAAATAACTTCTCTGATGAAACTGCACTAGTTTACTATTACTTTACTATCAACTGTTTAGTCTAAGTCAAAGGATTTTAATTTGATATTAAAAGTTTCAGTAATTCATTAAAATGTTATATTAATCTTTCAATTAAAGTAAGTTTTTGGCATAATTAAAAATGTTATTCATTTTATTTAGAGTTGGAGCTAGAAGTTGAGTTGAAAGGGTCTTGGCACTCATCTAAATCCCCTGATTTTGTGACAAATAGACCACTAAAATTAGACAACTAGTTAATAATAATAATAATAGAGTTGGGACTGATTAGTTAAATAGATGTTTTGTATACTCATTTATTTTTCTTTCTAAATAACTTTTAACTTAATATTTAAAGGGTTTTTTTTTTAAGAATGAAGAATTCTTTTTAAATCCAAAATTACTTTTACTTGTGATTTTCAACTATTTCTGCAGGTCTCCTGTGTTTCACAAAAAAAAAAAAAAGCTTTCTTATTTGTTCTTTACTTCATTTCTAATAATATATGCATAATATTAACTCCCATTTGACTCTTAACTAAATTTTCTCATGTTCCTTTACTTTCAAGGCAAAGATTCCTTAAAAGAGCTTGGTTATACATCTTTGTATTTTAAATGGCTAAAATTACATGCAAAACCAGCATTTGCTTGTGAAATAGATGAACAGTATTATTCTCATTTTTTGAAAATTCAAAACTGAGCAAGAATTTAAATTCTAAGTCCTAGATTTTTAAAAAAAGTTTTAGGTCAATGAAGCATAATCTTGAAAGAAACTTGTGAATGAGCATCAAAAGTACAACCAACATGAATTTTTCCCTCAAGGTGATCTAATTTTGGGATGTTTAAAAACTACATCTATGTACTTATTATTCTTTCCAGCTTGCCAGTAATAGCTTTCTGTCCCAAACAAACCAGGTCTTAAATATTCTGGAAGATGTTTAAAAACAATAAGAATTGTAATACATTACTCAAAAATAAGACTAAAGGGTAGTCAGATAATCCCTAATATGACCAGAATTTCTTTAGTAGGGATACACACAAATCTAATGGCTTCTGACAGAAGTTTCAAAAGCATGAAGTAGCTTCATTATGTACAAATTTGTTGTTTGAAAAATAGAACTATTTTTATGATTCCTATATGTATTAGTTTACTATCATTAATTTAAGAGGACAAATTTATCAGTCCCTACTAAAGCCACCATATTACACCTGGTGCTAATTATATTAGCCAACTTTATCTAGCTAAGGATAAGGAAATAAGAGAAATTTAGGGGAGGGGTGGGGCTCTGTTGGCTGCAAATTAACATTTTTAAGATTCAACTTTGGTTATAGTTTTATACTTTTGTTTATTTATTTATTATACTAATAAAACAAATAAATGGAACTTTAAAAAACCTAGAAGAAAATGCTGTTTGATATTTCCAAGAGCTGGTATTGCAACTCTCCCTCGGACACCCAAAGGAATAAAAAAATATTCATTTTAAACATTTTTAGACATTCCCAAACCTGTATTCTGAACAACTCCTATTGGCTTACTGTGAAAGGGATATATATTGAATGATATTGAATGATAAAAGTTTCCAGGAGAAGATGTTTTTCCTGTCTCTTGGTGTTGTAATAGGGTTGTCAAACTCCAGCAGCAAAATCCCCAAGAGCAGCCTGTTTTATACTTTTGTTTATTTATTATACTAATAAAACAATTAAATTAAATTAAAATGTTGGGCATTGAAAGTACTTTTCATAAACAATTTCTTCAGTGAAAGGCAGCAGGGGCACAGTGGATTTAAAAAAGGGCTTCTGGCATTACTAGTTGTGTAATCCTGGGCAAGTCACATAATGCTCTCAATTCCTCTTTCTCCCTCTAATTCTCTAGGACCAAATTTTAGAGAAAATGCTGAACTGTATTGGCAGAGAATTTCATGGCCTCATGCCAATGAAATCAAAGGTCTGACACAAAAATTGCAGCATAAAAATAGTTTTAAATTCCTCTATTTTGTTCTAAAACTTCCTTAACCCCTTTTTATCCTAGGAGTAGTCTATACCCTAGATACCACACCTATATCACCCAATAACTTGTGAGTTCAATCGTATTTGTAAAGTCAAGAAACTTTATTCCAAACTATTCCAGATGTGATGGTTTTAAGCTCTAATTTGGTTTCTGAGTCAACTGCACTGCCATCCATCTGGGTGCTGTATGGTACAGGTGTCAAATTCAGGTAGCAAAACTCCAAAATGTGGCCCAAACCATATTAAAATGTAAGTGGGAAATGTTTAACAAAATAAATATATAATACAATACAGATGGTATGAATTTTGTGGTTTCTTAACTCAATATGCAGACAGCAGGGCCCGGGTTTTCTTTTGAGGTCTGACACCATGACACACTGTAAGGACTGGTGCCTAAGAAATCCCCTTCAAGTCTCTGACATTTGACATTAATGATCAACCAAGCTCTTCTTGAAGAGCTTTACTTCCCAAGGCACTCCACTCCACTCCACTTTTGATACAACTAGTTTCCCTAAGTTTTTCCTTACAGACTGCCAAAAGCTGCCCCTCAGTATCCCTCGCTCATATTTGCTCCCAGCTCTTCGGTCTGAGGACCATATAATCCCATATGCTGAAATACTAATATAGATACTAGAACAAGACACATATAGAGACCAAGAATGCCAAAAAATAAGTCTGAGCCTCAACGGGGGGGGGGGGGGGCACAAAAAGGAGGAGAGGGGAAGACTTTGTAGCAGCTGTTCCTTAGGTCACCCTTTTAAGAATGGGTCGCCCCGGTGTCAGGATCTCAGCCGACTATTTCCCTCGCCCTGACTTCTTGGAGACTACAGTCCTCAGCAGCTGACAATCAGCCCAACACGGACAGGTACTCGGCGACATCCAGATAGGTCCCCAGCACCAACTCTAGGATCACACACGTACTTGTGCCGTCTCTGCCAAGTGTCCCCTCGGGGACAGCGAGTCATTGGATCCCCGTTCCCTATCCCACCCCCATCAGCTCCCCAGATGGGGGAGGCGGGATAGGTGTCCCTGTTAGCCCCTCTCCGAGCCGGGGCCGGTTACCTTGAGCACGGGGGTCAGGTACTCGGCCACTTCCAGCGCCTTCCCTTTCACCGTGTTAATCACGTTCTGCATCCCGGGGCCGGGGCCGACGGCGCGGGGTGCTGGCCGCGCACTAGGCTCCGGGAGCTCGGGGCGGGAGTGGGGGGAGGGGGGCAGAGGGACGGGGCGGACCGGGGTGTCCTGCCCCACGGCGGCCGCCTCACACCCCACAAGCGGCCCCTGCGGGGGATGGGCAGACGGATCCCGGCGCGAGGGCTCGCGACCTCAGATCGCGCCGGCAGCCAGGAGTTGAACCAGGGGAAAGTTGGGGGAACAGAGGCGAGCGAGCGCGGCGGCGCACCCCTCCCTCCGGCGCGCGCCTTCTCCTTCCTGCCTCACACGGGTTCGCACCCCTTCCTTCCTTCCCTCTCTCGCCGTAGTTTAGAACCCCGCAGCCATTGGAGGGCTCACATGACCCGGGACTCCTCCTGCACGTGATGTGAGGGAAGGGGCGGAGCCACATTCCCGCCCCCCCCCAGCTCTCCTCCCATTTTACACCTCCACCGTGCGCCTGCGCAGTGGATCCCCTTAGCGGCTCATTTCTCGATTGGTATGCCCTGGTACCAATTCTTGTAGTTCAAGGAGCTGAGCGGTAGAAACGCTCTTATCAGTTCCTTCCTCTCCTCTTAATTCTTTTCTCCCTACTCTCTTCTCCTTTCTCGACATTCCTCAAAATCTACGGCCGATACGTCTGCTCGTTAATCCCCAGCCGGGCGTGTACCACCAGCGTAAAATGGGCTTCCTTCTACGCAGGTGCACCCAGTACCAGAGATAGGTAACAGCGCCCCGCGCTTCTGGAGCCGCGCATGCGTGGGCAGAGGGGTGCCAGGGTGGGATTAGAACTTCTATGAGCCCACTGCGCGTGTGTAGGAAGAGGGTGGTGGCGGAGAGGGGTAAGGGACGTCTTTGCCACGTGATGCGGGGCGGGGCTTGTTGGTCCTTCGAATGCGCTTGCTTATTTGAGAGCTGTCAATTTGGAAGAGTGGAAGCGAGGGTCTTGTTCGTGAGGCGCAGCTTTTGGGAAGTGCAGGTGTAGGTGGGCGAACTCGCGGGCCGAGGATTCTCGGCCTCTCTGGTGGCTGTGAAGCGGTTCCATTACTGCCAAAGTGATTCAGGTTTAAAGGCCCAGGAAACACCTAAAGGTCCTCTGCCTCCATCTGGCGCTGAACTCACACTGGTCCTTGGAACCCCCAAGAAGAAAAGCCACTTATTCCCCCCCAACTCCCCCACCCACCAGTTCTTCTTGTTTTAAGACATTGCTTTTCATCCTCTCTGGCTTTCATCTTGGTCTCTGGCTGTCTTCTAACTCCAGGCCCCTGAAGGGGGTTGTGGGGGAAGGAGCTACTATCAATCACACCATGTGATCATTTACATTAAGAATTCGATTCTTGTGTTCCCTCTCCACTCCCAGTCTTGAGTTTATGTCTCTAAATATGTTTTGCCATCCTAACAGATTTTGTGGATGAAATAAATTTCCTTGCTTCTTTGTTTGTTTGTTTTCCTAAGGAAAGAAAGGGAAGACAAATCTGGACAAATTTGGGGTTTCTCTTTAGGTGGTTGAACTCTGATGACAGGGAGCAAAATTCCTTTCCTTTCCGAGTGCTATTCTTCATATTCACTGAGGAAAACTAAGTAGCAATGGGAGCATTTTTTCTGGCAGGACCATGGCAGCAAGCTTAAGTTACTCTTTTATTCAAAAGGCCTGCTCTGATATCTCATCAACTCCTATCTCCTTGTGAATAGTAGATGCTTTATAAATGTTTGGAGAAAATTGTGAATTGAACTGAATCATAGCTTCTAGGCCCCTGGATTCTTGGAGGCTATATATACCTAACCTATAGATCACCAGTGTCTAAACTTTATCTTTCAATGCTCTCAGTAAAAAAAAAAAATTTAAGCAAGCAAGCCCAGGATGTGGGTGCCTCTTTATAAATTATATACAGGTACTGTCTCACTAATAATTCTGTATATTATAAAACAAAAGAAACATTAGAAATTAATATTTGATTCTAGCTTTGGTAGGACCTCCAAATGCAGAGTCTGTGCTTGGAGGAGTTTCTGTCATGGTCTTGAGATGGGTTGGGGAGGATATATGTAGGGCATTGGGGAAGGGAGGCTAGGTCTTCAATTGAAAAAATGTATGCTATTTAGTTACAAAGTGCCCTGAAGGCCTCAACCCCATCCCTGAAGAGGGGAGGTGATTTAGTGAAGGTGTGGTTGTATTGGAGAGACAGACCTTATCATTGGCTAGCACAGAGATGATGAGATTTGACCCTTATCAAGAGGTTACATCCTTCTTGCCTGTGGATACCAGTCCCTACTTTGGGCTCAACTGCTTTGAAGAGCCTGGTAGGTCTAAGTTTGACTTTCTTAATCGTGTAGGCTACAAATTATATCAGCTGTTAGATGACTACATATTGCAATGAAAAGAGTATATGACTTGGAGTTAGAGAACCTGGATTCAAAGTCTATATCTACTATGTTTTATCCACTTTCCCCTCTGATCCTCAGTTTTTTGATCTGTAAAATCATGGAGCTGGACTACATTACCTTGAGTTTTTAAAATATTTTTATTTTAATATTACAGATGGTATGCCTGAAGGGGGACTCAGACTTTAGTGGTATATTTTGCCATGCTTTCTGTGGCCTTGGAACTTATAAGCAATGCTTTCTGTATGGCCTAGAAAATAGGTAAAATAAATTCTCCAACTGCTATTTCTGTTAAAAAACAGAGAACAAAAGGCAAGAAGAGGTTAAATTAATCATTGGAATTGCTCATGTCAACAAAAATATAAAACAATTTCTGAACTTTATCCTATATTAATAAAAGGTTTTCTTGAGTAATCAATGGAATAATAAAAGTTCCTCAGTAGGCTTTGGTGTTTCTAGAACAGTCAGTTCAACCATTGTCTGAAAAGCTAAGGTAGCTTGAAATATAGTAAATATTGCAATTATGAATATTAGCAGTTGAATATTGCACTGCTGCTATAGTTGAAGATGCATGTATTCTACTTGTGGTTAAATATTCACACTGCCTATACCTTCTCTTTTGAAAGATAAAACTGAAAGTATTTTCCTTACTTGGTTATACAAATAGGGGAGTAAACCCACTTTAGGGACCGACCAGCCAGAAGATTACAGGTAGGAGTGGTACTGATAATGACAAAAAAAAAAAGTCTAAATAATTTATTTGGCTCCCTTGCCTTCAGTAATAAGATTTGCTTCAGGACCTTGCAGAAATTTAAGGAGGGGAAACTATAGGAAAATCTCTATATTCAGTATTGCTCAGGTCCTCTTTTATAATTCTAAGATATGTTTTTAGTTCTATAGCTGGAATATAATATAAATACAACATTATATAATGGAAAGAGCACCAGAATGAGTCAGAAAATATGGATTCTGGTCCTTACTCTGCCACTAACCAGCTATATAACACTAGATAAATCTTCACCTTTTTAGTCTTCAAACAATAATTGGTTAGCTTTTACAGTTGTAATATATACCAATTGTTTAAGAGTTCTTTCATCTACCAGACCCTGAAGGCTACCACCACCTTCTTCATCTTCTCAAGGATATCCTGAGAAATGTACCCTCCACAATTAATTGTGAGCAAGGCTCTAAAAGGTATAATTTGGGATTGGAGTAATAATATGTCAAATTTTTAAGTACCAATAAGGTGCCAGATCCTGTGGAGATATAAAGATAAAATTAAACAAGTGCTGTCAAAGAACCTAAATTCTGTCAGGGTAGAAAACATGGAACTTATATCAGTGTATAAATAGAAAATTAATTTTCAGGGGGAGCAATGGGGAGATCTGGAAAAGTCTCATGTGGGAGAGGTACCTCAATTGAGTTTTGAAGAAAACAAAGGCATTAACCTCTTTGAGCTTGTGAGACAGACCCCCAAGTAGTATGATCTTCTGAGAAATGGAAAAGTTGAGAGACTTGTCCATGGACACTATTCTCATTTCATTCTTATTTAGTGATCTTTTCACCTCACATGAAATCAATTACTATCTCAGCATATAATTCCCTATTTATCCAGTCCTATCCAGGACTCTCCTCAGCACCAATCCAACATCACCAGTTGTTTGTTGGATATTTCAAACTTGATAACCATAGGTATCTCATACTCAACATTTACAAAATATAATCCATTATCTTTATGCCCAAACTCTCCCCTTTCCCCAAATTTCCCAACTATAAAGCAGGAGGTGACTATCCTGCCAGACACCCAGATTTTCAGCCTCAGTTATTCTCAACTTATTCTCTACTCTTTTCTCAGTTACTATACTCCACATATCTAATTAGTTGTATAATATTGAAATTTCATCCTCCATAGCCTTTTATAGACATTCCACCATCCTAGTTCAGGCCTTTGTTGCCTCAGGTATGGTAGCAATAGCTTCCTTTAAAAAACAATAACAACAAAACTCATACCTTCTGTCTTAGAATCAATACTAAATATAGGTTCCAAAGCAGAAGAGTGGCAAGGGCTAGACAAAGGGAGTTAAGTGACTTGTCAGAGGCTATAATAGCTAGGAAGTATCTTGGACCTCCCATCTCTAACTGCTCCTGCAATAGCTTTCTAGTTATTATCCATGCCTTAAGTCTTTCCATCGTCCAAGTAGCTGCCAAAATTATTTTCTTAAAGCATTGGTCTGATTTTCTTAAAGTAGAACATCATCCTATCAATAAACTCCACTGATTCCCTACTACTTTCAGGATTAAATATATAGTTTTTTGGTTTAACATTTAAATCTCTTCACAACTTTCTTTTTCCTACTTTTCCAACTTTAAATTCTCCTACTTTTATATGGACATTATAGCTTAACCATGCTGACCTGCTTGTTTCTTGTCAAAGATATTCTATCACCTATTCCTTGCCTTTACCCTTGCTATTTGTTGCCTTAAATGTTCTATTTTTTTGACTCGTGGATTCCCTGGCTTTCTTAAGACTCAGCTCAAAATTCTGTTCTGCTTCCTCCAGAAGGCCTTTCATGGGCTTCCCAGCTGCTAATACCATGTAAGTTTAGTTTTCACCTACTCTGTATTTATCTTACATGCTCTGATTTATCATTAGAATGTAAGCTCCCTAAAGGTAGGAACTGTTTTTAGTTTTGCTTTTCCTCTGTTTCCTTAGCTCCTAACACAAGTGCCTGGCATACAATAAATGCTAATTGATTTATTCCAAGCATAAGAGTAGATATCAAAAACAGCCCCAAGTGGGAAATGAAATGTTCTGTGTGAAGAACAAGAAGGCAGGGTTGTAATAGTGTTTTTTCTTGTTTTTGTATAACAGTTTGACTGCACATAGGCTTAAGTGGCTTTCAACTCTCATTATTACAATGAATTTAGGAAAAAGAAAACAAAGATGAAAGCTATAGATCATGTAAGGTGGCATGTCCATAGTAGGCCAAAGTTATAACAAAATTCCATAAGCATGGTAGTTTAATTACTCTGATGTAGAAGGTGTAGAACTGAAAATTTTTTCCCAAGTGTTCACATTTTGTGTTCCAGCTGCCCCCTGGACAAGGAGCATGTCATGGAAAGGCAAATCTTTACTTGGGAAATAATGATGAAGTCATAAAATATGAGATAAACTGGGATCCTTGGTAAAATTGTGATATGTGAGAGAACATCATGGAGTTTTCCTGAATTGAAGCAAGTAGCTCAGTGATGATGGGAGATACAAACTAGACTAGGAAATCTTGACCAGAGTGCCTAATACCACAGAGACAAGTCCAATATAAAATAAAGCCTCACTATTACGTAGGTATAGAGGGCATTTGGTGGGAATTGGCTACAGGCCCCTTTGTCCTTACTTGCAATTTAGCTATCATAATCTAACAGGGTCTCTAACTCCTATTGAAGCCAGGGAATGCCCTGGTTAGAAATATTAGTTCCTTAGGGGAATGTCAGAAGTCTCCTGGATCTTCTGAAGGGATTCTTCCACATCACCCATAATATATAAGGTAGAAAGAAGGTGGACAAGCAGACCTAGGTCGTAAGGAATTCCTTGGGTTGGAAGAACCCCAAGATGTATCAGAGGCCAAGATAACTAACTCCACTTACTCTCAGAATCAGGAATGTTCTTTCCACAGAGCAGTAACAAGGTCCTCAGTAAAACCAATTACTCAGTGGTCTTTGACAATTTGTTGTTATAGATATACAGTTTCTGAGCTCCCTTCTAGGATAAAGCCGGGCACTGTGTGACATATTACTTTGACATTATGGACTCCCAAAGACTGTCTAGTGGAGGTCTAGCAGTACTGCCTTATCATTGGGTAACTTGACATTCCTTCATCTTCGACTTTTAATAGAACTTAAAACATGGTTTTTAATGTGATGAGATTCAAAATCATTGATAATACTTCTATAATGAGTCAACTTTTCTATGACATCTCTTCTAAAATAACATTTCAAATTCTGAATAAAACCCTCATCCATGTGGTTAAAGCAGTCTAATAACATTACCAACAAGAACACTAAAAATACTTGCTAGCCTAACCTTTGCTCCATTGCTAAACTCTAACTTCTTGCAAATAGATTAACCTGAGGCAAACTCTGCCCTGAAACTGAAATTGAAAGCTTTCGTCTTTGGAAACAGTAGGTAACTTCTTTTAACTTCTTTTAACATCTCTAAAATATTTAAATTTTCATATTAATTAAAAGCTTAATTTGTGGGAATCTACAGTATTAGCAAATGTGAGAATGGTAAATTAAGTAACAGACCAATAGGATACAATGCATGGTGTGCTTTTGGGGTTAGGACAGACTGGATTTAAGTCACTTCTGACCCTTATTAGCTATGAGTCAAAGAGTAATTGCCTCATCTTCTCAGTTCCTCAGATCATAATATCTGAGGCCCTGCCTCCCAGACTCATTATGATAAGGGGTCATCTTTATAAATGCAAACTTCAAAGTGTCATAGAAAAGTTATGTAGTAGATGTGTAGGGGAAATCTAATTGGGAAGAAATTAGCATCGATTGTGAAACCTCAGAAAATAGCTGTATTTTCAGAAATTAATTATCTGAAAAATTAGTAGAATGGAATCTTAAAAAATTATATATTTGAACCCGGTTTACTTTTTTTACTAGCCATATTTGTGGCTAATGTAAAATTGTACTTTGAAATGCCAGTCACCCATAGAAAAATGCACTGGGCTCTTTCTTTGTTCATAAAAATCCTATGCCTTTTCACTTATTTCATTTGTGATAGAAGTACCCCTGGAGTTTTAACCATAGGGTACTTACTGTCTAAATCTATATCAAAGTCTACTATCTTAGACCTTGTTGAATTCTCGTGTATACTGTTGTACATGTTAGGTATTGCATTATGGATTAACTATTATATATAATGTTATTATGGATTAGATTATGGATTAACTCTTCAGTTATACTATCTGTCATACCCTGTGCTGTAATTAGATTTTTTTTTTGGCCTAGGACAAAGAATGAGGGATAGTTTTCAGAAGACAGTCTGACTTCATATGGAGTTACTCTAAGAAAGTGGATATTCAATCCCTTGGCTAAAGTGATTAGGCTTGGGAGAGGGTTAAGAGGGACTACCATGGCACTGGAACCCTGAAGGTTTTTGGAATGAGCTGGTGAAGAAATGAAAGGCACTGAGACTGATAACCCCTGGGAAGAAGTATTCTATGCCTCCTCCCAACTCCCATAACTGCAAAGCCCTATTTAATAGCTTTTAGAAAACCCTAATTGTGAAGAAAGAATGAAATCCACGTCCAGAGGAAGAACTGTGGGAAAAGAAACACAGAAGAAAAACAACTGCTTGATCACATGGGTTGATGAGGATAAACTGGGGATGTAGACTCTAAACGATCACCCTAGTGCAAATATCAATAATATGGAAATAGGTCTTGATCAATGGCACATGTAAAACCCAGTGGAATTGCACATCAGATATCAGAGAGGGGTGGAGGGAGGGGAGGGAAAGAACATGAGTCTTGTAACCATGGAAAAATATTCTAAATCATCTAATTAAATAACATTTTCAAAAAAAGAAAAATAGAAAATCTTAATTGTGACATTACTACCTGCCATTAAGGTACTCATCTAATTTTAAAATTCTATCTCATTTGAGCATATTACTGCTTGGCATATAATACACTTAATATTAATTGAATTGATTGCTTTATGAGAATGGAAATAATTAGGACTTAGAATATCTTTTCACTAAGTGCTTCCATAGAATGCTTAACTATATTGGTTTACTTACAGCATAGCAGTACCAGAAAAAATGATGTCTTGTGTAGGTATTGAGGGCTGGACAAAGGAACATACATTTGTAATCCCTGCCACTTGGGGAGACAGAGGCTGAAGAATCCCTTGAGTTCCCGAGGTCTGAGCTGAAGTAGGGCTAAGCTGATCAGTTATCCACACTAAGTTTGGCACTAGTGGGATGAGTCCCTGGGAATAAAGGCTTCTCAAGGAGGAGAAAACAAGCCCAGTTTGGAAAAATGGAACAGAATACAATACTAACATTGTCATCCAACCATAAGTGGCTGTTGTACTTCATCCCAAGATAGACATGAGAAAGAGAAGCAGGAAATGTTGAGGAAAGGAAGGGGCTTAGCTTTAAAGAATGAAAAACCTCAGTAACAAAACAGGTGTATCCTTTCTAGGATACATGCCTCAGACAATAGGGGCTACTGAGGTATACAGGGTTCTATGCCTTTATATTACAAAACTATCCTATTTTTTTCTCTCTCTCTTTGTTTTCTCTTCTCCAGTATCAGTTATTTCCTGCTCATTACCAGCCTCACTACTGCTCACTAATGCTACATTTGCTTCCCTCTGCTTTGCATATTATTCTTTTTTCCTTATTTCTTTGCTATCTTCCCCTCTAGTTTCTCCCAATTTTTATAACTTTTGCAACCATTATTAGCCAATAAAAGTTTTCCTTTCCTTTTCTAAGTCAATAAATCAACTAATCTTTTTATACTGGGTAATGAATGAATCTTCAATCTTTAGTTCTGTCCTTTTTAAAACCAATATTTAGGACTTTTCTTTTTAACTTCTAGTGATGTCCTAGGTACTTGAAGTTGACTGACAACTGACTTCAGAATAAGTGCAATGTTTTTTTATTCTTCATAGAATTTACCACAAAAGAGAGATATACAATAGAAACCAAACCTATTATTTCATTGATTTAGATCACTCACAGATAATGAATTTTTTAAACTTACCAAGGCAAATCTCTTTTCTTTGCAATTCCTTCTCTTAGTGAATTGCTTAGATTCCTGAGTGGTTAAGTTACTTGCCCAAGATCACAAAGCATGTGTTAGACGCATTAACTTGAACCCAGGATTTCCACGTTTCAAGGGCAGCTCTTTATTATGCTGTACTATATCCTGAAAGATACTAGCTATAAATAAAATTAAAGCAGTAGTCATTCTTATAGATTTTTTTAAACATTTTTAGGCAACTCTATGAAGAACCTCCACTGGATGCTCCATTGTGACCTGGAAGTGAACATGGATTCCTATAAGCCATGCCAGTAGTGCACAGTCTGTAGACGCTACCCAGGTGGAAATGCTTTATGACTAAAAGATGGACTCTATCATCAGGAAGTTAGCCACCAGGCAACATTTCTTTTTTCAGGCATAGCAACTCATAAATATCATCTACTAAGGCATAGAGGGGTTGTGATCTACATCAGTAAATGGTATGAAATCATGGAGCCTTAGAGTAAGTATATAAAGTCCATGTTTATTAAAAATGTTATTTAAAATGCATTGGATATGAATATTAAGATTTTTCTGAATATGAATCCAAATAAGTGATCTTTCAGCTTGATAGTTTCTTTGAAGTCATATCACTTACTGAAAGAACTTAAAATGGAAATTTTATCTCAGTTGAACTTACTTTGATAGTTTTAATAACAAATACATTTCCATTTTATTTTAGTTCAAAAGGCACTTATTCAAGCAATGTTCTAGGCACTGGGGGATACAAAAGCAAAAATGACATAGTCTTACTGTGCAACATGTACACAAATAAATAACTAAGGGAGTCAGGAAGGACCTATAGAAGGGTAGTACTTGAAGTAAACTTGAAGGGAACTAGACCTGGGACATAGCCTGTGCAAAGGAACAGAAGTGGGAAGTGGCATATCTTTACAGATGACTTCAAATTAAGAGTGTCAAGGAAAAAAACGTATAATAAGCCTTAGAAAAGTACAATAACTTCTAACAAATTACTTGCTTGCCCATTTTCTAACACCAGATTTTTGCTTATGAAGGTTTTGCTTTGTTAAAGGCTACAAAAAGCCAGACAGATCAGACTTCATAATGGAAGGCAAATGTTGCAGTTGGCCTAGACCACAAATTACATCAGTGGCTTACACAAGTCTACTGGGGACCACGTTTGTGACTTTAAGTTCAAGTCGTAT
The DNA here is from genome assembly GCF_027887165.1 of Monodelphis domestica. Classification (NCBI taxonomy): domain Eukaryota; kingdom Metazoa; phylum Chordata; class Mammalia; order Didelphimorphia; family Didelphidae; genus Monodelphis; species Monodelphis domestica. Next base: position 73,807,408 of record NC_077230.1, read on the forward strand.
TCTGTTGATGAAATTCTCAGCCAATGAAGGTATGTTAATATTTGTACTGTAATTCTAGAAACCTATATGTATTCTATTCCTAGTGCTGCCAGTGGCTCATTTTCAGCATGAATCATATGTCTTCAGTTTCCTTATGTGTAACATGGAACTAAAGTCATCCCTTATAAAATGAAATTGCTGGATATTGTGATGAGGTATATTCATATTAATTTTTGCATTATTAAACTATATTTGTTATTCTTTTATAGGGTCCCTTATTGATTGGGTTAATAGTCAAATATGGAACAATAACCAATTTATGTGGTCCATGTTGCTAATATAAAATTAAAAAAATTATTCTGAATTTAAATACCAAAAAAGCACTTTCATAATACAACATAACACAAAAAGAAAATTCTTTATGAAACCATGGATCTCTATTTCATAGAGATACTGCTTTACATTCCTTTATGTTCTAGTTCTTTCCTTTTCTTTTTCCTCCATTTTAATCTTCTGGTCAGGAGGTTTGTTTTCCTTTTGAGTATTCCTCCCCAGTATTATCCTCCCTTTTAACCCCCTTCCCCCATCCCTGTTTTGTTTCCCTGCTAAGTTTGATGTGTCTCTATAGCAGTCTGTGTATGTGTCCAAAATGAACAAAAGTTTGTATGCTCTCAAGTACAATTATGAAAGAGCAAATTTGCATTAATCTGTCTCTTTCCTTTCAAGACCTTAGCACAGGATCAATCCACCCACTCCACTCCATTTCTGTTTTTCATGTTTAACTCCCTCAATACCTTTTGAGGACATTAGATTCTGAAGGGGCATTGGTTTCCCCCATTAGTATGTTAGTACTATATCATCATACAATCTGGTTGCACAAATAATTTTACCTTTCTAGTTTTCTCTGGACCCTTGTGTTTGTATTTCAGAGGTCCTACACAGTTCTGATCTTTTCGTCAGAAATGCTTGAAAATCTTCCATTAAAGGTATATATGTTATATGCATATACATATATGTTTGTCATATATGTATATGTAATAAGGCATAATCTCTGCTAGTAAGAAATTTGATTCATGAAGAAGACACATTAAAAATAGAGTGGAATGAAGAAGACACATTAAAAATTGACCATGGCTGAAACCAATTTTCAAAATATTGACAGAAAAAAACAAAATAGAACACAAGAAAAAGGAAGAATACTTTTAAGTGAAAAATATTTGAAGAGGAGAGAGAGAGGGAGTAAACATGTGAAAGTAATGAATTAGTGATTACAAAATTCGTAGGATGTGTCTATATAAAGTTTTAATGGTGCAAATGTTATCATATATTACGTCTCTAGACTTTTGGTTAGAATATAGAAAGAAGTATTATAGTATAATAATTATTAAAAGGTTACATATATGCAATATATAACTTTAATCCATTGATATTAAAAAATTCTCACAATAATAACAAAGAGGTAAGTACAAAAGGTATTATTATCCCCAATTTATAGATGGAAAAACTGAATCTCAAAGAGTGATTTACTTTTCTGTCATCATCCAGCTAATAAATGTCAAAAGTGGAATTAGAACCCAGGCATTCCTGACTTCAAGTCCAGCATCTTTCCAATTCTACCATTCTATATTTCAGAATAAGTAATGGACCCAGGGCTGAAACCTATCTCTTTTGCCTCCAAGTGGGGAAAAAGCATTGATCAGGAATCAGGAGACCCTGGATATGGCTCTCAGCTCTGGTATTTAACTCTCTGTGGCACAGACACAAGGGTATTGTGAAATTCAAACAAGATAATGAATTTAAAGCACTTTGCAAATCGTAATGTCCTAGACAAGTGCCCATTATTATAATTATTAGTAATAGTCTATAATCTCCAGACTTTCATTGTGATAATGACTTTATTCCCTGAGCCCTCTACTGCATTCCTGCATTCAAACAATGCTTATGGAGCAATAGAGGGGTGTACTGGCAACAGAGTCTCTAGGAAAAACAAAGTATGCAATCAAAGTTTTAGGTTTATTTGGCATTAGTAACACTTCATTAAGTCTAGAAAATCAACAAAGCAATAAATCAAGCCCTGATTGTAGCAACTGCTGATTTCTGATATGTAAACATTTAATAAAATTTAATTTTTAAAAATTGACTTGCTAGTTATAGCTGGCTCTAGTACACCCTTTCCATTGACAAATCATTTGATCTCACCATCTCTGCTATCATTTTATATTTTTCATCTTCATAGCTAACCTTCTTAAGAAAATTACCCCCATTAAATATATCCACTTTTCCTTTCACTCATTTCTAAATCCCCTGCATTCTCACTCCCCTTTTCACTAATCTGTAACTGCTCTTTCCAAAGTTGTCAATGATCTCCTAATTGTCAAATCTAATGGCTGTCTTAATCTCTTTGTAGCCTTTAACATAATCAATTACCCTCTTCTCCTGGAAACTCTAGTCTCTAGGTTTTTAATGAAATTACCTAGTTCTTACCCTACTTTTCTGATTCATGCTTTTCACAGTAGATATTTATCAGTGAATAAACATTTATTAAGTGCCCATTACATGCTAAGTACTGAAGATACAAAGCAAGACAAAAGCCAATCCTTACCCTCAAAAAACTCAAAATCTATTTGGGAAGACAAGATATAGACTACATAAAACAGTCCATACATAAGAGAAATAGTGGGTATTCAACAGAGAGAGAATTAAGGATTGAAAGAGACTTCTGGTAGGTGAGCTTTTAACTATGTTTAGTTAGGAGAAAGGCAGTACAGTATTGTGAGAGAAATAGTAAGGAGTCCAATGTCTCTGGATCTCAGAGAACATAGGAGGGGAAGAAGGAAAGGAAGGTGTAAGAAGACTGGAACAATGGGGAGGCCGGATGAATTAGTGGTAGGCTATGAAGGGTTTTGAATGCCAACAGAGAATTTTATATTTTATCCTGGAGATAATAGGAAACAATTAGAGTTTGTTGAATTGAGGGAAGAGGTGTTTGAAAGAGGCACAGAGAAAGGACATTTTCAGATCTACCCTTTTGGATGACAAGACTATCCTAGGCTGCCTTCCTTTCTCCTTCTCATGCCATTTGTTGACCTCATCAGTTCTATAAACTCATTTGCCATCTCTATGCTGATGTTTTCCAGATTTATTTAGCTAGTCCTAACCTCTCTCCTAAGCTCAAATAACCTGCCTTTTGGATATAGTGAATTGGATGTCCTATTGAAACCTTAAACTCAGGATGTCCAAAATAGAACTAATTACTTTTCAACTTAAACCTTCCTCTCTTCCTGGATTTCCCTATTGCCTTCAAAAATAAGAAAAAAGGATAAAACATCTATTAAGTTCTTTCTCTATGCCAGGCAGTGGGCCAAATTCTAGGGATAACAATTGCAAGAAAATAAGACAGTTTCTGCTATCAAAAAGAGCATACTTTGATGGAGAAAGACAATCCATAAAAAGGAGCTGGAAATCAGGTAAAGATAGCTTGTCTAAGTCTATTCTAAAATATGGATCCTGGCCAGGGATACCCCAGACAGAAGAGCAGGTCTCAGGTTGTAGTCGTCCTAAAGGAAGGATTAGGTTGGAGAGGAAATAGAGCAGTTCAGAATAGGGGTAACCTGGGGATCCTTCCCTATTACTGTGGAAGGTACCACCATCTGCCCAGAACCACAGTCACAACGTTATTGCCAAAATCACCTTCCTCATCCCTGCCTTGTATATCAGCTGCCACATCTTGTCATTTTAAGCTTTATAACATCGATTGTACAGAACCCTTTCTCTTCATTCATATAATTGTCACCCTGGTATAAATCTGTATCACCTTACCTAGACTATTACAATAATTTCTGGTTGGTTTCCCTGCCTCACACCTCTCCCTACTCCAGCCCTTCCAAAGCTCAGTCAGCCATTCAAAGAGATTTTCCTAAAGCATGGTTCTGACCAGGTACAACCCTAGTATACTGCAGTGGCTCCCTATTACTTCTGCATCAAATGCAAAAGGCTCTTATTGACTTTTAAAGCCTTTTACAAGCTGAGCCCTTTTTACCTTTCCAGTCTTCTTATACTTTACTCCTCCCTGTGAACTCTATAATCTAGCTGTATTGTTCTTTGGACAAGATGCTCCATCTCCTGACTGAAACTTTTCACTGGCTGGCCCCTTCCCTCCAACCCCCCATGCCTGAAATGTTCTCCCTCCTCACCTTTGCCTCCAGGGTGCTCTGACTTCCACCAAAGCTAAGCTTAAATCCCACCTTTTTCTGGAGGCTTTTCCTGTTCCTCTTCTTTCCACCTCCTACTGCCTTCTGAGATCACCTTCCACTTCCACTACATTTATTTTGTGTGCATAATTTTTTTTTGCCTATTTTTCCCCTTTCTTTAGAATGTGAGCCCCTGGAGAGTAGAGATGATGTTTTTGCCTTTTACTCACCACTTGGCACAATGTCTGACACATAATATGATTTGAATAAATGCTTATTGATGGTTAAACCTCAGTTTCTTCATCTATAAATGGGAATAATAATACTTGTGCTCTCTGTCTCACATACTTTTCATGACAAATGCTACATGAACTCTCAGATATAGTATAGTTTTACAAATTGTCTATAAAACAATGTTTCTCTAGAAGTTCATTTCTAATTGCTTCATAGTACATTTATCAAATTAATTACTATATTAATGCCAAATTCCTCTCTATTCCCTTTCAGAGAATAGATATGATTATCTTCCCACAACGGTCAACATGTGTTCAGAATTTGTGAAGCTGATCTTTTGTGTGACTGTGGCACTATGGGCTGTGAAGAAAGGTAAGGGATGTCCATCCCTATGAGTCTTGTCATCACGTCATAATTGTCAGGTTAGAATCAGCATCAGAGCTTGAAGGAACCTTAGAAATTAATCTCACCCAACCTTATTCTACAAATGGGGAAACTGAGGCCCAGGGCAGGTTAATGACATGCTCTATTAAATGAGCATCAAACATTTAGGAAGTACTTGCCATGGGGACACAAAGACAAAAATGAAAAAAAAAATTAGTCCCTTCCCTCAAGAAGCTTACTTTATGCTAGCAGGAAGCAATAACATAAATGTTCTATTTTTTCTCTGTGTGTCACACACATACATAAATATGCACTCTAAATATAAAATACCTATGAAGAAAGTAAAAACTAATTTTTTCAGGCTAGAGAGGATAATGCTTAAAATTGAGGTTATCAGGGAAGGCCTCATTTCGAAAGTAGCTCTTGAAACAAACCTTTAGGGGAATTAGGGATTTTAAGCAGCAAAACTGAGGAGGAAGAATGTTCTGCATTCTAGTCTTAGGGAGTATCTTGTACAAGGGCTTGTATATGGGAAACTATGTGAAGTTTGAGATCTCTTTGGGTGGGATGTAGAATGAATGGGTCAGAAAAAAAGAGATCCTGGGAAATAACTGGGAAAGATAGATTGGAGCCATATTCTAAGGAATTTTAATTATCAAACAGAGAAAAAAATGCTAATATGCTTTTTCCCCCTTGAAGTTTCCTGAACAGAGAACTGAAAAGAACCATGCTTTAAGAATATCAGTTTGAAAAAGGGGAAGGATTTATAGGTACAAAACTATTAAAAGCAGTTCTTTGTGTGGGAGCAAAGAATTGGAAAGTGAGAGGATACCCATCAACTGGGCAATGTCTGAGTAAATTATAGTATATGATTGTAATGGAATATTATTGTGCTGTAAGAAATGACAAGTGGGAAGAAATCAGAAAAACTTGGAAAGACTTAAACGAACTAAAGCAGAGTGAAATAAGCAGAACCAGGAGAACACAGTACACAGTGACAGGAATACTGTACAATGAACAATTATGAATAACCTGGCAATTCACAGCAATGCAATGATCCAAAACTATTCCAAAGGATTCATGATAAAAAATGCCATGTGTTTCCAGAGAAAAAGAACAGATGGAGTCTGATTCCAGAACAATGCAAACTGTTTTCATTTTCTTCAAGTTTCCTTCCACAAAAGGATTAATATGGAAAAATGTTTTACATGATTGCATATGTAAAATCTATATGAGATTGCTTGCCATCTCAAGGTGGAAGGGTTTGGGAGGTAAAGAGGAAGGGAGGGAGAAGACTTAAGACTCAATAATCTTTGAAAAAATGATGGAAATAATTTTTATATGTATTGGAGAAAAAATTAAAGAAAAACCCACAGGGTAAAAAAAAGAATATCATTTTTTGAGTTTATGTATGTTTATCGTTACATTAAAATACCCATTTAACTCCCTCTCTTCTTCTTCCCCATTTGAGAAGGTATCATTTGACAAAAAGATATATGAATATATAAAACTGGTTTACTCATTTCTGTTTATCTATTCTTCCTCTGGAGGTAGATGTGTACAAGTCATTCTTCAAGCAATATATCTGTTGCTATATGTAATGTTCTCTTGGTTCTGTTTTTTTTTTCACTATTTATATTTTCATGTAGTTCTCTCTGTTGTTTTTTTTATTGACCTGTTTGTCATTTTTTATAGTGCAATAGTAATCCTTCACAATCATATGTTGCAACTTAGCCATTCTCCAGTTGATAGGAATCCCTTCAATTTCCAGTTCTTTGCCACCACAAAGAAAGCTGCTATAGCACTTGAAGGATAGATTCGAAAAGGGCAAAACTGGAAACAGAGAGAATTATGAAAATTCTACAGTGCTCCAAGTCTAATTAGCTATATAAATATAAGCAATTATTTTTTAAAAACCCTTACCTTCCATCTTAGAATTAATACTGTGTATTAGATCCAAGGCAGAAGAGTGGTAAGGGCTAGGCAGTGGGGGTTAAGAGACTTGCCCAGGGTCACATAGCTACGAAGTGTCTGAGGTCAAATTTGAACCCAGGACTTCCCATCTCTAGGTCTGGTCTGCTTCTCAATCCACTCAGCCACTTAGATGTGCCCAGCAATTATTTTTAATAACTTGCTTTTCTCATCTTTTTCTGTTGGATCTGGGACAAGTAAATGTTACTATTATTTTTTATATTTAATGTTTTATCTACAATTTCAGAGGTGGATAAAGTAACTTCTTTTTAGAGTTTAATAAAAATATTACTGTGTAAATTTACCTTCTCTGCTTACTGACATCATCCTTGGAACAACTTTGGTAGTAGATGGGACAACAATAACTTGTAATTCATCATGTTCCCATATTATGTTGATCTTCTATACTAGGTCTATGTACTTTTTGTTCACTTAATTTGGAAAATAATTAGTATTTGATATGGTAACTATCTAAAACTTTAAGTTTCTTTGGATCAATATTATTTCTGGGTGATCGTGGGCAACAGTTAAGTCTGTAATAATGTTTTATTTTCCAATAAGGGCTATTTATTGGTTGAGTTCTTCAGAATATTTGAAATCTGTATTAGATTTTGGGGATTTGTAATCTGTCAGTCAATGAAAGATTACCATGTATAGTTTTAACAGCTAGTAATATAGCATAGGATGTTTAATAGATGCTGAATTTTTTAAGCCTGAAGTGATATGCTACTTATCTACTATTATCTTTACATAATCTTAATCTACTATTTCTTTACATAAGCAACATTAATCACTAAATCTAGACTCCTTAAGGACAAACCCTTCTTTAATTTCTGGTGGCAGTCACCTGGTATTTAATTGCTGTCAAAAATTTGCATGGCTCAACCATTTGTTTGATGTTTCTTTGTCAGCATATTGTTGTCTGAATTCACATGGATGTTGTCCATAGTAAGCCTTTTGACTTTATTCTTGAGGCTTAGTCATTTCATAGGCTTTCAGAGCAAAATCATTTTTAGATTACATTCAACAAACCTAGTGACATGTATTTGTTATCAGCTTTTACTTTTGCTCAGTAAAGCAGTCTGCTTATTCCATTAGTATTTCTATAGATTATTGATCTGCTTAACATGTGTTCTTAGAATGTCTGTCTAAACTCTTCTTCCTTTTTTGGTGAGGATATATTAATATTTTTAATTGCCTTAGAGTGATAGTCCCTATTTCTTTTAATATTGTGTGGATTTTTGTTGTGGTACACTTTGCATCTCTATAAATGTGCATGTATTTATATATTTGTAGATACATGTGTATATGCTGTCTCCTTAGTAAGCTCCTTGCAAGGACATTTCATTTTGTCTTTGTATCCTCAAAATCTTTTGATCTGCATCCTATATATATATATATACACAAATCACTTTCATTTCTGAATATGTTCCTCCTCCTCAGAAAGTCATCCTTTGTAACAAAGAATTTTTTTTCAGAATGGAGGAAAGGAAAAGATCAGTAAAAGCCACCAGTATACTAACTAATGCTGACAGTCTGTGTGATATTTCACATGGAAGGAACAAATGAAGGAAGGAAAGAAGGAAAGAAAAAGGCATTTAATAAATGCTTCTTGATTGAATCCTGTTACCTAATTGTGCTGCTTATGCTATTTATGTTGTGAATGCATGCCATATTACAGTATTTTTTTTCTGTACATTATTGGCTCTGAAAAGGCATTAGTGGATAGAGTGTCAGTCTTAGATTCCAGATCCAAATGCTACTTTTAACATATATTAGCTGTTTGTCCCTAGCCTTATCATTTAATCTCTTTGTCCTCCCAAAATTTCCAAGGATTTTACCAACTAAGCAATCTTTGTTGGAGTAGGGGGCATCCCATTCTGATGGATTCATGGATCATTAGAAAGTTATGTATTGAATCTGTTCTCCTGCATCTAGTAAGCTTCAATTGTGAGGCTTAATGTAAATAAGCATTTTTTTAAAAGTTAGCCCTGGAAGAAAACTTTGTTAAACACACTTCCTTACATTTAAGGATATTTTCCCATATTAGACCAAACTTCTTCATCTCAAATTCTGATGGAAAACATTGAAAAATGCATGAGATTTGTGTATTTTTATGCATAACTTGCACTGTGTGTCAACTTCATACCTTTAGGTATGGGTTTTGGGAAGCCAGGGTATGAGAAAATCATTTAAATTAAAGAAGTTGAAGGTTAAGGTTAGTTTTCTTTAGTGTACAGAGGTGAGTTGAAATTTGAAATCTAATCCATATTTTTAAGATCACAAAGAGAAAATATGTTTTTATTCTAAATATTTGACCTTTTCTTCTAGCTTACTATGTTAGTCTTCCTTTTTACTCTCATGCCAATGGCTGTAAAACCAAACTACATACATATTCCTGGATCTCCCTCTTTATTACTTCCTGGATTTCAAGTAAACAGAAATCATGGTCATCATTTTCACTGTATTCCCCAAGGGCAGGGAAGAAGTATCTCAACTAGTGTGATATAAAATATTTACATTCTTGATTATATTTATCATTATCCTTTATTTTCTAAAATTATTCAACATTCATTTAGACAGATTCATAAATTCTTTTTAACAAAGCATTTTTAGAAATGAAATTTAGTTTTATCTTTTCATCTAAAAGCTTGATAATTTTCACTAATACCAGTTCCATATCCATTTTATCTTTTCCTGTAGAGGGCTATCAGTGTAAAGATTTTGGATGTGCTTCTTGGAGAAAACTCTACCATTATATGAAGTGGTCCATTCCTGCCTTCCTTTACTTTTTGGATAACCTGATTGTCTTCTATGTCCTGTCCTATCTTCAGCCTGTAAGTAAACCTGACACACACATACACACACACAAAAAAAATCCACCATTGAAGCAATACAGGAAAAACAAATCCCTGAGCACTTAATTTATTATGTTTTTTGGCATTGGTTATTTTATATCGAAATTGGCATTGGTGTTACTTATTCCTTTTACTGGTCTTGGATCAACAAACAAGCTTTTTTTTTTAAGTTCTAGTCTAGAACTTTTGTAGTAGACTTATCTAGGCAGTCTATACTTTTGACAGACTGATACAGTTGGTATAAATTGGTACAGTTCCTATGTTAGAAGAGGAAATCCCTTTGGTGGGAGACTAATAGTATTTTAAAGCAATGTTTTTAGTAATCCGTGAATTTCTTCTAATTAATCTCCTTTCCTTTTTTCTAACTTGTTTTCCACACAAGTGCCAAAATGATTTTCCTAAAGCCTAAGTCTGACCATGTCCTCCCCCTTCCCACTTATTCACTAAACTCCAGTGATTCCTTAGCATCCTCAGCTCCTATAACCTGGCTCCATCCTATCTTTCTTGGCCCCTTATTAAAGTACTGTCCTCTACAAACCCTTTGGGCCAGCCTTATTGGCCTTGTTTCTGTTCTTCTCACACAACATCCCCTTTCTTGTCTCCTTGCCTTTGCAATGACTGTATCCCACACCTGGAATGCTCTCCCTCCTCAACGTTGTCATATAATCTCTGGCTGCTTTCTGCTCAGCTTCTTCAGCTAACATGTCTCGTTTTACAGCAGACCATTACTGTTCTCCCCAGATGCTAGAACCTTCCCTGCTAGGGTAATCTTCTGTCTACTCTGTGTATATCTTGTGTGTACTTATTTACATAATTGTTTGTTCCCCACCAAGATGGAAACTCTTTGAAGGAAGGGACTGTTTTTAGTCACCCCTTTATAAAAATGACTGTTGATTCCCTAATTGAGTTCAGCCAACATTTATTAAGCACCTGCTAAGCAGTAAAATATGTTCTATCAGTTACCAACCATTTGGGGTTAAGTAGAAGTGATGTTAATAACAAACATTAAAAAGGATATAGTCCCATGGAGACATCAGCAGAAGCATCATTCTAAGTAAAACATTAGACTGATCTAATTTACAGAGCAAATTCTGTTCATTTTATTCTTTATCAATTTATATAAGATTTATAAATTGTTCACTTTAATACCGTTGATGTTAGAGCATATCATTCTTTTCATTCTACTCACTTCATGCTGTATCAATTCATACAAATCTTTCTGTGTTTCTTTGAAAAACCTGTTGCCTCATTTTTTGCAGCACAATAGTATTCCACGATATTTATATATCACAATTTGTTCATCCATTCCCAAATTAATGGACATCAACCTATTTTTTCCAACCACAGAAAGAGATGCTATAAATATTTTGTATAGATGGGATCTTTTCTTCTTTCTTTGATCTCTTTTAGGTATAAACTTAGCAGGGATATAGGCAAGTAAAGGGGTATATACTTTTTAATAGTTTTTGGGTATAATTCTAAATTGCTTTTCAGAAGTTATAATCATTCCCAAAGCGTTTTCCTGCTATCTCCCTAACATTGATTATTTTCCTTTTTTGTCATCTTTACTAGTTTAATGGGCAAGAAGTAAAACCTCAGAATTACACTAATTTGCATTTCTCTAATTAGAAGTGATTTGTTAGCCTATTATAGATAGCCAGCATGAGAAATGCCTATTTATATCCTGAAGTCATTTGTTAATTGAGGATTGACTCTTATTCTCATAAATTTTAAACACTTTCTTATATATCTTGGAAATGGGATCCATGTTACAAATATTTTTCTAGTTAATTGTTTCCCTTTTAATCTTAGCTTTATTAGATTTGTTTGTGCAAAATTTTTATATAATCACTATTTTTATTTTCTGTCATCCTCTCTATTCTTTGGTTATGAATGTTTCTTCTCATCAGTCTGATAGGTTATTTTCTTTCATATTTCTTTAAATTGTTTATAATGTAAACTTTTTTATCTAGACCACATAGACATTAGGAGTTGACTTAGTTATAACACAGAAGAACTATTTGACAAAGCTATACTTTTGACTCACTTGGGTTCAGCTTACCTGCCTCTGGGTTGGCCATGCTGGTCTGCAGGTCAGAAGTCTAAGGGAGGAACTCCTGACTCCTCAATGTGCTGGCTGCTGGCCACCAGGAAAGGGCATCTGTGGTTTAAGCTTTAATTCCGGAGCCACTAAGTCTCAAGGAAAGTTCCAATACCTTTAAAAAAAATTTTTTTTCCTGAATTATGAATTTAACAATCTCTCTTTGTGCAAAGTAGTGAAGTCAATAAGCATTTATTAAGAGTTTACTATGAATGAAGCAGTGTGGGAAGTTCTAGGGATAAAAAACTCAGTAATAATTGATAATATTTAAGTTACATGTCAGGTCCTGTGCAAAGTTCTTTGCAAATGTTGTCTTATTTGACACCCACAAGAACTGTATGAAATAGGTGACATGGGCACTGTACCCCAGAAACCTAGGCGAACTATTGTCAGGGGAACTGCCTTGTTGTTTTTCCTGACTCTGAGACTAAAAACATCCAATGACCCCTCTAGGGTCCTGAGATGACTATCTTCCTTTGATCCTCCTCTAAATGGACAGAAAGATGCACCTTCAGACCACACCTCGATCCTATCAGACATCTGCTTGTCCCCTAAAACTAAGGAATCTTTATGTCCCCAGGCAGACCCCAGTATGATCACCCCACCTCATGCCGGAGTGACTAACTGTTGTGAAGAATGTATAAAATCCCCAGAACTGATGTCGTCTGGGGGGCAGCCTCTCCATCCAGGCTGTCCCCATGGAGGAACAGCCTTTCCTTTCATGCTGTCCCCCCAAGGAACTGCCCCCCATCTTGCTGTTCTACCTTGCTATCCTCCTGGCCACTTTCAACATTTCTCTCTAAATTAATAAATCTCTTTTTGTTTTTAAGCTAAGTTTGGAGTCATTGTATGCTTGCAAAAGGTATCCTTCCTGAACCCCAAGGGTATCCTTCCATGCCCATAACAATAGGTACTATTGTTATCCCTGTTTTTATAGATGAGAAAACTGAGGCAGTCAGAGGTTCATTGACTTGGCCAGGGTTACAGAACTACAAATATTTAAGGCCAGATTTGAACTCTAGTCTTCTTGACTCCAGATCCATTAGGTTCTATGCTCTATCTTCTAGGCACAATGGAAAGGGCATGAGATCCACTCTACTCAGCTGCCCCTAGCTTTTCTTCTAATTTTTGTCTCATTCTGTTTAGAGAAGGATATTAATTTTGTTTTATTTTCTACATTTTTTGTGAAGTGTTTATGCTCTATTTTCATACCATGTTCAATGAAGAAATATGTGGGCTCCTTTATGTTTTAAGTAATTCCCAAAAATATCTCATACCTAACTTTTCTAAAATTCTCTTATTTATCTTTTGACTAAATGTGTCTTGATTTAGGAGTGACCTAGACACTTTTTTAAACCCTTACCTTCTGTCTTAGTAACAACTTTAAAACAAAGACTGGCAAGGGCTAGGCAAACTGGATCTTCCCCTGGTCACAAATCTGAAGCTGGATTTGAACCCAGGTCCTCTGAACTCCAGGTCTGACTCTATCCATTGTGCCACCTAGGTGCCCCCAACCCAGACACTCTTGACAATACAGAGATTCCTGACTCCCTTAGTTTTCTTCTATCAGTTAACTTTTCCTTTAAATATTTAGATATGCTACCATTAATTGCTACATTTATATTAAATACTGATATTAATTATCTGTGGTACATTTAATCAAGTCTATTTTTACTGTTGCCTTAGCCAAGATCATAATTGCTATCCCTGCTCTTTTTTATATATTTAGCTAAAGCTTAACAGATTTTACTCTGGCAGTTACTTCTCATTGCAGTGTTCTATCTCAATTTTTCTTATAGGCAATGTATTGTTGGATTCCATTTTCTCATCCATTCTCCCTCTTCCCCCTCTATTTTACAGGTGAATTCATCTCAATCACATTCATACTTGTAATTGTTAATTATGTATTTTCTTCCTTACTATCTTGTTATATTCTACTCTTCAAAGACAGTTTATTTTGCATAGGACTGTTGTTCTTCAGTCATTTCAATCCTGTCTGTAGGGAAAGGGTTTGCCATCTCCTTCTGCAACTCATTTTACAGATGAGAAAATTGAGGCAAATAGGGTTAAGTGATTTTTCGGGACTCACACAGCTAGTAAGTTATCCAAGGCTGGATTTAAATTCAGGTTTTTCTGGCTCCAGCCCCAGCATCATTGTCCTACCTAGTTTGACTTGGCTTATGACTAACCTCTCCCTTTTAATTCTTCTCTCCCTTCTCCCTTTCTCTAACTAATCTGCTAATTTAATATATTGGTTCATTAAATTTTGTATTTATATTCAGTTCTCATTTGTTAGTACAGATAAAAGTATGGTTTTTGTGCAGCCTCCTCTCCCTGCCCTTTATATTTGTCTAGTCTTCTTTTTATGTAACCCATTACAGGATATGAATTCAGCCTTCTTCCTCTTCCTTTCTTCCCTATTTTTTTCATTCTCTTGTCCCTTTATTCTCATAAGATTATCAAAATCAAACTGCTCCTCTACCCTCTGACTTATTACTTCCTCTGACTTATAAAGACATCAGGATTCTAAGGAAAGATTTATTTTTTCTCCCTCCACAAGGATTTGAATATTACTTCATTGTTGTATAATCTCTTTTATTTAGTTTTTGTATTTACTTTTCTATACTTCTCTTGATTCCTGTGTTTGTATTTCAGAGTATCTACTTAATTTGCATCTCCTTTTCTACAGTATTTGGAAGTCTTCTATTTAATTAAAAATCCATTTCCCCCTTGTAAGATTATACTCAGCTTTGGCAGATGTTATTTTTGGTTTGAAACCATTACCTTTTTGCCTCTTGGAATATTATATTCCGAGCTTTCCTCTCCTTGGCAATCAGTGGTATGAGAGCCAGATGATCTAAATTCTCATCTACTTGTCATTCTTATTATTCTAGTTACTCATCTAGACTACTCAGGTTGAGAGATATGTTAACTTATCTAAAGGAAAGTCGGTTTCTTTAAACAGATTGCCTTTTCTCTATACTATTCTATGTTCTTCCAGTCTTTAATATTTACCTAAAAATTAAACTCTTTAAGGAAGACTTCTGATAATAACTTGGCATATGCCTCATCTCCTCAACCAGTTATTACACCAATGATGCCTTCATTTCTTCATATATGTGATATTATATAGGTACATGAATGTATGTGTTCACATTATATCAGTAAGTGTCTTAGTAATAATTAGGCCTCACAATCAACAGGGAGGAGGAGGGATGGAACCTGGGAGCCAGGAAGACCTGAATTCAAATCCTGACTCATGCTTAACAGCTCTGTGACCTTATGCAAGGTAGCTGCCTTGTTCTCATCTATAAAATGGGGATAATAGTAGCACTTACCCTCAGGGTTGTGAGGATCAGATGAGATAACATGTAAAACCCTTTGCAATAAAGTGTTATATAAATGTTAGTTATCATTAGCAACATTTAACTTTTTTTTTTACCTAACAAAAGCCACATGCAGAGCATTCCAAAAGACTTTGTGGAGTTTAATAGTTTTAAAGTTCTATAAGACTCCTGGGACACTATATTTAAACTGCATCTGGAATAATGAGTGCTCTCTGCCCCGCAGGTGCACAATAAGTAAATAATCATAAACATATTTCACAGCCTTGTATTATCTATTACATTTCCTTCATTGGCAATATTTGTGTAACTTTTTCATTGGTAATTTAACTCAACTGTGCAAAGAGAAAAACAAGACAATCCATGTCATCAGGAACTTATAAAGAAAGAGTTGCAGCTTGTACACTGATAAGCAAATAGAAAATCATTTCAGAAGAAGAGAGCTCTGAAGTTAGAGTGGATCAGGAAAGGCTTCGCATAGGAAGTGGCACATGAGTTAAGCCTTGAATGAAACCAGGCATTAAGAGTCATAGCTGAAGAGGGAGGACAGCCCAGACAGGAGATCTAGCTTCTATAATTCTGAAAGCCAGATTTAGGGAATAGCTACTAGAACAATTTAACTAAAAGGTAAAGTAGTGGGAGCAGCAGGGGGGGAAGAAAGGTACCTACAGGAAATGTCTGTAAACTTGTTAACCATCAATAAATATAAAAAATAATCAATAATCATGAAGTGCCTGCTATGTGCATAACACTGTGTCTGGGGATATAAAGAACTGCAAAAGAAGGGCCCCACCAGAATAGAGCTCACAATCTAATGGAGTTGGGCTAAGGACTTTAAATGCCAGAGTGAAGCCTTTCAGCGCCAAATCGAGAATATTGTATTTTGTTTAGAGCCATCCTCAAAGATTTAGAACTGGAAGCCACCTCAAAAGCCATCTAGTTCATCCCTCTCATTTTACAGTTGAAGAAACTGAAATAGGGAGCCAGTGAAGATTTTTCAGTAGTTGACATTTGGCAAGACAGGATAAGAGGACAAGAAATTTGAAGGTGGAGGAAAGTATTGGATCAAACCTGAGAGAAAGAAAGTAGGTCCATGGCAGAGGAAATGGTTTAGAAAAGAGGACAGAATGGAGTGATTAAGTACCTGGTAACAAAGAGGTTAAAGGATAGGAGGAATTTCAACGTTCTGTCTTTTAGACAGAATACTTGTGGATAGTAGTAAGAATATGGGTGGTTTCACCATCCTGTACCTAACTAAAGTGGAGTTGAAGGTATAGATAATAGATGTTAGGAAGTCAGTGGTATCAACAGGTATAGCAAATCCCCAAGTCTAAGAGTTAGACCACGTGAAAAAAAATAAGGAAGGAATTGAATGCCAGTAGAAAACTTCAGTAGGAATCTAGACTGGATGGATAGATTGAACTTTGAAGGAGGAGAGGCTTTTGAAGGAAGTGGATAAAGGAGTTTCGGTGGAAGTGTCAGTGAGGAGTAAGGATTATGGCTATTCCTCCAGGCCTGTCTTTGAGGACATGAGAAGGAACACACAGAGATACAGAGTCTTCTGGACAGAGCCAGGTTTCTGTTAGGGAAAGAAGACGGAACATATATGAAGTGAAGCAATCCAGACTGAATTAGGAGTTTAATAAAGAAAATGGACATTAAAAGGAACAGAGAAAGACAAACATTCTTATTTGGTTCCAAATCTAATTATCTTTTTAAAAATTATATGTTCAGTTTTAAAAATTTGATTGTATCTAGTTTTTACCTTTTTATTAGAAATAGTAAGTAGTGGTAAACCTGACCCTGAATATGAATCCCCTCTGAAACATTCCTGACAATTCATCACCTATGGTATACCAGAATTCCTCTAGTGCTGGGAAACCCACAGTTTGCCTTGAGGCAGCCTAGCTCCCTTTTGGACATCAAAACTGAGTATTTTTATTTAGAATAATTGTGTTTCCTAACATTAAGTATTAAAAAAGATTAGGTCTAGCTTGCTATCTCCTTCTTTAAGTCCTGAATAAGAAAGTCAGATTTGTCCCATTTGATCTAATCCACTTTCAACTAATTTACTGCAACTTTTTGCAGGCTTTGTGAAGTGAAGAATATTATAAGTAACTGCATATTTACTCTGTGCATAACAGAAGATTATGAATAAGATTGAGTGTTCAAAACTAAATGTGCTGTTTGTTGTAGACTTACTCTCTATATATTTTTCTGACCTGATAAAATTCTCTTTATCAAATAAAATTTCCATCATTCCTACCTGGAATTACCATGGCCACTTGCAATACCCTACAAACAACTACCTGCAACAAAATATATCAAGAACTCCTCACCTCAATATAGATCCCTATGAATGTCTAATAAAATAATACCAAGATTTTAAACTCTTCTACTAAAACATAGAAGTCCTGTGATCAGGGGCAGCTAGGTTTCACAATGGATTGAGAGCCAGGCCTAGAGACAGGAGGTCCTAGGTTCAAATCTGGCCTCAGACACTTCCTAGCCGTGTGACCCAGGGCAAGTCACTTAATCCCCATTGCCTAGCCCAGGGGTCCCCAAACTATGGCCCATGGGCCACATGTAGCCCCCTGAGGCCATTTATCCAGCTCTCACCGCACTTCCAGAAGTGGCACCTCTTTCATTGGTGGTCAGTGAGAGGAGCACCGTATGTCGCAGAGTCACAAAGCTCAGTGTCACATACAGTACTACTTCTGGTGACATAATCCTTTGCATGGTGCCTTGTTCTGAGACTAACTGAATGAGAACGAGGCTCCGTGCAAAGGATTACGTGGCTGCACAGTGGAAGATGTCAGCATGGTGAGCGGTGATCTGGGGGAGGGGATTCAGCACTGTGTATAAATGCTGCCCAGTATAGTGGTGGCAGTGATGGGCCTGTGCAAGGTGTGACAGGCCCATCACAGCCAGTGCTGCAGCCTCTGCTATCCCAGATTTGTTCATAGTTTTTTATTTATTTATTTTTTTTTGGTCTGGCCCTCCAGTGGTCTGAGGGACAGTGAACTGGCCCCCTGTGTAAAACGTTTGGGGACCCCTGAGTTAGCCTTTACCACTCTTCTGCCTTGGAACCAATACATAGTATTGATTCCAAGATGGAAGGTAAGGGTTTTTAAAAAAAAAGGAGAAAAATAAGTAGAACCTAAAGGAAGTCAGCTCTTAATTTTTAGGAAGCATTAAGAATCTAATTAATTAGTTCTCAATTAAAATTTGAAAATCTGATTCAATTCCTTTCATAGTTTAATAACTTTCTAACTAGCCAAAACAAGTAATTTGTTTCACATTTGTTTTATGGGCATAATAGTAATTGCCCCCCTGCCTATCTCATAGAAACCATTGAGAAGGGTGACAGCTGGGTGACTCAGTGGATTTGAGAGCCAGGCCTAGAGACAGGAGGTCCTAGGTTCAAATCTGGCCTCAGATACTTCCCTGCTGGGTGACCCTGGGCAAGTCATTTAACCCCCATTGTCTATCCCTCACCTCTCTTCTGCCTTGGAACCAATATACAGTATTGATTCTAAGATGGAAGGTAAGGGTTTCGAAGCTCAAAGAAGCACTTTGAGATCATAAGATATTCATTGTGAATATGAAATTTGATAAAAATTGCTATCTTATTGCTTACTTGGCTTCCAAGGCCAAACATTCAGAATTAATGTCCATCTCCAAATCTTTACCTGCAAGTTGTTTACATGAACTGCTCTTACAGCTGAGCATGGATTTTCAAGGTCTGCCCAATATTTGATATATCTGCATAAATTTACCCAGTGATAATAAAGGAACTTAATCCTCTAGTGAAAGAGCTGCCCTAATAACCTCTATATTTTGACCAGAGAGCTTTTTTGTCAAGAGAACACCAAGTTGAGAGATTTCTGAGCTCATTACTTTGTTTTCACTGTAACCTTATCTTCTGTTTCTTTCTAGGCCATGGCTGTGCTCTTCTCAAATTTTAGCATTATAACAACAGCTCTTCTATTCAGGATAGTGCTAAAGTAAGTAATTTACTGTGAAAGAATATATCATACTTTAAAACTGTCTCACCCTGTTTCAGATGATATATCTGAACACTCTAATCTCAAGGTTCAATTTGGATTTTATTCCTAGGTTGTGTTGTTGTTGTTGTAATGGGCAAGTTATTTAACCCATCTGGAAAGCAGGGAAACTGAAATCACCACTCCAGTGAAAATTTGATGAAATCCTTTTTGAGAAGGTGTATTAAGTAGTTTGAGCTCTTCTATAAAAAGATAATTATGCAAGGTATTGCTATGTTAGCATTTTGTTTCTGAGGCTCCAGCTTTCTGCAGAGACTTTATAAGCATCCTTGAATCCTTAAGGCTTCTTTCTGATCCTTTCCATTCATTTCCCTGACCTCCTATCCCCCTCAATTAGAGTGTGAGCTCCTTAAGATAAGAGAAAATCTTGATTTCTCTGTTTGTATCTCTATGCCATATTAGTTTAATTTTAGTGCTTAACACACAGAAGCACTTAATAATTGCTTTTTCATTCATTCATCCTCCCAAAACATCATGTGCAAATATGGGGACCATCAGTTTTCCTTGTGTTTTTAGTTTGGGAGATAGGGATGTAAAATGTTGTATGTAAAATACTTAAGTATTTTTTAAATTGCCACTTTTCTCATTTTACTAGCTCTTACAAAAGGGAATTTGGTATGTTATAAATTGATCATATAGTAATAATACAATAAACTTAAACTTTTCACAGTATGACAATAACCATCAGATCTCTGTGGAACAAATTATCTCATCCTAAACTAGTCCTAAAGTTAAAACTATGAAAAGAATTGAACCAAATTTTCAGTCTTTAATGGAGAATTAATCTCTGAATCATATTTTTATTATTATAGTACTAATTTTAAATTGGGGTAATTAGGGATTATAAACTTTCTATTAAGTAGGCAGTGTTTTGAAGTATAGTAACTGAAATCATAAATTAAGCTATTATTCTAATACTATTTCTTGTTTGGAAATGTTTTTGGAATCCCCACATAAAGCTATTCTTCCTATTTATGTGCTTATGTGTTATGTTATATACTTTGTCATATGCCTTATATTTGTTATCTCTTTTGAGTCTAACAACAAACATGTGCTCTTTATAAATTATTTAAATTCCTTTAATGGTTATTTATTACAAATGGTTAGTTCTATTAAATTCCTTCAATGACTTATTATTTACTTAAGTATATACTTCAAAATAGTGTGTTTACTGGGTATTCTTTGATTTCCTAATTGCAAGAAAGAAGTTTTGATGTAAAAATTGTGATTTTTGCTTTGCAATAGAAGATTATTTTCCAGAAGTTTCTGACTTGCATGATTATAATTTGATATTTTAGTTGATGCTTCAAATGTTAGGGCTAAAGGTTGTTCATATACTACAATTAAAATACTATAATAATGTAGTTAATTATTCTGGTTGCTTTTGTGGAAATAATTTTGAAATGTTACTTTTTCTCAAATGCTATTATAAATTTATGATGTTTGATCTTTATAATATCTTTAAGAGATCATATTGTGTTTGTTATTAGCCCTTTGTGTTTTGAAGTGGTCTTTGTTGAGCAGCAGTAAAATTGGGGCCCAAGAATAGCAGAATAAGAGCTCTTCTAGACATTGTTAATGAGACTTTATTAATTTATCAAAAATAAACTACACTATGATATCTACTTTGAAGCCTGGAAAATTAATATTGTTGACATACTCTTAGGTAATAAAACCACTGAAAGCCAGGAGGTCCTATAATATAGATAAAAGCAGCAAAGTAGGAGATGGTAAAGTTTAAAAAAGAGAGAGAGAGAGAAATCTTAAACCCTGAAACTTAAATGAGCCATAAATAATGCAAAGTATTTCTTTTAGAAGAATGAAGGCAAAGAATATCTATGTCTAAAGCTTCATTTGTTTCTACTTACTTAAATGACATAATCGACTCCTTTTGTCACTTCCCAAATAACCATATACAGTACACATACAGTATACAGTAAACATACAGTATACAAATTTTACAAGATTGAGCCAGAATGGGATCCATGATTGGGAAAATGATAGTGAGATTCTATGCCCGGCTGCCATTTATTATGTGACACTGGGACAATCTCTTAATTTTTATATTCTTCAATTCCTTCACTTTTAATTAATACAATTCAAATGTATTGGCCTTCAGGCCTGGAATGTACTTCTTCACCTCTATGCCTTGGAATCCCTAGTCCCCTTCTAGCCTTAACTCAACATTTCTTTCTACATGAAGCCTTTCTGATCCCCTAGCTCAGTGTTAGTGAACCTATGGGATGGGACAGGTGTCAAAGATGGCATGCAGAGTGCTCTCTGTGGGCATGTGGCTGCCCCACCCCCAACCCAGAGTTGGGTAGAGCATGCTTCCCTCCCCCTCTCCACTACACCTGATGACATTTTTTCACACACACACCCCTTCACCCAGCAGCCCAATGGGAGCCCACAGGGGGTAAGGTGGGTGGTTCATAGGTAGCCAAGCCCTCAGGCCACTCCCCTCCTCTCTCTACCCTTGCTGAGGACATTCCTCACTTCACCCACCCTCTACCCAGCAGCCCAATGGGAGGGCTTTCTGCCCTTCCCTGTGTAGGGAGGGGCACTGCACTTGGTGGGGGAGGGGGAAGGAGGGGAGCATGGCACATGATCTCTAAAGGGTTTGCCATCACTGCCCTTAGCTGTTGGGATTGTTTTCATATCTGCCTCTGTATCTCTACCAACTAGCATAGTGCCTGGCACTTAAACAAATGCTTATTTGATTCATTGATACACCATTGGAAGGTTTGTCCACATTGATGAGATCATAGTTACACTTGAATAACCAAGTACATATGTTAAATCTATTGTTAATGAGTTTGAAATTCTGTCAGGTGGCCAGATAGGGATTTCCAATGGGCAGTTGGAAATATGGAATTAGAGCTTCGAGGAGAGCTTGAGATTAATATACATTTGGGAATTATACAGATTATAAATGAAGCCATGGGAATTGATAAACAAATGAGATCACCATAGGAAAAAAGGAAGAGAAAAGGATATAGGATATTATGTCAGATACACTTGAAATAAAAAATCCATCTTCATAAGCACCAGAAGAGGAAAAGACAACCAGCTAGTAGCCTGTCTGAAAAAAAATGGATGTTTTAGTGGGTTACTATATAATGTCAACATTGTGGTATTCAATGTGAGTCAACAGTATGCTATGGCAGCCAAGAAAGCAAATGCAGTTTTAGGCTACATTAGGGCAGGAATAGAGTCCAGGTATAGGCAGTTGATAATCAGACATGATTAGACCACATCTGGCATCATTATGTTTATTTTCGGGACCACATTTTTGAAAGGTCATTGATAAGTTAGATAAGAGAGTAACCAGGAAGGCGAAGGAAATATTAAATGTTTGTGTCATATTTGGTGATCAGTTGAAGAAACTCAGGATGTTTATCCTGGAAAGTAGATTTAAGCAGAGACCTGATAGCTGTCTTCAAATATTTAGAAGTCTGTCATACAGAAGAGTCATTATCCTACATATATTTTGTTTGCACCTAGTATTTGCTTGCCTGTATCCTTTATTAGAGAATGTGAAATCCTTGAGAGCAGGGTATGCTTTTTGCCCTTCTTTGTGTCACTAGTATCTGGCACATGGTAAATGATTAATAAATGCTTTTTTTATTTGATTAGACTTGAGTGCAAGAAGACAAGAGAAAGAGGCATAGGATACTACTTTAGGTTGTAACATGTTTAAAGGATGAGAGAATGATAATGGGACTATGGAATTTTTAGAATTAGAGGGGATATTAGAGCATTCATACTTAAGAGGAATTCCTATTTTAATATACCAATCTAATTGGCCTTGTCTGAGCTTCTTAGTTTTTGATAGGGAGACAGAAAAAGAAATGAATAGTGAGATAAAGATTGGGGGTGGGGGATGAAGGGAAAAAGAAAGGGAGGGAGTGAAGAGAAAGAGAGAGACACTACACTCTTGTAGTGTCAGAATCCCTAATGATCAAGAAGGAATTGGTTAAGAGTGTCAGATGCCACAAAAAAAGGCAAAGATGATGAAATGGGTGGGGGGAGCCCATTTCATTTAGCAATAAGATCATTTAGTAATCTTGGAGAAAGTTGTTTCAATAGTAACGGAAATATAAGGTAAAGTAAGGCGTATATAGTGAGAAAGATGGGGTAGCAATTGTAGATTTTTTTCCCTAGAAATTTATCAATAAGAGAAAAAATAGAATTAGTAGCAGGGTTTGAGAGGCATTTTTTTTAAGGAAGGGAGAGACTTGGATGAGTTTGTAGGGCATGGCAAGAATGGAATAAGAGAAAAGATGTAGCAAGATCATGGAGGAGATAGGAAAGGATGGGATTGAGGATTACTTTGGGGAAGGAAAGAGGTTACCTCTTCCACTGAAACTGGAGAAAAGGAGGAAAAGATGGGAAGTAGAAGAGAAAATTAGAAGGAAATCATAGTGGATAATTGCAAACCTCTTATTAAAGAAGAAAGTAGTCGTTGGCTTAATGTGAAGGAGGAAAAGATGGAGTCAGGTTTTTGGCAAAAGAAGAAATGTGTAATGGCCCAGTCAAATGATTTCTGTGCAGTCCAGTTAAAAGTTTAAATATAAAACTTTTTTTAAACCCTTACCTTCCATCTTAGAAGCAATATTATATATTGGTTCTAAGACAGAAGAGTGATAAAGACTAGGAAATGAGGGTTAAGTGACCTACTCAGGGCCACACAATTAGGACCTCCTGTCTCTGGACCTGACTCTCAATCCACTGAGCCACCCACCAGCTGCCCCCATAAAGTTTAGATATAATATTTTTGTAGGGGACCCAATCAGCACAATGTCCTGATTTGCTCAAGGGACTGGGGATGGGAAAAGCAGGGTGTTACACAGGATTTTGAATTAGAGCAAAGATGACAGAAGGTTAGAGAGAGGCAATTCAAGGTACTACAGGAAAGAGCAGAATCAGAGTGGGCAACCATAGTGTCTAGAGTAGGTAAAAAGGAAAATGTAGCTATATCAGAATTGAGACATGAGAGAACAGGAAAGAATGGAAGGAAGAAAGGTCAAAATAAAAGGGAATGACAGGTATAGGAGTAAGGAGTAAAGGAAGTGGATGGATGAAAGATTTTGTAAGAGAAGGCAATATCATAATTAAAATTTTATAAATTTGGATTATGAAATTGGAACAGTCCCAATAGTAGTAAATTCTAAAGTATGACCATCCTTGGGGATAGCAGGAGAATGGGGAAGGTTGATAGAGAAGCTAAGAAGTTAAAGTGGACTTTAGGAGAGGGTAGGTCATCAGTGTAGATATTGAAGAAGCTGGGATCAAGGAAAGGATTGGCAAAGAAAATTGAGACAGGTATTAGAGTCATGAAGGTAATAAACCAGGAGGTTGGAAAATTATGGCAACATAGATCATAACACTCAATTCTGGGTTAAGTACAAGTCAGAATGAATGGCATGACAGATATGAACCAAATGGAGACAGGCAATGTGGTATAGCAAAAATACTACTACATTCAAGGCACTCCTTTCTCAGCCTTAGGGAATTGGGGAGGGTATTCATGTCCCTTTCTGGATTTGTTTGTTTGTTTTTCCATCTTCTAAACATTCTAGGGATAGCAGTAAAGAAAAAACTAAAAAGATCTATAAGAGCAAAAAGCTTCAGGAATAAAAACTTAAAATTCAGCACAAAATGATGGAAGTAGATACCCAAGAACTTATATTTGTCTTAAGGGGTGCATGCATTGATTCCATGGCCCTTGTCTACTAAACACCCAAAGCCAGCTGGAGCTTGAAGAAATAATTAAATACATGATCTGTGAGTACAAGTTACAGGAGCCCTATCACCATATGTCAAGAACATGGCCAAAAAAGCAGTAGACAAAAAGTCAATCTGAACCTCCAAACCTGACGATTAGACTTGGAAATGAGAAGGAAGGATTTTGAAATTAGTTTCAATGTGAGATGACTCAATGACCTGAAGGGAGGGATGTCCTACAAATGTTAATTAAAAGCCTAAATTGAAGATCCAGAAACAACAGTATATTTCCTTTGAACTCACAAAGGAGGGGACTTTTAAGAGCAATGTGGAATTTATTAATATAAATATTAATGAATTAATTTTAATGATAAACATGAAAGAGAGGGGGAAGTACACTGAGTAAATATGGTCTTATTTTTTCCTTTGTGAATAGGCAACATCTCACCTGGGTGCAGTGGGCTTCTTTGCTGATTCTCTTTCTGTCAATTGTGGCCCTGACTGCAAGCACTGAAAATACACACTTGGCAAGGCATGGATTTCATCATGATGCATTTCTCAGTTCATCTAATTCTTGCTTTCTCCTCACAAGGCCACTCAGTGAGTGCCATGGAAAAGATAATTGCACAGCAAAGCAGTGGACTCTTCCTGAAGTCAAATGGAATACCACAGCCAGGACTTTCAGTCGTATCCGCCTGGGCCTGGGTCATGTGCTTGTGATAGTTCAGTGTTTTATTTCCTCAATGGCCAACATCTATAATGAAAAGATATTGAAGGAAGGAGACCAGATCACTGAAAATATCTTCATACAAAATAGCAAACTCTATGCCTTTGGAGTGTTTTTCAATGGAGTAACTCTAAGCCTTCAGACCAGTAACCACGGCCAGATGAACAACTGTGGGATTTTTTATGGCCATAATGCATTTTCAGTAGCACTTATTTTTGTCACCGCTTTCCAGGGTCTCTCAGTAGCCTTCATTTTGAAATTCCTGGATAACATGTTCCATATTCTGATGGCTCAAGTAACAACAGTGATAATCACTGCAATATCTGTCCTGGTCTTTGACTTCAAACCATCTTTGGAGTTCTTTTTGGAAGCCCCATCAGTCCTTCTTTCTATATTTATTTATAATATTAGTAAATCTAAAAGCCTAGAATATGCTTCTTTGCAACAGAGGACCAAAGATTCAAGTGACAGTTTCTGGGAAAGGTCAAATGGGGTGAGTTCCTAGAATGTTACTTTCTCTTCCACCAGAATTTTACAAGTGGTTGTTAAGTAAAAAGATTTTACTGATTCACACAAAATATGTGGCCCACAATCCTAGACATATACATATATATGTAATTGAGGGAATAATATTTAAAAATGGAAAGGTAAGTAACACTATATAAGTAAACCCAATTGATCTTAATTTTCCCTTCATTCATTCATGAATAATAGCTAATGTTTGTATGGTACTTTCTATGTACCATGTACTACCGGTACTAAGTACTTTGTAGCTACTAATCTTATTTTTTACAACATCCTTGCAAGGTAGATGCTACTATCATCATTTTACAGGTTAGAAAACTGAGGCAAACAGAGGTTAAGAAACTTGCCCACGTCTCAGCTAATAAACATCTGAGGCCAGATTCCATGTCTGTAGTATGACATTACAATTCTGTCATATGATAATTTAACATTGTTTTTAGTAGGGTTTCTTCATGAAGGAAAAGCTTTTCTAGACATAATAGACATTTACTTGGAATATCAGATAATTATGCTAGATTGGAATTTTTCATTATCATAATGGAGTGAATAAGAATGAGAATTAGTTATGAATATAAACAAAGATCAATAGGCCCTTTTGAGGTAGCAACTTGGTATCTTTGTATTTGGCCTAGCACTCCACACAGTGAATTACATATAGTAGTTCTGTGATAAGTGTTTATTGGATGAATAAAATATATTCTACCTTTCACTTAGCTATATATGAATCATTTCATCATATATGCATACATACTTTTAAACAGTTCAAATAATTATCATTTCACTTTTAACTCTGGGAAATGTTTCTATAGTTCTATAAACTCTCCATAGGAAGTTTTTCTTCAGTGTTGAGTTATTTTTTGTTTTTTTTTTCCTTAGTGGCATAGCTTTTGCTTAAGGCAGAAAAAGTTTGGAAATTTCAGAATCAATTTTTCTGCCTATCTGAAATATGCCAATCTTTTGCTCTGCCTTTTAGCCAACTAAGTGCTTGTTGTCATTCTTACCTAAAAGAGATAGCCAACACTTTGCAAGGACCTCTGAAAAGGATAATTCCTGGGGTGATTGTTTTTTGTTTTAAGGGAAAAGAGACGGATGGGAAAAAGTGTTGGATTTTTTATTATTGTTTTCTGTAGCCATTACTAGTGATGACCAGCAGAGTGTACTATCTACATTTGTTTACTATGGCCACCCCAAAATGCCAGGGTGGTTTTAACTTTGCAGAGAATATGGAATATATTTTACCAAAGTATCTCAATTTACTTATAAAATGAGTTTTTTAAGATCTTTGGTAACTAGTTTTACAAGTTATAAATATACTTTTTTGACTTAACAGCAAGAATTTAGTCAGGCAAACCCCATTATTTCCCCTCCATCATGAGCCATTGAAAATTATAATTATAGTTCATTGTTTTAATGTATTATTAATGTCCACACATTTCCTTTAGGATGGAGAAGAACTGGAACTGCTGACTAAACCCAGCACTGACAATGAATCGGAAGATGATGCTTTCTAGTTTGGATCCAAAACAAGTGGCAATTCTCAAGAATCAGATGCTAACTTTGAATATTTCCCTTTTTGTTTTGAGTTTAGAATGCCACTCTAATACTTGGGGACCAGAGGCTTAAGAAAATAACTATGCCCCACATTTTACAGTTTAATGCAAAATATTTATAGAATGTCCTCATAGTGCCATAAAATATAAAATATATATTTTAGCTAATCTTCTATACTTATAGGGAAAAAATCATGTCTGTTCATCAAGGACCTATGATTTCATCAGTATGTAAACTCTTCACCAATATGAATCATAATCTATTTATAGTTTCAGAATTTCCTGAGGTTCAGAGAAGTTAGGCTATAGTAATAGGATATAGTGAGTAGATGCCTTGCCAAAAAAGAACTTCATGGCTCTCCTGCCCCCAAGGGAAAACATAAGTCTTCATTTGTCTCTCTTTATTGATATAAATATTACCTAAGTATATCTCTTGTATTTTGAGAGTACAGTGTTCTTTTTATTTTTCTCTTAAGAAACATGGGGACCCTCAATCAAATTTTTGCTTAAATGATCCAAATTTCTGCAACTTGGCAGACTGTGAGATGTGTGTTATGGTTTTTCCCAAGGAAATAACATTTTTTTACAAAACAAAATGTTTTAATTTTATGGAATTTGTAAGCAATTGGTTTTTAGTAATTATTATGTAGAATTTTTAGGTGAACAATAATTTAAATGAAAGTAGAATTTCCAAATTAGCATAGTCACCATGTGTAACTAGTTGTTGATTCATAGAAACAAACTTTTTTCTGATAAGAAATCTCAAGTTGGAAGGGCTGAAGCCAAGATAGTAGAGTGAAGGCAAGGATTCACCTGAACTCTCTTAGATTAGCCTCCAAACAACTTTATAATAATTCTCAGAAGGACCTACCAATTTACAAAAGAACAGAGTGAAACAGTTTTCAGTCTAAGACAACTTGGAATCTCAGCCAGAAAGGTCAGTCTCAGGGTGAGAGTGGAGTGCAAACTAGCATCAGGCCTTGGAGATGACTGAATTGGCAGCAGACCTCTTGCACCACAGATGGTGAGGAAGTTAGACGGCTGGTCGGAAGGAGGGTCTCAGTGACTCTTTTCTGACACTGGGCACAGGATTCTGTTGCATTGACTATATATAATCACAGGGCAAGAAGAAAGCACTAGCTGGAATGAGGATCCTGGTCACAGAGTACGAGAACAGAGAAGAGTGCATGTCGTTATTCAAAGACTGGAGCATTGTCCAGGAGAACAGTGACCACACGTTTCCTTGGATCATATACTCTTGAAAGAACAGAAAACTTACAGTCCCCCAAGAACTAACTCTGAAAACAGAACCATTAAAAATCTGAAACTTGAACAGTGTCCTCTCTACCCTAGGAGCAGAGTCCAAATTTAACATAAAGTTTAAGGTCAAGAAATAGACTGGAAAGATAAGTAAACAACAATAAAAAAAAGAACCTATCCACATAAAGTTACTCTGATGACAAAGAAAATCAAAACAAACTCACAGCTATATTCAAAGTCCCAAAGCAAAATATGAATTTGTTTGAAGCCCCCCCCAAAATTCCTAGGATTGCTAAAAAAATTTTTAATGAAATAAGAGAGAAGAGAAATGGTAAAAGAAATGAAAATGATGGCAAGAAAATCATGAAGAAGAATCAACAGCTTGGTAAAAAAGGCACAAAAAATACTGAAGAGAATAACATCTTAAAAATTGAATAGGTCAGATGACAAAAGAGGCTCAAAAATTCACTGAAGAGAAAAATTCATTAAAAAGCAAAATGACCAAAGAGAAAAAAGTATAAAAGCTCACTGAAGAAAGTAATTTCTTAAAAATTAGAATTGGGCAGCAGAAGCTAAGGGCTCCATAGTACATCAAGAAACAATAAGGCAAAAATCAAGAGAGTAAAAAAAAGAAGAAATGTGAAATATCTCATTAGGAAAAAAAAAACTAACTTGGAAAATAAATCCAGGAGAAATAATTTAAGAATTATTGGACTACCTGAAAGACATGATTTAAAAAAAAAAAAGAGCTTAGGTTTCATGTTTCAAGAAATTATAAAGGGAAAAGGTCCCAATGTTCTAAAATCAGAGGGTAAAATAGAAATGAAAAGAAACAACTGATTGCCTCCTAAAAAAGATCCCCAAATGAAAACTCTCAGGAATATTATAGCCAAATTCTAGAATTTCCAAGTCAAGGAGAAAATATTGTAAATATGCAAAAAGAAACTTTAAATATCATGGAGTCATCAATTATATAAGATATAACAACTTATATATATATATATATATATATAAAGGCTTAGAATATGTTATTCTGGAGGGAAAAGGAACCAGAATTATAACTAAGAATCACCTACCCCATGAAGTTGAATATATTCCTCTGGGGTGGAAAGATAGCTTTTTAATGAAATGGAGAACTTTTAAGCATTCTTGATGAAAATACCATAGCTAAATAGGAAATTTTATATTCACATAAAAGATTCAAGAGAAGCACAAAAAGGTAAAGAGAAGGAGAAATAAAAGATTCTATAAGATGAAGCTATTTACTTTCCTATATGCAAAGATGCTACTTGTAACTCCTAAGAACTTTATCATTATTAGGGCAGTTAAAAGCAGACAGCACAGGTGTGAGTTGTTTATAATGGCATTATAATATCTAAGAAAAATAAAATAAGGGGTGAGAAAGGAGGATGACTGATGGGAAGATATCTAAAAAAAAAAATAGAAGGGAAAGGTAGAAAGGGAAAATGTATCCAATATATGAGGCATGAATGAGCTTTTACAATGGAAGGGAACATGGAGAAGGGGGTGGCAGACAATACTTAAAGCTTATTCTCATCTTAATTGGCACAGAGAGGAAGTAATATCCACACAGGTATAGAAATCCACCTTACTCTGCTAAGAAGTAGGAGGGGAAGGGGAAAATTCAAGGGGATAGTCTGATAAGAGAGGTTGGAGACGATGGTCAGAAGCAAGACACTTGAGGATAAACTGGATTAGAGAAAGATAAATAGGAAAATTAGAAGGGAGGGAAATACATTATGATGAACAATGCTATCCACCTCCAAAGAAAGAACTGACAGAATCTGAATGTAGATAAAGTATACCTTTTTAAACTTTATTTTTCTTGGAGGTTTTCTTTTTTAGTTTTACAACATGACTAATATGAAAATGTTTTGCATGACTGCACATGTATAACATCAAATTGCTTACCTTCTCAATGAAGAAGGGAAAGGAGGGGAGAATTTGGAACTGAATTTTTTTAGAAAATGAATGAATGGTCAAAAGTATTTTTACATGTAATTGGAAGAAATCTTAAATTCATTATTCTTGACTATAATTAAATTTCAATGAATAATATTTTCATTAATATATTGTCAAATTTTGTGGGTTGTTAAGCAGAAGTTGTGACTGGTGTGTGTACATCCTGTATCATACTTTCCCTGAGAGTTAATTCAAAGTTAAAGCTGTGGATGCAGGTCTGATGTTTGAATGAGAGCTCCTCAAGTGGAGGACTTCAAAAACAAATATTGGTATTGTACATAATAAAGCATTTTACAACAATTTGTATCACTTTCATACTTTTTCAGAGTGTTTTAATATGTACTAACTTTTTTGAATGATAGTTAAATAATTAAATAATAGTATAGGATGGGTGAAAATTTTCCGTTTTACAGATGAAATTGAGTCAAAGGAAAGGTAACTTGCTCAATCTCACATAATGTGATAGAATTGGCACTAGAGTTCAAGACAAGATCTCAAGATCACAGAACAATGCTATTTTAAGTATATCATACCATAGTATAAGAAAGTGGGCCTAAATTATTACTATAAAGTAATTGTGATTATATTAAAGATTATCTGTTCGCATTTTTCTGAATTCTTCCTTTAGAATGGAAGTTACACTAGAAGACCTCTGAGATTCCTTAAAATTCTATTATTATAAATCTTTGGCTGCCTAGAACCTGTAGACTGAATCTGGTTCATTCAAAGGCTCTGAATGACTATGTCAAGTGTATCTGAAATGACTTTATGAGCTCAGCTGTCTTTCTGAAGCTTTTCCTTCAAGAATATGGTTAGGCCCTGAGCTAAATCAGGGACACAGCCACCACTGCAATGATCCTCCTGGACAGTGAGATGGATTTCAGCAGTGTTCCTAATTAAGATGTCCTTGACACTGATCCAAGTCTTGTAGCCACAAGGAATACTAGGCCTCTGTGCCAATGATGGGTTTTTTTTTTCCCCCTAGAAATCTTCTGATAGATAAGTATAACAATGACTTCAATTCAATTTAAGAAACATTTATTAAACACCTATATGCAATGCATTGCCTGCAAAGAGCTTACAGAAATACATGTATGCAGACAAATAGGAAAATTCAGAGCAGAGCAAGAACACTTGACTAAGGCTTCTATATTCTGTTCATTTATTTCCCCATTCTTAGTTAAGATCAGGGTAATCCTTGGAAAACTATGAAATCAATGTCCTTCTCTCCCCCAAATTCTACTCTCAAGTCTCACGGTACTCACCATTTGTCACCTTGTTTCCTCTTTTCTTCCATAGCATCATGGTTTTTATTTTGTTTTTGTTTTTCCCATGCACAGGTCAAGAATTCTACATGTCTCTTCTCTTGGAATAAGTTTTTCATGCTGGGCTCTTTTTTTGTTTCTTCTTCCAAAAAGAAAAAAATATGTGTTAATCAAAGTCTAAAAGTCCTAAGGACTCTACACTTCCCAAGTATAACTTCACCTCTCTAACCTCATGTAGTAATTGGCATTTCTCTAGTATAATTGTCAAGCTATTTATTGTATTTTTTTGAGGGGGAGGACTGGGTGGATCTGTGATTTCTTTGGTGGAGAAGACTCCCAATGATATCATTTCCTCTGACAATTCAGATGGAATGATTGTACAACTTGCCTTTCTGTATATGTGATATATGCCCTGTTAAACTTGAATTCCCTAAGGGAATTATTAAATTAATAAAACTATTGCATTATTTAAATTTTGTTATCTTCCTGAGTGCTTAGCACAGTGCTTAGTATTTGTTATATTTAAATGAATTCTCCACCAAGGTCCTCTTTATACATAGGTATTCTACCACCAACTTTTTGTCTTAGGCTGGTAAAATTCAATTCATTCAACAAATGTTTATTTTCATCGCTGAATTGTGGGTAGGCACTCAGGCTACAAAGACAAAACCAATATAGTCATCTGCATTTGGGGAGTTACATGTATTAAAGAAACACCATGTATGCAAATAAGTAAATATAAGGTTTTGAGAAAGGAGAGAGCACTGATGTAGCTTAGACTCTTCCTCCCATATACATGATCTCCAGTAAACTAGACTGGGGTTCAATCCATGCTTTGGGTCAGTAGCCATCCTCACAAGTTTCCATTTGCAGTTTCTTTCATCTCTCTAAACTTTTAACTGAAAGAAAGTCAGTTTACATAATAGTGAAGCAAATAAAGGATTTATACACACACACACACAGAGACATACTTTCCCATACACTAGGAATTGGGAGAGAGAGCATATAAGTAGCCCAGACAACTCATGATCTTAGGCCTACCCCCCCCTTACTGAAACATTTCTCTCCACCTAGAACTGCTGGGTATTCCCTGCAAGAGCTGGCGAAGTCATCTGCTGATTACCTACTCATCTATTCCTACCAGCCTGATGATGACTTAGAGCATCTTTGTGACCACTTCACTGCAGGACAACAGTAAGAACCGTTTTGGAAAACTATTTGTAGCCTTAAGGCTATTATTTTGTTGTTTTGAATAAGTTTCCATTGGAATATTTTGTCTTTATAACATCATATTTCCCCCAGTATCTCCCATCCTCCTTCCCCTCCTAGAAAGCCATCTTATTTGGCAAATAGTATTTTTTAAGATAAAACAAATAAGCGTAATTGATCAGTACTTCAACAAAAATCTAAAAACATGTGTGGTGTGTAACACTGTGGACTTTCCACCTCCCTAAAGGACATTCTACACTTAGCTGTTTCTGTGAAGATATAATGTCAAGTTCAGAGAATAACTATCCTAATTTGTCTGAAATATAAAAGTATATGAAGGGGAATAATATGAAATGTCTGGAAAAGTAGGTTGGACCTAGATCATGGAAGGCTTTTAAGAAAGCCAAGCTGAAGAGTTTGCATTTTATCCCAAAGTCAATGTAGAACAATTATCTCTCATCTAGAAAAATCAGTTCCAACTGCCTTTTGCTGATAAAACCAAAGCATTGTCTTCTTATTCAGAAGTGTTTAGGGCTGACCTCTGACCTGCTCAACTTCCCACTTTTAAATACTTACAGATTGGACCAGAAAATGTTCCTCTTGAGTGGTTATGATTCTTTTAACAGCGTTACACTTAGCTAAATTCCAGGTTTCTCATTAGGTTGTCCCATAAGTTAACCACACAATTTCCCTCCCCTGCAATTTTGACCTAGTCTAAGTGATTCTGAAAAAATTCATGTTCCAACTCCTTCCTGTTGAGTACGAGAAATATATGAATGTGAGTGAAATAAGGCATGAGTGTGCCTTATTCAGCTCTAGTGCCCATTTCAATATCCAACTTAGAACCTACCTCACTGAGAAATCAGTTGTCTTTGGGAGGTCAGCACAGCTGATCTTCAATGTATTCCCATCTGGCTAAGCTAGCATATAAACAAATTACTTGAGACTTGGGTCCCACATGAATACATTTCCTGGGACATGGCATCACCGTTTGGTACATTTCTTTCACATTTGGAAATAATACGCCTCAGAGCTCCTGTTTCCCAATGAAATATGGCACTGTCCTAAAGCTGAATTCCTACAGGAAGCAGGCAGCTGATGATTACAAAGTTCCTCTGTTCTAGGTGAGCCTGAGCAAGGGAGTGGGCTCTCAGGAACTGGGTACTCACCCTGGGTTTGTTGGAATATTGGTATCATCCATTCTTTTCCCTCCATCCCACCCTCCTAGAGCTGGAGTTTAACTGAGGAGGCCTCGGTCCCTTTGCCAGACCCAATGTGTAGGGGCCTGGGCTTGGATCTAAAAACAAGTGAGATAAAAAGGTGAGAATTTTTTGTGACACCTTCCCTCCAATCCTGTATCGCTTCCTTTCCAACATTAGTTAAATCCATTGTCAGTGACCATGCCCAAAATTTCTGTGTCAGCCTTAACTGGCCTTCCTCTCTCTAGCATCGCTTCCTGTCAATACCTTGGCATTGTAGTCTAGTGGATAACATTGCCAGACCCAGAGTTAGGAAGATCCAAGTTCAGACCCCACCTCAGATACTCAGTGCTGGGTGATCCTGGACAAGTCACTTAATTTCCCTGGGCCACAGTTTCTTCATCAATGAAATGAAGAGGCTGAACTCAGGAACTTGGAAAGTCTCAGCTTTAAATCTAAAATCCTTTCCCAAATATTTTTTTCACCGACATCTATTCCTCATCAAGATATTTTTTTTAATTTTCAAGGTTTTTATATCAAGAGTCTTCAGCCTTTTTCATACCTTGCATCTCCTTAATCTCTTTTCTCTATTTCTTCTATATATGAAGGTAGTAAATAGAGCCAGGAGACAGTAAATAGAATACAGACCATATCCTCTGATTTTTTTTCCCACTATCCCATTTCTTCACTTAGAAGATTTATATTTTCACCAATCTCTCTATTAAGGTGGATCTCAACCCCTCTTATCTATGTGTGTTTTAGCAGGCAGCTTAATTGAGGGATGAAGTATCAGAGGAAGAATAGGGTGGAAGGACAGGATGTAGCTTTGTGCAGTAAAACCAATGGCTCTATGTAAAAATTGCATACATTTTTAGAAAGGTTATCATGCAACAGTGACGAGTGACCTAGATTTTGAGTCAGAAGATCTCAGTTTAGATCCTGGGGAATCTATGGGGAAACCATCTTTAAACTGCAGTCTTTCATTTTTGAGAAATGGAATAGTGAGCCTCTCCAGGTGTTTTTCAGTCAACAATAAGTACCTACCTATCTACTGTGTACCCAGTGATGCTCTGAACCCTGGAAATACCCCCCCCAAAAGAGTCCCTGCCTTTTGAGCATCTCAGTCTAATAGGATTAAACAATAATATACACATATGCTGTATACATGATGAATTGAAAATACTAAAGGAAAGATAGTAGAATTAAGAGGTATCAGGAAAGGCTTCCTGTAGAAGATAGGATTTTAACGAGAACTTAAAGTCAGAAAAAGTAATAGGCAGCAGTGATGAGGGAAAGCATTCCAGGCATCAGAGAGAGCCAAAGAAAATGCCTAGGACCAAGAGACAAAGTGTTTAGTTTGAAAAACAGCAAAGAGGCAACTGGATGCACAGTGGATTGCGCACTTGGACTGGAGTCAAGAAAATTCATTTTTTGGAGTTCAAATCTGGCCTCAGACACTTACTAACTGTGGCAAGTCTCTTAACCCTGTTAGCTCAGTTTCCCCATCTGTAAAATGAGCAAACCACTCTCGGATCTTTGCCAAGAAAACCCCAATCAGGCTCACAAAGAGTTGAACACAACTGAAAAATGACTCAAAAACATTGGAGGCCAGGGTCACTGGATGGAAGAGTATATTTAGGGAT
Source organism: Monodelphis domestica (assembly GCF_027887165.1). Taxonomy (NCBI): domain Eukaryota; kingdom Metazoa; phylum Chordata; class Mammalia; order Didelphimorphia; family Didelphidae; genus Monodelphis; species Monodelphis domestica. Next base: position 73,843,624 of record NC_077230.1, read on the forward strand.
GTAATATACGAAGATTGGAGATGTATAAGGGGCAGGTTATGAAGAGTTTGAATGCTGGAGGATTTTATACTTGATCCTGGAAATGATAGGGAACCACTGAAGTTTACAGAGGAGGGGAGGGGAGGGTGGACCATGGTCAGACCAATTCTTCAGAAAGGATACTTTGACACTTGAATGGATGACCAAATGTGAGGGCCTATACCAATGTGAGTAAAGTGCCACAAAATGTAAATTGCTACATGGTATAATGAAAAGAAGGGCAGCTAACTGGTAGAGTGGATAGGGTGCCAGGCCTACAGTCAGGAAGACCTGACTATTCAAATCTGGCCTCAGATACTCATGAGCTGAGTGATCCTGGGCAAATCTACTTCACCCCGTTTGCCTCAGTTTCCTCATCTATTAAATGAGCTGGAGAAGGAAATGGCAAAACACTCCAGTATCTTTGCCAAGAAAACTCCAAATGGGGTCACAAAGAATCAGACATGACTGAAACACAATGAAAAGAGCCCTAGATGTGAAAATATAGGTCCTGGATTCAAAGCTTGTGCCTGCACTCACAACCTATCTGGCCTTGAGCTACCCAGACAAGTTTCCAGACTTATTTCCTTATCTGTAAAATAACAGTTAGACCCTCTGAATTCCAAAGTCCCTTCCAGCTAGCTCTGCATCTTGGATAGGATGCTACTACTCTAGTTTTGACCTTCCATCATTCTTCCTGCAAGAGCGATGACATTTCTGTGTCTTGTTTGCCTGGTTTTATTTTTTATTAATTTTTATTTAAACCCTTACCTTCCATCTTCAAATCAATACTGTGTATTGGTTCTAAGGCAGAAGAATGGTAAGGACTAGGCAATGGGGGTTAAGTGACTTGTCCAGGGTCACACAGCTAGGAAATGCCTAAAGCCATATTTGAACCCAGGCCCTCCTGTCTCTAGGCCTGGCCCTCAATCCACTGAGTCACCCAATTGCCCCCTTTAGTTTTTTCATGGAATTTTTTTAAAAGATGAGCACTAAAAAAGGAGCAGTCTTTCTTCTTATGGGTTCTATCACTCCCCTATGTCACTGTTACAGCCTCTCAGTGAAGCCACCCACCACCAGACACTCACTTCATCACAGATCTGGCGAGTAACAAGAACTCTCCAATTCATTGCAACAATGAATTTTCGCTGTATCCGCCGGAAATCATAGTAGAGACTGCGCCATAGTCTCTTTCCAAAGAGGGCAGGCATCATATTGAATTTAGATTTCATGTCATCCTCCTCAATTTGATTGGCGATGAATCTGCCAGAAGGGAAGGGGAAACACTTAACTAGAAGCCTAGTAATGACATACCTCTCAGAACCAGTACAATGTGGCCCTGGAGAGCTGAGAAACAAGCCCTCAAAATAACCCAGGTAATATTCAGGTTAGGAACTAATAACAGCTTTACTTCAAACATATCTCATCAGACTAATCTGATTTCCTTCTACTTCAAATCAACAGGCCCTAGAAAGTATATCAGAAGCAAGAGAAAGAATCTGGAAGAGGGATTCTTAGCCTGGGATTCATAGAGTGAATTCATAGGTGGTCCATGAGCTTGGAATATGCAATATTTTTATAGCTATATAGCTATATTTCAATTTTTTTGGTTTCCTTTGTAAACCAATTTTTTATTTTATATATTATAAAACATTATTTAGAGAAGAGATCCAGAGTTTTCACTTCATTGTCAAAGGGTTTCATGACAGAAAAAAGGCCAAGAATCCATGGTCTAGAATTTGGTGAGTCATCAGCTATCAGCCAAATTGGCATAATGTTCCGAACATCCAAACTTAAAAAGAGCAGTGCTCTCTGGTGTAGGGAAGGTGAGTCATTAGTAGCCCATTCTAGATTTCTGGTGACCCTCACAAAGGTCTTTGAATCCTAATTTTCCTTCCTCTAGTATTCTGCATTTGCTCTACAAAAAGGGCTCTAAGGCCAAGCTCAATCCTTCCCTTCCCCTTCTATATATCCACAATGCAGATAAGTCAACCATCTCTGTTGCCTAGGACAGCTCAGGGAATTGCTGGAATGGAAGGGGTGGTTTTGCACACACACACACACACACACACACACACTCTCTCTCTCTAAAGTTGTGACACAGCTGACTGGAAAATTATAAGATTTTCAGTGTTTATTTAGACAGGTGGATGAAGGATGGGAAATACTCACAGTGCCACAAAAAAATGGATCCGGTTATAAGAGTAAGCAGGAAGTCTCACCCGGCCAAAATATTCTACAACTATGGAGAGAAGGTACTGACAAAAGAGTGGGACACAGTTATTGAGGCAAGCTTAAGCAATGATAGAATCTGAAAAGAACTTTAGAGGCCCCTAGTGTGACTGTAACCCCCTCATTCTATAAACAAGGAAACAGGTCTAGAGATTCTGATTTTCTCAAGGCAAACTAGTAAGTTTGTTGGCAGTAGGTGAAACAGTTGTCTTTGTGGTTTGGGGAGCTTTCTATGCCCAAAAAGGCCCCCTAGCATAATCTACTAATGTCTGAAGCTCCTAATACTGGAATTCTTACTAGGTTAGACAAAGAAAGGCAAGGCCATTGTCTTCAAAGTCCCTTAAAAAGCCCTCCACTGATTTGTCACCACCTTTTCCAGCCTTACTTACATTACTCCCTTTTATATACTTTAAAATACGGCCAAACTGGACTACTATTTCCTAAATACATCCCAGACTTTTTTCCTATCTCTGTGCTTTTGGCATACATGTTCCTTAGTCCCAGAATGCCCTCCCCCTTTATCTTTGATGCTTGAAATTATACCCAACTTTTAAAGCTCAGCTCAAATGTTGACCTTGAGAAGTGTAAAGGCAACCAATTCTGGAGCAATTTGGCATGAAGAAAAGGATGAGAAGTGAATCAGAGTAGTGGGGTGGGGGGTGGTAAGGTGATGAGGTTGGGAGAGGTAAGGTAAGCCCAAGATGAGATGGAACAGCCTGCAGTGGACACTGAAGGGCAAACTGGCTCAATACAGGGAGCTGGTGGAATGGAAGGGGTGGGATAAGCCCCGCTCTCACACAGAAAGCCATGATTCGTTTGATTAGAGACCCTGTGGTTTTCTGTGTTTTTTAGATAGGTAGAGGGAATGAAGAAGGTAGGTAGCACAATTGATGGACCTAGAAGAAGGAAGATCTGCATAACTTTGTCTTCCCACACCATCATCCCCATCACCACCACTATCTTGCTTTTCTGTGGTGCTTTGCTTTACCTCATTTGAATAAATGCTTTAAATATTTATGGGACCTTTCTGCTAAACTCAGACCAGAGGAGTCTTAAAGGAGTAGTGAAGCCAAATTTCCTTGACTTTAGGGATGTCGCTGGGGGACCACATAGCTGGGACCACTGTTGTGCAAGAAACTAATGGCTACACAAGGTCCTTTAATACCTTTTCTGTGGCATAGCTAAGAAGCAATAAAACTCACCCAAAGCATGGAGCAGGCTTGGGCCTGAAGTTACTGTGCCTCAGTTTCCCTAGCACAAGCATTCTCTACCCTCAGAACCCATATCCTCTAAAGCTCAGGTAGGCATGCAATGGGAAGGGCCTTCCTAAGCCAGCATCACAGAGTGAAGACAAATCCCAAAGACAGGTGTCCAGGGGAGCTGCAGATACCTTATCAGCCACTTTAAAATGGCTGTCGGAGTCCAAGAATTTCCTAATGACTGGGTCCTCTGTGAAGGAGAAAGGTTGCATCAGAATAAGGCAAGGAAATCATGAACATTCTAATCCCAGAGGAAAGCTCTGGTTACAGACACAAATACCAAGAAGCCTTAAAGCTGGACTTTTGGTGCTCTTTTTTTTTCTTTTCAAATTCTTACTTTTCATTTTAGAATCAATACTAAGTATTGGTTCCAAGGCAGAAGAACAGTAAGGGCTAGGCAACTGGGGCTAAGTGACCTGCCCAGGGTCACACAGATAGGAAATGTCTGAGGCCACATTTGAACCCAGGACCTCCCATTTCTAGGCCTGACTCTTAATCCATTGGGCCGCCTAGCTGTCCCTCCCCCTTTTCTCATGGAAGAAAAACCGTGGATTAGATTACCCACCTTCTTTGTCCCTACCCTCTCTCTAGAGGATGCCATGTTTTGGCCTACAATGACCACTACGCTATCCTAAGTCAAACAAATAGCTAGTCACAGAATTATAGACTGAGAGTTGACAAAGAATCTCAGGGGTCATATAGTTCAAATTTAAATGAATCCCCAAGAAGTGGTTATCCAGCCTCAGCTTGAAGACCAGCAGTGAATAATGGGGCAACACATTCCATTTGGAGACAGTTTTAATTGTGAGGAAGTTTTGCTCTAGGGTTGAAATCTGTCTTCCTGTGACATTAGCTCATCCATCCTCATTCTGCCTTCTCAAGAGTCTTCCTTTTCTTAGAATCCCCTTTCCCTTTGAGGAATGGGCTAGAGTGCCTTGTGTTTGTACTCAGACAAGAGTTCTAGGCAGGAAATGGAGCCCCCTCCCCACCTCCACTTCTGATGAAGTAACTATTGCTGCTGTTAGGCACTTAATAGATACCTGTTATTGAACTGATTTGACTTCGGCCTTCAGGGGGGCTAGGTTCTTGGACATTATGGTCATTGTTAGCAGAATTGGCCATTGAATAGTGGGAATGTAGTTGGGCAAACATGAGCCAGGAGTTCCTGGTGTCGCATCTCTTACCCAAAAGTCTGAAGAAAGCTGCTAAATCTTCTGGGCGGAAGTCAGCAATTTTCCTCCTTTTCAGAACAAGTCTTGTGTCTGTTGACTCCATCACTGACCATACCTTCCTCTTTCTTTTCTGTCTTCTCTCATTCCTTTCTTCTGACATAGTCTCTGATAGAAATCGCGTGATGTCCCCTGAGGTTGAGGGTACATAGGCCTCTAATATGACTTTGGGGGTGGTCAACAAGGAAGCTACTGAAGAAAGAATCAGAATCAGAGAGAGAAGGCGCCAGAGAGAGTCCTCATTGCTTCCTCTGGCACTCACAACAGCCCTGCATGGCAGGCAGTGAAGGTGTTTTTATCCTTATTATACAGATGAGAAAGCTGCAGCTCAGAAAATTAATATACTTGTCCCTAACTAGCCACATGTCCAGCACTCTTCCATGATGCCTCTGTTACAAATGAGCTAGGAGGGAGGCGGGAAATAGGATGGAAAGGGTGGATATTGGATCAGATAGACTGAGGGATCACCGGCCCCTGAAATACCCGAGACTCCCTCTCAAGTCTTCTCTCATGGTTGCCTTGAGTCCTGACTTAGGTTCAATTCCATGGGTCTGTCTCTTACTAACAGCTGAATAGACTCACTGGATAGCCCACATAGGATTGCTCTACCATCTAGACAGCTAGGACAGAGCACAGGACCTGCAGTCAGGAAAACAAAGGCTCAAATCTTGCCTCAGGTACATCCTTGGCCCTGTGATCCTGGGCAAGTCACTTAAATTCTGTCTGCCTCATCTGTAAAAGGGGGATAATAAGAGCACCTACCTCATAGGGTTGTTGAAAGGATCAGATGATATAGTTGTACGGTATTTTTTGTAAAGCTTAAACACCATATAAATGCTAGCTAGTTCTACCATCCTTAGGCCTGCTAATCATCTGTTTTTCCACAGTTTAGGCTTATTACAGCCCTTTCCCATGCCACTCCCCCCAATTCAACTTTGATACCAATCAAATTTTTATCCATCTAAGGTGAGGACAAAATGAACCACTATTGTACATTTTTTTTAATACGTTCCATGCTTTTTTACCTCTAAATTCTTGCTTACACCCTTCTTGATAATCTTCCTGCTATTTCCACGTATTGACATCCTGCCCATCACTTAAGGACTAGCTTGAATCCTACTTCTTCCTTGAAGCCTTCCCTAATCAGTCCCAGCTGAAAGTGATTGCTCTCTTTACCCTAGAAACCCTTTGTTCCTAGGGTACCTTTGCTGTTTACTCATCCTGAACTGTTTTGTTTGGTGGTTATTTATGTACACCTCATTTCCTTTAATATATTCGCAAACTCCTTAAGGACAAGGAGCATGTCTTATTCAATTTTGTATCTCCCTTTTAATATCTAGTATATTTCTACTAAATTCAAGTAGAGTTAGAAAGACCGAAAAAATGGAAATAAAATCTAATAATGATAAGATTTCTATGGAAATTTGCTTCACTTATCACCCTTTCAAAAGGAGAACAATAAAAATAGCTAATTGTTTTGGATAGTTTTCTAAGGTTTATAGAGCAGTTTTTACCTCTGTTATTGTATGCCAGCCTTGTGAGGTAACTATTATAGTTTTTCTTATCCCCACTTTGTAGATGAGGCACCAGGGGCTTCAGTTAAATGACTTGCCTGAAGTCACCCAGCTGATAAGTGTAGGAGATAGAATTTGAAGCCAGGCCTTCTTTGACTTTCCAAAACAGTGTACCACCGGTAGAAATGGGGCATATAATAAGGACTCAGGGGGAGGGAGCCAAAGACAAGCTTAACTTACTCCATAACATGGACTCTGAGAACTAGAAGGGAACTTACTCCCAAATCTCTTCTTTCTCAGCTGAGGAAAGTTAAACTTAGAGAAGTGTAATAAGTAGTCAAATATTACATAGCTAAATAGTGACAAAGCCAGGATTTGAATCCAAGTAGCTTTTTCCTAGTAGAGTACTCTGCCATCACATCGCCATTTTCCTAGAGCCTCCCCATGTCCTTTAAAATAATCTTTCGTTCTACCTTCTGCTGATATGCTGTAGACCAGGAGTCTTTAATCTAGAGTCCATGAATTTGTTTTTTAATTTTTTGATAATTGTCTTTTAATATAATTGGTTTTCTTTACTCCTGTGTATTTTATTTTATTTTATACATTTAAAAATTTATTCTGAAAAGTGGCCACAGACCTCCCAGACTGCCAAAGGGTTCTCTAATGCAAAAAAAAGGAGGTTAAGAGCTCCCCTATCTTAGGGGATGAGGGACCAATTCCCCTGCCACCCTTAAGGCTATAGATCTTTTCTGCATGCACAGTTTGTTCAAGGCTCGGATTGTCTACAATATCATAGAACTGTCTCACATGTGGCCATCCAAGAGGGATGTTTTAAAAATATTCCCCAGGAGCCCAAATCACTCACAGCCACTCATACTTTCCTTGTCTCCTCACCCACCTGAACTGTCCATGGCAGCTCTAACCTATCTAATAAGAAACTTCTGGGGGCTCTCCAAAATGGAGCTGACCGCCCAACTTAAATCAGCCCCCAAGCTGAATGGGTTTTCCCAGTTCTCTGTGCCAGCTGGAATCCACTGTCCCCATCAAATATCTTTCTCTGTCTTTGCCAAAGGCGATAATGAGCAGGAAGCACTGACTGAGCACTGAGCTAAGTTGAATGTTTGGATCCGAATGGACCTAAAAGTTCTGGGGTATGCATGAGACTTGGATTCTTAGGTGACATCAGACAGTTCCACATGAGAACTGGCAACACAGCTCAAATTCAAATGGCCACATGAAACCTCCAGGGCCCAGCATTCTGCCATGTAAGGAAAAGTGGTTGGAAGATAGGGTTAGAGTGAAGAAAAAGGAAGAAAATTGTTTTGGTGGGACTAGGGAGGATGAGCCAATGATATATCCTTCTCAAGGAAGTTGGGATTTGCCTGGGTTCCCCACAAAATTAATTTTCTCATCTACAGGTCAGATCTTAAAACAACAGGTAGGCTCACTACACTTCTCCAAGGCAGGATGTTTTTGTTCTTGAAACATCCAAAGGCTAAGAGCATGGAAGACACTAAATTGTTTACTAGAGCTCCATTGACCCCAAAGAGGCCTGAATCTTCTACCTGAGAGAATAGAGATGCATCTTCACAGGGTAGTAATATCAAGAAATGGCCCCAGCCACAGATATACCACTCCCTTCCACCTCTGCGTGGATAGTGTGGTGGGGTGATTTGGTAGAATGAAGATGCCCCATGAATGCCCAGGACTAGAGAAATGCCTCACAGGACTCACCCTGGTTTCCATTACCACAAATCTTCCTGGCCTTGACATCAGGCTTAGACCTATAATTATACCTCCTCCATGAACTTGAATTCTGAAGTTTTCCTTTCCGATAACAATCTCCTTTCCTTTACTCTCTACCTCAGCCGCACTTCCCAAACCTGGGCAACAGCTAGGTGGTACAATGAATAGAATGTTTGGCCTCAGTTCGTAAGTTCATATGCAGTTTCAGACACTTACTAGCCTGGTGCCACTGCAGAAGTCACATAACCTCAGTTTGCCTCAGTTCCCTCAACTGTAAAATGAGGAAATTAGCAGCACCTGCCTCATAGTGTTGTCATGAGGACAAATGAGAATATTTTTTCAAGTGCTTGGAACAATGCTACCTAGTGTGTAATAAATACCTATGCCCTTCCTAAATTTATTCTTTACTGTAATTATGGCCTACAAGCCTTCTATATTTCACTGTCTTTATCAATTGCCTTTACTTTGACCTGTCACCCTTTTCATTCTGACCCTATCATTGACCTTTTGAGCTAGGTGCTCTCCTCCATCGTCTCTTCCTATACGCCAACCAAAGGTGTGCTGTAGCTAAACTCATACCAGTTCAGAGATTGTAAATTCTCAGTGTGAACATTTATATCTTAGAAATGAGCAAACACTACATTAGAGCTTGATTTGTTGTTTTGTATATTTATGGACTTAAAAGGTGATGGACAAAATGTCAATAATGCAGGTGAAATGTGCTAGGCTTAGTTTTTGATGGGAAAGTCAGTCGTGAAACCTTTAGCAAACATACCTCTAACCGAGATCATTCATGTCATGCCAATCCTCAATCTTAAGTAACTCCTACCATCTACTTTTTGTTTTTCACAGAGGCCATTTTATTTCAGCCTTCAAAGAATTCCTAACTTCCACTCCCCTTCTCATTTTTGCTACCTCCTTCCACCCCCAGATCAACTAGATCCTCAGTACTGAAAGTGAGAGACTATCATAGCCAACAGTGATTATTCTATCTCTTCTTTCTTCTAAAGCCCCCACCACAATTTTACAAACAATCTTGCTTTACTGAGAAAAATTAAGAATGACCAACCAGAGTTCCCTCTTCCAAATGTCTCAATATCTTCATGCATCCTTTCCTTTGTCCAGCTCAGAGAAGGTACCTCAACTTGTCAAGGCTAACATCTCTAGTTGTATTAGTAGTATGCATCCCATCTCCTATGATCATTCCTCATTCCCTTCTCTCATCTTCAATCTCTTCCACACAATGACTTTTATCAAATAGCTACATATCCATCCATCATTTAAAAAATATATTAACTTGATACTGTCACTTCCTGGACCTATCATCTTAAACCTCTCTCTTCTTTTATTGGCAAATGCCTAGAAAGAATTTCTATGATTGCTCACTGGCTCTATTTTCTTACTAGCCACTCAATTCTCAAGTCTTTGCAATCTGGCTTCCTATATCACTACTCTACTGAAACCACTGGCTAAATCCTCACCCTCTATATTCTTTCATTTGTTTATCATTTAAAATCCTGTTTACTACTTCATTCATCCCCAAAAGTCTTCATCCTTAGCTTCAGTGATACACTCATCTCCTGATTCTCTTCCTATCTGCCCACTTATCCCCCAGGTTCTTCTTCCTTCTCCAGTATCCCAAAGATAATCAGTTGGCGAGTTTTGCTAATTCCCATTCCTATGACTTTTTACCTTGCTAGTCATATACCCACCACTCTTCTGAACTTTATTACCTCTCACCTGGACTATTTTAAGAGCCTCCTACTTACTTGGATCTAATATCGAGAGGAAGTTTATGTAAGAGTTGAATTAAGTAGTCTTTGAGATTCCTTCCTACTCAGATTCTATGATTTTCTTCTCCCTCTCCATATTTTGTTTCTATCCTCTCCAATCTTCACAATATTACTCCCTGCTCAAAAACATTAGTGACCTCTGTTGCCTATAGCCTGTGTTTACAGGCTCTTTGGACTCTTAACAATGTGGTTCTGACCTTCCTTTTCTATTTAATTTTGTATCATTCCCCTTTACTCCCTCTACAATATAGCCAAACTAAACTGCTATTTCCTAAATTTTATATTCCATCTCTAATCTCTGTGCATTCACAATAATTGTCCCACAGTCCTAGAATGCATTCCTTTTTCATCTCCACCTTTTAGAATCCTTTATTGTTGTTGTTCCTGTTGTTCAGTTGTTTCAGTTGTGTCTTTGTGACCTTATTTAGAGTTTCCTTGGCATAGATACTGGAGTGGTTTGCCATTTTCCTTCTCTACCTCATTTTACATACAAGGAGACAGAAACAAACAGGATTAAGTGACTTGCGCAGGATCACACAGCTTGCAAGTATCTGCTACCAGATTTTAACTTGGGTCTTCCTGACTCCCCAATCAGTACCATCTTTCTTCATATCTCTGCTCAAGAGTCACTTCCTTGATGAAGTCTTCACCATTTCTCTCAGCTGTTAGTTCCTCTCCCTCCTCAAATCTATTACTTGCCCCCTTTGTTTCACACTCTGAGTTACATTTATTTATGTTACTATTGTATTTATCCCTCCGCATGAAATATTAATTTCTTGAAGTAGGGACTATTTCAGATTTTTTGGGGGTCTATATCCTTAATGCCCAGAACAGTGTGTTGGTAGAGAATTGGCGTTTAATACATGTTTATTGAGTGGAATGAAATCTTTCAAAATCTCCGTTTCTTCTTTTGAAAGAGAGGACAATAATATTCTGTCTTTTGAAGGAATAAAACTGAAATGGATGGATGATTTTTCAAGCTCTCTTTCTTTTCTTAGATCTAGGGTTTCCATTTAAGCTTTTGTTTGATGCTAAAAGTCCTTCAGATAGCAGTCATGACAGAGCTAACAACATACAAACATTGGTCTTATTTAGTATTAACCCATTCATTATGATTAGCTAATAATACCATGACTTTTCTGGGATTCATTGTGGGCAATAACAATCACCAATGCATATCCCTGTTATAGGAGCAGACCGGGGCAGTCAGGAGAGTAGAACTGAGTAAAACTGTTCAGATAGCCTAATGAGGCACACAGCGGACATTCAATAGACTTCTGTTGAATGAATGATGAATACACATTTCATTTTATCATATAGTGAAAAAAAGAAAGCCCACCTTCTGAGAAACAGCTCACTTCCCTCCCACATGTTTAATTTCACTAAGATCCAAGTAGGACACATCTGCCGATGTGAGAAACAAGGACAGCTACGGAGACTCTTTGCTTCCTTTTCTTCTACATAACGCACCAGATGAATAGGGGGCCCAGTGAAGCAAATAAAACACGGACATGGCATGTGATAGGAGGGGTCTGGCCTTTCCACGGCCAAAGCTATCACACCTTTGCTAGATAGCTGGCAGTATGCCCTTTGTTAAATTCTGAGGCAGATTTTGGAACTCTTACTTCCTTTCTCCTCCTTGAGTAAATGTGGTGCTCCCCAAAGCCTTCTGATACAACTCTAAATGGACAGCAGGAAGTAGGGAGACTCTAGGAGGCAGGTATATGAGACTGCAAGGAGGCAGTTCCAAACTCACACGGGGAGTCACTGTGGCCATTTTGTAGCCAAAGTCACATGGCATCACTATTCCCTTTGCTTATCAGTTTTTCACCAAATTGCTGTAATCTCTCTTTCACTGACATGTTTTATGAATGAAACTCAAAATATGAATATAAAACTTGGTGAATTTAAGCAAAGTTTCTTTTTGACAGACACTCAAAAAGTTATTAAGAATCCAACTGTATTCGCATTCATCCACCCTTCTTAAAATAATCTGGGCTATGAGCTTTTACTTAATCTTCTTCATCACTATACAAAATTCTCACTTTCCAATAAATACTGTTGAAAAAATAAAAAGTATCAGAATGCTTATTTTACAGTCTTCTCTCTACCACACAATGTCCATCATTGAAGGAAATAAAGGAAAATCATCTTGGTTTTTAAAAAGAACAATTACTGAATAAGACGTCCTCCAGCTAAAGAAAACACAAAAAGAAGTTTGTTACTTTAAAACTTTGGAGTTACTATTTTAGAACTATTTCACTTTTAAAGACTCATGCACTTTGGGGAAAGCAAAAGTCTGCTATTTATTTAGTCTTGGATGAACACTGTAAGAAAAAAGCAGGGCAGTTTAAGCTGTTTGAAGAAATTTCTTTACATAGCTGGCCATAAGTGACTTTAACAGCTGCAGGGGTCATTGGTTGGGAAATAGAAAGGAGGCAAAGATTACATAGTTCTGCTCAGTAAGGGTATCCATGATGGTAACCCTCATGGTGACGATAATCATCCTGGTAGCCATCCTGGTAGCCTTGGTGATAGCTATGGTAACCATAGCCAGCATACTCATCTTCAGGGCACCTCATGCCCAGTGACTGCTGAATGGCCATTTCTTGTCTCCTGAGTTGCATGGAGTCAATTAAGTCATATACGATCACCATGGACCACATTGGAGAAGGATACCAGGACTTGACATTTCCATCTTTCCCAACCAGAAGCATGGAAAAGTACTCAGGACTAATTTGAAAATAGTTCCGTATGTCTTTCACCAAATGGGCAGGCAAATCTTCTCGTTCAACCACAGAGCTTCCTAGAATAGGATTAAAATGGAAGTCATCAGTGAATTGTGGTTTTGTAGTTCAGGGAAAAACAATATGGTAGAATGAAGTAGGGAACTAACTTTTCCTTCTTTTGGCATAGGCAGGAATTTTGCCATATGGAGACATCAGCATTAGTTATAGAGCACATAAAAATGTAACAAAATGGCAGGGGGAGGGGAAGGCATGAGTTACAGCTGTGGTCATGTGTCCTCAAAGCCCCAAGATACCCCAGTGTGGTTATCACCTTGGCTCAGGCTCTAAGAGAAATGCTCCTTTGGCTTCTAGTTAGCTCATCTTTCCTTCTGTTGTACAATACCATTAGTAATGAACTTTGGTACACATCATGTCTCTTTCTTAGGAATGTTAGAAAAGGTAGAATCAGACTCAATTTAACTTCGGTCAGATTCATTTCTTTTAAGCTGATCCTAAACAAAGACTATATTGTCCATGTTCCTGAACTTGTTTCCCATCAGAGTAGCAACTCATTTCTTGGCAACCAAAGTCATTCTTTCAGCTTTTGCCTTTACAGCCAAGAGTTTTTCATCAGCAAACATGTATGTGGGGCTAAGGTTGGGGGCAGGCGGAAAATAATACTCAAAAATAGTAGATCTAATGAAACTAAATTAAATTGAGGAAATAGATATTATTACCTAATTTTCTAAGTGACAGTTTGAATAAACAGTATTGATTTTTTGACATTGTCTTGGTATTGAAAATATATTTTTTATATATACATATATATGTATGTATACATAAGCACACTAACTTTGTTAGTAGTCAATTATTTAAAATAAAAACAAATTACCATTGATTGGGAACAATTCCAAAACTCCCCCAATATCTTCACCAAGGCCTAGCAACTTCAAAATGGTTATGTGGCGCAGACCTGGGAAGAAATAAGAGTCACAGATAATTTATAGCAATATATTTCAAATAGGAACCATCTATTACTTCCTGGAATTTTGCAGCTGAGCATTCAAGATATTTTTCCAGAGCTAACACATATTTAAAAACAAAATGAGGTGAATAATTCATTCATGCATTAGGCTTCAGAATTTTTTTTTAAATGCCTAAATGGGAAAAATACTAAAAGCCATATCCTTTGACTCTTGGAATTAATATCAGTGTTTGAGGAATGTTCAACTGTTTTTAAAGATTGAAATAGAAGAACTTAGTCTTAAACTGTGGTTTGCATTCTCTGGAATGATGAAACAAGACATGAAGCAGTTAGTTCATTAAAATGTCTGAGATTCTTTGGGCTGGCTGGTACTTGGAAGGAAGCTAAGCCAGAAATTGCTGTGCCTTCCCTTAGTAGCTTTTCTCATTAACTTCCATCCAGAGGAAAGGTTGGGATGGGGGGTGGGGTCATCCAGAGACAGTTGATAGAGAAGCCATCCTAGGAATCCACCAAAAAGCCTGTTAGCACAACTCAGTGTGCCCTAAGGCATTATGAGGTTATTTTAAGAATTCCAAAGGGAAACCTTTGGGAAAAGCACAGCTTGATTTCAGATATCCAGTGGAATTTTAGGAAAGAGAGGGCAGGTCATGCCTTGGTGCCTTGCTGGGACCCTTTTAAAGATAGAGGCGACAAAGGCATACCATGGACAAAAAGCCGTAAGGACAAGGAGCCTATCATGGCATAGTACTGTGATGTCTGAAGATTCTGACAAGTCTCAAGCCAGACAGTAATAATAATCTGATAAGACATGTCAGCTCTGTGGCCCAAGGATGAAGGATGGGGAAGACTGAAAATGGACCTCTTTTGTCAAGGGGACAAAACTCAGGCAGATAAAGCTTTTTTGGGGGGAGGGGTTTGAGGTGAGGGTGGAACACACACACACACACACACACATATATATATTTTTTTTCTCATTTCCTTTCGGTACATTCAGTAAATGTATTTCTGACAGGCAAGATTGCTTCCTACTCAAATATCAGGCATATTCATTATGGGAGATATATTTTCAAATGCAGGCAGGCCTGTGAAATAAACAAAATAAATGTAAACTGTTAGTTTTTTTTTCCCTTCACATTTCCCTTATGGAAATGATTCTATCTACAGGATAAATGTTTGTGTATATGTCACAGCTGAAAACTAAGCACTTCCCAGAAGTTTATTATCTAGACCAAGGAGATTTTTCAATGATCTGGGCTTATGCCTTCCCTTGGTGGATACTGGACTTGGAATCAGGAAGACTTGGGTTCAAATTATGCTTCAGACATTTTACCTATAATTTATTTAATTCATTTAACTACAAGCAAGTAGCTTAACCTCTCTAAACCTCAGTTACTTCAGCTATAATAAGGAAATGTGTGTGAGTATGTATATATATATACATATATATACATATACATATATGTGTATGTATATTATATGTTTAATATTTAAAATACTTAACTCACAAGATTTAAATTAGATTCAAATGAGACGATATATAAAAAAAGCACTTTAAAGCATTATATTTTTACTATTTTAAAATAGAAGACAAGAAAAGGGTCTACAGAACTAGTAATGGCATGGTTTCTTACCAAAATTGCAAGCCTGTCCACTGAGAGCTGAGAGCTGTTGTGAATATGCCCAGTCTTCATCATTAGGAGCAGAAATCACAAGTAATCGCCTCCTCCAACGGAATCTGGGAAGTAAGCAATGGAGAATTAGGCTTTGCTGGGGCCCTAAATGACTTCCCTCCCCATTCCAGGCCCCAAAGGCCACCTCTCACTTTTACACAGGAAGTCACATATGCATCCATGAAACACTGACATTTCAAATTCTATTTTTAACTTGTGGCTAGATTTAATCTGCAAGCCTTTATCTTTATCTTTAATCAATCTACTTTCTGATTTACTGGTTCTCCAAACCTAGTCACCTAGTTTCACTACCAAAGTTTTAAGTGCCATGACCATACTCCCTCTTGCCAAAGATTCTGTTCTATTCTAGTCAGCTTTACTACTCCCCATGTCCTTTCCATCCTAATTCCCCCAGATCCAAGCCCAGATCTAATGTACCTTTTTGGAACTGCCAGCTCTCTTTTCAACAAGCTCATCTGAAGTCTTCAACTTTTCGAGCAATATTTTGTTAGCATCTCCATTTTAACTGAAACCTTCCCTAAGGGCATGTATCCCTTACAATTCTTTCCAATGGAATTTATTCATATTGTTGTTTGATTGTTTTTTAAGTTGTATCTGACTCTTTAAGACCCAATTTGGGACTTCCTTGGCAAAGATATGGATATAGTTTTCCATTTCCTTTTCTAACTTAATTTACAGATGAGGAAACTGAGACATGGGGTTGAGTGACCTGCCCGGGGTCACATAGCTATTAAGTGTCTGAGGCCATATTTGAACTCAGGAAGATGAGGCTTCCTGACTCCATATCTGACACTTTATCCATTGTACCACCAATACATTCCTGCAATTCACAGAACCAGACATAGTCTTGCTACTGACTCTTCTTCTGCTATCACCGTTCACTATCAATTCCTTTTTGAAATCTGAACAATCCACCTAAACCACTCTTATCCTCTACTTTGTTTCCATTATCTACTAAAGTCCAGTTTGCTCTCCTACTTTCTCCATTGGCAGTGATTTCATCCCCATTGCAGTCTTCCTCTGATACCATCTATATAGAGGTAATCTTAAAACTGGAGTCCATGGACATTTTAGAAAAATCAATAACTGAATTTAAATATAATTGGTTTCCTTGATAAATTTATGTATTTTAATTTGTGTATTGAAACATATTATTCTGAGAAGGATTCCAATAGTTTTACTAGAGAATTAAGGGAATTTATAGAGTAGCTACATGGCACAGTGGATAGAATGTTGAAGTCAAGGAGTCTTATCTTCCTAAATCCAAATCTGGCCTCAAATACTTACTAATTATATGATCCTGGACAAATCGCTTAATCCTGTTTGCCTTGGTTTCTCATCTATAAAATGAGCTGAAGAAGTAGATGGGAAACCTCTCCAGAATCTTTGCCAAGAAAATCCCAAGTAGGCTCATGAAGAGTTAGACATTTAACTGAAATGACCCAACAGCAAACAATAAAGTAGTCTATGATACAGGGTAAGTTAAGAAGTCCTACCTGTAGGAATTTCACTATTCATGCCGACAGCCTCTCTAACAACATAACCACATAATTTCCTTTCTCTATTGACTTTATTCAATGTGGCTTTGGTCAGCCACATATTAGCCTACATGTGTCAAACTTTGGAACATGACACCATTTCCATGATCTAGAACTTTAATATTTGATTAGATGATCACAACTTTCCATCTTTCTCCCATATCATATCAAGCCCACTCTTTGCTCTCCATATCTTTACCCTTCCCTATCCTTTTAGGTTGGTTATCTATTGCATTTGAACTTAACCTGGCCTTATACCTATTAAAACTTAAATGCTACACTAACTGCAACCCTAGAATTCACTACTTCTCAATCAACCATGTTTGTTAATTGTGTATTTTCATTCCTGGAAACCCCTACCATAGGGTTCCTTCATTATTGATTCAAGACTCATGTGTTACTAGAAAAAGTGACAAAATTGAGATTATTTTACCCATTAGGCATTTATCACACATATATTTAGCTAGATCATTGCCCTGGGGCAGCACAGGGTGGACAGAGTGTGGCACTTTGATTCAAGAAGACATTTACCCAAATCTTCCCTCAGATTTTGACTATATATGGAACCCTGAACAGGACTCTAAAGCTCTCTAGTTGGACTCAATGACCTTCCAGTTCTAAATCGGTTTCTTTGTTATCTGAAAACCCTTCACCTTCATCACTTATCTGGAATTTTCCATGGTAACTGTTTCAAATTTTTCTTTTCTCATCCCTACCTTTACTCATACTTTCCACATTATATGACTTAGTGTCCTGTTTTACGGAGAAAATTGTACTCTATTCAATTCCACAAAATTTCCAGCAACATCAATAGCTCTCCTTTTTCCCTCCAGTAATAAAAGAAATATCCATATAAGAA
Organism: Monodelphis domestica; assembly: GCF_027887165.1. NCBI lineage: Eukaryota > Metazoa > Chordata > Mammalia > Didelphimorphia > Didelphidae > Monodelphis > Monodelphis domestica. The sequence continues at coordinate 73,861,217 of NC_077230.1, forward strand.
TCCTTAGCTCTGATAATTAATTCTCACTTATTCTGTATATATCCTGTTTAGTGGTTTGTATATTGTTTCCCCAACTAGACTGTGACCTCTTTGAAAGCAGTGACTATTTTTTTGTTTTTGTATCTCCAGTGCTTAGTACAGTGCTTGGCACATTCATTCTGTCATTTTTCAGTTGTATCCAACTCCTTGTGACCCCATTTGGGGTTTTCTTGACAAAGATACTGGAGCAATTTGCCATTTCCTTTTCCAACACTTGGCATATAGTAGGTGCTTTCTGAGTTGTTAGTAATTGGTTGATAGGTACTTAATAAATGTATATTGACTGACTGACTAACTCTTCATTAAGGATAATCAGTCTACCTGTACCTTTGATCTCATTCTTTCCTGTCTCCTCCAGGAAAATGTTCCTGCAATCATCAACTTTCTTTAATGCATCTTCAGTCTCTCCTTTATCATTCATTTACTTCCCATCTATAAAATATGCCTAGATTTTCCCCTCTCATTAAGTCTTCCCTGGACTGTTCCAACCTATCCAATTATTTTCCCAACTCTTTCCTTTCATTGATAAACTTCTTGAAAAAAAGTTTGTCTATATGTGAAACCTCCACTTTCCTTACTACTCTTTTCAATCTGGCACTTAGCCCCACCCCAAATTCTATCAACACTGCCATCTTCAAGGTCACCAATGACCTCCCAACCAACAAAGCCAGTGACTTTGATTCGTTTTTCATATACCTTGACTCTTTTTAGCTTTTGACACTGCTACTACTCTTCCTAGTAGATACTTTCTTCAGAGACTATCCATATCTTCCTTGTTGTTTAATTGTTTTTTTTTCTCTCTTACTATTTCCTCACATTTTCCCCAAACTCGTAATATAGATTTTTACCAGTGATCTCCCCTTGACTTTATCTTCACACTTTCTACTCTCTCCTTTAAATATCTCATTCACTCTTCTGGTTTCAATCACCACCTACATATAGGCTTCCAAATTAATATTTTTCCATCTGTCTCCTCTCTTCTAAGCACCACACGTGTGCCTCCAAATGCCTACATGATATCCATACCATGATGTATCATCAATACCTCAAACTCAATATGTCCAAAACTGCATAGTGTTTTTATCTGCCAACCTTGCTTTTCCATTTGACTGTATGGTTTCTCTCTATAGCACTACCATTCATCCCATCTTCTAATCATTAAAAGAAGAAATTTTAGTATTATCTTTGACTCTTCCCTCTTCTTTACCACTGATTTCCAATTAATTACTAAAATCTTCTTGACTCCACCTTCACAGTTTGCCTTGCATCCATCTTTTAATCTCTAATTCTAACTTACTTATTTACTTACATAATCCTTATCACAAACAAGTTCCGGGGGGATTTGATAAATGCTATTCTGGAAGCTGAGATCATGTCCACCGAACTCATTTTGTGCCCTGTCCATTACACTTATAAGTCAAAAGGGCATTCATTTAGACTTTAGATGATGACAATGTAGATGAAGAAGTAGAACCTGAGGATATTTGGGATACATTTATTGGAGAAAATATGCCTTGCCTTTTACCTAAATTAATGGGAAGATTATAATGGATCAGAGTGTTAATTAAAAAAAAAAGACAGTCCCTTTCATATTTGTTTCTTTCTCTGCCTTTAAAGTTCCACTGGTTTGACACCAAAAACAAAAATATGCAATGTAGGAAAAAAATGACCTTCAATGTTGAGAAGTAGGATTGGGGAGAAGTGTTACAAATGTTGTAATGCCTGATGAAATCCCTGAGAACCATGACCACTAAATTAGAGTGATTTCTTTTACTTGTTTTTCTTAAAAGGGAAAGAAAACATAATCAATGTTTAGAGTGGGGGAAATGATGTGCTCTGCTAGTAGGAAGAGCAGAGCAGAGTTGCCAGGCATTTCTGAAAGATAAATTACTGACTGTTTTCAGGGTCAAACCATTCTGTTCTGTACATCCTCTTGCTTTTCTAGGAATTTTGCCAGACCGACACTCACCCATCTAACCCAGACCCAACTTAACCCAGGCCTCACACAAAGCTATGAAGTCTTCCCTTGGTGGAGTGTTTTTGGGTGATGTGTATTTTGGCATGTGTACCTAAATATTCCATTGAATGAAGTCCTGATTTTTGTGGTATGTGATTCTCAAGACCTACTGTCTCAGACATAATGAACAGCAAGTTGCTTCTATATTAAGTAATGCCTCTTTCTCCAGGGGGCGTACATTGAGAGCTCTGCTTGGTTGCCTCCATTAGGCTGATTCTCCAAGATATGATATAAGTTCTGAATCTTATTTTGGAAGGCATGGTGTCTCTGCCAAATGAAAAACTCTAAGTTGTGGATGTATTTACATATCTTACTGGTATACCAAGATAGTTGATACAATACCTATGGTATCATTTTCAATGAGAGATAAGTAATAGCAGCACAAAATGAACGTCACTGAAGACTAGACTAGCTATGTTGTCTACTAGTCTCAAATGAGAATATATAGGCCTGAGGAAAGTACTAACACCAGAGGCAGGAGATCTTGGCTTTCTCCCTAATTTTTCCCCTCAACTAGTGACAAGAACTGGAGTAAATTCATTTTTCTCTCTCAGTTCTCAGTTTCCCCCCTTTTAAAATATAAGAGTTGTACTACATAGCCTTAGAGCTCCTTCCAGGTTGATAAAAAGGCTCTTATTGGGATAATTATGACTTGACAACTGCTCTCCTGGTTATTGATCAGGGAAGAAAGGGGAATCATAATAATGTACCCACTCTTGCTTTAATTTCCAAGAACAACAGGGCTTGGAAAAGGAGGCAGTAAAGGATGAAATAACTGGATTGAGGAGAAGGACAGGACCTTCTAGATTCAAAACTATCCTATCCCTTCAAAGGGAGCAGCACCTCCAAACCCTTCCAATTTGGCCCAGAATTTGCAAGACAGAAATTGTATTTTTGATCCTAGTTTTTAGGGGGAAGTAAGGAGCAGACTATAGAGATGCTCTAGCAGGGGGGAAACTCCTTGATAAGACTGAAAGTAGGGAGAAGGAGATAGTTAGGTTGAATACAAGACTTCTCCTCTTTATTGAGCATTCTTTACTTTCTGGTAATCAGTATAGCCATAACTGGTTCTTCTCTCAAGCTCCTAAGAGATCAAGTCATCTTTATGGTCTAGCATTGAACAAGGGCAGAGAGGGTTTGAGGAGAGATGAAGCATTAGGATAGTTACAGCAGCAGTGGTGGTGGTGGTATTAACATTGCCATCTCTGTAATACTCTTCCCACTAAGTTCTGGAAGTTCCACATCCTCATTTTCAGTATACAGTGCACTATACTATATTGCAGTGGAGACATTCCTGGAGTGAGCATTAGAAAATCAGAATAGGGGCAGCTGGGTGTCTGGAGTCTGGAGGTCCTGGGTTCAAATCTGACATCAGACACTTCCTAGCTATGTGACCCTGGCCAAATCACGTAAACCCCATTGCCTAGCCCTTGCCTTTTGGGCTCAGAGTTATAGAGACAGAAAGTAAGGGTTTAAAAAAAAGAGAGAGAAAGGTCAGAATACCTCTACACCTCATTTTCTTCATATGTCAAATGAAAAGTTGGATGAGATCATCTCTAAGGTCCCTGAGAGTTCCAAATCTATTTTCCTATGAATAATACTAGGTCAGGATATATCTACTATGAGGTCCCACTATGGTGTTTCTTGAAGAGCTGGAAGGGATCAAAGAACCTAATGACCAGGGGTGGAATTATATAATGGAAAGAATGTTGGATTGGGATTCAGAAGACCTAGGTTCAAGTTCCATGTCTCTCTTTTAACAGCATTATGACCACAGGCAAGTAATTTCTTATCTATGGCCCTCAGATTTCTCTTTGTAAAATGTAGTGGCGCAGTGGATTGAGTACCAGGTCTGAATCAGAAAGACTTGAGTTAAAAAGCAGCCTCAAACACTTACTAGCTGTATAACCTTGGGCAAATTACTTAACCCTATTTGCCTCTATTTCCTCATCTGTAAAATGAACTTGAGTAGGAAATGGCAAGCCACCCCAGTATCTTTACCAAGAAAACCCCAAATAGGGTCACAAAGGGTCTGACATGACAACAACAATGATAAAGTATGGGAGTTAGACTAGATCAGTGATGGCAAACCTATGGGAAGGGTGCCAAAGATGGCATGCAGAGCATTCTGTGGGCACAAAGCAACTCCCCCCCCCCAAAAAAATTTGTTACTAGAAAGGCAGAAGGACTCAGGTGGAGCTGTTCCCCTCCCCTTCTCCCCTGCCCCTCTGCCCAGCTGCCAATGGGAGCACACAGAGGATAAGGTGGGCAGCTCACAAATGGCAGAGCTGGAGGGGATTGGAGCACTGGGGCCACTCCCCTCCCTTCTCTACACTTGCTGAGGACATTCTTCACTTCATCTGCCCCCTGGCCCAGCAGCCCAATTGGAGTTCTTCCTCTCTTCCCTATGTGGAGTAAGGGGAGGGCAGGGAGTACTCAGCATATGGGGAGGGCAACATGGTACTTGGTCTTGGGGGTGGGGGCTGACACTCTGTCTCTAAAAGGTTTATCATCACTGGACTAGATGATCTCTAAATTGCCTCTAACTCAACTATACTGAGATCTGGTGAGTCAATTCATGTTCAAGGAAAATCTGTCATGTGCCAATAAGGACCAGGAAAGAGAGAAATCACTGATTTGGGATCACAGGAGTCAGCAGTACAACCCCAAATCCAACCCAATCATGTTCATTATCAATGTCTTCTCTAATTATCAGAGAAAAAAATGCATTCTCAGTTGACAGTTTTCCATATAATTCTTAGAAATAACATTGTTCTCTTGGAAAGGGAAAAAACCTACAAAGCTACCTGTGTCGATTTGTTTGTTTGTTTGTTTGTTTTTAATTGTGATACTTCGACATAATCACATAAGGTGATTTAAAGTCAAATCAAACCAAGCCTCTTCTGAGGGCCAAAGGACGTACCTGGATAGGAAGTTCTCCAGTGACTGTTTCTTGTCCTCCTTGCAGACAATACCCTCCTTCTTTTGCCTTTCCATGTCTTTGATTCGGGACTGGAAGGTGTCAATCAAATCAAAAACAGACTTCATTGCTATGGGAACCTCGTAGTATTGCTGTTTAAGGGAGGGAAAAGGACAATTTAGAGACTAATATATCCAGCTATTCATTAGGACAGCTTTTTTCCATCCAGGGGTTGGATCTCCAACCCCCAATCTGCCCAGTGTGGCATGACTTCTGAATGTAGCCATGGACACTGAAGTATTGGGACTCGCCAATTTAACTAATCCCCCCACAGTAGTACTTTCTCCCTTTTTGAGATCCTGAATCAATGAAATATCATGGCTTATACTTTGAAGGGCATTTCAGGTTTACAGAGCACTTTTTAGTGTGAAATCACCCACCTACCCCCAAAGGACTTCACCATGAATATATCCCACTTTCACTTCCCCTGCCTTGGATACTGAGCTGGTTCTCATACCCTTGACAAAAGAAAAAGTCGTTAGGAAAACCATATTTAACACAGGAAAGGGAATGAAATTACTCAATTGAGGCTACCTAAGGTAATAGACCTGCAAAAAGAAACTTCTCTCTCGACCAGAAGGGTGGTAGGGAAGAGAAAGAAGTAGAGGCTGGAAGGAGAGAGGCAGAGAAACTGTTCTTGAAACTCAAGAGAAACTAAATCTGCTAGAAAATATGACTCAGGATCAAGGAATGAAATAGGCTTGTAGAGGAGGTAGTTTTATGCCTCTGAATCAAAAAGAAAGTCAGAGGGGACAGGTATGTGGTTCAGTGGATTGAGAACCAGGCTCAAAGATGGAAAGACCTGGGTTCAAATCTAACCTCAGATATTAGCTGTGTGACCTGGATAAGTCATTTAACTCTGATTGCCTAGCCCTTACCTCTCTTTTGCCTTGGAGCCAAAGCACAGTATTGACTTTCAAATGAAAGGTAAAAGGTTAAAAAAAAAAAGTAAGCACTGGACAAGGCAAATATCAAATGATATAAGGAAATAGAAAGTCATATATATTTTGACAGAAAAGAAATAACTGATTATATAAAATTATTATATAATTATATATATCATATATATAATTATATAAAAGATATAACTGAAATCTTGCAACCAATTATCTGTGTATACTTAGATCATCAATTAATCATGGCAGAGGCCAAAGTAAACAGCAAACTGGAAGAAAAAATAAAGATGAGAGGATGGTATTGTGGGTGACTTAGGAGTTCCTTTTAGACTTTTTATGAACAAACAAATGACTGAAAAAGAGAAAATGGATAAAAACAATGACACTATCACATTTCTTCTCAACTTTAATCAATGCAACAGAGACCAAAAGAGCCCAGGAACCACATTATCCAGCAAATAGTTAATCACAAAATACAAACACAAATAGTAACGAAATGGTCAGCTACATGGTACAGCACATAGAGTGCAGGCCTGGAGTCAGGAAGACTCACGTTCCTGAGTTCCAATTTAGCCTCACATACTTCCTAACTGTATGGTCCTAGGCATGTCACTTAACCATTTTCCTGGGTTTTCTTAGCTGTAAAATGACCTGAAGAAGGAAAGGGCAGACTACTCTAGTATTTTTGCTAAGAAAATACCAAATGGGGGTCAAAAAGAATTGGACATGATTGAAAATGACTAAACAAAGCAAAATTAGAGTGAGAACTCATTTACAAAACACCACCGAGAAAGAGGACAGATTATAAGCAGTCACATTAATGGAATCAGGGGAAAAAATAGTTGAAGAAAAAAGTACTTCACCAAGAGCTTGGTGTGAGATCCAACTAACTGAGAGATCAAGAAAAAGACATGACATGGAACTAATCTACTGATGTTTTATAGTGATTTATTTTGTCAGTAATAATAGTGAAATCACTCGACTTGAACTTGAGTCCTCAGTACCTGATATATTGTATTATCTAGGAGCAATACTATTTTAGAAAATTCACTGGGGAAGGGAGAGTGATCCTGATACTGTGCCTTTCAAAGAAACTGTCCTGGGCAAAATAATGTTAAAAAACACCCAGAGTATCTCAAATGAAGTTTTTTAATTTGAAAAATTTAAGCAGTGTGCTCTTTCACCAAAAAGTGGCTGAGAAAATATGAATTACAATCAACCTACATACCTGCTACCTCATCCCTATAAAATATTTGTAAGAATTGTCTATGTGAATATTTAGTAGGAAAAGATATGACACAATCATGTCTGGGGAACTGAGATGGGATCCCACTTCTCCCTGTTTATCTATTCCTCCCAGTTTCCTAGGCCCCATTTTCTAAGCCACTTAGTCCCATGGGAGCCATCAACAGGAGGGAATTTAAGTCTTTTACCTGGTTGAAATATATATTTAAGTTTGGGGCTGAGAAATATTGATCTAGAGAGTAGTTAGGAGGTAGCATGATGCTATCCACATATATTTGCTTTCAACAAGTCATAGGATCATAGGATATTGGAGCTAATAAGGATCTTAAATTAGAGATCTTTAGAAAAGAATTAAATATTTATGGATGTAAAAGAATAGCCAAATCTTCCTCTAAAAACTAAAAACCAGCTAGAAAGAAGCAATTATCATTGTCATCTTGTCCCTAATATGCCTTACTACTCTTTTGCCTTGGGTCCAATATGGTTCCAAGACAGAAGGTAAGGGCTAAGAAAAGAAAAGTAGTAAAGACTAGGCAATGGGGATCAAGTGACTTGCCCAGGGTCACACAGCTAGGCGGTATCTAATGCCAGACTTGAACCCAAGATCTCCTGTCTCTAGGGCTGACTCTCAATCAACTGAGCTACCCAGCTGCCCCCTTCCTCCTTTATTGCTTCTGCTTACCAATAAGGCACCAGCTGTAGATGGCATCCCTCAATCCAGAGCCAAAGAGATGACTCCATAAGTGACTACTGTCCTCCATAGTGTTGATTACACTTTCAAACTAAGGCAATTCAACTGTTTCCCTTCATCATTTGAAGTGATGCTGTTGATAAATATCTGCTTTCCTCCTCGTCTTCTTCCTCCTTCTCCTCCTCCTTTTCCTTCTCTTCTTCCTTCTCCACAACATGATGCTACTCATCATTATTTGTTCTCATTCTCCTCCTCCTCCTCTTCTTCCTCCTTCTCCTCCTCTTTTTTCCTTCTCTTCTTCCTTCTCCACAACATGATGCTACTCATCATTATTTGTTCTCATTCTCCTCCTCCTCCTCCTCCTCCTTTTCTTCTTCCTTCTCCTCCTCTTTTTCCTTCTCTTCTTCCTTCTCCACAACATGATCTACTCATCATTATTTGTTCTCATTCTCCCCCTCCTCTTCTTCCCCTTCTCCTCCTCTTTTTCCTTGTCTTCTTCTTTCTCCACAACATGATGCTACTCATCATTATTTGTTCTCATTCTCCTCCTCCTCCTCCTCTTCTTCCTCCTTCTCCTCCTCTTTTTTCCTTCTCTTTTTCCTTCTCCACAACATGATGCTACTCATCATTATTTGTTCTCATTCTCCTCCTCCTCCTCCTCTTCTTCCTCCTTCTCCTCCTCTTTTTTCCTTCTCTTCTTCCTTCTCCACAACATGATGCTACTCATCATTATTTGTTCTCATTCTCCCCCTCCTCTTCTTCCCCTTCTCCTCCTCTTTTTCCTTGTCTTCTTCCTTCTCCACAACATGATGCTACTCATCATTATTTGTTCTCATTCTCCTCCTCTTCTTCCTCCTTCTCCTCCTCTTTTTCCTTGTCTTCTTCTTTCTCCACAACATGATGCTACTCATCATTATTTGTTCTCATTCTCCTCCTCCTCCTCCTCTTCTTCCTCCTTCTCCTCCTCTTTTTTCCTTCTCTTTTTCCTTCTCCACAACATGATGCTACTCATCATTATTTGTTCTCATTCTCCTCCTCCTCCTCCTCTTCTTCCTCCTTCTCCTCCTCTTTTTTCCTTCTCTTCTTCCTTCTCCACAACATGATCTACTCATCATTATTTGTTCTCATTCTCCTCCTCCTCCTCTTCTTCCTCCTTCTCCTCCTCTTTTTCCTTCTCTTCTTCCTTCTCCACAACATGATCTACTCATCATTATTTGTTCTCATTCTCCTCCTTAGCTTCCCTCTCTTCTTCTTCTCCCTCCCCCTCCTCCATAGCGATTCATTAAACAAGTTTGTATTTTCAACCATTTATTTTCTGAAAGGTAACCCAAACCCACATGCCCTTGATAGAAATGAGGGTAGTCAGGAAAGTTAAGAGAAACATTGGGTAAATATTAAATCCAAAGCAGCAAATACATAGGATACAGAGTGGACATGCATTCCAGGCAAAGGAAGTCATTTGTAGTTTTAGGGTACGGCACCCTGCATCACAGCGCCCTACCTTGACTCTCATGTCGACATCAGTCAGCACCATGAAGAAATCATTGTACGTCATTCCATATTCCTTCCTCAGTTCACTGATGAGATGCTGATCTACCAAGTCCTCATCATCTAATACCTTCATGGGTTTCTCGTTATCTAAAAGGAGATGAAATACGCATGAGCATGGAGTAGATGGCAGCAAGGGGGTTCCATAGTAGATAGAGTGCTGGGTCTGGAGTCAGGAAGACCTGAGTTCAAATCCAGCCTCAGACCCTCACTAGTTGTACGACCCTGGATAAATGACTTAACCTCTGTTTGCACTGATCCACTGGAGAAGGAAATGGCAAACCCCTCCAGTGTCTTTGCCAAGAAAATCTCCTACAGAATCACAAAAAGTTGGACACCAAAGAACAACAAATGGGATGGGGGTGAGACAGAACTATTGGGGTGGCCTCCTGGTAGGTTATGCCTATGAGACATAATATTTAGTCCTTATATACTTTCATAATACTTAAACCTCTTGGACTTACCTGCAAGGTTTCTGTGAGGAAAGCATTTTGTAAAGTTTATGGCAGTATATGAATGTGAGCTATTACTATGACTGTTATTTTGTGGTTGTATGAGGAAGAAAAAAAAAAGGACACCAACACATACCCATCATAGAGGTTTAAAGGGGCAGGTAGGTGGTTCAGTGAATGGAACACAAAGCTCGGAAACACAGAAGTCCTGGGTTCAAATTTAGCCTCAGACACTTCTTATTTGTGTGACCCTGGGCAAGTCACTTAACCCTAATTGCCTAGCCCTTACTGCCCTTCTGCCTTGAAATCGATACCTAGTATTGATTCCAAGACAGAAGGTAAGGGTTTAAACAACCAAATGTGTCCATTGTAACCCCTCCCTGCATTTTAAAAAAATTTTAAAACAAAAGTTAGAATCATACATTTTAAGTCTTTATTGCCCAAGGATTGTGTGGAATAGCAGAAAAGCTACAGGAATTAGAGCTACTGGCATTAGGTCCTAATTCCCGAGCCCCTATCTCAAAATGCTAAAATGGATTTGTAATCAGAGGGCCCCTTCCCAAATCTCAGCTTTAATATCTGGGTGGCCTCGGTTTCCTCATCTGTAAAATAAGAGAGTTAAACTAGACACAGGGTTCTTAGTCTGAGATCTGTGAACTTAAAAAATATATTTTTTGGATAATTATATTTCAAAGTAACTGGGTTCCTTTGTCCTCCTATTTTATTATTTTATGCATTGAAAAGCCTGAGTGTGAGAAGGCACCCATAGGCATCACCAGTAAGCCAAAGGAGTCCATGGCCCACAGGGGGTTAAGAACCCCTGGATCTAAGAGACCCCTGGTCTCTAAGGGTTCTTGGAGTGCTAGATTCCATGATCTTATGCCACCGTACTTTACTGGACCTCAATCTCTTCACTTATAATAGGAGGGAAACAGTCCCTGCCCTTCCTATATGAACACAAGAACCTTGTGAGATAATGTTCTTGAAGAGTAAGAAGTGCTATAAAAGCAGGGGTGAGCTGGAGCCAACTGCCACTGGCTCTCTTGAAATCTGATGGTTAAATTTTTCAGGACGAGCATGTACACCTTGGAAATCAGCAAATGTTAAAATTCAAGGCCCAATTTATCGTTCTGCTGATTGCCTAGGCTTAGGGAAGTGATGGTGAAAATCTTAATAATGCAGATTAAACTTAAAAAGTAAGTATGTCATGTGGGTGTTTTTCCCAGAGAGCCAGTTATTAAACATTTGCCAGCATTTCATCACACTATTTGCTAATATTAGTCATGAGTCTATAATACAAATCATTTATAAAAAATGTAAATCAGAAATCAATAATTGCAATCCCATCATGTAAACAGCATGGTATATACAAAGAACAATGGAGTTGGAGTCAGAAAGTCTAGATTTGTATCCTGGTCCCTTCTTTCCCTAACAATGGGAGGCACCTAAGTGGGACAGTGGATAAACATGGGGCCTGGAGTCAGAAAGACCTGAGTTCAAATCCAGATTCACACACTTACTAGCTGTTTGGCCTTGGATAGCTCACTTAACTTCTGTTTGCCTCAGTTTACCCATTTCTAAAATGGCATCATGATAGCATCTATTTTCCAAGGTGGTTGTAAGAATCAAATGAGAAAATATTTATAAAGGTGCTTTGTGAAGCCTGGCACCTAGAAGACACTATGAAAATGCTTGTTCCTTGTCCTACTCCTTTCCCATCACTCAGTCACTATTGAGATGATTTTGGAAAAGTCACTGAACCACTCTGAACCTCATTTTCTTCATCTACTAAAATAGAGAGAACATTGCCTACTTTTTAGTGTTGTTTTGAGGAAAAAAACAACACATTTGTAAACTGCAAAGAGCTAAGTAAAAATAATGTTTCGCAGTTATTTTGTATACTGATGGCAAAACTGAACAAATCTTCCCTTGAGTACCACCTAGGGAGAATATGCTATTCTTAGTTCCCAAGTTTCCCACATCCTGGCCAGTTAAGTAGCCAAATTTTGAATGAAAGTCAGAGCCAGGAACAAACTCCTTATAACGCCACCCTTTCCCAAGGCTAAAGATGTCCCAGAATCAGCTTTTTTAAGGCCCTCCTTCTTTGAACTATAGCATTACAAATGGGGATCAGAAGAGTGAGAGATAGGAAGCTCAGTTTCATGATCTGGTCTTTCCTTCCAACCAAAAACTTGGCTAAGATACTCCGATCAAATGGAGGCACAGCAAATTCTCTCTCGTGTCAGAGAAACTCGTATACCAAAATAGTCATGATCAAGTAGCAAAAGCTGCCAAAGAAAACCGATGGAAATGCTGACCAGTCCATGACCACAGCCAGATTGTTCTACTCATGATAGACAAGTCTAGAACTCGACCAAGTTGGGTGTTAAGTTATTCTTGTGTCTGTCTTGGGACAGCTCTTGCCTCCAGCCAGTAGCTCCTGCCAAAAAAGATGGTCGTGTCTTTAATTATATTTAAATCAACACCAGGAGAAAGAGAGGTCGGCTTCAATATGAAAACACATCCACAAGCTTGGCAAAGGAGGTGAAACTTTATCCGAGAGCATCCACAGTTCTCCCATCCATAGCATGTTGCAAATATGCATTTTGGGAACTTCCTGTACAACCCTCCAAATTTTATTCTGTTTAGTATGGAATGGGTTATATTAACTCATGTGGTGGTGTTTCAGCCATTCTATTGTCTGTCCCAGTGTGGGATGGAAAACATCCATTAAATGCTGGGCAGCCTTGGACATACGATTTGCTCCAGGTTCCATTCTAGAAGGCAGACATTCTTAACTTTTTTTCATGTTATGTTCTTCCCCTCTGGAAATCTGTTGAAGCCTAGAGATCCCTTCTCACAATGTTTTAAATGCATAAATTAAAATGAATAGAATTACGATGAAAATATATTGAAATAAAGATGTCATTTTTTTCCCATCCAAATACAAGGGCCTGACGAAATCTATTTCATAGACCCCTTTGGCAATAGGTCTGGCATGGCCTGGGAGTAGAACTACCCCTCTCAAAGGGTAACATGGAAAAAGGGGGAGCAAATAGGAGACAAATGGTCATCTAAACTTTCTTGAAAACGCCTTATGAGGAGGCACCCTCTATGACTCAAGGCCACACACACACACACACACACACCAAAACTTGCCTTTTTTCACCTTCTACCCATTTCTTCCAGTCCTACATTATGAGACAATATAGAACAAGTTAAATACCTTTTCTATGTGATACTCCTTCATACATTTGAAGACAGCTATTATTCCCTTCCTCTATCTTTTCTTTTTCAGCCTGACCCTTCCCAGTTCCTTCAACCAATCCTCTAATGGAATGATTTCAAGTTTCTTTACCATCTAGGTCACCAGCCTCTGAGTGTGATACATGTCCTTCCTAGAATATGGTGCTTAGAAGTACTTAAAATATGCAGATTGAGAGTACAGCAAGACTACCAACCTTCTGGTTTCTATGCCTCAATGAACACAACCTGAATTAATTTTCTTTGCTGCCACAACACTTTTGAACTCACAATGAGGTGAAATCTGCTAAAACTCCCAGACTTTTTTCAAGTGAATTTCAGTTTAGCCCTGGCTCTACCATTTTGTATTTATGAAGTTGATTTTTTGAACCCAAGTTTAAAACTTTACATTTATCCCTATTAAATTATATTTTATTAGATTTAGTCTTTTGAGATCCTTTTGGTTTCTGACTCTGTCATCAAAAGTATTAGTGATCCCCACCTTGCTTTGTGTCATCTGCAAATGTAGCATCTCTATATCCATGTCTTTATCCAAGGCACTGATAAAACTATTGAATAGAAGAAGGTTCCCTAAGTCACTCCACTAAAGACTTCTTTCCATGAAAACATTGACCATAACTTTTTAAGAATAACTGTTATGCAACCATTTCCAGATCCTCTGAACCATGCCAACCTTTAACTTATATTTCTTACTTTGTTTCCAAGAAGAATATGAGAAACTTTGAGGCTTTGCTAAAATATGGGTAAATTATATCTATTCCACTCTGGCCTAACAGTCTAGATACTAAAGAGAGAGAGACAGAGAGAGAGATAGACAGAGACACAGAAAGACACAGAGAGACAGACACAGAGAAAGGTGGTCAGTATAGATATTATTCCTCTTTTACAGAAGAGAAAACTGAGTCACTAATTAAAACTACCAGAATTTGATAGGATTCATATTGAGGATATCATATTAGGGAAATAGATATGAGCAAGAGGCAACAGAAGAAAGTCTTTCCTGATTCCATGTTTATTATATCTAAAATTTTTTGTGTGTTCAGATCTGGCCTCACTAACTGTGTGACTCTGGGCAAATCAGTTAATCTTGTTGGCCTCAGTTTCCTCACCTGTAAAATGAACTAAAGAAGGAAATGACAATCCACTCTAGTATCTCCGTCAAGGAAAGCCCAAATGGGATCACGAAGAGTCATACAGGGACTGAAATGACTCAACCATAAAACAAGTATCTATGCATTCTAATCTATCTTGGACCCCTGATAGAGTCAACTTTAGAACATCACATAACTTATCTAGGGGAGAAAATATTGAGGCATGAAAGAGGGTAGTTCCAAGTGTTACCTACCAGAATGATGCATCCTGCCATTCTCCCCTTTGCTATTTATAAAAAATATTACCTGTGGCACTTTTTTTTGCCCACACCTGGTTTAAACATCTCTCTCATTCCTCTTCATATTTTCATTTCACCCTCTACTTAAACCACATCCTCCACTTTTCTCTTTTCTATATTCTACCAAAACCCTTCCTATCTTCCTCCTATAAGCTGCCTAAGACCTTCTTTCCTTAAAAGGCCCACTATGTTCTTGTTCTCAGAAACTGGCCTATCAAATATTATTATTACACACTGTTCATCTCCAAATTCAATAAACAATGGGAGGGAAACAAACAATTACTTCTGTATTGCCAAAAAGGAACCAGGGTTATCTTGTCCCTCTACTGAACAGAATTTGCAGCCAGCCATTTTTCCCTTGAGGACACTTTCCCTTTAATTCCATTGTTCTGATATATACTCATATGTTCTCATCTGAGATTAGCATCTTTTAAATACCGCTGACAGCAAAGAAATTCTTTTAAAGATTGGACTCTTTTAACCCCAGCCTCATGCCTTAAAGGGATAGTTTCTAGGCTTCCTTGTACCACCCTAGTACATCTTGATGGGTTGGAACTTGCTCAAGCAAAAAATAACTCTCTCTGTCTCCCTGACTGTCTGTCTGTCTGTCTGTCTGTCTCTGTCTCTGTCTCTCTTCCATTTTACACCCTAGTCTAGGTCCTTAGGTACATGCTACCTAGATGCCAGCAGCCTCTTGAATGCACATGCTAGGGTGTGGCATGTCATGAACAGATGGCACTGGAATTGGATGAGACCCTCTCCTTCTGGGCTCACTTAAAATCTGGAAAGGCTAAAAGTGCCTGAAAACATTTTAAAATGGAAAATTAAAGCCATCTGATCAATTTCCAACTGAGTTTTGGTCAGGGCCAGGGTTTTGCTCAAACTTTTGGATGATGGTACAAGCTGGTTCTTATTTTCCCATAGCTGTTCTCTCAGCTCTGGATAAGAAGTGTGCACGTGGTAGGCTTTCCTTTCAAGTCAGATGAGAAATGAGGAGAAAGAGAGGCATCCAGAAATTTAGAAAGGAAAAGAGAAAAAGTTCCTCAAAAAAGCAGGCCTAATCTGTCATCCAAAAGAGGGGGGAAAATACAAATCACAGTCCACGGTTCCCCATGCAGCAGAAAGAAAACATAGGCATGCATACAATTCACATTCAATCCAGATGTCCAAAAGGCAATAGAATTATGTTGTAAAGTTGTCCCAGCAACACAAGATACTTATAACATTTAGACCAAGATAGCTGTTGAGATAGGAGGAGAGATTGATTTTCTAAAGGCCATATTTGGATAACATTTTTAAAATATGCTTTAGGTATGGGTTTAGTGTATAAAAAATGTACCATTTTGAATCAGCTGGGCTTGGATGACTTCCATCATCACCTGGAACAATTCTCTACATTGGAGTATTCTTCTATAATCGGATATTAATGTAACTCCCTGCCTAAACAGTCATCTAAAGGTTTTGTAGTCATTGGTTATTTGTTTTTTGCCTTAGTTTAGCCAGTGCACCTTCCCTCATAGGACAAAAGCTGAGGGAGTAAATGCTGCCAATTGCAAAGAACGTTGGAAATATAAATAGCCTGCAGTTCAAGTACACCTTTCTTTAAAAGACTTCCAAGCACTTCACAGCTATAATTTAATCCAGCCCCAGAGGGTTCACTCCCTGCCCAAGGCTGGACAGTAATCACAGAGAGGGCCAAAGAGGCCAGCCAGGTCTCAGGGGTGGCAAGCCCTGTTAGGTTTTCCTACACCCTAAAAGGAATGTCCTGGCCGCTCCATAAATAGATGGTTCATCTTCTTGGGCAGCCCCTGTTTCTGCATATCTAGCATCAGTAATGATTTTTACTGGGTCAGTAATAGAGGGTTGATTTGTAAAATAGTATTCCTTTGTCCGAGCAACAGTGCGGCACAGCCCACAGAAAGCGGACCTCAGTCAAGAAAATCTGGAATTCGCTCCAGCCTCTGCTGCATCCTGGTTGCCTGCCCCCGAGCAAGGGCTCTCTAAAAGCTCTAATTGTCCAGACATTGCATGTTGGTAGAGAGTTTCCTCACTAAGAATTCCCTATACCTATGAAATGGCAGGTTTGCCCCCGCCGCCATGCATACTGCCATAGTAGGAGACGAAAGATAAACATGAAGGTATGTATATACACCAGTTATTGGTTTTTAAGTGCTCAAGAAGTAGATTTTAAAAAACTTTTTGGAGTATAATTGGAGTCCATATCCGAAAAGTATCATGAGATCACGATAGCCTCAAGCTCACCAGCCGTGATAATGAAAACATTGTTTGTTGGCCTCACGGGGATTATTAATATAAACCATTTCAAGGAACTAAATTCAGTCAGGGAAGCTAGAGGATGCAAGGGCTAAAGTGGAGGCTCTGAAGTCAGGAAGATTCATCTTCCTGAGTTCAAATCTGGCCTCAGACACTTACTAACTGTCTGGCCCTAGGCAAGTGACTTAACCCCCTTTGCCTCAGTTTCCACATCTGTAAAATGAGATGGAGAAGGGAATGGCAAATCACTCCAGCATCTTTGCCGAGAAAACCTCAAATGGGGGTCAGGAAGAGCCCGACATGACTGAAAAATGACTGAACAAAAAAATTCCAAGACCCTCTTTTTAAGTAGCATCAGGCTATGTATGCCTTTTCATTTAGCCCAAACAACCTTCCCAGCCATGCCAAAAACTGAGGAGTTCCAGGGAGTCTGGCAGGTCCCTGAGTCTGTGAGTGAGCGAGTAAACCACCTGCCATGTCCAGTCTACAAAACATATCTATGTCATGCATACAGCCAGCGAACGGTTTAGTTATAGAAGGAGCTGGACTCACATGAAAGTATTGAATTTTGGCAAATACTTTCCTTCCTTGATTCCCCTTATCCCATCTCTGCCTCCTCCCTAGTCCTTGGATTCCTTCTCTTATTTTCTCCATTCCCTGACTTCTAAACTAGCATCAAGAAATGCCATAAATTTCATTTTTATGGCACTGGAAGCCCAAACATGGGAAATGCCAGGATGTCTCTGGAAAAATGAGAGGAGGAGGGAAGAAACAGAGCCATATTGCCACATCAAAGGAGCTCTTGGAAGCAGTAGTGGTGCTACATTCTCATGTTCCCTTTCCCCTAGATTTGGCCCACCTTTAGGACATGAAAAAAATGTAATGAAATGTTTTTTAAAACCACCTAGCTGGAAGTGGTCAATTTTCATGGTGCTGTTGTTGACAGGGCCAAAGATGGTGATCACAGAGATCTTTCTGGTTGCCATTTTGCAGAAACTCTCCAGATATTCATCTCGCTGCTGCACATACATGTTGTTCTCAGCCTTGGGAGCTGTGATGAGCTGGAAGTGCATAGAAACAAGAAAGTGTTAGTCTGGCCGCAATATTTAGACAGACTGTACTAAGGCGATCTGAAAGAAGAGGGGAGTCATAGAGGTATGCTGGAGTCATCTCAAACTGGCTCCAGGATAACTGATTGTTCAATTTTCAGTGTGAGCATTTATTTTTGCCTTGGAAATGATCAAACGCTACAAATCAGAGATCGCATTTTATGGTTTTGTTGATTGTGTAGGCTTAAGAAATGGATGGGAAAATATTAGCTCAAGTTTTACACATACTTTCACTTTTACTGGAGAGCTGGTTGTTAAACATTTATTAACTCATCATTGGGTGAGGGTAAACCAAGGCTGCCCTATTACTGAAACAAAATGAGTCAGAAGTAAATCAGTCCACACTAGCTTTTATGTTTCCCACTGGCAATTAAGCTAGTCAAAAATTCCCCAGATGGTATTAATAATGCTTCATTTTGCCTGATTAGATAGTTTTGCTGACCAAACACTTTTGGCCTTACACAGAACACAGAATTAAATTTCCATGGACTCTATTCAGGTCTTTTATGAAGCAACACTACAGACAGTTTTTTAAGAAAGCTTTTAACCCACAGGTTTTTTCTTCTGCAAACATTTTTTTTAAGTGACATACGAAGTTACACCCCTGCCTATTCAGCCAGGTATTCTATCTCTAAATGCTGGGTTCCCCACTCAAGTTCACTTATATCTCTTCCAGTCTAGGCTCCCACATAGGCCTCTAGCAGCCCTTTTGACAGGAGGTGGGGAGGAGGAAGAAAAAAAGGAAGAAGAAGAATTATGAGCTCGCTGTTTACAGGAGGGGAAGAAACAGATCAGTTTCTTATTCTCGCATGACCATTCCTCCTCTTGCCATCTCCTTCCTCTCCATCTTAATTAAGGGATTGCTTTACCCTAGGGAGTCTCTAGAAATCACCTTACATGAATATCACATGCCAAGGCTTTCCTTCAAAGACTTCCCTCTCTCTAGACTATTTTATTTGCCCTTCTCTGAACCCTCTCCAAATCTATTATGTCTTTCATGAGGTGTTTCAGCTCGATAAGTTGTAGTCCCTGGGTAGACAAGCTTGGCATGGATAACTCCGTGGTTTTGTGAATAGGATAATGTTTCCTTTTTTTCCATAAACTGTTTTTTGTGTTATCTAGCATTACTTTTTTTTTTTAACCAAAGCACATTGGATCTGTGTCTTCAGGGTCCAATAAGGCAGTCAGTCAGCCAAACAAGTATTTGTTAACAGCTCGTTATGTGTGCTGGGGATACACAGAAAGACAAAAGTTGTCCCTGCCCTCAAAGAGTATACATTCATGCGGGAAGACAGCGACGATCCTTTTCTGAACTTCTCAATAGAGTTTCGAGAACTCTTCCCTCAATGTATTTCATTACTTACACTTGACTGTCACTTTTCTGTTCACTCACACAGGCTCATGAAATGAACCTTGGGAGAGTGACAACTTTCCTGAACCTTAGTTTCTCCACCTGTAAAATGAGGGGCTGAATAAGATCAGTGCCAACGTTATCTTCTAGTTATCAATGCTATTATGAATAAGCTTGAGATATTATTCATACAAGATAGAGAGATGAGTGGAAGGAAGAAGATGGAAATGAGAAGAGAAAATGTATGCAAGATAGATTTTTAAGTTAATCTGCATCATTTTTAGGTCAAATGAAATAATAATTATAAAATGCCTAACGCAGTGCCCAGCACATAGTACCCACTATATAGATGTTAGCCATTATTATTATTAATATTTTTGTTATCACTTTTCTTAAATCTGAAAATCAGCAAATCAGGCCCTGATTTATATCATTTGCTGATTCAAAGATATAAATGTTCATCCTGAATATTTATCAGTGAGCTCAGGTCAATGAATTTGAGGTGACTACAGCACAACCCCTGCACAGGTTGATCTCAGTCAATCAATAAACATTGAGATAGCTAGGTGACTAAATGGATGTAAAGCCAGGCCTGAAGACAAGAAGTCCTAGGTAAATCTTACCTCAGACATCAAATCTGACCTCCTAGCTGTGTGACCCTGGGCAAGTCACTTAATCCCAATTGCCTAGCCCTTACCACTCTTCTGTCTTGGAACTGATGCTTAGTTCTAATTCTAAGGCAGAAAGTAAGGGTTTAAAAAATAAAATAAACATTTATTATGGGCTATGTTCTAATGGTACAAAAAGAGGCAAAAGACAGTCCTTGCCTTTAACAAATTCACAATCTAATGGGAGAGATGCCAACCAAACATGTGCCAACTACTTATATACAGGATAAATTAGAAATCATCAAGAGAGGGAAGGCACTAGAAATTAGGAGGAAGTAGGAAAAGCTTCCAATAAAAGATGGGATGTTAGTTGAGACTTAAAGGAAGCCAAAAAAAAATCAGTAGGTGGAACTGAAGAGAAAGAGCACTTCAAACATGGAGGATAGACAGAGAAAATGCCCAGGGCCAAGGGATGAAATCTGTTCTTTGTGGGAGAGCCAGAAGACCAATGTCACTGCATCATTGAGTATGTCGTGTACAGTAATGTGTAAAAAGATTAGAAGGGGGGAAGGGGAGAAAGACTAGAAAGGCAGAAGACGGTTAGATTATTAAAGTATTGAATTATGAAGACTAAGAAGCGAATGCCAAATAGAGTGTGTTGGGTTTGATCCTTAAGGCAACAGGGAGCCCCTGGAGTTTACTGAGTTTGAGAGCAATATGATCAGATCTGAGATACCACTTCTTCTCAGAAGATATATGGAGCTCTTTCATGTACCCTAAAGTCCAGACCTTCTACAATCTAGTCCTAATTTTCTCCAAATTCATTATTCACTCCCCTCTACAAGCATTGAGCTCCAACCAGAGGAATCTAATCCTACAGAAACCTACAAAGGCCATTGTTACCTCCACCTTTACTCATGGATGGTCCTCCCTAAGCTTCTTCTAGAATGCCTCCCTCCTAGTGCACGTATCTGAATCTGACATCCATCATCGAAGCCTAGGGCAGTCCTCCCCCTTACATGAAGCTTTTCCTGTTCACTCTAACTCAAACCACTATGTCACAACTTTGATTTCCTGCCTAGACCACTCATTTGGCACTATGCACACATTACTTTGAGTTCTTTGTTGTTTTATGTACATCATGTGTTTCCCCACTCCTTCCACAAGTTCCTCAGAGATAAGGCCTATGAGGCTAACGGGAATGGCTGTTAGAATGCATTCATTTTTAAGAAAGAATAAAAACCACCTAGTTTCAATAGTATCCTCCCTGAGACTGCGCTCGGAACATTGTAGGAGCTCAATCAACATGTATAAGTTGAATGGAAAGAATAATATTCTGTTCGCTTTCATAATTGTTAGTTTTATCCTGGATTTCTACAAGGACAAAGTGAGTCTCACCCCATCCACATTCAGTCAGTAGACCTGGCTTTATCCCTTTGGAAACCTGGAAGGAGGGTTAGGGCATGGAAGAATCATTGGGTCTATTTCAACAGTCCTTACCTGGGCACTGGTTCTACTGGCCGTGGGAAAAGGTAATAGAGACAGTTTTTTCCTCTCCATCTGAGCCGTGAAAGATGCACGGATATGCACTTTTGAACCCAAGCATGCAATTATATCAGCAGCATCATAAAGATGGACAACAGTAAACACTTATCAGACGCTTGTTTTGTACAGAACAGGAGAATAGGCTCAGGAGGTGCATGACACAGTGGCAAGCTAGTTGGGGAAATAGAACTTAGAACTGTCACTAAAAGGCACGAGCCATCCTATATGACAGAAACCCGCCATTGGCAAGCAGATATACGATATAGTCAAGGCCTACCCTAAAAATACAAAGGCTGATCCTAGACAGGGAGGGCTTGCTCTAGTCAGTCAGGGATCTGTCATAGGCAGACGTGCATCTACCCCTTCATATAGGGAGGCCTAGTGCAGAGAGATTGAGGTCTCTTCTAAATGGAGAGGGACCAATCCCAGAAAGCTAGGGACCTTCCCTGAATGAGCCAGGGGCTATCCAAATGGATCTCAGGTAAGTCTCTAACCTCTCTGTGCCTCAGTTCCCTCGTCTCTAAATTGAAGGGCTGGATTAAATGAACTTGAAGGCCTTTTCCAACTCTAAATTATAATCCCATAGTTCAATGGCGTTTCTCTATCTAAACATTTTCTAGGAAAGAAGCGCAAAGGCACTTTTTTCCTTACCCATTATGAGGCTCATGCCTCTGACAATCTTGTAACTGGTTGTGCCGAGGCATTGGCAAATGAGGATGAACTTTGCCATAAGAAGGAGGGTGGGGGATTACAATTCTGCCATCAATTGATGAATGTGTATTTATGGTTCTGCTGAACTGAGAAGTCAACCTTAGCATCTTCTCTGTTGCTTCTGATTGATTCAATGTGTAAAGAAGACAATATATCCATCTCAAATTTTTGGTGGCTTTTCCCCATGCATTGACATCTAGACAGCATTCATTTTCTATCTGGCAACAACTACAACCTCGTTTGAAATAGATTCAGCAAAGGTTTCCAGTTCCCTCTTTCTTAGAAGAGCATCCCAAAGGTCTCTTAAGGAAGGAGGGGTGCTAGTCTCAGTAAACACTGTTGTCTAGCAATTACACTGGGCACCCATCCAACTTGGTGGGTGTAAAGTGGGACTTGTATTGTAGCTTTAAAGTAGTAGGGCTGTTCTTTTTCCATGTTGTTGTTTTTGTTATTTTTTCCCCCAAATGGAGCATTGGCTCAGCCTAGGCTCACTAGATTGCGAAGCTTGTTTGCCTAAGGGAAGTGAGCAGAACTGCCTGGGAAGATTCTGACTATTCCTAATATGAAGATGCTATGTAAATTCCAAAATCAGGCCTGAAATGATTCTGGATGGACACAGTAAAACAAACAAAATGGAGAAGGAATCTGATAGTGCAGAGCTTTTAAAATGTTTGTACATCAAATAGATTCCCTAAATAGACCAAATAATCAGATTACTGCACAAATACCCAGATCATTGAGATCTAGTTAACATTTTGGCCCATTTATCTTAATCACATACTTGTGATTGATTCACCTCCCAAAGGATTGATTAAATAGGATCCCTTTGTGTTTCATGAGCTTGTGATTGGATCCCTAAAATCCATCATCAATAGACTGACCAAAGGGTTGATCTTTGGGGAAATACAAAGTTTTGCCTTGTATGAAAAGTCTAGATGATTCTACATGGACTATGGATATATCTATATAACATCATGATCCTCCTTCCTTCCTTCCTTCTTTTCCTTCTTTCTTCTCATCCTTCTTTCTTTTCTTCCTTCCTTCCTTCCTTCCTTCCTTCCTTCCTTCCTTCCTTCCTTCCTTCTTAAAGCCTTTATCTTCTCTCTTAGAGTCAATACTATGTATTGGTTCCAAGGCAAAAGAGTAATAAAGGCTAGGTAATTAGGGTTGAGTGACTTGCCCAGGGTCACACAGCTAGGAAGTATCTGAGACCAGATTTTAATCCTGGACCTCCCCTCTCTAGATCTGACTAAGCCACTTAGCTTCCCCCTAACATGATTACAAAAGGGTTGAAGGTTTGTTTCAAGGATCACTATAATCAAACATTAACCCATTTGTCTGTAAATAATTCCCATTGCTTATTTGATTCAGTTGCATTGACTAATCAATTGCTTGGTAAATGAATGCTTGATCTGGGAAGTTATATAGCTCTGCCCATGTTTCTATAGGCAGAGTTGAAGGTTGGAAACAAATATTTAGATAGTTCAGGCAAAGCCTTTGCTTCAAGATCATGGCAAGAAGTAGAGATTTTGTCATGAGTTGATTAACTTATTTGTATAATTCAGACCCTGTGTTGTTTGTTTAAAATTTTCATTCTCAATTTGAATAAGATAAATCTAGAAGAGATCTCAGAGGCCATCTAGTCCAATGCCTTCATTTTATAGCTTGATGAAATTGACACCCAAGCAGATTAGTGGCTAACAAATAGTATTTTTTTTAATTGTACCATGTAGTCTTCAACATGTATTAAAGGAATGAAATAATTTCTTGCCACCACCTTCATTTTATGTCAATATAGCCATTTCTACTCAGTTCTGGGACAGTACAGGCAACAGTTTTCAAGCTTAAGGTAAATTCATTTTGTTCCATTTTCTTTTCCAGAGCATTGGACTGAGAATCAGGGGACCTAAGTCTTAATGCTTGCTCTTCCACCATCTTTATGACCTTGGAAAAGTCTATTAATTCCTGTAATCCTCATTTTTCTTTATTTTCATAAGAATAAGAGTAAACTAGATTAACTTATATAGACACATATTATATTCTCTTCTTAAAAGCAAATACTATTTAAATTATTTTTTTCATACCTTTTACTTCACATCATCCTCTGTAGAAGGTAAGTGCCTAATAAATGTTTATTAGATTAATCATTCGTGAAGGTCTTTTACGTCTATCACTTCCTATTATCCTTTGATTCACATAATGGAGGCAAGTTAAAATTTAGAATTGTAGTCAGAGTTTTTCTGGTAAATATTTGACAATTAACTCTTGGGAGGGGAGGATGGAAGAAGGAAGGAAACTGTATGTGAGATTCACTTTTAAGTTTCATTTGCATTATTAACATTTTTCTCCATGACTTTCTTAAGTCTAGGAG
Source organism: Monodelphis domestica (assembly GCF_027887165.1). Taxonomy (NCBI): domain Eukaryota; kingdom Metazoa; phylum Chordata; class Mammalia; order Didelphimorphia; family Didelphidae; genus Monodelphis; species Monodelphis domestica. The sequence goes on from NC_077230.1 coordinate 73,885,708, forward strand.
GCCACAAAGCAATCAATCAAGCCTTGATTGGTAATGTTTTCTGATTTCCAAAGTATAAATGCTCACAAGTTTAAACATTAGGCTGAAAATCAGAACTTCTCAGGCTTGTGAATGGGTTGTCCTGTAATGCCTCTGTGCCTCAGTTTACCCACCTGCAAACTGAAGACATTAGCTCCTTATAAAGACTTGGTGAGCTGTTTGTAGCATTGTAGATTTTGAGCTGAGGAGGACCTCAGAGATCAGCTAGTTCAATGCCAATGCCTGCTGCTACATTCTAGATGATTTAAGCTGAATTCTAGACAATTAAGGTCTAAAAAGTAGAAGTGACATGGTCAAAGAGGAAGTAAATGGTGAAGCCTGGATTTAAATCCCAATTGGAGCCTCCTACTCAAGTGCAAGGCTCATGGTGGTAAAATTTTTTGTTCCTCAAAAGAATGGAATTGCATGAATGTAAAACACCCTCAGGTAATGAGAGGCATATCACATTGGTTATCAGATTGGCTGGGATGCAAATACTGTGCACTTGCTTTGGCGTAGAAATCTCATTTCATTTCCAAGGTATCAGGTTAAGTTGGGGCCACTAGGAAGAAAATTTTAGCTGCCACACTTGAATTTCCTCAGTATCTTCTTTTAGGGATCTATACCTTTGCACATATTAACAGAACCATTATATTCCCTGGGAGGTAAAAAAAAATACTGTGTCTAAGTTTGAAAGGAAAGGTAGCTCTGTATGATACAGAGAAGCTGTGTAGTATGCATAAATTCATTTTCTTTTTTCTTCTACACCCATAAGGCTATGCCCCTTTACATCCTACTGATCTTTTTTTTTAACCCTTCCCTTCCATCTTAGAATTAATACTATGTGTTGGTTCCAGGGCAAAATTGCCATAAGGGCTAGACAATGGGGGTAAACCCAGGGTCACACAATTAGGAAGTGTGTGATCTTTGATCTTTATCATACCTTGATTTTTTTCCCAATTCAATAAACATTTATAAGAGCCTATATTATGTTCAAGACAATGCTAATCATCTTTTCTCACCTCATTCTTATTTCTGTCAATAATAACTAACATTAGAGAGCACTTCCTATCTCATTTGATCCTCATAACTATACTGGGAGATGGGTTCTATTATTATATCTATTTAATAGATGAGGAAGCTGAGGCCAACAGAAGTTAAATGACTTGTTCAGGGTCACAGGGCTAGTAAATATCCGAAGCTGGATTTGAACTGTAGGCCAAACATTCTATCCACTGAGCCAACTATCTATCCTACTTTAAAAAACAAACTTGAGGTGGAATCGTGTTCTGAAAGGATGCGCCAGTGGGGAAAACTATAATCTATCTTGTTCCCATTTTATTTCTAATAACAGACTTTATACCCTTGCTCACCCTGGTGAGCTCACACAGCCACCAGCAAGCCAAGTTGAATTCTGCTTTGCCCCATGTGACATCAGCGAAATCCGTCAAGTGAGTGTCTAGTGCTGAAGATTTATTATTGGTGATGATAGGAAAAGCAGAAAGGGCCCGCTGAGCTTTCAGATGTGTGAGGTGAGGAAGGAAAGGAGGGAGGGAGAGAAGGAGGGAGGGACTGATGGCTAGGAGAGGCCAGTTAGAACCTCCTTTGTGTTGTAACTCACTAGCTCACAGCATTTGTAGAGGAGAGAACACAATTACAGCCACACTCTGTCCCTAACCTGGCCCAAAGGTGAACTCTGCTTGCCCTGTCAGCTAAGCTAAACTGCCCAAGACTGGACGATTTCCAACAAAGCAGGCCACGCAAAGCCCCATGATGCCTCAAGGAGAGTTCCCAGGAGTGGGAGAGAAGACCACTTCCTAACTGAGTTTGAGTTGTCTTTGAGGTCCCACAATAAAAATTCAGTTACCCTTTGGGGGTAGTTCAATAAAAAAGAGTCACATTTGGGGGGCCCAAGGCGAAAGATTTCCAGATTAATCTTCTCCCAAATAATCTTCCTTCCAGATAAAGCATATCCCACAATAATCTAAATAATGGCTCAACGACATGGCTGCTTCTTAGTCTGGAGTTAATAGCTTGTGGCTCAGAGCTCAAACAAAACATATACAAGTGAACTGCAGGGTGAAGAAAGATATATCCCTCTTATCCACCTAAACTGTCCAAAGTGCTGGGTTTGGTTCCAGGATTCTGACAGGAGCCCTGGGAAACAGCTGAAAGATGGACGAAAATTCTGGGAACTGTCCCACGTAGGATGAATACCACCAACATTTCTGCTTTGTTTAAAGCTCCAAATCCCTATTTGAACTTAGTTGGTAAAACAGCCAAAGACTAATGGGAGACAGAGCCTCTAAATTCAGGTCATTGGTACAAATCCAGCTCAGATGGAGAGATATGGAGAGTTAGCATAATGGCTACCAAGGGATCAGAGAAATGAATAAGGAGAAGGGAAGGCGTACAAAGTACTCTGCTCAGTCCATAGGTGGGAAAAGCCTTGAATAAAGAGTAGTGTAATTTTAGGGGCATAGGTGAAGGCACCCAAAATTCATATAATTGGAAATTCACAAGGATTTCCCTAGTTTCATGACCTGACTTCTTTGGGACAAAATAAAATCACTTAGGGCAACTTCCCTCCACTTTGAACAGTTTGTAATTCCTCTAAAATTCATCTGCTCCTGGGAAAGGTATTAAATATTAGGGGGAGAGAGAGGAGGGATGTTTGTTGTGTTATATACTATGAACAGGCAGTGCTGGTGAGTGAAACAAGAATTGCATTTGGAATCAAGGGACCTGAATTTAAATAGCAACTATGTGGTATTGAACCAGTTAGTTAGCCTCTTTAAACCTTGGTTTCCTCATCTGTAAAGTTGAGACTGGATTGAATGTTCTCTAAGGTTGCTTCCAACTTCAAATCCTATAGCCTTAATATCCTAGAACACTAGAGCTAGTCTATCATAACGATCTAGTCTAATCCTAGTTGCTTAATAATTATATAGAGAAGTAAACTGAGGCCCAAGAAAAGTGACTTGATCAAGGTATGGATTTATTCATTGAATTATTTCCCTAGATGGGAAAGATCTAGATTAATATACAGTCTTATTACCTGGAAGTGGAGATAAGGGAGAGGGCAATGAAAAGTAAAGGGAATTGGAGTGAGGAGGTACCATTTTCACATTATTCAGAACTAGTCTTACATTTTAAATGGAGCTTGGGACTCTCCAAAACAACACTTCAGGTTGAACTAGTTTCTACCATGGTTTTTTATAATTGTAACCCCTGTGGGCCTGAGGAATGCTCCAGCCTAGTGAAGTGCACAGAACCCCCCAGGAATTCAGAGGGAGAGCTAAGGTTCTAACTGAACATTCCTCCAAGCTTGCAGACTTAGCCCAGCAGCATCACCACTTTCTCCCCACTAACACGCATACCACTTTCTGGCTGAAAAACTTGAAGTGTGGAAATTGTCTAGAGAGATCACATTCCACACATTCTGCCCCTCCTCTTGTTAGTCTCAATAGCAAAGCCCAGGATTAATAGGAATCTGGTCCTTGTACTCAGTTATCCTTCATTATCCCTCGATAGGTCCTAGAAGCGACATTTTCCTCTACCCTACATTTCCCCCTTCCCTTTGCTAGCAGGCCAGGGACCCTGGGAGCTAATCAGGAGGAAGAAGAGATGGGAGCTTTGTCATCTTGCTAAAAAAGAATTAAGGTTCACACACACACACACACACACACACACACACACACACACACACACACACATGCCCATCTCTTTTGCGATTTCCTTTCCCTCTCAAGTCTGGTCTTGATATTAATTTTAAACAGATTTTGTAAAAATATCCCCACTCCTTACTTCCACCACTCCCACTAGAAGTTTCATCCATGCTTGCTTGGTCATAAGAAACTAGTTTTCATCTAATCGCTGAAGTTTGTCAATCGGTCAGCACAGCTTGCCTGGGATTTACTTTTTTCTCTACCTGCTAATGCTCTTATCCCCTTCTCTCCTACCCCTTCGGTTCCATAGATCATAACCCGGGAAGTATACGTGTAAAACTATAAGGCTGCCAAGGAGGGGAGGGAGAGTCATCAGACTACTAACAAACAAGACTATGGACGCTTAGACTCTCCATAGAGGCCTACATAGAGCTGTAGGATCAGTGTTGATTGGCCTCCTTTGGGGGGAGCTAACAACTTTGAATGCTGAAGTTTTCTTGCTCTAGTTTTATGTCCTTACCTTCCATTTTAGAATCAACACTGTGCAATGGTTCCAAGGCAGAAGAGTGGAAAGGACTACAGCGTTAATGGGGGCTTAGTGCTTCGCCCAGGGTCACACAGCTAGGAAGTGTCTGAGGCCAGATCTGAGGCCAGGACCTCCTGTCTCTAGGGCTGACTTCCAAATCACTGAGTCACCCAGCTGCCCCGTCCTTCTATAGTTTTACTTCACTCCCCAGATTTCTCACCAGCAGCCATATCACTAAAAAGGACCCTCTGTCACAACTCCAGATATGGAACCATAATGAAATCAACTCCATAATTAGAACTGGGGAAGATGGCAATCTAATAAGCTATGCTTACACTCACCATCCCTGAAATTTCCAAACCAAAATATGAGTTCCCTATATATATTGTCTCCCCCTCCTAGAAGGTAAGCTCCTGGAGGGCAGGGACTGTCTTTGTATTTGAATTTTCAGCCCTTCACACAGTGTTTGGCACAATTAAGTGCTTAATATAGGCTTTTTTTATTTATTTCTTTGTTTCTTCCATCCATCCATCCATCCATCCATCCATCCATCCATCCATCCATCACCTTGCATTTTTGTTTCATAAAAATAGCAAACCAAACATAGCCAACCCCCCCACCCCCCATTAGAGTGCCCTGAGGGTTTTACTTACAATGAGCCGCCTTTTCCCTTCAAAAAAGGCCAGCAGGTCAGTCACTGACTTCTTGGAACTCTGTGTGAAAAGCTTAGTAGTGGGTTTCAGATACCCATCATGCTCTGCTTTGCTCCCCTTCTTCTTTTTATTTCGGTCTTTGTCCTGTTTATTCTTTTTCTCTGCCTTGTCCTTCTTGGTCTGTTTGTCTGGTTTTTCATTCTTCGCCTTCTTCTTCTTGTCCGGCTTGTCAGGCCGCTCATGCTTTTTGGTCTCCTTCCCCTTCTTGGCGGGGATGTTCCCTCCTTCCAGCTCTTCTAGCTGAGAGGCAGTCGGCCGGCTGGGGTCATACTTGTCCTCATACTCGTTGCTTAGAATCTTTTTTTTAGGTGGCTTTGCCTTGCCCGGCTTGTGCTGGCCTGGCACCACATTTGGATCCCGAGGGCCATACTCCTTCCGATCTGTGCGGTTGTCCCGGAAACGGCTCACACCAGCCCTTGTGTAGTGGTCTGGGGTTGTGGGGGTTGCTGCTGTGTGACTCTCATAGCCAGTGGTCTTGCTTGGTCTCCTGGTAGTCTGTTGCCTCTCCCTGTGCTGATCCTTCCTTGAGGGGGGATAGAAATCTTCCGATTCCCAGGTACTCCTGGGAGTCGTCACTTCAGTTGCTATAGGTTGCCGGTGGGAAGTTGAGGTGGTGTGAGCTCTGGTAGTCCATGTTCTCTGAGTGGTTGGAAAGGGGGTAGTCGTGGTGGTGGGCCGGGTTGCCACAGTCACCACGCGTGGGGTGGTCCAGGCTGCGGTCCTTGGAGGAGATGGAGGAAGCATGGTGACCCTTGCGGTTGGAGGAGGAGCTACTGTTGTGGTGGCAAGCTTCTTGACTTGCTTCAGTCGGCTCTCCCTTGTTGGCTGGACTTGGCCTCTCCTAGCATCTTCCTTCTTCTTTTCACTGCCCACCTTGGCTCTGCTCCCTCCACCACCTCCATTATTCCCTTCCTCAACCACCTGTCCTTCCAAGCCAGCTGCCTTACACTTCTGGACAAAGCCCTTCTGTCGGATCTTCTCTATCCGTCGAATGGGGCCCTGATCGATGATCTCATACATTGCTTCCAGCCTAACTGGGTAGGGGTAGCGCTCCTCCACCTGCAGGGTTTTCTTCAGCAGCACCATGCCAAACTTGCCTTTCTCCAGCTTCAAGAAGCTCATCAGCTTTGGGATGAGAGTAGGATCCAGGGACTGCTCCAAGATCTGGCCCTCATTGGTGATTCTCCTGACCTTGCCACCTTCCTCCCCAGCCTCATGGAATAGCACAATCTGCTGGATGTGTCGCTCTGCTAGCTCACAGTACACATCGTCCTTTAGGAGACTCATCATGAGGCGGTAGTAGCCCTCGGAGGCATGGGGGGCAGAGATAACCCATACCCTGTTTTTCCCTGCAAAGCCAGCCAAGATGTTGGGAGAGCTGGACCCTGATGGGAACCGCACCAGTTTTGCACGAGCAGACGATCCCTCATCTTTTACCATCTCCCTAGGGGAGCTCTTGGCTGTTGGTCTCTGTTCCTGCCTCGTTCGGCTGCCACCCACTCTCGCCTGCACTGGCAAGGGAGTTGGGCGGGCTAGTCTCATTACTGGCACAGCTCTCCTCCTGTCTAGGATGGGATGGTCAGGATTATCCGGCATGCCTCTCACACTCCCTTGGGCCCTCCCTGTGTGCCTCAGGAGTCGAAGTGATCTACCATTAACCTGGGAAACTGGCAGCATTTTCCCAGCTCCACGGCTCCCTCTGGCCACTGTTTGGGGGTGAGGTTCTGATTGGCACACTAGCCACATTGCCAGCAGCATGGTGAAGCCCCGTTCCATCATCCAGTTCATTGTGTCATCCACTTTGAGGAGCGACAGGTATGGCAAATGACGGGAACATAAAACAGAGACAGAAAAACAAGAAAGGGATTTAACTGTAGGCAAATCTGCACATTTTATCCTTTAAGGGGGTGGGAAGCAGTAAGAGGGAAAGGGATCAGGGAATGGGACATTTTTGCTCTTAAGTCTTTGTAGTTTAGTCACTCCGGAAGGACAAAGAGCCTGCCAGAAGTATTTACAGTACGCCAAAAAAAAAAAAAAATCCCTAGCCCTCCCCCACCCCCCACCCCCATCCCAGCTCATCTCCTCTGGCATCATGTGTGCACTAACTTTTCAGCTGGACATGAAGTGTGACAACATGCCCATTTTGTTTATTCGAATAAGCAACAAAGAAAGCCATTTTTTAAGGGGTGAAAAAGACTCCACACTTACATTCTAGCTCATAGAGATGGAATGCGGAGAGTTTGGCCGGGAAGGGGGACCCTGAAGCTGAGTTGCGGACAGTTCCCTCGAAGAAATCAGTCTCCTCCCAGTTCTTTTTCCTTTCAGCAGAGGAGCAGCAGTAAGGGAACTGCAGCAGCTCCAACTGTAAACTTAAAAGCTTCACGCTCCAGAGGCTGACTTATTTCCAGTTAGGTTGATTTTTCTTTTCTCCCTCTTTCTCTTTTTCACCTTCTGGACAAGTGGAATAAAGTGAAGGGGACTGTCCTTTTAAATGCTTGTCTCTCCATTTACCTGAAGTTCTGCTTTGGTTTCCGTATCTCTCGTTTACAAGCTCCAGCACACATCACAGCCCGCAAGAGCGGAGTCCCAGATGTTCGGGGAACTACTTTCCGTCTGTCTTTAAAGTTCCGTGCTCCTTCTTATCATGCTTCCCTCCCCCGAATCTGGCCAAGTCCCTTTGTTTCCAGAGAGCCAAAGGACCGGGATCAATACATTTCCAGACTGAGGGGAAACGCCGGAATGTGATAGGGAAGAAAGAGCGGTTCCCGCCCCCCCTTATTCAGTTTTTCCTGTCTCCGGCTTATTCCTCCCCACCTTCCTTTCCTCTTCTCCTTCTTCTCGTTTTCCTTTTCCTCCTTCTTCTTCCCTTTGACTGGATCCGGTCCCAGAAATGTCAGGATAACCTCAGCTCTGCCTGCTCCAAACCGAAGTCAAACAACAGCAGCCACTGGAAATCTCAGAAACTTCACTAAGAATTTAACAGATCAGCAGAACACCGCCTCCTTCCCACTTCAACACGTTGAGAGAGGACTCCATAGGGAAAGGGGGGGGGGGGGTTCTTTGGGACCGGGAGAGAGTTTTGAAACGCTACTCATCATCATAAATCACTTCGGGAAAGGATGGCTGAGAACTTAACCCTTTCAGCACCACAGATGAAAGGGGAACTCTTTTCCTCTCTGCTTGTATTCTAATCCCACTCTGGGGAGAAACAAATAGCTTAGATTTCTCGCTCCAGCTGACTTTTTTTTTTTAAAGAGATTCTGAAGTTATGGTAAAAGCACGTTCAAACATGTGCTAGATCCTTATTTTTAGTTCTACGAGTATATTCATACCTTTCTGGCCCATTTCTCACTTTTTGTTTCAGATTGGAAAACATGACCGAGTTGTTTTTATTTTATGCTAATTGCGGATCACATTACCCCATTTTGGTTCCCTGTTTCTCCTTGGCATGAAAGGAAGCTGGTAAAGGGATAGAGATGCAGACAATGGAGGCTGGTCCCCTGAGTCCCCGGTAAACTCTGCTTGGCGTCAGAGTCCAAGGAAGAGGCAGAGTTCCCTGCAACCCAACATGTGTTGGGGTGGGGGTGGGGTGGGCTCTCCAGGGGATGGGAGGGATCTGGGGAGAGGAAGAGGAATGGAAGAAATGGTTTCAGACTGGTGCTGACAGTTCCCAAAGAGGATGCCCCTAGCCATCTTTGCTTGTCTTAGAGTCTTCTGCTGGGGTTTAGGCACAGATGTTTCAGGGAATGAGGGCTCTATTTCCCCTACAAAAAAGGGGGGTACTAAGCACTCTGTGGGTGCATGCTCAGTCAATGTTAACTGCTCCTGGTGATGACTGGATAGTAGTTTTGAGTGTCTCCCTGCAGGCCACTTCTGAAACTATTGTTCTTGGATGTTCCAATATTCCATCTTGTTCATTTTTGTCCTCCTCCCACCATCTCAGGCCCTGGAGCTCAAAAGAAATGGAAGGGACCTTGGCGATCACCTCAGCTAACTCCCTGTTTTTTTCAGAGGGGGAAACTAAGGCTTATACAAGTTAGCCAAGTGTACATGGGCCCAAGATCTCACAGGAAGTAGCTGTCAAGACTCTAATACAATTCCCCTGGGTCCAAAGACATTGCTCTTTCTGCTACTACTCCAAGTTGCCCCTTTGGCTCTGTCCTGTGGGGTTTAAGGATGAGCCTCCCAAGGGACGGTTAAAGGTAACTGATTTCTAGGAAGGAATACCCATGGACAGCAAAGACTTGTGTAAGCAAGGAAACACTTCTTTTTTTAATTAATTAATTAATTTAGAATAGTTTTCCATAGTTACATGATTCGTGTTCTCCCTCCCCTTTCTTTCTGCCCCCTTCCAGAGCTGACGAGCAATTCCACTGAGTTAAACATGTATCATTGTTCAAAACGTTGTTATTTGCAGTAGAGTGATCCTTGAACAAAACCCCAATCATATCCCCATCAAAGCACGTGATCAATCATATGTTTTTCTTCTGGGTTTCCGCTCCCACAGTTCTTCCTCTGGATGTGGATAGTGTTCTTTCTCATAAGTCCCTCTGAATTGTCCTGGATCATTGCATTGCTGCTAGCAGAGAAATCGTATTACATTCAATTGTGCCACAGCGTATCCATCGCTGTGTCTCCTTGTTCTGCTCAAGGATATATTTCTAAGCTGATGAAGGAAGTTAGAAGGGGACATCATTCACTGAGAATCAGATGGTTTTCTAATTTTATTTATTCATTTAGCAAATTTTTCAATATCTACTATACAGCAGGTACTTGCTAGATATAAAGTTGAAAAAAATCACACAATCTTTCAAAATAAGAGAATTAGTCAGGGATGAGTTGACCATATGTCCTATATTAGTTTGGGAAGAAATGGGTTTTGACTTGTTTTCTCTTTAGATTATGTGTCCCCTAAACAGTCTTGCTGACCCCCCCCCTTATTATATTGGAACCTGATTCCTCCTTTTTCCTCCTTTTACCTTCTTTTCCTCTTTCCTTCCCTACCCCTTATTTTTCTCTTTGCAGTTCTCTCTGTCTCTCCTTCCTCCTCTTTCCTCCACTGGCTCATTGGAAGTATGAGTTGTTAAACCATAATCTAAATGTCTGCTTTCCTAAAGAATTTAGCAGGTGATTCTGTGTGACCCTACTAACTGACTCACCTTCTATCTGGATCCATTCACTTGTCCAAAGCTGAATTTTCTCACCAGTACCCTTCTATCCCCACTGTGAAGAAATCCTTCCTTCCTTCCTTCCTTTTAATCCTAACATCTCCATTTACTTGAATTTCTGGCTTGGATTTTGCATTGCTCAAATACAAACTCTTGTACATATTCCTACTTCCCAACACAAAGCACCAGCTTCACCAAGGTTGGCCCCTGTGGGCTATCCAGGCATTTCTGAATTATCTAAAAATGTCTTCTGGGTTCTGAGAAAGCTTTAGTCCTGTGAGACCCAGACATTGAGCAACAGAGACTTAGGGGGATACTGAACTATCAAAGATCTCTTCCTAGGACCTCAGCCTCATCCCCACCTATGAACTTCCATCACTAGATGGCAACCTAGTTCCATATGCTGGAGAGTGGCAAATGGCTTCAAGTAGGCAAAGAAAGGGAGGTTGTGGAAAGTTCTCAAGAAGACTGACCCAATCTCTCAGAGACTCATTTTCATCCTGTCCCAATATGGTGCCAATCTTAGAAGCATTTCACCTCAAGAAAGACTAGTGGTCCTTCTCGTTTAGATCCTCCCTGATGAATGGGAAGGCCTTGGTTTAAGACCTTCAGGGACTCTTTTTTTATGTCCTTGTGAAGAAATACTCCCTTCCTTCATTTTTACTGGGCACTTTTTTGTAATACTCACTTCTCTATAAGTAAAAAGTAGTCGTAGTAGCTAGCATTTATAACTCACTTAATTATGTGCCAGATACTAGGCTACGCACTTTGAAATTACCCTGCAAGGTTATTATCCCCTTTTTATAGATGAGGAAACTGAGACTTGCTTAGGGTCATATAGTTAAGAAGTATTTCAGGCTAGATTTGAACTCGGGTCTTCTTGATGCCAAGCTATAGCTTTAATCAGTGGACCACCAAATTGGAAGGGACTCGAGAGGCCATTTAGTCCAACCCATCATAAAGCAAAAATCCTTCCTACAGCAGAGCTAACAAATGGTCATCCGATTCTGAGTGTAGGCTTTTAGAGAGAGAGATGAGACTATCTCCCCCCCCCCTTTTTTTTTTTCAAATCTTTACCTTCTGTCTCCGGACCAATACTAAGTACTGTTCCAAGTCAGAAGATCAGTAAGGGCTAATCAATTGAGACTTGCTCACAGTCACACAACTAGGAATTATCAGAGGTCAGATTTGAACCCAGGTCCTCCTGAATCTAGATCTGGCTCTCTATCCACAGAACCACCTACCTACCCCTCAGACTATCTCCTAAGCTAATCTATTCCACTTTGGGAGAATTTTAATTAGAAAAAAGGGTTATTTTTTTTCTTTCATCAAACCTAAAATTTTCTCTTTGCTTCTTCCAGGGCATCGCTCCCAGTTCTGTCCCTGAGCTAAGCAGGACAAGTTGAATCCCTCTTCCTAGGGATAGCCTTTCATGGTAAAGCAAAAATTGGCTTGGGGAAGGCCAATTTAATGATTAATTTACATCATGACTCAGGAAAGGAGGAATCAAGAGGGTAAGAAAGAGGAAATTAGGATGATTTAATGAAGGCTGGAAGAAATGTAGTGAGCAGCTAGGAGTGTATTAACTGGAGACTGTCAGGGGAAAACAGACAAAAGGGATAAGTGGGGCTCTGAGAAAAAGATCTGCCACCTAGAAATTAAATTTAGACTAACAGACTAGATAACAGATAGATAAACTAGATGATGCTGTTACCTATAGGTGGGAGTGCACTGGTAAGTGTTTAACAATCACCTCTCTAAAAAAAAAAGTACAGAGGCACTTTTAAGGATAATCTGCTTTAGTAATATTTTCTCCATCACTTTCTTACATCTAGAAATCCCCCAAACAATTAATCAAGTCCTGATTTGTAACATTCGCCAATTTCTGAGGTGTAAATGCTCACAGTGGAAAGGTAGCATTGCACTCTCCTGAACCTCTACAATCAGGCTCTAGCCCACCTGTAGTAGGCCAAGCCAAAATGAATGGCAAGACTGTACTGAAATTGCTTACCTAAATAAAGTAAGAAGATCATGGATTTAGACCTTAAAAATCCTCTAATCCAATGTCTTCATTTTTTAAAAAAATGTAAACCCTTACCTTCCATCTTGGAGTCAATACTATGTATTGGCTCCAAGGCAGAAGAGTGGTAAGGGCTAGGCAATGGGGGTCAAGTGACTTGCCCAGGGTCACACAGCTGGGAAGTGGCTGAGGCCAGATTTGAACTCAGGACCTCCCATCTCTAGGCCTGGCCCTCAATCCACTGAGCTACCCAGCTGACCCCCCAATGTCTTCATTTTATTTCTCTGAGACTTAGAAATTCATTGATATCAGGATCCGCGACATCAAGAATAGCTTGGGAGCTCCCTCCACTAAGGTAAATCACCAGCCCTTCTATAACTTAGTTTCCTAGAATGTCTCAAGGCCAGAAGAAATTAAATGACTTGTCGATACAACTAGTCAATAGCAGAGGCAGGATATGAACATGGGTTTTCTTAATTCCAAAGATGGCACTTGATCTATTATACCATGTTATTGTTGTTTAATTGTTTTCAGTCACATCCAACTCTTTGTGACCCTTTTTGGGGTTTTCTTGGCAAAGATACTGGAGCAATTTGCCATTTCTTTCTCCATCTCACCTTATAGGGGAGGAAACCGAGGCATACCATCCATTCCCTCATACCCAAGCTCATCCAGATGATGTAGAACTGATCTTCCAACTTATGTTCTCTTTCTCTAAATTCAATATACTTTCCATTTTGTACCCTGAGAAATTAGAAATCCTTCACAAGTCAGTTTTGTACCCTAAGGGTTGACTTCACAAATCAGTCAACAAACATTTGCCAAGCACTTACCAAATGCCAGATACCATAGACACTGGGAGTACAAAGAAAGGGAAAACAAAACAAAACATAGTCTTTCCTCTCCAGGAAATCACATTCTAATTCTACGTGTGGGAGCAAACATGCAAATCACGATGGATGTGCAAGAGAGTAAAGGGAAGGGAATATCAAATGAGAAGCTGGGGGGGGGGGGGAGAATACCCCTGTAGAAGGTGAGATTGGCCCTGAGTCTTGAAGGAACTTGATGTGGGAACTTCATTCTTGAAGTGTGGCAAAACAGTCAAAATTCAATGAAGAAAATCATGACAATTAAGCAAAGCAAAACAAAAATAGCAATTAAGTCTGGCAATAAAGTTACATATCATAAGTAATGTGAAAGGTCAATGTTGCATTTAAATGTAGCGTTACGTGTGTAGAGAGTAAGTTATGTTAAGCGATAGTGCAGGAAATTAAAACCTCCAGGAACATCTTTGCCTGACCTTGAAGGTAAATAATATTTCGGAAGCAAGTTTATTTCTTTACCTTCTTTCTTATTATCTATAAATATATTTATTTGTTATTTGTAAAGTACATTTTTGTATTTAAAAGCATATAAAACAAAAAATTCATGTGGTTTTTAAGGGTTGGAATGGATTCATCGCATTTCCATTAATTTAAATAGGGAAATTTGATTTGCCACATGAGCAAATTGAGTTACAAGGTTGGCCATGGAAAGAATTAAATTCGTGTGTCAAGGCACCACTATAGAACTTTGGTGGACACTCAAGGAAGCCAGGAGGTGGGATGGGACAACACTCCAGGGATGGGAGATAGCCAGGGACAGACCTCAGAGTTGCTAATTGAAGTGTCTTGTTAAGAGCAAGGAGGCCAGTGTCACATAGAATCACATCGCTAATAAGTGTCTGAGGTCAGATTTGAACTCAAGCCTCACTGACTAAAGGATAAGAACTCTAAATACTTATTACAGGTGGATAGTTATTTTTAATAGGGAAAAATAACCAAATTCCTAACACCAAAGTAGATATTGCCTTTCATGAGATGTAGAAGTGAGGAGCATGGCTAGGTTTGGAGTCAAGGAGATCTGGGTTCAAGTTTTGTTCATTTAATTTCTCAGTTTTCCTTATCTATAAGCTGAGGTTAACATTCCCTGTTTGTAACAATCTCACAAGGTTGTGGTGAGCCTGAAATGAGAGTCTATGCGTTAAGCACCTAGCCAGCTTCAAAGCATGAAAATGTTGCTTATTTTCTAGCAGATTCTTTTCCATGCCTTGTCAGGGATTTGTTTATGGGAAATGTGTGATATGCAATGGAAAGAATTTAGTGCTGGTAAATGGAACTGATAAGGGGACAGCTAGGTCTGAGAAGGAGGTACTGGGTTCAAATTTGGGCTCAGACACTTCCTAGCTAAGTGACCCTAGACAAGTCACTTACCCCACTTACCTAATTTTTTCCATTCTTCAATCTTGGAACAAATACTTAGTTTTGATTCTAAGATAAAAGGTAGGTGATTTTTTAAAAATCATATAAAAAGTAGTATAATTTTAAGAGTATGGGGAAAGCACTATAATTCATATAATTAGAAATATATATGGATTGCTCTACTTTCATGACCTGAATAAAATCCTTCCCTCTAATTCTAACATTCTATCAGTCTCTTAAAATTCAACTGTTCCTGGGAAAGTTATTAAAAATTTGAGAGATTTCCTTGCTGTGTGACCCTGGGCAAGACACTTAACCCCAGCTACCCCTTACCATGCTTCTGCCTTAGAATCAATACTTAGTACACATTTAAGACAGAAAGTAAAGGTTTAAAAAACAAAAGGTGGGGTTGACACAGAAGAACTAGATGCTCATCTCTTAGAGGATTTTATACACATTAAATATCCCTATCATTCACATTTGAAGATGACAATTTTCCATGTCTAATATTAAGAAACTTCTTATGGCCCCAAAGTTCCCTTCTAACTCTAAGTCTATGGTCCAGTAAGGCACTTAGATGGTTGTTTAAGGTTTGAATTAGTAACTCATATTTATATAGTATTTTAAGGTTTACAATGTGGTTTTCACACATAGACACTCCATTGCTGCCACTGCCGTCACCACCACCACCACTATAGCAACAATAACAACAATCCTGTGATATAGGTAGAACAATCTTATTTCTCCATTTTACAGATGAGGAAACTGAGTCTCATAGAGGTTAGGTAAAGTTGAGTACAATCATACAACTTGTATATCAGAGCCAGCATTTCACTCCTAGCCTCCTGACTTCAAATCAGATTCTTTTTTCACTCAACTGTATTATATCTTTGATTATAAATTCAATGGGAAAAGGAAGACTGTACCTTCTTTTTTCTTTATCTTCCCTAGAGCACCTGGTAGAAAAAATTGCATTGGAGAAGTGCCAGATGCATGTGTTGAATGATGAATGGGCTAATTAACTAATAATTAATGCCAGGGTTGGTGGGAGTGGAGATGATACACAAGAAATCTGAGATATATTTTCTGATTCCTGGAGCTGTGGAGCTGTTAATATATTTGGCGAGATACACGTGAAATAGTTTATGTCAGTAGTCTGGGACAAAAGACCTGCTGAAAAACTTTAAGGAAATCTTCGGAGATTAATCAAAATGGTGCTACTAAGATGACTTAACAAATTGAAAGTTAATGTTAAGCCCAGTCTTCAAAGACAGAAGAAGGGGATCAAGTGTGGGGAATCTCCTGTTTGGAAAGAGGCCACCACACACTGAAGGTAGAAATCATCTCGTTCTTCTGGGACTTAGCCAAATTTCCGGACTAGAAGACTAGTTTCTCCCTCAGGCAAAGAAGACAAAGAAGTGGAAGAACACAAGAGAGTTAGATCTTTAAAAAAAAAAATGTTTTTTCTCCAATTACATGTAAAAACAATTTTTAACATTCTTTTTTTTAAGAGTTTGAGTTCCAAATTTTCTCCCTTCTTCTGACCCTCTCTCCTTGCCTCCCACTTCATCCTGGATGGTAAGCGATCTGATATAGATTTTATATGTGTAATCATGTAAAATGTTTCCCCATATTAGTCATTTTGTGACAGAGAACTCAAGTGTAAAAGAAAAGAAGAAAGTATAATATACAGAGGTCTGTCCAGTGGCCTATCTGAGGACCCGGGATTGTCTGCCCAAGTATGACGTCACAGTCAGATGAATGAGATGAGACACATCGTGCATTCAGTCCACGTATGAAGGCATCACACACAGTGCTCTGCCATAGTACTGTGGCATGTTTATTATATCGGTTTTTGGTACACACATAATCAATTCTTTACGTATGTGACATTCTACAGTTTGATTGGATATTATCAAATCACCTAAACAACACTCTTGTGATGTTACTACAACAAAGAATTCTGTGATCATTTACTAGGTTTCTACAACACTCTGTGATAGATATGATTAATGTGAATAAAGCCATTTGTTACTACTAAAATAAGTAGTAGCACTAAAATTAGGAGGTTATGGTACCATATGAATTACAACATTTATTGAACCAATTACTATCTACCTATCTTATCCATTCATAATTTTATCTTTATGAGGAATAATCATAACAAGTTCAATTTACTTATGTCAAACAGACTTAAAATCATTAATTGCATTCTCATCAGTAAGCCATATGGGATTAGTCATTGTTGCAGCTTTAATATAATCAACACTTAGTTTTATAGGTGCTACTGTATTAATAATTGCCCATGGTCTAACATCTTCAATACTATTCTGCCTAGCTAATACCAATTATGACCGCATCCATAGTTGCACAATAATCCTTGCATGAGGATTACAAATGATTTTACCATTAAAATGTACATGATGATTATTAGCTAGTCTAGCTAATCTAGCCTTACCACCATCAATTAATTTTCTAGGAGAACTTATAGTTATCACAGCATCATTATCATGATCAAATTGATCTATTTTACTATTAGGACTAAACATAGTAATTACAGCCTTATACACCTTATATATATTAATTACCTCCCAATGAGGTAAATTTACACATCATTTAACTCCTTTGTATCCTACAGTAACACGTGAGCACATATTAATAATTCTTCACATTTTACCACTACTACTTATACCATTAAACCCAAAATATATTTTAGGCATTACATTGTGCAAATATAGTTTAACAAAAACATTAGATTGTGAATCTAAACATAAAAGTTTAAATCTTCTTATATGCCAAGAAAGACTCAAGAACTGCTAATTCTTGTACTCTATATTTAACAATATAGCTTTCTAACTTTTAAAAGAGAAGAGCTATCCATTGGTCTTAGGAACCAAAACTTTTGGTGCAACTCCAAATAAAAGTAATTAATTATACTTTAAACTCAATAATTTTACTATCAATCATTATATTCATTTCACCATTACTATATAACATAATGCTACCGCACAAAACAATATACTTTCCAACATATTATAAAAATATAATTATAATAGCTTTTATTACAAGTCTACCACCTCTTCATTTTTATATACTATGGGCAAGAATCCATTATTACAAATTGACATTGATTCTCAATTAACACCTTTAATATCTCAATAAGTTTTAAATTAGATTTTTTCTCAATTATCTTTATCCCAATTGCCCTATTGCCTGATCAATCTTAGAGTTCTCATTATGGTATATACACTCTGATTTATTTATTCACCAATTCTTCAAATACTTACCAACTTTCCTTTTAACAATAATTATTCTAGTATCGGCCAACAATTTATTTCAACTATTTATTGGATGAAAAGGCGTTGGAATCATATCATTTTTATTAATTGGATGATGATATGGATGCACAGATGCCAATACCGCAGCCCTACAAACAATTACCTATAATTGTATTGGAGATATTGGATTTATACTCACAATAATATGACTCATATTAAATAGTAACTCCTGAGATCTACAAAACATTTTTTCAATTAATATAGATTCTATTGCATTACTAGGCCTAATTATTGCTGCAACTGGAAAATCAGCTCATTTTGGTCTTCACCCATGACTTCCTTCAGCCCTATTACACTCAAGCACTATAGTAGTAGCAGTAGTACCACTAAAATTAGTACCTCATGTACTTATTAGTAGTACCTCTTGACCTGCTAAGAGGATCATTGTCCTTTTGGTCGCTTTCACTATCCATCATAATTGCTTGGGAGATGAACAACAAAACATATTCGTATCTAGGTGTGAGGACTTTAGACAGACCAATTTGGGGGTTTTCCTCAATTTACAAGTTCTGTTTTTCTTGTGTTACTTTGAAGTGCCTAGCAACAACAAATTCATTTGAGTGGTAACTGTAGGACAAGATGCATTATAGTACTCAACCTTTCAGCTGGTGTAGGGCCTTGGAGCGTATCTTGTGTTTGAGAAAGGAGGGGTCATGGGCAGTAATCTTTGGGTTTTTATTCTGTAATTGCAATCTTTTGGGGGTAATAACCTAGGGGGCTTAAAGTAGGGAATATATTTATTGATCCTATAAGTATTTGCTCTCATGTTATTTCTCCTGTATTGGGGAGAGAATAATAATCATAACAAGTCCACTGGTGGGGAAAATTTGGGGAAAGAAGTCATAAAGGGGGATCAGCAATAGGCCCTCATTCTGGGGTCTGCTTTGCTGACCTTCCTTCCTCGGATGACCTTGTCAATCAGTTGGGGTATGATGACCTCTGGCAATAATATTGTAGTCCAGTCTGCATGCAGACTCCTTCAGGTCTTTCTTGGAAGGCCAATGACAGTTTTCATCATGATCTCTGGAATTGTCTTGATTCACTTCGTTCCTGAGAATAATTGGTTATTCACAGTTCATCAAGAAATAATGCTCTCACTGTTTATCATATTCTTCTGGTTCTGTTCACCTCACTTTGCATCAGTTCATGCACATCTTTCCAATTTTTTCTGAAATCATTCAGCTTGTCATCTCTTATAGCACAATAGTTTTCCATCACTATTATATACCATAACTTGTTCAGCTATTCCTCAGTTGATGGATGACCCCTCAATTTCCAATTCTTTGCTACCACTGAAAGAGTTGCAATAAGTATTTTTGTACAAATAAGTCCTTTGTCCCTTTTTTTGAGATAGAGTTTGATCTCAAGAGTGAGATAACAAAGGTAGAAGGAAAGCCACCCACAAGGAGTCTTTACACTAAGTTGCACTGAAGCCAGAACTAGAAGCTATCTATATAGGCTTTTAAAATAATTAATTATTTCATTAAAAACTTTATATTGAACATAATACTGCTGTTCAGTCATATTTCTATCATGTCTGACTCTTTGTGACACCATTTGAGCTTTTCTTGGCAAACATACTGGAGTGGTTTGCCATTTCCTACTCCAGTTCATTTTACAAATAAGGAACTGAGGGAAACAGGTTAAGTGACTTGCCCAGGGTCACATAGCTAGTAAATATTGGAGGCCTGATTTAAACTTAGGAAAATGAGTCTTCCTGCCTCTAGACCTGATATGTTATCCACTGTGCCATATAGCATCCCATTGAACATGATATAACCAACTAAATTTACTTGGTAATAATCTGTTTAAATTAATTTACCCATAAGTACTTCATCCTAAGGAAAGGTTCAAGTTGAGTCAAAGGTTGTTTTCTACTTAATTCTATAAGGAAAAACTATTAAGTAAATAGTGAACAGTCATAGTAAAAGATCATTGAGATGGTATCTGGTTGTATTTAATTTTTTTTCAAATGTCTTTAGACTTACATTTATTTATTCTAAATTATATTATTCTTTTATACATAATAATATTATGAACATTTCATACTCATATAGAGCTTTATAAGTGACAAAACTCCTTCACTATATCATATCATTTGATGTTTTGCCAACTCCATAAAGGAGATAGTAAAAATATTATTAACTTCATTTTTAAAAAACCTTTACTTTTTGCCTTAGTATCAATTCTAAGGCAGAGGAGAGGCTAGGCAATAAGGGTGAGTGACTTGCCCAGGGTCATAGAGGAATGGGACCTCTAATGCTGACCTTCTGATGCCAAACCTAAGGCTCTTTCCATTATGTTATTTATGCTGACTATTAGGAATTAGTTCATGTTTTTATGGAAAAGATGTGACTTACTGAAATGGCATACTAATATATGCTCTAAATTTACCAAAGAATGGATTTTTGGACCACGTGGCCACAGATCAGTTACCACCATTCATCTTAAGGCAGCTAAATAAATATCAGACAGGACCTTAGAGGAAAAAAAGTCTTATACTAAGCTTTGCAAACTTTCTATAATTGGTCAATGGAATGCCATGTATGCAATTAACTAGCATAAATGACATGCTTATTTCTGGGTTGGAAGGAGAAAAAAGGGAAATTTTTAAAAATTATTTTCTTAATAATATAATTTTTCTGGATCATACATATATTTTCATGGAAAACATACTTCTATATTGGATATCATTATAAGAACACATTCATACATTCAAAACCCCAAAATAAAACCACAAACACACCAATATCAAAGTTAATATGCTTTGATCCACATCCATCCAACTCAACAGTTCTTCCTCTGGAGGTGGATACATTCCCTATCATAAGTCTTTCAGGATTGTCCCAGCACTATTCAGAGTAACTAAGTTTTCACAGATAATCACCATCCAATATTGCTGTTATTGTGCACAATGTTCTATCTTGGTTCTACTTATTTCCCTCTGCATCAATTCATGTAGGTCTTTCCAGGTTTTTTTTTAAATCATCTTGCTCATCATTTCTTATAGCACCATTATATTCCATCATCAACATATACCACAATTTGTTAAGCCATTACCCAACTGATGTACATCCTTTCAGTTTATGATTCTTTGCTACCACAAAAAGAGCAGCTATAAACATTTTTCTAAAAGGAGGTCTTTCCCCCTTTTTTATTATTTCTTTGAGATACAGACACAGTAGTGGTATTACAGGATCAAAGGGTATGCACAATTTTATGGCCCTTTGGGCATAGCTCCCAATTGCTTTCCAGAATCAGTTCACAGTTCCATCAACAGCATTAAGAGGATCATTCTCCATTTTTACACATCCCCTCCAACATTTATCATTTTCCTTTACTGCCATATTGACCAATCAGATAGGTGTGGGAAGGTACCTCAGCATTATTTTAATTTACACTTCTTTAATACAGAGTGATTTAGAGTCTTTTAATATGATTATTAAAAGCTTAATAGCTTTGATTATTTCACCTGAAAATTGCTTGGTCATAAACTTTGGCCATTTGTCGGTTGGGGAATAGCTTATATTCTTATGAATTTGACTTAGTTCTCTACAGATTTGAGAAACAACCTTTGTCAGAGAAATTTGTTGGAAACATTACCCCTAATTTATTTCCCTTCTAATCTAGGTTACATTGGTTTTGTTTGTACAAAAGCTTTTAAATTTAATATAATAGGGTAGCAGAGTCAAGATGGCAGCCTAGAAGGAGCAGAAGTTCAGACCTCTGAATACCCTTCCTTACTGATCACAAATTGATTGCTCTGAGGGGACTGAAAATAAAACCCAACAACAAGACAGAGCCAAGGAACCCTCCTGCTGGACTCAATTCAAAAGGTACACCCCTGAAAAAGCCGGAATCCGAGAACACTCGGGTTTAAGGGGAAGGCAAAAGGAAGGTCCCAGGAGCCTTCCTCCCTCACCTAGAGCACTAAGCCTCCAGTGGCAGCAGGAACATCTGGGCGGGCAAAGGTACTGGTTTGGAGGGTGTACCTTGTGGGCCTGGCTGTGCCAAACTCAGAGTGTCAAACACAGATGGCAGGGAAGGAGCTGGAGAGGAAGCATAGAGCTGGCAGCCTGATCAGAGATGTGGAGATCCTCCATAGTGCTCCAGCCTTCCAGGAGTTTTTGGCCTCAGAGCATGCCCAGCCCAACCCAGTTGAACTTAATCCCATCAAAAGTCTTCAGAGTGCAGGGAAACCCAGGCTCCAATACCCCTCCCTCACTGACTGCTGGACTTTAATCCAATCAAAAGCCTCCAGAGGATAGGGAAGCTCAAACTCCAACACCTCTCCCCCACAGACTGCACTGACAGATCTTCTGTCAAAGCTCCAAGAGGGGAGACTGACAGAAGCCTCCAAAACCAAAAAAATGAGAGGAGCAAGAGCACAGACAAATATGGGGACCAAAAAACGGGTAAATATGAGCAAACAACAGAAAAAGAAGAAAGAAATTACAATAGACAGCTTCTATACAGCAAACAGAACAGAGGGGAAAGGATCAGCAAACGATAAAACAGAAATCCCAGTGAATTTTATACAGGCTTTGGAAGAACTTAAAATGCAATTCAAAACACAATTAAGAGAGGCTGAAGACAATTGGGAAAAGAACTTGATGACCTCCAAAGAAAATCAGACCAGAAGGAGAAGGATGACCAAAAAGCCCGGGAAGAAATCCAGTCTTTAAGAACCAGAATACAACAACTAGAATTAAGTGACCTCGCAAGGCAGCAGGAAACTATGAAACAAAACCAAAAGAATGAAAAAATTGAGGAAAATATGAAGCATCTCATTCACAAAACAGAGGATTTAGAAAATTGTTGGAGGAGAGACATCTTAAGAATCATAGGCCTACCAGAAGACCATGACAAAAGGAAAAGCCTGGACATCATACTATAGGAAATTAACCAAGAAAACTGCACTGATATTCTAGAACAAGAGGGAAAAGTGGAGATTGAAAGAATCCACAGATTACCTCCTGTACTTAATCCTCAACTGACAACACTCAGGAATGTTATAGCCAAATTCAAGAACTATCAGACCAAAGAAAAGATATTACAAGCTGCCAAGAAGAAGTCATTCAGATACCATGGAACCACAGTGGGGATAACACAGGATCTGGCTGCATCCACACTGAAGGACTGAAAGGCATGGAATATGATATTCCGGAAAGCAAGGGAACTAGGTCTACAACCAAGAAACAACTACCCAGCAAAACTGACTATATTCTTACAGGGGAAAATGTGGTCATTCAACAAAATAGAAGAATTCCAAGAATTTTTAAAGAAAAGATCAGACCTGAACAGAAAATTCGATCCAAGCACATAACTCAAGAGAATCATCAAAAGGTAATTTAAAAAGAGGGAAAAAAGAAAAACAAAACAAACAAAAAACAACCCTTTTTTAAAGAGACTCAATAAGTTAAAATGTTATTTATCCCTATAAGAAAAGAGGTCATTAGTAACTCTTAAAAACTGTTGTTATCACCTGGGCAGCTAGAAGAATTACACTTAGAGGGAACAGTGGCAAACTCTATAGGATGAAAGAACAAGACATAAATAAGTGTATAGATATATATGCATGCATAAATACATATACATGTGTATAATATATATATATATATATATATATATATATATATATACAACTAGAGCTAAAAAAGAGGTTACCACTAAAAGAAATGGGAAAAGAAACAAATGGGGGTAAATGTATATGTCACAAAGAAGATCACGGTGGGGGGGGGGGGGGAGAACATCAGTACACTGGAAGGGTAAAGAGGTTGGAGATAGGAAATACTCAACTCTTACGTGCTTTGAAATTGACCCAAAGAGGGAAGAACAATCCAATCCTTTGGGGCAGAGAAGAGATTAGCGCCCTATAAGGGAGTAGTAGGGTAACAAATGGACTGGTGGGGAGGGAAGCAGTACAAGGGAGGGAGAGGGTGGGGGTTAGTTTTAGAAAGACTACAGGGAAAATAAGGAGGGAATAAGAAGGAAGGAGGTAGAAAAGGAAGTAAAATAAGGGTGGGAACTAGGGGGACTGATTAAAAACAAAAATTGGTGAAGAAGGAAATAGTGAAAGAAGAAAAGGCAGGACCAGGAGTAGAAATCAAAATGCTGGGAAATACACAACTAGTAATCATAACTCTGAATGTGAATGGAATGAACTCACCCATAAAACGCAAGTGAATAGCAGAGTGGATTAGAGTCCAAAACCCTACCATATGCTTTTTATAAGAAACACACATGAGGAAGGTAGATACACATAGGGTGAAAGTAAGAGGATGGAGCCAAATCTATTGGGCATCAACTGATAAAAAGAAGGCAGGAGTAACAATCATGATATCTGACAAAACCAAAGTAAAAATAAATCTAGTTAAAAGAGATAGGGAAGGTAATTACATCCTGATAAAAGGCAGTATAGACAAAGAAGAAATATCAGTACTCAACATGTATGCACCAAATGGCATAGCATCCAGATTTCTAAAGGAGAAATTAGTGGAACTCAAGGATGAAATAGATAGAAAAACTATTCTAGTGGGAGAACTGAACCTTCCTCTATCCAAACTACATGAATCAAACCAAAAAATAAATAAGAAAAGGGTAAGAGAAGTGAATGAAATCTTAGGGAAAAAATAGAGTTCGTAGATACGTGGAGAAAAATAAATGGAGACAAAAAGGAATACACCTTCTTTTTAGCAGCATATGATACATTCACAAAAATTGACCATGTATTAGGGCATAAAAACATTGCAAACAAGTGCAAAAGGGCAGAAATAATAAATGCAACCTTCTCAGATCACAATGCAATGAAAATAATAATTAGTAAGGGTACAAGGAGAGGTAAATAAAAATTTAATTGGAAATTAAACAATACGATTCTCCAAAATCAGTTAGTTAAAGAACAAATCATAGAAACAATTAATAACTTCATTGAAGAAAATGACAATGATGGGACGTCCTTTCAAAACCTAGGGGATGCAGCCAAAGCAGTACTCAGGGGGAAATTTATATCCTTCGAGTTCCTATATTAACAAATTAGGGAGGGCAGAGGTCAATGAATTGGGCATGTAAATTTAAAAACTAGAAAGTGAACAAATTAAAAACCCTCAGATGAATATTAAATTAGAGATCCTAAAAATCAAAGGAAAAATTAATAAAATTGAAAGTCAAAGAACTATTTATTTAATAAATAAGACTAGAAGCTGGTACTTTGAAAAAAACAAATAAAATAGACAAAGTACTGGTCAGTCTAATTAAAAAAAAGAAAGAAGAAAACCAAATTCATCCAAGATGAAAAGGGAGACCTCACCTCTAATGAAGAAGCAATCATTAAAAACTATTATGCCCAATTATATGGCACCAAATATGGAAATCTAGGTGAAATGGGTGAATACTTAAAAAAATGTAAATGGCCTAGACTAACGGAGGAAGAAATAAATCACCTAAACAACCCCATATCAAAAAAAAAGAAATTGAACAAGCCATCAAAGAACTCCTTAAGAAAAAATCCCCAGGTCCAAATGGGTTCACAAGTGAATTCTATCAAACATTCAAAGGACAATTAATCCCAATATTATACAAACTATTTGACAGAATAAGCCAAGAAGGAGTACTACCAAATTCATTTTATGACACAAACATGGCACTGTTCCCAAAGCCAGGCAGGTCAAAAACAGAGAAAGAAAACTATAGACCAATCTCCTTAATGAATATAGATGCAAAAATCTTAAATAGGATACTTGCAAAAAGGCTCCAGCAAGTCATCATCAGGGTTATTCACTATGGCCAGGTAGGATTCATACCAGGGATGCAAGGATGGTTCAATATTAAGAAAACCATCCACATAATTGACCATATTAACAACCAAACTGACAAAAATCACATGATTATCTCAATAGATGCAGAAAAAGCCTTTGATAAAATATAACACCCATTCCTATTGAAAACACTAGAAAGTATAGGAATAGAAGGGCCTTTCCTAAAAATAATAAACAGTATATATCTAAAACCATCAGCAAACATCATCTGCAATGGGGATAAACTAGAAGCCTTCCCAATAAGATCAGGAGTGAAACAAGGATGCCCATTATCACCTCTATTATTTAACATTGTACTAGAAACACTAGCAGTAGCAATTAGAGAAGAAAAAGAAACTGAAAGTATTAAAATAGGCAATGAGGAGACCAAGCTATCACTCTTTGCGGATGATATGATGGTCTACTTAAAGAATCCTAGAGAATCAACAAAAAAGCTAGTTAAAACAATCAACAACTTTAGCAAAGTTTCAGGATACAAAATAAAGCCTCAAAAGTCATCATCATTTCTATATATATATCTCCAACCCATTTCAGGAGCAAGAATTAAAAAGAGAAATTCCACTTAAAATCACCCTAGACAATATAAAATACTTAGGAATCTATCTGCTGAGACAAACACAGGAAATATGAACACAACTACAAAACACTCTCTACACAATTAAAACTACATCTAAACAATTGGAAAAACATTGATTGCACCTGGGTGGGATGAACTAACATAATAAAAACAACAATCCTACCCAAATTAATCTACTTATTTAATGCCATATCCATTGAACTACCAAAAAACTTTTTCACTGAATTAGAAAAAAACCATAACAAAGTTCATTTGGAAGGACAAAAAATCAAGAATATCCAGGGAAATCATGAAAAAAAATGCAAAGGATGACTTGCAGTCCCAGATCTCAAACTAAAAATAAATAATAAAATAAAAAAATAAAGCAGTGGCTATCAAAACAATTTGGTACTGGCTAAGAGACAGAAAGGAGGATCAATGGAATAGACTTGGGGTAAATGACCTCAGCAAGACAGTCTATGATAAACCCAAAGATCCCAGTTTTGGGGACCAAAACTCACTATTTTATAAAAACTGCTGGAAAAATTGGAAGACAGTGTGGGAGAGATTAGGTTTGGTTCAACATTTCACACCCTACACCAAGATAAATTCAGAATGGGTGAAGGACCTGAATATAAAGAAGGAAACTATAAGCAAATTATGCGAACACAGAATAGTATACTTGTTAGATTTTTGGGAAAGGAAAGACTTTAAAACCAAGCAAGAGCTAGGAAAAAAATGACAAAATTTAAATCAATAATTTTGATTACATCAAATTAAAAAGTTTTGTACAAACAAAGCTAATGCATCCAAAATTAGAAGGGAAGCAACAAATTGGGAAACAATCTTCATTACAAAACCTCTAACAAAGGTCTAAAATTTACAAAGAGCTAAACCAATTGTACAAAAAATAAAGCATTCTCCAATTGATAAATGGGCAAGTGACATGAATAGGCAATTTTCCGTTAAAGACATCAAAACTATTAATAAGCACGTGAAAAATTGTTCAAAATCTCTTATAATCAGAGAAATGCAAATCAAAACAACTCTGAGGTATCACCTCACAACTAGCAGATTGGCTAACATGACAGCAAAGGAAAGTTCTGAGTTTTGGAGGGGATGTGGCGAAGTCAGGACATTAATTCATTGCTGGTGGAGTTGTGAATTGATCCAACCATTCTGGAGGGCAATTTGGAACTATGCCCAAAGGGCAATAAAAGACTGTCTGCCCTTTGATCCAGCCATAGCACTGCTGGGTTTGTACCCCAAGGAGATAATAAGGAAAAAGACATGTACAAAAATATTCATAGCTGCACTGTTTGTGGTGACAAAAAATTGGAAAATGAGGTGATGCCTTTCAATTGGGGAATGGCTGAACAAATTGTGGTATATGTTGGTGATGGAATACTACTGTGCTCAAAGGAATAATAATGTGGAGGAATTCCATGGGGACTGGAACAACGTCCAGGAATTGATGCAGAGTGAGAGAAGCAGAACCAGGCAAACATTTTACATAGAGACTGATACACTCTGGTACAATCGAATGTAATGGACTTCTCCATTAGTGGCAATGCAATGACCCTGAACAACTTGGAGGAATCTATGAGGAAAAACCACTATCTACATCCAGAGGAAACACTGTGGGAGCAGAAACACCGAGGAAAAACAATTGCTTGAATACATGGATGAAAGGGATATGGTTGGGGATGTGGACTCTGAATGAACATCCTAGTGCAAACAACAACATGGAAATAGGTTCCCGATCAAGGACACAAGTAATATCCAATGAAATTGCAGGTTGGCTGTGGGAGGGGTGGGTGAAGGGTAGGGAGAGAAATAATTTCATTATTGTAACCAAGGAATAATGTTCTAAATTGACTAAATAAAATAATTCAAATGGAAAATAAATAAATTTAATATGATAAAAATTATTTATTTTATATCTTATAATGCTTACTATCTGTTATTTAGTCATAAATTCTTCCCTTCTCCAAAGATTTGCCAGGTAAACTTCTATGTTCTCCTAA
This sequence comes from Monodelphis domestica, assembly GCF_027887165.1. Lineage (NCBI taxonomy): Eukaryota > Metazoa > Chordata > Mammalia > Didelphimorphia > Didelphidae > Monodelphis > Monodelphis domestica. Next base: position 73,913,799 of record NC_077230.1, read on the forward strand.
TTTATGTGTGATATCCCACTTTATATTTAAATTATATACACATTTTGATCTTATCTTGGTATAGAATATCAAATATTGGTATATAACTAGTTTCTGCCTTACTGTTTTCCAATTTTCCCAGTAGTTTTTATTAAATAGTAAATTCTTATCCCCAAAGCTGGGGTCTTTGGGTTTATCAATTACTAGGTTGCTAAGGTAATTTACCCTAATATATTGTGTATCTAATCTATTCCATTGATCTACCATTCTATTTTTTTAGTTAGTACCACTGTTTTAATGATTACTATTTTTTTTTACATTTTTAAAAACTTATTTATTTGTTTAAAAGATTTATTCCCCAGCATTTTATCCCTCCCCACATCATAGATGGTATCACTTGACAAAAAAGATATGTACATGTGAATTTTTGGTCTTGTGTGTTTCTGTTTTTCGGTTCATTCCTTGGAGGTGGACATTCATAACTTATTCTTCTAATATTCCTTCTATAGCTGTAAATAATGCTATCTTGGTTCTACTTTTTTCACTTTTCACTATTTCATGTAGATCTGTCCAAGTCTTTGAAATATTAACCTGATCATTGACAAAGGAAATTAAAGTGAAAGCTCTTATATTTGGGAAGTTTAAAAACTCAAAAATATAGTACACATAAAACTATGCAGAGATGACTCTGCATACCTAGTTTTCCCCACAGAGTCACAGATAAAGGCAGAAGAAGTGGGTTTTTCAGGAGAAATTAGGGTTGGTATAATTTAAAAAACAAACAAACTATGACTTCACTTGAAGAAACCCATTCATTTAAATTTTCTGAAGGAAGTAATCCACAATTGACAGATGGTCAAGGAGTATGAATAGGCAGTTCTCAAAATAAGAAATCAAAGCTATCAATAATCATAGGAAAAAATGTTCAAAATCCCTCCTGATTAGAGAAATGCAAATCAAAACAACTCTGAGTTTCCACCTCATACCTAGCAGATTGGCCAGTATGACAGTAAGGGAAAATAATAAATGTTGGAGGGGATGTGGCAAAATTGGGACACTAATGCTGCCAGGTCCAGCCTCACTTGTGACTCTAGGGGTTCCCAACAGGTGGTGAATGATCAGTCAAGAAAATAACAACTGGAAGACAGCTGTATATTTTACGGCCATGGGCATACTTTGTACCTGATAGCTGCTCCGCCATCCCCAGGCCTGATGTTTATTTTTATACCCATTTTCTTGGCACACACATACATTATCTAACACACATGTCTAAATAGAGATAATTGGAAAAGTGATACATTAACTTTTAACAAATCACTTGATTAACATTCTATATTCTTGTATTATGATTACCGACTCTTGACAGAATAAAGGTTTCACACGAGATAAATGATTTCATCACAGGCTTAATTTTCTCATTTCCCTGTGAGGAGCTTGAGCTTACAAACAATCATGGAAATTTACTTATTACTTTTAATAAAAAGAAATTCTTAAAGACAATTACACAATTAAATCATTGAGTTTGAGAGGTACTGGGAACATAATTCAGATTTAATATTAGACTTATCATTTTTCAGGGTTGACTAGGAAGTTTCTCAAGGGGAATAATCAAGTCACTGAGGCCTGATGAAGCTTGGTGTACATGTACATTTTGTATGGGCCTTTATGATTGATTTGCATGCTGGCTTCATGAGAATAAGTTTCAGTGAGTGGGAAAGTTCTGGGCTTGGCTTGTAGCTACAGTTTTACTGGGAATTATGTACCTAAGTAAAAGTTAACCCATGGGAGTCTTTTGGGATTGAGTTTGAGGGTCTGATCTTTTGGTGATGTTTTAGAGAATTAGGATACAGGTATTTTTCTCTTGTATTATTCCTTCTAAGGTTAGGGGGAATAGTAATCATGGCAATTCCATAGTTAAGGGATGTTAATGAGAGAGGTCATGCAAGGGGGACTGAGTGGGCAATCACATCTTTCCAAGGGCTACTCTGTGGCCTCCTTAGCTAACACAAGTGACTTTGTCAAGGCATTGTGGCCTGATGGCTCCCAGCATAATGCATTGCTGGTAGAGTTGTAAATTGATCCAACCATTCTGGAACTCCAAAAAATGAAGAACTGTGTCTCATAGGAAGTTGTAATTCCTTTTAAAGATGCTTTCTTTTACATCACTTCCTGTGCCTTCCTCCACTTTTTTATATGGAAAAATCATGGTCTAAAGCCTTGCTTAGGACTGCCTAGGAGGCAGTCAGTCAATTCTGATTCATCACCCACTATTGCACAGGTGGGTCACAGACCTCTCCCACTCAATGATTAAGTGGGATGTTTACACTTTTGGTGATTAAATCTAAAAATGGGCAAGGGAGTTAATTTAATTTTCACAATCGGGGAGAGATTTAATTTAATCTTCACATGATGGAATACTGCTGTGTATAAGAAATGTTGAAACAGTTGATTTCTATAAGAACTGGAAAGACCTCTATGAACTGATGCAGAGTGAAATAAGGAGAACCAGGAGAACATTATTCACAGTAACTGAAATATTGTGGGACAATCAAATGTAATAGACTTTTCTACTAATAGTAATGCAATGATTCATGACAATCCTGAGGAACTTATCCACATCTGGATAAAGAACTATTGGAGAAGAAATGCAAGTGAAAACACATGACTTATCACTTTTTTTATATGGGTATGTGATTTGGCGTTTGGGTTTTACAAGATTACTCTATTACAAAAATGAACAGTATGGAAATTGGTTTTGAGAGATAATACATGTAAAACCCAGTGTAATTGCTTGTCAACTCCAGGAAAGAGGAGGGAAAAAGGAAGGGAGACAACATGACTCATATAACCTTGGAAAACTTATGTGTAGATTTGTTAGTGGAATAAAATTATGAAAAAAAAATTAATCCGCAACTGCCAGTATCAGTTACCACTAAAAGATTGCTAATGGTACAATTATTTCTATTTACCAAATAAATCTTCTCTTACTGCCCATTCACCCCACCAAGAAGGTATTAGGAAGTTATAGCCCATAGAGGAATGGACCAAGAACATTTAGTAACAATAGCTAACATTTATATGAAGCTTTTAAATTTGTAAAAATATATTTACCTATATGTATTGTAATGGGAAAAGGATAAAGATAGGATACGATTTAAGAGAAGCAGAAGGCTATCTTTAAGGCACATACTAGGAACTCAAGGGAAAGGGTTTTAGCAGGCAGAGGAGGAACAGTTTGGAAGGGATAACTGATAGACTAGTGACTTCCTGTAGGAAGTTGGGCTCTTCTTGTACGGAAGGGTGGAGGAAAGGCAGGCTTGTTGGAGCTCATCTAACTCAACCTGACTGTTGTGCAGATTGGGTTTAGCTCTCCTCTGAGTAACAATGAAGTTACTTAGCTCTTCCTTGATTGTGAAGATTTAAATTGTAACTCATGTCTATTTTTAGATTTTAATCTCCATAAGTGTAAGCACCCTACTTAATAGAGACCTGCCTATTTTTAGATTCAATCACAAACAGTGCAAACACGATACTTAAAAGTTAAGTATGAAGATCTGCCTATTTAGATCTAATCACCAAAAGTTCAAATATCCCATTTATCGTGAAGTGGGAGGTCTGTGACCCATGTGTGTGATAGTGGGTAATGAATCAGAATCGAATAACTGCCTTCTGGGCAGTCCTAGAGCAGAGTGTCAGCTATGATTGGTAGACATGGAATTAGGGGAACTGATGCAAGCAAAAAGATATTTAAAAGAAAGAGACAAGGGCCTAAACTCAGTTCTTCTGGTAGTTTGACTTGGAGACACTTGGAGTGGAAGCTCCTGTGAGAGGACAGTTCTTCATTTTTGGAAGTGGAGATGGGAAGAATTCTTCATGCTTTTGAGTTGAGGCTGGTGAAGAGGGGCAGAAGGATCTGCTGACTGAACTGACACATGATGAGTGAAAAGACTGACTCCCTTTCCCTTGGCCTTTCTGGAGGCACCAGCCTCTGGAAGGGCACACCATCTTGAGATTCTTTTCCCTTGGCAGGGACCTCTGAACTCCCGCCTGGCTCAAAAGGATCTCTCTCTTTTTCCTCTCTTTCTCTCTTCTTTAATATCTTCCCACTTTTTATAAAATAAGCTACCATTCAAATTCCATTCTGACTTTAGTAATTCATCTGGGATTTAGTCATTAAATCCCTGGTAACCAAACTCTAAAATAGTCAAGTCCAACCCTTTAAAAAAAATAATCCCTTTTCCCGACCTTACACTGTGGAGGAGTAACCCCCTAAATCATCTTTGGAGGTACTCTTTTTGACTGAGAAACATCTAGAAAAGGATCTGAACAGCCTGCTGTGCTTTCCAGAAGGTTTTTATCTAAAAATTCTGTCAGATCCGCTTTGAGGTCAGACCCCCTGAGTTGAACTTAGTCATTTGAGATCAATCATAATGATTTTTGGAGACAGCTTTTGAAATAAATCTAACCAACTGCTGAGGGTCATAGATAGGCAGCTTAGTCAGCTTTGGGGGAAGACCTAGATAGAAATAGGGAGCTGGTAAGTCAGCCAGAAGACTCAAAGACCCCCTCTTGTGAGGGAGATTTGGGGGTGAATCCCTTAGAGTTAGGGACCCCATGTTCTGATCCTCAGTTGGCATCCCCTCATAATAAGAAAGAGACTTTTTTATATATCAATTGTCTCCAAGGCATTTGTGCAAGTGACTCAGTGAGAGAAAGTGATTCTGTTTCAGTCTCACGAACAGGAGGTTAGACTACCCAGAGATCAAGGCTTGGTATTCAGGGGAATCCCTAAGTGGAAAGTACTCTATCCACTCTGGGGCTGTATCGCCCCTTTATATCTTTTTGTTAGTATATATGTATGTACACATATATGCATAGATGTGTATATAATATATATGTAAGTATATCTATATACATCTATATTTTTGTTGTTTGGTTGTTCAGTCATGTCTTAATCTTTTTTCCCCATTTGGGGTTTTCTTGGCAAGGATACTGGAGTGCTTGGTCATTTCCTTCTCCAGCTCATTTTACAGATGAAAAAGCTGAGGCAAATAGGATTTAGTGACTTGCCCACGGTCACGTAGGTTGAATTTGAACTCAAGAAGAGGAATTTTTTTGACTCTAGGCCTCCACCACACCACCTAGCTGTGTGCATATATGTTTGTATATACATATATATGTAATTTAAGTAGTTAATATTATTAGATCCATTGTTCAGATGAGGAAACTCAGACTGAGAGAGATTAAATAACTTGCCTAGGGTCTTAGAGCTCGTGTGTATCTGAGATAGGATTTGAACTCAGATATTCCTGACTCCCAAGTGCAATGGTCTATCCACTATGCCCCTCAGTGGTGAGGAAGATCACATAACAACTCATTAATTGATTTAAAATTAGATCTTAGATTCATCACTTTTAAAGTTGGAAGGGAATTTGGAGATCGCCTAGTCCTTGTTTTATGGATGTAGGAAACTGAAGCTCAAAGAAATTAACTGGTTTGCTTATGGTTCCATGTTTAGGAACTGACAGAATCTGGATTTGAGTCCATATCTATGGGCTCCAAATCTAGTTCTCTGTCATTGAATATAAGAAGTCTTCAGGAAGTCATTTCCATTTCCACTGATGTATCCATTTTATTGTTATTGTTCAACTGTGTCTGACTCTTCACAACCCTGTGGGCCATAACATGTCAATACTGTCCATAGGATTTTCATGGCAAAGATATTGGAGTGGTTCACCATTTTCTTCTCTGGTATATTAAGGCAAAAAGAGGTTAAGTGACTTGCCCAGGGTCACACAGCTAGTGTCTAAGACTGGATTTGAACTCATGTCTTCCTGACTCCAAACTTGGTGTTCTATCCACTGTGTCACTTGGCTGGCTCCAAAGTATCCAATACCAAGTATCTATCTGTCTTGGACCTAACTGTAACCTATGATCCATTAGCTCGTCTCTGATCCATTTTGTACATAGGTTAAGCACACTGCCCTATATTAATGTTTATTAGCTATTTCCTACCCCAATCCCTGAGAGTCTGGTCAGAGCAATCACCTAGGATTCAGTGTTCCATGATGCTCCCTTATCACAAGTTAATTACCATGGTGGCACCATAAAAGTATTAATGGTCTCTGAAGAAACATCTGTTAATAATAACTCACTTTAATATGCATAAGCACTGTAAATTTCACAAATCACATTCCTCATAACAACCCAGTGAAGTCATTGGTATAAGCATTATTAACCCCATTTTACAGTAACACAACAGGTAAGTGGCAGATTTAGAATTTGAATGAAGATCTTTTGTCCCTAGGTAAAATGGTTTTCCCCCCAAATCTTGCTGTTTTCTCAAGAAAATAATACCCCAATTTTTTCATCTTCTATCCCACAAGTAGCTTATATGGTCCCTTTTCAATTTTTCAATGTTGCCTTCCTTACACTTACCAACCTAAATATCCACCTACTCAGGAAGAGTTCTTGGTCCCCAGACATCCCTATTCCAGAATATCTGGCACCCCATCCCAACCACTGAATCAAAGAAATTCCAAATGAACTCTAAATTCAGATATCCACAGAGACGAGCCTGGAAAGGTGATTTCAGATAAAGCTAAATCATTTAGATAGACTATAATATCATAGCAACTCCAGAATCAAATCACCTCCACCAGGTTCCTTCTTAGACCTATGCCTGCCCCCTTCTAAATTTATAATTTAAGGGCTTGGGCAGAACTAAAATGGCCCAAAGGAAAAAGGGGAAATTTTCTGAGGACTGTGTCCTATGTCGTCAACCTCACCATGCAGCTTCCTCTTATATTTCCTAACAAATGGAAGAAGAAAAGAATTGACCTCTGGCTGCCCCTAACCCCCTGTTATATAATCTCTGTGTCCTGGATGGCTAGCCAACCCCAGAGCCTGGTTGTTTCTTTGGGTGAGTAGAATTTCGATTCCTTGGCGTTTAATTTTTAAAAGCTTATTTGGATGGCTTCGTGTCGTTTTTCTCTGTGTTGGTAAATGCATGCCAGATGTGTTTATTTAATATGATGAATTTCATATGAGGTAATAGGATAAAATCTTCAGCTACCCATCATGTTCCTACTTAACTAGTTCTCCTTTCTTTGGGAGCAGGAAAGCTGGTCCCTAGTTTCTCTCTCTGAACCAGTCAACTTCAAGTATAAGCAATATGAATATCTCTGTGTGACATACCAAGAAAATGTCTCATACTCTGGAGCTCCTCATGATAATGAGAGAGAGATTAGAGAAATCCAGATCCTTCATAGTGTTTTGGTTATTCAGGAAACCTTGTGGAAGCTCACAACAAATTATACTTTTGACTTTCTCTTTATCTAGGGTCAATCTCCATTGACATAAATTTTAGAAGGAGATTTCTGTAAGTTTTCCTATTAGTGCTTGTTTGTTTAAAAGAACATCTGTTAGTGTCTTTCATTCAGGAGATTCAGCATCCCTTTCCATGGCAGACAAGTTCACAGCTGGACTAGAAGGATTTGGCCTCCTCCACAATTCCTCTCTAGCCTTAATAGGTTTGGCCATTAGCCTTGCTCACAGCTGTAATTGCTGTTCAAGGAACATAGGAAGGAAGGTAGATGGGAGTCACCTTTTTTTGTCTGTGGTTCAAATGCCTCCTTATTCCTTTTCCCTTTGGCATTTTTCCTTCTTCCAATCTTCCTTCTTCCCCACCATCACCAAAGTGCAAAGGTGTTGCATCAGATCATTGTTATTTGTAAAATGTGTTTTTGAAGTGTTTATCAAGTCATAAATTCAGAATATTCACAATAGGTGTAGAGAGCAAAAATCAATTTAAAAAATCAGTCAACAAGCATCTATTAAGCATTTACAGCTGCCAAGCCCTACACTAGGGTCTCATGTATGATTACCAAGCAGGATTGCAAGTTGTAGCATCTTGGCAGGCTTGTGTCCCTGAGCCTCATCTCCACCATTCTTCTGTGAAGCAAGGGCCATGAATACACTCTTCTCTTTTTTAGGCTAAGCATCCTGGAAATAGAATGTTATGTTGAGAAACAGATAGAAAACCATTTTAGCTGGAATGCAGAGTGCAGGAAAGAGAGGAGAGAAAGACAAAGAGAACAATTGTTTAGTAGTTTCAGCCATGTCTGACTCTTTGTGATTTCATTTGGGCTTTTCCTAGGCAACATACTGATGTAGATTGCTATTTCCTACTTCAGCTCATTTGACAGATGAGGAATTCAGGCAATAATAGGGTTAAGTGACTTGTCCAGGGTGATATAGCTGGTTAGTGTCTGAGGCCAGATTTGAACTCAGGAAGATGAGACTTCCTGACTCCAGTTTTGGCTCTATCAACTATGCTAGCTAGCTGTCGATTTAGGGGCTGTGATATAGATGATAGCCAGAAAAGGACCAGATAAGAGGAATCAGATTCAAGAAACAGTACAGTAGGACTTCATTTAAATGACCAAGATATTTCAAGACCCTTCACAATAGTTGAAAATTGAGCATAATAGCAAATCTCATTATTTAATAAGTATTTCTTATATGAACATATCTAGGCATTTTATAACTTTTCTTAGGCTTAACAGAGCTCTCTGTATCACTTATCTTGTACTTTGGGGCCATTATTAATAACTTTTATTTTTAATATTATTAAATACTTATAAGCTCATATATTTAAATATTAGAGTAAATAATTGATTGAATAATCAATATATATTATAAATATATAAATAACATTAGTGAAAAAACAAAAAGCACTACAAGGACCCAACTTGTTATAAGTGAGAACTCCAGACAAAGACTGATGGGGAGCTAATGTTTGGCACAAATCAATGTAATAACTCAGCCTAATGCTTCTCAGAACAAGAATGTCTATGAGTGAGAGGACTGCTTTGAGATTTTAATCAGCTTGGGAAAGTGGTTCAGATTTAGCTCATAATTAAAATGTTTTTATTTTACATGTTTTTCTACCTTTATTTTTTATGGCCAATTGCAAATACCTGTATTTAATAAGTTTGTTGAGTTTGCATAAAATGAGATCCTACTGTGTGGTGTCACAAAAACCCAGAGAGAAAGAGTGATCAATACTGTCAAATGTAGCAAATAGATCAAGTAGGAGGAAGATAGAAAAACTCATTAAATCTGGTGAGGTCTTGTTGTTAAGTCATTTCAGTTCTGTCTGACTCTGTTTGATTCCATTTGGGATTTTCTTAGCCAGGATATTGGAGTGGTTTGCCATTTCCTTCTCTAACTCATTTGACAGATGGGGAAACTGAGATAAACTAGGTTAGGGGACTTGCCCAGGGCCACACAGCCAGAATATGTCCGAGGTGAGACCTGAACTCTGGTCTTCACATGTTGGCAACTTTGGAGAGTGCAATTTCAGTTAAATGATGAAGTGTAAAGTCAAATTGTGATGGTGAAGAGTGAGTGAGAAAAGAAGTAGAGGCAATGAGCATAGACAGCTAATTTGAGTTCATCTGAGAAAATAAGGAAAGACATAGGACAATAGCTTGAAGGAATGTCTAACGAAGGTTTTTCAAAAGAGGTGGTGAATGTAAAGTGATATCTAAGTATAGCTGAAAATTTCTGGCAAATGTATAATTTCATTTATTTTCATAACCCAATTGTTCAGAAAACTGGTATATTAATACAACATGGACAAACTTACTATGAAATGAATGGGGGCATCTTTGTGTGATCTCGAATTGATCTATATGGTCAATTTAAAAAAGAAACAACTGATCTGTTGCTGACTCTCTAATTCACAAATGTTACTAATCTCTATTCCTTTGGTCATGAAAGATTTCTGCTTGGACCAAATGTATTTATATTGCCAGTAGCTGCTATTAGTCAGAGGCAACACATGTAGGATTGAAACCAGTGACCTCAAGGTCAGAGATTTTGTTCTTGACCACCACACCCATGAGTTATCTCAGGTCTCCACAACACATTCCAAGCTCTCAGCTGTAGATAAAAAGAAAAGTTTGAATCTCATGAGAGATTAGGGAAAGGAGCCATTGCTTGCCAGACACTCCAAGACTGACATGATGAGGATGGAACTTTTTATAACAATTTCTGAAGTTCTCTTCTTGTGGATATCTCTGCAGTTGAGAATATGGATATTTAGCTTATTCACTCCAGGCCTCCAATTAGGTAGTCTAGGTCAGTGATGGTGACCCTATGGCACAGGTGCCAAAGATGGCATGCAGAGCACTCTCTGTGGGCACACGTCGACTCTCCCCTCTAGAATTTGTTCCTACAAAGGCAGAGGGACTTGGGCAGAGCTGCTCCCTTTCCCCTCTCTCACATCTGAAATAAGGTGATAATATTGATGGTAAGTTTGTATAAGTGATATATCAAAGTTTGATGGGTTACTTGATACACCACTGAGCAAGATTTCTTACTATCTGTATAACAATGGGCAAATCATTTAAATGCTTTGAGCCTAAATTTCCTCATCTTTAAAATGGTGCTAAGAATATTTACATTTACCTTACAGAGTAAAGCTGTAAAGAACATGTGATGTCAATGATTCTATCAGTTATTCAACAAGTGTCTATTATTGAGCTCTAAGTACCTTTCTAGACAAGACACCCTTTTGATGGGGCATTATGGCAAATGTGGAGGCCAGGATCCATTTGATGGGATGCTATATCCTTGCTAAAATCCTTTCCTTATGATTGCTAAGTAAATTTTTTCTCTAGTAAACATTAGCTTATCTTTAAATATATTTTTGCACCTGAAATCACCAGCCTGGTCAAATCATGGTGCCATATTAACTCAGACCTGACCCAGGAGAGGGTGTATCCATTTCTAGAGGGGTCTTTTAGAAAAAAACAAACAATACCACTCTCTACCTCTGTTGTCACACCCAAAGGACAGGCTTGTAGGATCACAGGATTTAGAGTTTATTTGACAAATAAAGAAACTGACGCCCTTAGACAAATTCAGTTACTTGTCTAAGGCCACAGGGATAGGAAGCACAGGAACCTGGGATTCAAATTTAAGCCTTCTTAAATCTAGAGTACTCTTCCCTCTCCTAGACTTCCTCTTGCCAGGTGACTAGAATGGAACAGAATTCAGTGTCAGAGACCATGCATATAGAGGGAAATTTAGAGATCTTCTAGTTGAATCCTCTCATTTTTCAGCTGAGCAAGCTGTGGCCCACAGGTGCTAAGGGACTGGCCCAACATTACAGAAGAGAGGAGGCAGCAGCTTTACTTCCAAGTGCTCTTACTACAAATCCAGTGTTCTTTCCACTTCCACATGTTCTTGACAGGAAGCCAATGACAGAGATGTTTTAGAACACAAATGCCTCCCCCAAATCCTATCCATTCGTGGCTGTTTTATCCCCTGCCTGTAGCCAGCCCAGTTTTCTGCACTGAAACAAAGAAAGAGACTCAGGGGCCCTTCTTGTGCCTTTCCAAGATTCTTTGGTGAGGCGCTAATGAGAGCTGTAACGGTCCAGGATAAACAGAGATAGGTGTGATGGGAGCAATGTCTGAGCCCTACTCCCAGGAAAGTTAGGCTAGATTTTTCTTAAAAGATTTGAAACTATCCTCAAGAATTGACTCGGGAATACAAGTACAGTCCCTTCATCATTGCCTGATATATATAGGGAGGAGGAGAGAGAATGGAATCTCCCCCTACTGGCTCAGGACCAGAGTGAGGTGGAGGTGGAGTGGAGTCAAGTAGAAAGAGAAAGGGGATGGATGGAGTGATTTCCCTCTCTTCTCCCTGGCAAAACTTCTGTTTCCTCAGAGACTTGGTTGGAACAAATATGATACAAACAGCTTCTTGCTCTCTGAGGAGAGAAATGTCCCTTCCCTCCCTCCAATCCTCAAAGTCTCCTTCCTCTCTTAGATACCATGAAGCCAATGCTTGCTCTTATGAACAGCTGTTTATTCTAAGGGAAGGTAGGGCAATTGAATTGAGGAATGAGGTATTGGAGAAGAGGGAATGGGAGGTCCCTAGAAGTAACTGAACCCCTTCTCCCAAAGTCTGGCAGAGTCAGGCTTGCCTGAACCCCCTCTTCCCCCCCCCCCCCCCGCCGTCAGTTGTGAAGATGTCCTGACTTCCTAGCTGCCTTGGCTATTATAATAAGTTCAAGGACTTCAGGGGATTCAGAGGAATTCTTCTTCTAGTGAACAGCTTCCTGTTGAAGTCCTATTCACTCAGCTTGTCTTCTCTGGACCTGGGTCAGGAGTCACAGGAGGAGGATGCTGGTCCAGAGGTCCTCCTTTCTGTTGGGCTTCCCAGAAAGGAATCCCTTCCCAACTGTCCAGATGCTCTTACTTCCTCTCTCCTTCCTTCAGAACTCTCTCTCCTTCTTGCCCTTACCCCATTCCAGTTGGTCCTTCAGCCTGCAAAATCTGCTCCTCTCTTCCTTCTGGCAGGTTAAGACCAAGTTCCCCTCTTACAAAGGCACACCAGGTGCCCTCTGATGGCACCTTGGCTGGCAGATCACAATAGGCAACTAAGAGGCAAGGGAGTTTCTCTCAGCTGAATCAACTAAGGGCATTCTCAGTTTGTTGAATATCCTTCTACTAGAGCTAAGTAAATCTCCTTTCATTAATTTTTTTTTTGAAACCTTTACCTTCTGTCTTAGAATCAATACTATGTATTAAAAAGAGCAGTTAAGGGCTAGGCAGTGGGGGTTAAGTAGCTTTCCCAAAGTCACTAGGATAGGAAGTGTCTGAGGTCAGATTTGAACCTAGGTCTTCCCATCTCCAGGCCTGGTATAATAGATGCTCCTCACTAGGATATTTAAGGTAGCAGAGAAAAGCTGGAATGATGACACCAGGAAATAGGTTAGAGCAGCAGTTCTCAACCTCTCAATTTGTAGCAATGAGAATACATAATGCATATCAGGTATTTATATTCCGAATCATAACTGTAGCAAAATGACAGTTTTGAAGTAGCCACCAAAATAATTTTTTGGTTTGGGGTCACCGCAACATGAGGAACTGTATTGCGGGGTCACGACATTAGAAAGGTTGAGAACCACTAGGTTAGAGGGAAATAGGATTCTCACTCCTTCATCCCACCCCACTTCCTGTCTCCTCCTCAGTTGGTCCTAACTGCTCTTCTCAATGTGGTGGGTACTTAGAAATTTCTAAAGACTACTCTTGCACTGTGACTCTTTCTGAATGGGGTTTATTCTTAAAGAAGGAAAGTTGGGGATGGTGGGAGAAGGGAAGAGGGAATTTGTGGTCTCCCTAATCTACTATGAAATTCAATACAAGGAAATAAAGTTGATTTGTCTCAGAGGGGATATTGTTGATAAATTGAAAAGAATCTTCAGAGCTATGCTCCAATCTTTTCAGTGTTAAATCACTAGCCAGGAATCCAGAAAAGTTGACTACTAGCTCCTTCTCCAAGGTTCAAGAAAGAAGAAGTGACCAGTTTCAGATGCTGGCTTTCTTAATTGACTCCCTGGCCAGATTCTTCTTTAGAATCTTCAGTCCTTCTTTCCTTGATTGATAGTTCCTTCAAGCTTCCATTTCCTTGCATTTGCTTACCACTCTCACTGATGCTGTAATCTCTTCTTCACACTGGCTCTCTATCCACTGAGGTACCTCACTGCCCCTCCTTTCAATAACTCTTGAATGGCCCACTCAAGAAAATCTCATTTCATTCTAATATTGAAACTACTAGATGACTGGTCTGAGTCATGCCTAATCCAGAATAGGTGAAAGGACAATATAATTAATAAATTCGACAATCGTCATTTGAATCTCAAACTTGGAAAATGATCTTAGAGTTCAGCCAGTCATCTTTTCGTTCAGTTGTTTTTCAATTGTGTTCCACCCTTTATGATCCCATTTGGGATTTTCCTGGACCTCTTCCTATTGGAGAGGTTTGCTATTTCCTTCTCCTGCTCATTTTACAGATGAGGAAACTAAGGCAAATAGGGTTAAAGCTTACCTAGTATCACACAACTAATAAGGGTTTTGAATACAGATTTAAACTCAGGAAGATGAGTCTTCCTGACTCCAGGCCCAGCACTCCATGCATTGTACCATGTAGCTACCCTAATCCATACCTAAACAAAAATCCTCTCTAAGATTTACCCAACAAATGGTCATCTACCTTTTGATTAAAGACATCCAATGTCATGTAGACTACAACTTCCTTAAACAACCTATTCCACTTTTTGGACAGTTTTGATTGTTGGCAAGTTTTTCCTTACCTCAAGACTAAATATAACTTCCCCTCTTGTCTATGCACAAAATAGCCCCCCTCCCCCAGCTAAGCTGTGAATATAGAGTCATCAGGGACCATTTTACCATTATTTTTATATCTCGGGTGCCCAGCCCAGTCCCCAAGACATAGGTGATTAACAAGTTCTTGTTCTCTGATTTTTTATTGGCTTACTGGGTTGAAATTTCACTCAGTGGTCCTGACTTGACCCTCTGGGCCCCAGAAGAATAAATCCATTCCCTATTCCATATGACAATCCTTCAAATATTTGAAGATAGTTATCATGTCCTCCCTCTAAGTAGTTGTTTCAAGCTAAACATCTCCATTTCTGTCAACCAATTCATGTGTAACCTGAATTTGAGAGTCCATATGACCCCATTTGCCCTTGTTCAGATACTTCTCAGTTTATCAATATCCTCATGATCCGAATGAAACACAATGGATGAATAAAATAAACTCAACCAAAAGTTGAAAAATATGATTCAGAGACAATATAATATAAAGAACATTGGACTGGATTTTGAGATCTTGGGATTTCAGTTTTTGCTCTACAAATGACTAGCTATGTGAACTTAGGCAAGTCACAACCTCTATTCATCTCAGTTTCTTTACCAATAAAATAAACGAGATAGACTAGAATGATGTTCATGCTCATGTAAATGCACACACACACACATACACACACCTGTATAATGTATACTTTCTTTTATATATATATCCTTACATTCCATCTTAGAATCAATACTGTATATTGGTTCCAAGGCAGAAGAGTGGTAAGGGCTAGGCAATGGGGTTTAGTAACTTGCCCAGGGTCACACAGCTAGGACGTGTCTGAGGCCAGATTTGAACCCAGGACCTCCCATCTCTACGTTGTGTTTTTCACCATCCTCCTCAGGGGGGAATGTGTAATTATCCTATAATACAAAGTTTAAATTCTTTTGAGAGAAATTTAAGGATAAGAAACATGCTACCTCTCCAAATCCAGAAAGTGAACTGTTTGGAGAAGGTGCCATGAAGATGCCTGCACAGACCACACTCTGTACCAGAAGATCCAGAGTGAATTTAGGAATGTGGTGATTTGAACTGTGTGGGGTTGAATGCATTTGTTTTTGTATGTATATTCTTATGCCAAAGGGCACTGCCCCCTAATTGGCTTTTTGTCAATGTGCCTAACAATCATTGGTTTGTTCTTTATCCCTTTTATCCCCAAATTATTATAATTTAAAGATTGATTATGTTAAATGATCAATTGGGGAGACTAGTCTCTAGTCTCCCCAAATGATCATCAGGTTGGAATGTGTAATTGGAAATCTGTTACCCTAAAAACTGCATTTCCCAGGAGCCCATTGACTTCCTATGTTACGTACTTCCTGTAGACAGGGGATAAATTCAGTGGGGTTCCTGGTCTCATGCTCTTTTGCTTCCTGGGTTGTGACTGTGGTGGTAAGCAGAGTTTTTTAAAAGGTAAATTAGTCATGGGCATGTGGTTTTCATTTTGTTACTTTTTTATTCCTTTATTTCTAATGATCATTAATAAATCTCTTAAAATATAATAATATTTTAAATTATTTAAATTAATTTTAATTTTTACAAGTCCTGGCTCTCAATTCACTGAGCCACCTAGCTACCCCCTAATATATACTCTCTTGCTCTAACCTTGCATGATTCTAAATCCTAAATCTGATTAGATTTTGTATTACATTGCTAAATACCAATTTTTTTTTAATCTAGATTTGGGGACAACTGTGAATTGAAGTACAGAAACTGCTGCACTGAGAGCTAGGGCCTCTTGGTAGAATCACATAAAGACCCTTTAGGGAACTGGAACAAGTAGTCTTAGATTATATTGAGCAGAGAACTTCCTGCTCACGTAGTTGACTGACTTTTTTCTGTTTTCATGGAACATGAAATAAATTTGCAAGAAAAAGAAGGCAGGCAGAGAAAATATTCCGTCCATGGCTGTGTTTTGTGACAGAAGTGGGACTAGAGAGTTGGCAATGCAGTGGGCCTGAGAGCATCCCATGGGTGCAAAAGGACTGTTATTCATTACTGAATGTGGACTGTAGCCTGAAGGAATGATTCTCTAGAGAAAATGTGGTCAAAAGAACATATTATTAATGAACTGCAACTGGTCTGGGATTATCTCTTGCTATTGACTCATATTTCCCCATTAAATAAGATACTATAGGATATATGTGTATACTTTTCAGCTAGTTCAAAATGACCTTTTTTATGTCTGATATATATGTTTGGCATGAGCCATCTTGAAGTATGAATTTCAGACACTTGTTCTTCATTTTGAATCTGAATCTCATTGGTGGGTCAATAGACAGAGCAGAAGTCCTTAAAGATTTGAATTCAAATTTGGCCCCAGATAGTTGCCAGCTGTGTGACCCCAGGCAAAGTTACTTAACCTTTGTCTTCCTCAGTTTCCTTAACTGTAAAGGGGGATAATATTAGCATCTACCTCCCCAGGTTTTCATGAGGATCAGATGAGATATGTGAAAAGTGCTTAGCACAGTGTTCTTGTTTTCTTCTTTCCTTAACAGAAACTATCCAAAAATCTGGTTCCCAGTATTTGGTTGAGTTCTAGGGACAAAGCAAGATAGTTATTTCTTTGTTGTGGCAAGTTCTCAGTAATCTGCTGTCCAAAGGAGGAAAATATTTACTGTATCAGTGGCCAAAAAGGAATTCTTTTCTGCATGGCTTCCGTCTGCCTGCCATCATTTAGAGAACAATGCACCGCACTTCATCATGTTAGAAGAGAGAAAAGCCCAAACAGCTAAATGGGGAGCCAGGGAGAACTGCCAATAGCACGAGGTGCTACGTTTACTTTAAAACAGCAAGAAAATGATTGGGGCTGTAAGATACCATGGGAGAGACAGTAAACCATAGCCCAGATGAGTGGCTGTTAAGTTTACTTTGAGTTCTAATCCTAAATAAATACATAAACAAATAAATTGTGCTTGTATGAGGGAGGGAAGAAAGGCACCAGAGAGAGAGAGACAAAGACAGAGAGATGGAGAGAGAGAGAGAGATAGAGTGAGGAGAGAAGAGCAAGGGGGGGAGAGAGAAGAAGAAGAAGAAGAAGAAGAGAGAGAGAGAGAAGGGAGAGAGAAGAAGGGAGGGAGAGACAGATAGATAAATAGACCGACAGACAAAGTGAGAAAAGCAGAGAAGAGAGAGGAGAAAAAAGATACAAAGTTCTGTAGATTTAAAAAAGGATGACTTGTTTGTATTAGAAAATATATCTGTACATATCTGTGGATTTATATGGGATGTTTTTGCTTCTTTGCTAAATAGTCAGTAGTGTTGTGTTTTGTTTGTTTGTTTTGACAATTTGCTGCATATCTAATCTGTGTGAGAGGCCTTTATTTTCAGCCTTCATGCCCCTAGAGTTATACGTATATAAATAATAGTCACCAATGAGATAATATAAATTAAGAGTGGTCCTAACTTCTTCTAGAAGAAGAGAGTCAGCTCTCTCAGGGTAACTGATAGACAAAGAATGCTATAGTAGGAGGAATATTTATAAGAACCCTCCACCATGTGGTCTGAGATAATTCTTTCTTTAAAAGATATTGAAACCAGGGGGCGGCTAGGTGGCTCAGTGGGTTGAGAGCCAGACCCAGAGATAGGAGGTTCTGGGTTCAAATCTGGCCTCAGATTCTTCCTAGCTGTGTGCTCCTGGGCAAGTCATGACCTCCATTGCCTGGCCCTTACTGTACTTTTCCTTGGAACCAATTCACAGTTTTGATTCTAAGATGGAAGGTAAGTATATATCATTATATATATATATATATATATAAGGTAAGTATACATATATATATATATATATATATATATATATATATATTTCTTAAGACTTAATTGGCTCAGTAAACTATAGGCTCAAGCCACTGATGTTCCTTCTGAGTCACCCATTTCAATAAGCCATTTGATATTCCAGCCTTTCCCTGTTGCTTGACAAGGAGACTACCATGGACAATTAAAGGAGAGAAGCACTGTGTGGTTGTAACTCTTACTATTCTTATGGAATATATTCCTTTACCATGATTAAATCAATCTCTTTTTGTTAACTGTTAGCTGTATTATAAGTGCCCTATTTCATTCCCTTCTCAAATTAAACTATCAGGGGGCTAACTTTGTTAGCCCTGACCTGGAATAAATGTCTTATTAATAACAGTACTAAAAAGGCTTTGCTTTGGGGTGTGAGGCAGTGACCAATCAAACTTTTCCTTTAAAAACTGCAAAGTGTGGTGAGGAAATTTCTAAAGTTAGGAATAGATTTGCACGAGGATTTTAGTGTCCTTCCTATGCCAGGAAAATTCTGAAAAAAAAAAAAAGAATGGCAAACCTTCTTGCTATTTAAGTAGAAACAATATCAGTATTAATGTATAAATATTTGCCCAAGAAGAAACTGCCCTTCTTGGGACTATTAGCCCAGAAAAAGCAAAATGGGTGGAATATTTTTGAGGTAAAAGGGTGGATAAGATGGATGGAAGGAGGACCTGAAATTAAAGATAGCACTCCTATATTCTCTTTATTGTCATATCCCATCAATATAAGCACAGAATGATAAGAAGAATGGTAGACATTTATATTGCTCATCAAAGCTTACAAAGCACTTGAAATATATCATTTGTACAAATATGTTTTAAACATATATTATATATGATATATGTGTATACACAAATATATTTGATTTCCCCAGCAACCCTGTGAGGTAAGTGCTTTCTAAAAAACCCTGTTTTACCGATGGAACAGAAGGGGCAGCTAGATGATGCCGTAGATAGAATGTTGTGCCTGAAACCAGGAAAACGTGTCTTTCCAAGTTCAGATTAAGGCTCAGATGGTTACTAGCTGTGTGATCCTGAACAAGTCACTTCACCCTGTTTGCTTCAGTTGCTTCATTTGTAAAATGAACTGGAGAAGGAAATCGAAACCAGTCCAGTGTCTTTGCCAAGAAATGGGGACAGGAAGAGTTGGACACGACTGAAATGACTGAACAACAAGTGATGAGGAAATGAAGAGGTGAAGTAACTTGCTTTGAGTCACACAGCTGATAAATTGAGGAGATAATTAAACTCAGATTTCCTCAACTCCAAGACCAATGGTGCTACCTACTGATATTTTAGCTGGAATGCCCCTCTTTGGGGGGGGGGAGCAGTATTGGAGTTTTAGTGCAAGGAGGAACATTCAAGTCGTATGGGCCAATCCTCCCATTTTATAGGTGGGCAAAATGAGACCCCAAAGTTGTGTCCCATGGAAAGTTGCACAACTGATAGAACTGGGCTTCTAACCTAGAGCCTATGACTCCAATGTCAGGGCTTCTTCTACTTTTCCCATATCAGGAAGTCTAGGTTGACGTCTAGACACTGACACTTATTTGTTCTCAATTTCCTCAACTATAAAATAGGGATTATCCATTTACAAAATAGGATTGCTGTAAGGAAAGAGCTGCAAATCTTGGAGTGTTATATAAATGTGAGCTTTTAGGTGTTGTCCCGGAAAAAATTAGGCTTGGCCCCTGTAGGCCAAGCTATTTGACACTTGAAGGGAAGAAACTGCTTGGGTCAGACAAGGAGAATCAGAGGGTCATTTTAGTCAGCAGGTCAAAGGTCAATACAGAGCAGCGAAGATTAGATAGTCTAAGCTGAGTCAGAGTAGGCAAACTAGAACAGGGACTGAGATAAGCACAAAAAAGTCAAGAAGAGCCAAGTTTGGAAAACTCAGACACATATTCAGGGAGAAGAGCTCAAAGTGTTCCAAGGAACTATACCATCTTTGCTCAACAGACATCTTTATTAATCCTAGTCAGCATGGCAGCAACTTAAAAAAAAAGAATCGTTCATTTTATTTTTCCTTTATTACATGTGAAAACAATTTTTAACATTCATTTTTTGAGGTGTTGAGTTCCAAATTTTCTCCTTTCTCCTGACCCTCCCTCTCTGTCTGCCTCCCTCCCCTTTCCCTTCTCTGAAATGATAAGCAATCTGAAATAGATTTTACATGTGTAATTATGTAAGACAATTTCCATATTAGTCATTTTGTGGAAGAAGCCTCAAATTAAAAAAAAAAGAAGAAGAAGAAATAAAATGAAATGTTTCGGCCTGCAGTTGGACTTCATCAGTTAGTTCTTTCTTGGAGGGCAGATAACATTTTTCATCAAGAATCTCTGGGATTGTCTCAGATAACTGCATTGTTGAGAATAACTAAGTCATTCACAGTTGTTCATCAAGAAATATTGCTGTCCCTGGGTACAGTGTTCTTCTCGTTATGCTTACTTCACCTTCTATCAGTTCATGTAAGTCTTTCCGGACTTTTCTGAAAACATCCTGCTCATTGTTTCCTACAGAACACTGGTATTCCATCATTATCACATACCACAGCTTGTTCAACCATTCCCCCATCGACGGACAACCCTTCAATATCCAATTCTTTGCTACCACAAAAAAGGTAGCAACATTTGCTGCTTAAAGGGGGTTGAGCTGTTTGAATCAGGGAGTTTTATACATGCCAGACCTCCTCTTCCCAAGCATAGGAACTTATCCAAGGTTACATGACTAATAAGTATGTGAGACTGGAACCAAATGCAGGTTCTTCCGACTATAGGCCAAGATCTCTTCCTATCTTATACAGTGTTATTGTTCAGTCTTTTCACACATGTCAGGCTTCTTGTGACCCCATTTTAGAGTTTTCTTGGCAAAGTAACTGGGGTGATTTGCTATTTCCTCCTCCAGCTCATTTTACAGATGAGGAAACTGAGTTCAAACGTGGCTTTACATAATTCCTAGCTGGGCAAGACATTTAACCCCAATTCCTAACCTTTACAGCTCTTCTGTCTTGTATCTGATATATAGTATAATTTATAAACAGAAGGAAGGGTTAAAAAAGAAAAGAAAAGATACTTTCTGATTCCAAGCCCAGTGCTCTATTCACCGAGTTACTTTGCTAGCCCACCTTATACAGTAAGGACCCCAATTTGACTAGAACTGAGGGTTTGTGTAAGGTTAGAGAGTGAGATTTAGTATGACCCTGTGACTATGTACATGGTAGGTTATCAAAATTCTGGAATGGAGTAAAATGCACAAGGGTCCTCAGGAACTAAGCCCCCTCCGTTGAGATAGGTGGGAAGATCCTTACTTCTAGGAAAAGGAACAATCTGATTCTCAAGTTGATGAGTCGGCCATATTTCAAGATCAGTTTTTTTTAAATGAAATTTTAGGGTGGGGAGAAAAGAAGGGAAGTAGGGTTTTTTTGGGGGAAACTAATTAAATATTAAATATTCTTTTTAATTATGAAAATTCCAATTCATTTAGACTCCAATTCATTTAAATTCAATGGAATTTGTATGTATATATATATATGTATATATATGATTGGGTATAAACCAACACAATACTACATTTATTTATCAACCTCTGATCTTTTGTTTGATCTCCTATTTTAACACCCCTTGATGTTTCCTTCCACTTCCCTTCACTATTCACTGTCCTGGTGAGTGACCTTACATAGTCCTAGAGCCTACTTTTGGATTGACTGCACTGCCTGGAAATGCAGATCCACTGAGGCATCTCCCTTTCCCAGGCTGAGATCTGAACAGTGCTGCTCTTTAATGGAAAAAAAAAAGAAAAACAACTGGAGAAAATGTTTGCATTTCAGGTTGACTGAAACCTTTCAAATCCAAATTAAGAGTTTCAGTTAAATTGACACTGTGTCTATTCTAGGATGAATTCACATAACTCTCCCAACCCAAACCACATTAGCACAATAATCATTTCATTGGAAGGAACCAATCATGAGGAGAGATTAGTATAAGGCCTCCCTCTGACCAATTTACTAAAAAGGAAAGAAATGATTATTTCTTTTAAGTCTAAGGTCCCCAAATCTCTAAGTAGCAGCAGCAGCACCAACAACAAACAATCACTTCTCACAGCTCAGAGTTAAACAGAAAAGCCAGAAACACAAGCCTGAATCTTAACTTTTCCCCAGTCCTAATTTAGGATGCATTAAACAAAGCCTCATACATGGTTTGGAGATTCTGGCTTCCTCCTCCCTCTTCCTTCTTCCTTCTCCCCAGGCTTTTATACTTTGGAAATTTTTAAATCATATTTCACCTTCTCTATTTCTTGACACATTTTTATCATTTCTGAATCCATCTTGGTAAGTTTGACTTTCAACGTCTTCTTAAAGCTAATAAGGCACAGGTGGAGAAGGAAGATACTCCTTTCTGGGGGAGAGGGGAGGTAAGAAAAAGATGCCCCTCCCCTAGGTTCTAGTGTGGGACCATCCTGTATAGTAATACCACCGTGATTGGTTTGTGTAGTCCTAAAAGGAGATTATGAGACCTGGATCAAGAAGAGAAAGCAATTAGCATTACTAGTATTGAGAGATGATATGGTCTTTTGTCTGGTCATTTCTGAATCCTTTTGATCCCATTTTTTGGGTTTTCTTTTTTTTTTCTAAACCCTTACCTTCCCTCTTGGAGTCAATACTGTGTATTGGCTCCAAGGCAGAAGAGTGGTAAGGGCTAGGCAATGGAGGTCAAGTGACTTGCCCAGGGTCACACAGCTGGGAAGTGTCTGAGGCCAGATTTGAACCTAGGACCTCCTGTCTCTAGGGCTAGTTCTCAATCCACTGAGCTACCCAGCTGCCCCCTATTTTGGGGTTTTCTTGACAAAGATACGGCAGAGGCTTGCCATTTCCTTCTCCAGCCCATTTTACAGATGAGGAAATGAAAAGAAACAGGATTAAGTAACTTGCTCAAGGTCACACAGCTGGTAACTGTCTGAGGCTGGATTTGAACTTAGGAATAGTAAGGCTTCCTGATTCGAAGTCTAGGGCTTTATCCACTGTGCCACCTAGCTGATCCATAAAAGTATTTCTGGTTCTGAAATTTATGAACTGAAATGACCTTGGGCAATTGACCTAACCTCTTTGAGCCTCAGTTTTCCCAGTTGGAAAGTGAGAGGGTAGGACTAGGTGAGTTCTAAATTTCCTTCCATTTCTAAATCTGTGATAATATTATTATTATTAATTTTTTTGTATGCAGAGTTGACTGACTTTCTCAGGGCCATAGTGCTGGTAAGTGTCTGAAAGCGGATTTAAACTCAGGAAGTTGAGTATTCCTGACTCCAGGCCCCACACTCGATCCACTGTGCCATTTCATTGACCCTATATCTGTGGCATTCTGAGTCTCCTAAGCAGGGTCAGAAAACTATAATCTGAGGACCAAGTCCTGCCCTCTACCTATTTTTAATAGCCAGCAAACTAAGACTGATTTTTACATTTTAAAAATACTTATTTAAATATAATTATTTTTAAATATAAAAAGCCATTCTTAGTACCACCACCCTGGGATATAAATAGGCAGTATAGTTTTCAGAGCATCACTTGCAGCATTCCTGAACCTTTACCTAACCAAGCACACTTTTTGTTCTTTTTCCCAAGGACCTGGGCCCATTTCCATAGCAGCTCCCTGAGGCCCATATCATTTGAAATACAGGTTCAAGGAATGAGCTGTTCTCTAATAATGTGGAAGAATCTAAGAGAGGGGTATAGGGAAAATCTAAACAACAGCATTTGAAATGAGAGGATCTGGGCTTAAATATTTGTGGTGTCACCGTGGAACATTGAATAAGTTGATTCATCTTTCTGGACCTGATTTTCATCACCTATAAAAAATAGAGCGGTAGACTAGATCCGTGCCCATAAACTTAACTTAAACGTGTCTATAAATAGTTATAATTTTAGTTAAAGTTATTGTATGCCCGTACAACATTCTGAGGAGTTCATAGGCTTCACCAACCTTCCAAGGAAGGGAGTCTATGACACACACACAAAGTTAAGAACCCTTGGACTAGCTGTAATCTACGGTTCTAAACCCTGGTACTCCATGTCCTTTTGTTGCCAAAGAGAGAATTTCAATAGTCTCATTTCCCCAGAGTACCAAGTTTGCCCTTACTTTTTGTACTTATGATGAAATAATTATTTAATAAAGAAAATATTTAAATAAATAAAATAATAAATATTTAAATAAATATTTAAATAAAATAAAAACATTTAAATAAATAAAAATGGATTGACTGATGGTTTGATTGACTTGGTTGACTGATTGACTGAAGATGGTGTTTAGACATTAACCACTAAAGTTAGTGGGGAAGCTCCGATAGAGTCCCAGGCTGAACCATCAGAAAGACTCATCTTCCTCAATTCAAGTCTAGCCTCAGATACTAGCTGAGGGCCCCTGGGCAAGATATTTCATCCTTTTTGCCTCCATTTCTTCATGAGCTAAAGAAGGAGATGATAAGCCACTCCAGTATCCTTACCAGGGAAATCCCAAATGGGATCACAAAGAATTGAACACAACTGAACAACAACAAAGTTAATTGGTTTGTTGTTTTTTTCCTGGAGGATGGTAAAGTAATACTAATTTCCTGAAAACTAGTTTCCTAGGAGGGGTGACCAGCTATAGAACTAAAGAGTTCTCTGAAGTAGCATCCATGTATGTGACGGACAAATTACTGACCCAGTCCAGATGCATTTACAAGGATGTCTAGTGCTTTAAAAATACTTTTCTTCGTGGCATTATGGGTTTACTGGTTCCACGTGAAGATCTATAAAAGAGGCCACAGTGAATCTGTTTCTGACCCAATGGAAAGCAAAAAAGTCAATTTTGTGAGGAATCTTTCACTCTGAGATTTTCTTTGCTTTCTCCATGCCCTGGGGAAATAGCAGTCATAGAACTTTTAGCATAACATCATTCTCAGATAAGATTTCTAGAAACATGAACTAAGGCAGAATCATAGGCAGGCTTCTAGAATTTCCTGATGCCTATCTATGGCCCAGATTTTCCAGGAAAAATACATAAGCATTTATTAAACACCTACCATTGCCAGGCTCTGGGGATACAATTAATAAAAAGATAGGCAGTTCTTGCCCTTAAGGAATTTACAGCCTAAAGGAGGGAGACAGCACAGAAAAGGAGACAAGAAAGGGATAAGCAAGACAGGAAGGAGCCACCTGGAGAAGGTGTATCTTATACCATAGAGTTAAAACCAGGCAGGGCAACAGATGCAAAGTGGAATGAGCTGAGTCCATGTTCTGCCTTCTATAAAGGAAGGGATTGAGAGGAGTTTGGTACTCCATCCTCCAAGCCTCCATTGGTCAAGAGATTAAAGACTGAGGGAGGATGTGTCAAGCCAGCCTTGAGTTAGTATCATGGTGGTGAGTTTAGGAGTGATGAGGTTATCCTAGGAGTAGCATCTTGTTGTGTGGACTTGAAACCAGGTAGGGTAGCAAATGCAATTTCTTAGGCTATGGTATACTAAATTTAGGACCCACTTTGACTTGAGGGAAACAAGAAATCTTCCCCCCACCCCTCCCAGATTTTCTTCAGGTGTATACACTAATATTTGAAGCCGCTTGGATAATCATTTTACAATTGGAAGTGAGAGGGAGACAAATGTGCCCAGCAAAGTTGGTTTGTTTTTTCAGGTAAAGGTGGCTAAATTCTGTCTTAAGAGTACAGCTTATTTAGGGATGGGAAGACTGGAAAAGAGGCTGTTAGATTCCTAGAGGTGTATAAGGGAGTTTCCATAAGAGAAAGAGAAAAGAGAAGCTAATAACTAACTTCCAAGTAAAAAGAGGACTTACTCTCTATGGCAACAGGAAGGAAGGAGATAAGCAGTTATTAAGTATCTCCTTCATGCCAGGTACTGTGCTAATCACTTGATAAATATTATCTCTTTTATCCTCACAGCAACCCTGGGAGACTTGCTATCATTATCCCCATTTTACTGTTGAGAAAACTGAGGCAAACAGAGGTTAAATGACTTGCTGCTCAGAGTCACATAACATGCCCAAAGCTGGATTTGGACTTGAGTCTTTCTGATTCTAGCTCCATTGCTCTACGCACTATTATTTACAGCTACCTCTAAA
This sequence comes from Monodelphis domestica, assembly GCF_027887165.1. Classification (NCBI taxonomy): domain Eukaryota; kingdom Metazoa; phylum Chordata; class Mammalia; order Didelphimorphia; family Didelphidae; genus Monodelphis; species Monodelphis domestica. Next base: position 73,939,908 of record NC_077230.1, read on the forward strand.
ATCTTGCTTGCCATTTAGTACTTATATAACTTTAGGCAAGTCATTTAAGCTGTCTAAGCCTAGTTTCCTCACCAATAAAATGAGGGGGTTACAGTGGAATTGCGCATCGGCTATGGGGTTGGGGGGGAAGAGGGGAGGGAAAGAACATGAATCATGTAACCATGGAAAAATATTCCAAATTAATTAATTAAATAAAAATTTAAATAAAAATAATAAAATAAAATGAAGGGATTGGATTAGATGTGTTCTAAGTTCTCTTCCAGCTCTAGGATGCTATGATTTCTGTGTGTGGAATGGTGGCCCTTCTAGCCCTATTCAGCCCACATTGCTAATTCCTTCCATTCTTCAGAGTCCGGCTCTCAAGGCAGCTCCATGATACCTTTCCTGGAGTTTCTGGCCCAAGAGCCCTTCCTCCTCAAGTATCTCACAGCATTCTGCTTGGACCTCTCCTTTACACACCTCTCAAGCTGGCCTTTGTATCAGTCCTTTGTGTGTTTGCTCTCCCTCTCCCAGAAGCTTCTTGAGATCAGGACCTGGTATTATTTCTTCTTTCCAAGCCCGATGCCTTGGGCAGGGTAAATGCTTAATAAGTGTTTGCCAGTTTGAATTGAAACAAGGGGGAGGACTTTGCTGAACTTGCAGTTCTGCCTATGGTGTTGTATACTGTATATTATAATTAAGGATGATTCAAAGGAAATGGTTTTCTCAGAAATGACAACCCTGACCTGGCCCTGCAAAATTAAATTGGTTTGCCTGTTCTTTCGCTTCATCGTTTTCCTGTGGTTTCTTAGCCTTTCTGATGAGGTCCAAGTTTGCATGTAGTAATATTGTCATCATAGGAAATCCATTCTTTCCTTATTATTCCTGGCCCAAGAAGAACCTGGGATTGATGTTTTGTTAGAAAATCCATTGAAGAGAGGCAACATAGGAGACCTCACTAGAGACTAGGAGGAAGGACTCCCATGGTCTATTGGTTCAGTTTGGTACATCAGACCTTTTATAATTATCTTACTTGTACAAGCCTTAGTTGGCCCCAAAATATCTGTCCACCAACCACATTCCTGACAAAAGCTGATACTAAAACCAACTAAGGTAGATGCAAGATAGCTTACTACATCTCCTAATCACACTGCCTTTTTCTCCAGGGCATCCAAGTATTGACCAAGCCAAACTCTACTCTCCCTAGCTTTTTGAGTTCTCTCAGTCTAGTTTCTCTTCAAGGAGAGTATCATAGGAATTTCCTCTGCCCCTACCCCTCCTCTGTCCCCAATAACATCACCCCAACTTCTCAAGGGGTTTGAAGAATACTTACCCTCAAGTGGTTTCCTCAAGGACAGAACACTTTTCTGCTTTAGAGATTACAGTGGGGATGGGGGACATCAAAATAACAGATAGTCTTTGTTCCACCACTTCTGTGATATTACACTTTTCCCTGTAGCCTCACTCGACCTGTTTTCTCATCGTGATGGTAGGGAGTATGTCTGAACTGGGACATTTCCCACATGGCTTCAGTACCAGCACAAACAGAATTGAAAGGTTAGGCAGAAGAAGGAGGTATATAGCAAAGAGGTAAATTTGAGGATGAGAGAGAGAAAAGGTCAGTAAGGAGGAAGATAATGGCTGAATGGTGTTGACTTGCAAACAGGGAGGGTTCTATTCTCCTCACTCTCCTGGAACCCACCAGCCTTCTTACTTTCTCAGTTTTCTATGTGGGAAGAATTGAGATGAAGAGATCTGGAGTTGCTGGGACTCTGGAGGAAGAACCTGAGAGGTTTTGTATTCAGGAAAGCAACCAAAACTCCCTCAAGCATATCCCCAATCCTGCATTGTTAGCCCTTGTGCATATCAGAGATGATCTCCCACTTCTATGTGGGGTATATACAAAGGTTATTCCATTTTGTCATTTTAAAAAATCTTTACTAAGACTTGTTCATTACTAAGCATTGGTTTCAAGGCAGAAGAGTAGTAAGGGCTAGGCAATGGGATTTAAGGACTTGCCTAGGGTCACACAATTAGGAAGTATCTGAGATCATATTTGAACCCAGGATCTCCCATCTCCTAGCTTGGCTCTCTGTCCATTGAGACACTAGCTGCCCCCATTTTATCTTGTTTCAAATAAAGCTCTGAACCTCTAGGAGTTTGCTATCCTTGAACTTGAGAGGGATTAAAGAGTAGAAAGAGATCAAGATGGGCAAGGAGGCAGAGAAAAAGGTAAAAGAGTCCTTGATCTCTGGGATTTTATGAAATGGCTTGCTTGGAGCCATGGCTGTTGGAACTATTGACTGACATTGTATTGCCTTGATATCACAATGCTTGCTATTTTGAGAAAATTCTTTTTCTTAACTATAGGTGAGGAAATTGAGAGAACTGAGGGGATTAGAAGTGGCTAATTGTGGAAATTAAAGGAACTACACTGACTCAATCTCGTGGCTTGATTCTATGCATGGTAAAATAGTTATTTATGTTGGATTACTTTGAAGAATCTATTTTCCAAAACACTAAGAAGCAGAATGGATTTGCTTGGTCACTCAAGGAACCTTTTTCTTTTCTTCATTACAGTTATTGTTATTGGAAGGAGTCGGGGTGGGGGTGAGGTGGGGGGTGTCCCCTCCTGGCTTCCCACCAGCATCCCCATCACTGTCTTTACCATTAGTCCTGTAAAACCTTCTCTCACTTCAGAAGGCTCGATGAAGTTCCCAGTCACAGCAGTGTCATATTTCTTGGCCTCTGCAAACTCTTGGGGTACTTTCCTTTACTGTCTGCAGACTTTAGGTGCTGAGGTTCATTTTTTAAAGCAATTCAGACATTTGCAGGCAATGGAGTCTAACATTTCATTTGCATTGGGGTATTGTGGGAGTTTCCCAGCCTGGGCTCCATGAGAGCTCAGGGAGAATCTTATTTACCTTGAGGTCTGCATGACTGGAAGGGGGTCCAAAAATGAGTAGCCAACTTGAAAAGAAATGTATTTATTTATTAGCACCCTAGGAAGACTGTTTGGACTGGTAGAAGCTTCAACTTCTTAGGCTACAGATTGGTTTACTGGCAGAAAGGAAATGAGGGTTTAATGTGAAAGCTTCAATCACAGGAGCTGATAAGGAGCAGGAGACACCTTCCTGTGGGAAGCTGCGTTTCTCTGCAGTCCACCCTAAAAGAGGGAAGTCCTTCTTCTACACAGAAGCAGTCTGAGTCATCTGGTTATTACCAGGAAGGAAGGAAATAAAGAATCCCCTGAGGATCTCTAGTGACACAATCCCATAGCTCGGTTTCAAAGGTTTACGTGGGGAGATGTTTCCCCCAAAATCATAGCCTCCACAGGAGTTAGTTTCCCTAGAATGCATCAAAGGTTATCAAGTTTCTATCTTAAGTCATTTTAGGAAGATCTGAGCAGAGCACATGAAGAAAATGAGCATCACAAATGCCTCCTTTGGTCCATGGCATTTCATCGTTGAGTTGAAGACCTTTTAAAGTATTTCAATTTCCACCTTTACGAAAATAAAAAATGATGTTATTAACAAAGCTACACGTCATAATAGGATGCTTGAGTTGGGCTAATTTAATTAGATGGGGTTTTCCTCTTTGGTACTGTGGCTAAAATGGAGTTAGACGCTATTGGGCAGATGGGGTATCTTGAAGGATCATGATGTTGGAATAAAAGTTAAGTTTTCCCTAGCAAAGTCTTGTATCTGTGCTGAAATTTTTTTTATTAGCATATAATTCAGCACTTTTTTTTTTACAAAATATTGTTGTTTTGTGGTTTGGTATGTTCAACTTTCTGTGACCTTAATTGGGGTTTTCTTGGTAGAGACACTGGAGTGGTTGGCCATTTCCTTCTCCAGCTCATTTTATAGATGAGGAAACTGAGGCAAAAATGGTTAAGTGACTTGCCTGGGGTCACACAGCTGGTAAGTGTCTGAGGCCATATTGAATTAACAAAGATGAGTCTTCCTGACTCCTGGCCTGGCACTCTATCTACTGCACCACCCAGCTGCTCTCCTCTCTTTTAATATTTTGCATGGTTAAGTACTTGGCACAGTGTCCGGCACATAACACTTAATAAGGCTAACTACAGTGACAAAAACACTGACTTTAGCATCAGAACTAGTTTTGAATCCTGTCTCTGACATATCTTCATCTCAATTTCCTTCTCTGGGTCTCAGTTTTCTCATCTGTAAAATAATAAATAAATTTAATTTTAAAACAAAAAGCAAAAAAAAGAAAATTTCTTTGAAAATTCCAAAAGGCAAAAATAAAATAACAGGTTTTGGATTAGATAGCTTTTCTAGTTCTAGATAGAAAGGTGATCTTATGAATGCGCAATCTGGATTTGGATTTATTTTCAAATCTGAGTTGTGCCTCTTTCTACCTGTTTCCTTGGGTGAGTCACTTTATCTACATAGACCTCCATCTCCTTAAGGTCAAAATGAAGGGGCTAAAGGTCATCTAGGAGATGTATATCTCAGTGTATAGAGAGCCAGGCCTGGAGATAAGAGATCCTGGGTTCAAATTTGGCCTCAGATACTTCTAGCTGTGTGACCCTGGGTAAGGCATTTAACTCCAACTATCTAGCCCTTGCCATTTTTCTGCCTTGGAATTGGTACTTAGTATAGATTCCAACTCAGAAATGAAGGGTTTAAAAAAGGGTGTGTGGCTGGACTTTAGATGGCCTCTATGATGCTCTGCAGGGCAGCTAGGTAGCAGAGTGGATAGAGTGTTGGGTCTGGCAGAGTCAAGAAAGTTCAAATATGTTCAGAGTTCAAATATGGCTTTAGACAATTAGTTCTATCACCCTAGACAAGTTGCTTAACTCTGTTTGCCTCAGTTTTCCTATCTGTAAAATGAGCTGGAGAAGGAAGTGGACACTACTTTTAGTATCTTGGCCAAGAAAACCCCAAATGGGGTCACAAGGACTCAGACTTGACTAAAAAAGACTAAACAATAACATGGTACATTATATCTCTAAATCTGTGATCCCGTAATCATAAGAAAGTGACATATAGTCGAGAACAACCAGTTAAGAAATACAGACATAGGGATATTGGGAATAGGTTTTATCATTACTTTTAATTGTTAATAATCAGTATTTAACTGTACTCCATTTTTCAATTATTGGGCCTAAGAAGCAACATTCACTCCCATTCTTCCTGCAGCCCATTAGCACCAGAAAACTGGCTGTGCTTCAAGGCTTAGTCTAGATTTGAGTTCAAGGTCTGCAAGCAAACCTTCAGTTAACTGCTTACCCTTATCTGAGAGTTTCAATTTACCTCTTTAATGCTCTTAATTAAACTTCCTAGCACCATGTGCGGTGGCAACTTTCCATCTATTTTCTTTCACAGTCAGAACAAAAAAACTACTCCTTGCTAGGATGGGGAGAACACTAATCTGAGATTCAGAACAGCTGGTTTTCAATCTTTGGTCACTAACTAGCTATAAGGAGGACCCCAAGTAAATCACTTAATTTTTCTCAGTTTTCTAGTCTGAGAAGTGGAGTTGAATTAGATGGTCTCCAACTCTGAATCTGTGAGAGTTCCAATTATTATTATTTTCCCTTTTCCTAATTTTCTCTTCTTTATTTCTTTCTTCCTCTTTTCTTCTTTCCTTCCTTCCCCATGCTTCTCTCCCTCCTTCCTTTCTTTCATATTTCCTTCTCTTCCCTTTCTATTCTTTTATCCTTTCTCAATTCACTCTTCCTTCCCTTCCTTCCTTTCTTCCTTCTTTCCATATTCCTCCATTTCTCTCATCTTTTCTTCTTTTTTCCTTTCCTCATCTCCTCCCTCTTTCCTTCCTTCATCCCTCCCTCCCTCTTTCCATGTCTCCCTTCCTTCCTCCTTCCTTCCCTCTACTTCTCCCTCCCTCACTTCTTCCATCTCTTTTCCTTCTTCTTCCTTCCTTCCTTCCTTCCTTCCTTCCTTCCTTCCTTCCTTCCTTCCTTCCTTCCTTCCTTCCTTCCTTCCTTCCTTCCTTCCTTCCTTCCTTCCTTCCTTCCTTCCTTCCTTCTCCCTCCCTCCCTCCCTCCTCTTCTCCCCTTCCTCACTTTTTCTGTCCTATTTCCTGACTTCTGGTCTAGCATCTCCAACTGCCTGTTGAACATTTTCAAATTAACATGTCCCAAACTGTCCACATCCCCCACCTTATCTTCCCTAATACTATTGAAGGGAATACCACTGCTCTCTAATTCCCTCTCTCTGTTCTTTCCTTCCCTATGGCCCGCCATCCTCCACTCAACTGTCAAACTGATCTAAAGCTTAGATTTGACTCTGTCACCTCCCCAATCAATAAATTCCAAGGACTCCCTATCAGTTCTGTCACTCATGCCCCTACTCCCACCTTTCTAGTCTTCTTTGGCCTTACAACATTCTCTCCATCATATACTCTGTGGTCCAGTAATATAGGCCTCCTCTAACTATCCCTTGAACAAGAAGATGTCTCATCTCCTAACTCCTGCACATTTCCTTAAATGTTGTTTGGTGCTCTTGTGACACCGATGAAACCGAAAAGAGAGAGGTGTCTTTACAGCCATTCTTTCCAGATGCCTATAATAGTCTCAGATTGCTTTAGATTCTATCTTCAAGCCTGAGAGTGTACGTCTCTTTTCTAAAGTGTTATTAAAACCAGTAAACCTCTCCAGGACTATTTGGACATGGATAAAAAGGTTTGGTGGTGGGGGGGGGTTGTTTAGAAGTTTTTAGTTTTGTTTTGTTTAGCCTACCTAGCCATTGGACTGGGGGTGGGAAGTTGTGTAGTAATGAATAGCAAAAGAATCGTTGACACTCCAGATTAAACATACAAAGCCCTGGAACATCTGAGAGGCCACATCTAGACCTACAAGTGGTCAATTTGAAAACTCTTTTCTGAATTCAAAGGCTTCTGCATCCCCTTCCAATTCTATCATCACCCCCTCTCTCTCCTCCCTTTTCCTCATCTCTCCTCTTCTGTTTGTTTTATAGAGAAATGAAATGGAAACTCCAGACAAGCATTTGGGTTCCAGACGCTGTTCTTGGAAAAAACAAAACAAAATAAAAATTAAAACGTAAGTTGTGGTTTCCAACTGAGCCATCCAGATTGGTCATTTACCCTAAATTGATCAAATTTACTACTTGTAACTAGATGAGTCCTCACAATGGTTGTTGAATGAGACATACATTTAAGGTCATGAGCAACACCGGGATTTTATTTTGCTTGACTGTATATTTGTTAGGAGATTTTCTACTTTAAAAAAGATATATATATATATATATATATATATATATATATATATATATATATTTCAATTAAAGTTGAAAAAAATAACATAAAAAATCGAGGGACTCTATCTTTCTTTTGGCCTCCTTTGTAGGGCTCGTAAATACAGCCAAACTCTGCACAGCCATGGAAAGTAGATCTGAGGGTCTCAGTGGTCTGAAAATATGTTAGTTGATCTGTGGTTTCTGTTGTTTTCCTAGTAATGAGGATGAGGGTTGGTTTGGGGAAAGGGTTTCTTACAGTAGATAGGCACTTGGCCATGAATTCTACACAGTCCCTAATCTAGTATGGGGGTGAGGTAGCATTACCTGTTGGCAACCAGTCCTCCAGAGAACAAAGGAGTGCCAGACTGTGGCTCTCAGCTCATTTGGCTCCAGACCTTTTTTATATGTGACCAGCATAAGCATTTCCTGACACTATCCCTGATCAATCTTTATTGGAAAGAGCCAGAGTGTAATCATAGCACACATACACCTACTTCCATGAGCTGTGTGAAATATAAAAGTGAATAATATTAAAATAGTTAATGTTAAAAAGAAAGGGCCACCAAATTTACAAGCCTCGATCACCTGGTTGCTTTAAATTAAAAAAAAAAAGTTTCTGAAATTTCAAAAGACTTTGGAAACATGAAAGGGCAAGATTAATGGCCACCAAAAGAGATTCCATCTTTTACAACTCTACTCCTCGCGAACGCAGCTCACCATTTCTTTCCATTACTCCCTCCGTGTTTTCATTTTCCAAAGCACACTAGCTAAAATGACTAGCAGTCATTAGCCAGCCCAGCAGGTGATGTCAAAGATGGAAAACGTTCCTGTGCAGGATAATTGGTGAGTTGCCCATGGGTCCATGGCTGGTTCCATACTTAAGCTTAGTCAGACACTGCAGAACATCTGGTATTCCATAAAACTCACTTATAAAGAGAGATTTGGCACCCACATATTGAGCCCTGGAAAGCCACCTTGTATCTGCCTTTTATGCCAGTATATACATGTTCCTTTGAATATCGATATCATTGTTCTCCGTGGAAATGAAACGAATATCAGAAAGCATTGGAGTTCCTTCTTTAATAGTTTACTTTATTAATAAAAATATGTAATATCCTGCATGAACTTTAAGTCAAGTCTGACCATGACACTACCGCCACCCCCTTGATAAACTCCACTGGCTCCCAATTAACTCCAGGATCAAAGAACTAATCCTTTCTTGGGGCAGCTATGCGGCTCAGTGGATAGAGGACCAAGACTGAAGTCAGGAGGACCAAGGTTCATCTCTAGTCTCCATCATTTCTTAGCTGTGTGACTCTTGGCAAGAATTCCCTAGCCCTTCTCTTCTGCTTTGAAATTGAGGCTTAGCATCGATGATGACAAAGGATAAGGGTTTATATATAAATGAAACAGTCTCTGACCTCAAGAAGATCTCACTCTGCTCTCCATCTTCAGAGAAAAACACATTTGCAGTCGTTTTCACGTCAATTCTCTTTGGCTTTATTTGGGGGTTTGGGTTATGGATGTAGAAAAGGGTGTTTCTCATGACAAAAAAAAATAACACTTTAAAAAAGAAGTTCTTATTAATCAAGGGAAACATATATGAGTAAGTACCAGACCAGAGACAATTTCATTTTCTATTTCATAAGTAGAAAATAGCTCCATAACACAATGTCTGGCAACAGCAGATGTCTAAATCCGTCTGCACTTAGGACCAACAACAGTTCTGGCTTTCTGCCTTTGTTCTCATATTTACTATTGTGGCTACAGTCACAACGTGTTGCTACTTCAATTTGATCCTCAGTTTCCTCGTTAGTAAAATGACAATAATGGTAACTAATTTTCATCTCACAAAACTGAGAATGAGAAAATGGATAACACATTGTAAACCATTTTGTTGATATTTGGTCACTTTTCAGTCACTTCCAATTCTTTGTGGCCCCATTTGGAGTTTTCTTGGCAAAGATACTGGAGTGGTTTGCCATTTTCTTCTCTGGCTCATTTTATAGATGAGAAAACTGAGGCAAAGGGCTTAAGTGACTTGCCCAAGATAACACAGGTAAGTAAATGTCTGGGTACACATTTGAACTCAGGTCTTCCTAACTCCTGACTTGGCACTCTGTCCACTATGCTACGTAGCTTCACTGGTAAGCCATAAAACTATATAAATGAGTGCCATTGGCATTGTCTTTTCACAGACTTCTACATTGGGCAGGTAGTGAAATCTTTTCCCTCTCTCTACTAGTGAGAGACTGAAGAAAATGCATGTTTCATTTAAAATATCCCTGTGACGTCCAGGTCTAGTAATCAGGTAGACTGAAAAAGAGAAAAGAAGGTAAAAATAGACTCATAGATTTTTATCATTCACACAGAAGCAACATTTACACGATTTAGAGCATTATTCAACCAGAATTCACATAAACTGTATGACATATGAATGCTTTTCATAGAGAAATAATTTCTTTAATCTTTCACCAAAATCCATCCCATCATCGGAACTTATAGCATTAAGATTTTACAGTATATTGGGGCAATGAGGTAGAACAGTCATTAGAGAACCAGACTAGATTCGGGACATTCTGGGTTCAAATTTGACCTCAGACACTTCCCAGCTGTGAGACCCTGGGCAAGTCTTTAACTTTGCCTAGACCTTGCTGCTGCATTTCTGTCTTAGAACTGATACTAAGACAGGAGGGATTTTGTTTGTTTGTTTGTTTTTTAAGAAAAAAAATTCCTATAAAATTTTGTAAAACATTCCTTTTTATTGTTGCCTTAATCATCAACAAACACATTTCAGTTGTCAAAGAACAAGAAAGAAGTTTGTATACGAAACTGTGAATAATTAATATAGTTTTTTTTAAGAAGTATATAAATATTCAATTGAACAGTGTAGTAACAAAACCCTATTTGGAATCCCTTTTGCAATTTTTTGTTTTCTCTTGTGTATTGAAAAATACTTTTTTGATTTAAAAAAAATAGACTGCAAATGTAGCCTGTAACCTATTGAGTTGATATCTCATCAGAGATGATCTTGGACAGATCATTTCACACCTTGTTCAAACAACTGTAGAGGGAAAGGGGGATTCTCCTGGGGCATACTTGGGTTTCATTAATAAAGTGCTTCATAAATTCTATAAAATATAGGTGTAAGGAGTATGATTAATAAGGAGAGTTTCTGTTCGACTCCACGAATCCAACCATCAACTTGAGACTTATTTGGATGGGTATGAAAGACAACTTTTTATGGAGGCTAAGTTTTTGCAACAGCTCTTTGAGGAGCAGATGAGGAACCTCCTCTGACTGATTCTCAGGGACTGGGTAGTTAATGGCTATTTCCAGCAGAATCGCTTGGCTTAAAGAGAAATGCATGCTCTCGTTGGCCCCTGAGGGTAGTTCACAGGCAGTGTTTATGAACCCCAAATTCGTGTAGTGAGGGGGGACTGCTGAATTCTCCAAGCAACATGAATCTAGAATCTGGAAGACTTGGAACCTTGGAATTGGGACACTCTTCACTATTGCTGCATCACCCAGACAGTTGATGGAAAGGATTATTTGTTTAATGGTCCATAGAGTCTATTTTATGCCAGATGGTCCAGCCTCCTCCTCTTCCCAATCCATTTCCTTCCTGCCTTGGAGAAACTTCTGCCCTGGGATCCTGCTCACCTGATTGACTTTTCCTGGGTTCAGGAAAAGCCCCAGCCTTGCTTCTTTTCATTTCCAACCAAGCAGCCTCTGCCTTCTCAAGCAGCTCCCTTCCTGGCCTGCCCTTCCATGCCAGCATTTTCCAGTTCTAAACCACTGTATCCGACATGATCAAAATAACTTTGCCATTGTCCCTGGATAGGGCATGCCGTTCTATTACACTGTAACCCCACTTTCCATCCCTGTAACTTCTAAGACCAAAGTGTTCCTTCCTGGTCACCACTTTCCCTTTCCTGGGAAATATTCCACTAGAATATTCTTGGGGGAAGGGATTATCTTTGCTTTTTGTGTTTTAATCCCAGTGCTTAGTTAGCACAGTGCTTGGTGGCTGTAAGAGTTTAATAAATGTTTGTTTGTTTTTCCATTTAGCCAGTAACTCACTTTTCAAGAGAAAGTCTATTGGGTTGAGTGCTTTACCTGTTTATCTGCTCTTAGATTCCTGGAAGTCCTTAGTATATTATGAATTTTCTTTCAGATGAAATAAAGACTGCTCTTTATCAATTGACAGCTATTGATTGATTTTTGTTTTAAACCCTTACTTTTCATCTAATAATTGATATATATATATGCATATATATATATATATATATACATATATATATATAAAATACAGGAGTTAAAGACCCAATACATTTGGAGGAAAATCAAGACTTGAGGTACATTCATATTCACTCATTAATTTATGCAATTCTTTTGGAAATTGAGGGGGTGTCCATCAATTGGGGAATGGCTGTACATGTTGGTGATAGAATACTATTGTGCCAAAAGAAATGATCAGCAAGATGATTTCAGAAAAAGCTGGAGAGATCTGCAAGAACTGATGCAGAGGAAAATAAGCAGAACTGGGAGAACACTGTACACAGTAGCAGCAACATTGGATGATGATTATCAGTGGAAACTTGGCTCCTCTCAGCAATGCACTGATCTGGGACAACCCTGAAAGACATGATGGGAAATGCTCTCCACCTTCAGAGGAAGAACTGCTGGAGTCGTCTTTCACATCAGTGTATCTTTGGTTTTATTTGGGGGTTTAGGTTTTGTATGAGTGTGCTCCTACAATGATGACCACTGCACAAGTGAGTTTTTCATGATAATAAAAATAATAGTTTTAAAAATAGGGTAGTAAGAAATTGTATACAATTATTTATCTACCATCTATTCAATCTACCTCTTTATTAAGACTGAGAGGATCTATCTTGCCTAGGTTGGATGTACAGCTGACCAACACAGAGGCTTTAACTTACTTGCTCAGTTTTTCTTTTTTTTTTTTAAACCCTTACCTTCCATCTTGGAGTCAATACTGTGTATTGGCTCCAAGGCAGAAGAGTGGTAAGGGCTAGGCAATGGGGGTGAAGTGACTTGCCCAGGGTCACACAGCTGGGACGTGTCTGAGGTCTGATTTGAACCTAGGACCTCCCATCTCTAGACCTGATTCTTAATCCACTGAGCTACCCAGATGCCCCCTTGCTCAGTTTTTCTGACCTGTGCTGAGGCAGTATGGCAATCTTCTACCCATAGGATCTTGCCATACTGGTACAGATACCTGATTTTTTTAGCCCTCCTGAAGCTTAGAATTCTTAGACTTAAGAGATCTACCAGCATCAGCCTCCCTGGAGGCAGATATTGTAGACCAGATTCCATTTTGAATATATTTACAGATTTTCTTAGAGTGCTTTGGGCAAGACAAGTCTAAGGGAGAAAATGATTGTAAAGGGTCAAGCCCTGGGATCTGAGTTGATTCATGTGACTCCTATAATTTTGATGGGCCCCTGGGTCACAGGTTACATATGTGTTCTTGAATCTTGAATCCACAGCTAGGAGGATCAGTGGACAGGGCATTGGGCCTGCAATGGGGAAATTCAAATCTGGCCCTGGACACTTACTAGCTCTGTGACCCTAGGTAAGTCACTATATCTGTCTGCCTCAATTTCCTTAACTGTAAAATGGTGATCATAATAGTGCCTACTTCACAGGGGTTTGTTATAAGGATTGAATGAAATTATGTTGTTAAAGTGCTTCACACAGTTCCTGGCATATAATAGGTGCTTAACAAATTCTTATCCTCTACAATAAATAACTTAGTAGATGATAGATGATATTTTTTGATAGTTTATTTTATTCATACTGAGGTCACTCATAGTGGTTAGCACATAGAACTTGAGGTTTTGTTATTGCTTTGCCTGACAAAATGATGAACTTGACTGTTCTATATTCTTTTTTTCAAGGAGAGTTCTGAGTTGGGTAAGTATTTATCTCACAGGTGGGCCTATTATCATTATTTCATTCTTTCAACCATCCATCCATCATCCTTTTTTGGTTTTGTAACTAATAAATGCTCAAAGAATTGAACCCCTCCTTATTCAAAATTTGTGTGGATGGGCTGGGCTGAAGTTTACCTTTAACTCTACAGAAAGAGAGGATTTGTTGGGGGCAGGTAGGTCGCTCAGTGGATAGAGAGCCAGGCCTGGAGAAAGGAAGTGATGGATTCAAATCTGGCACCAAATACTTCCTAGCTGTGTAATTCTGAGCAAGTTGATTAACCCTAATTGCTTAGCCTCTGTTGCTCTTCTGCCTCTACATACAAAGTATTGATTATAAGATGGAAGGTAAGGGTTTCAAATAAAAAAGGAGAAAGGATTTGTTAAGCAAATACATCCTATTCACAAAATGGAAGAGCGAGTATCTAACCTTAAGTTAATAATTTTAAGCACTTTAGAAGCACCAAATTACATGCAAACTATATCACACACACATAAATGCATGGACATATATATATGTATATATATATATATACATATATATATATACTCCCACTCTCCTTGCTATTTCATTGATTAAGACTGGAATGTTAATGTCTAGAACTTGTGTAAACTTCAGGAAATAGCAAGGAGAGTGGGAGTCTAGACTAAGGGGGAAAACCCCAAAACTGTTGGAACTAGTCCTGTTTTCTTAATGTACTCACTCCTCCATTTTCATTGAAAATGATTTGGGTGGTTTAAGGATAAGTAATCATGAGCCAGAAACCAGAGGTGGAGAGGACTAGCATGCTGAGCAGAACCATGTGTATTTCTAGGGCAACCCTACAAAAGGGGAAAGTCTCTTGGATTTAAGAAGATTGCCTTGGAAAGTAACTTACAAGATTTATTTAGGGGTACAATCATTTTGCCACCTGCACTTAGGCTGACTCAAAGTCTAGACCCGAGTCCTCTTGAGTAAAAGGGAAGCAGACAATTCCTAGACTCAAAATAATTTTTTTAATATTACTGGGATGCCCTTCCCCCCTTAACAAAGAGTTTAATGCCTGAACTATCCCAGGAGGCAAAGGTGTACTGGAGCCAGACTGAATTCCTTCCTTATACCCTATGGTTAAATTTTCACTGTGATCATTTTCACTCAAAAAATTAGCAAATGCTACCAATCAGGGCTTGATTTAATAATCTATTAATTGCTTGGACTTAAGAAACTGATGAAGAAGATAATGTGAATTAAATCTATAAATATATTCAGGACCTATGTATGTCTTAGATAGAAATGAGCCAACTATATTTTGATGACATTCTCTTCTTATGGGACCATGGTGATTCAAGTCCTTGGGATAAGGAAATAAAGTAGAGAACATGTTTTGAACTGTATTCAGATTCCAATGATTCCTTCTTTGGTTATAGATACATTTTTTTTAAAATCATGAGTCCCTGGGGGTTATCTTGGAACCTTATTTTTCTAATAATAGCTTAGTCCTTTACAGCTGATCATCATATAATTTTTCTGTCATTGTGTACACTGTCCTCTTGGTTCTGCTCATTTCACCTTGTTTCAGTTCATATAATTCTTTCTAGGTTTTTCTGAACTTATCTTGTTCATCATTTCTTATGACTAAATAGTTTTCTCTCACAATCATATATACCAGAGTCTGTTCAGCTGTTCCCTCATAGAGGGATACCATCTCAGTTTTTGGTTCTTTGCCATAGCAAAAATGCTAAAACTATTTTTGTACAAATAGGTCCTTTCCCCCTATCTCTGATTATATTGGGATTCAGACTCAGTAGTGATATTGTTGCATGAAAGCGTTTGTGTAGTTTTATGATTTACAGATTGCTCTCAAGAATGTTTTTATCAGTTCATAACTCCACCAACAATGCATTAGTGTCCCAATTTTTCCATATCCCTTCCAACATTTATAATTTTCATTTTTTTGGTCATATTAGCCATTCTGATTAGGGTGAGGGGGTATCTAAGAGTTATTTTAATTTGCATTCCTCTAATCAATAGTGATTTGGAGCATTTCCTCATACCACTATGGATAGTTTTAATTTCTTCATCTGAGAACTGCCTGTTCATATCCTTTGATTATTTATCATTTGTGGTCTCCATCATTTTCCCAAGTCTAGGTAATCAACAAAATAGTAATTCAAGTCCTGGTTTGTAGCATTTGCTTATTTCTTAGGTATAAATGGTATAAATGCTGTATATTGAAAAATTTTTTAATGGGCTCTCAAGCAACTGTTCGAGCTGACTATAGCAATAATTGGTCAGAGAGCTCCCTCTCCCCCTAAAAATGGAAGGTCAAGAACAAAAACTCACACAAGTTCAAAGTTAGGATTCCAATAAGAATTCCTAGTTACCATACCCTCAGTGTTAACCCAAGGCAAAACTATGAAGAAAATAAAATTGACTTATGTCTTCTCCCCTCCTCTTTTGCCTTTCTTTCGCCTTCCCTTCTCGTCTCTTCCTCCTGCCTTCACCTTCATACTATCTTATCCTAGCAGAGTCTTAACTCTCTGATAAATCAATTCATACTGAGGTATTAGGGACTCAATGTATGTCTCTTCTTATGGGAAAAATATTTTCCATTAAGTCCATTTGATGGGATACCGCTGCCAAATAAGCCTGCTGTAGCACAGAACTTGATTAGGTCATTGTTGTTCATTCATTTCAGTCCTGTCCAACTCTTCATGACCCCATTTGGGGTTTTATTGGCAATTCTACTAGAATGGTCTGTCATTTCCTTCTCCAGCTCATTTTATAGATAAGGAAACTGAGACAAGGAGAGTTAGGTGATTTGCACAGGATCACATAACTAGTGAGTGAGACTGGATCTTATACAGGTCTTTCCTGATTCCAGACCTAGACCTCTATCCACCATGTCACCTAGCTACCCCACAGAATGGGTCAAACATAGTTTATATTATACATTAAACATTATTATACATAGTTTATATTGTATATGAATTTATATTATATATTAAAAATAAAACTGACAATGCAGTGATCCTGGAGAACTTGGAGGGATCTACGAGAAAAAAACTATCCACATCCAGAGGAAAAACTGTGGGAGTGGAAACACAGAAGAAAAACAACTGCTTGACTACATGGGTTGAGGGGTATATGACTGGGGATGTGGACTCTAAATGAACATACTGATGCAAATACCAACAACATGGAAATAGGTTCTGATCAAGGACACAAGTAATACCCAATGAAATTGCAGGTCAGCTATGGGAAGGGTGGGGGAAGTGAGGAAGGGAAATAATGTGATTCTTGTAACAAAGGAATAATGTTCTAAATTGACTAAATAAATATTTTTTAATGAGGAAAAAAACTGAGCAAAGATTAAAATTTCTGACAAAGTCCTCAAGGATAAAATGATGTCAGAGAGAGAAATAATTTTAAAATATATAATGATCATGGTAGAATAGTTTAGATATTCATTGTAGTAAATGACCATAGTAATCAAGTGTTTGATAAACCCAAAGAACCAAGATTTGGGGGTAAGAACTTAACATTTGACCAATTTCTGGAAAAACTAGAAATCAATGTATAAGAAACTAGGTATAGACCATCTCGTGCCATGTACTAAGATAAGCTAAAAATGGATAAATGGTTCAAATTTGAAGAGTGATATTACAAGCAAATTAGAAGAGCATAGAAAAATGACATCATTGTGTAAGGAGCAATGTACAGATTGTTCAATTATTGACTGATCAGACCAATATGAGCTTGGAAGGCTCTACCACAGATCAGCAACAAATTGCCCATGTATGAATGTGTGGAATGGAAATGTCTCTAAATTTACACATT
This sequence comes from Monodelphis domestica, assembly GCF_027887165.1. Lineage (NCBI taxonomy): Eukaryota > Metazoa > Chordata > Mammalia > Didelphimorphia > Didelphidae > Monodelphis > Monodelphis domestica. The sequence goes on from NC_077230.1 coordinate 73,956,911, forward strand.
TGTTTTGAGCTCCTGAAATTCTGCTTTGTTCATAGAGCACAGTGCCTTTATTTGATGTGGATCTGTTATCACAGAAGAACTGATTGTACCATATATTTAAAAATTTTTATTATATGTAAAAACAATTTTTAACATTTGTTGTCTGTTTATGAATTCTCTGTCTCGGTCTCTCTCTGTTTCTGTCTGTCTGTCTGTCTGTCTGTCTCTCATATTTTTTCACTTCAGACCTTTCCATCCTTTATCACAATAGTTAGGGGGAGAATTTAAGACCAAACAAGAAAGAAAAAATCCTGAAAAGACAAAGAAGGCAGTTGGCTAGGGTAGAAGATAAAGCAGGAATGAGCGCCACTTTTAAGCTATATATTCTTTTAATACTTCAGGGATTCTGATTTAATTGGTATGGCTCTTCTATTCACAAAGCCCAATCACAAATTTCTGGGGCTGACATGTGCATAACTCTGAGGCCATGTCAGGGGCAGATGAAATCTTTAGGGGAAAAACTACTAGATTTGGAGTCAGGTGATCTGAGTTTGAAACTCTTTTGTTTTTTTCCTACCCATGTAGGGTAAATCACATGGCCTCTCTATTGAATTAATTAAGTTCCAGGATCTCTTCAAGGACTAAAGCTAGCTTCCTATGAGTCTCTGAAAACTTAGGCAGGTTGGTTTTGAGTCTGTTCTCAAGCTTGGATTTGAAGAGCTTACATTTTTCTGGCATAGCTTTTGAAAGCCCAGGTTTATTTTTTTTAACTCACCTATTAAAAATGTCAAAAAATCACATCCTCCATGGTTCTTTCTCTCATCAAGACATTCAGTCTTCTCCCACTCCATATTGTTTTGCTGGCTAGCCTCCATACCTAGAATGTTCTCCCTCATCATCTCTGCCCTGTGGCTTCCCTGCCTTCTTCCTTCAAGACTCAACTAAAATCCCTTCAAGAGACAGCTTTATCTGACTCCTTGAAGTTAGTGTCTTCTTTCTAAGATTAAGTCCAATTTACTCCATAAATATCTCGTTTGTGCGTACTTGCTTGCATGTGGTCTCCCTTTTTAGAATATGGACTCTTTGAAGTAAGAGAAATAAGAAATTGTGCTTTTTCTTTTCCTTGTAACTTTATCAGTTAGCACAATGCTTAGCAACTAGGAAATGGTTAATAAATGCTTGTTGACAAAGTATTTCTCTTATAATAAATCAGATTAAAGGTGTTACAGCAATAATTTCAAGATTCTCTGAAACAGCTCCCTGAGGATATACATTTTCTTGTCTTGCTATGTTATATGTATGTTATAACAGAATGAACACTAATTTTGGAATAAAAAATCTGGGGTTCTAACTATACGCAAGTCACATAACTGCTTTAAGCCTCAGTTTTCTTACTTGTAACCCATAGGACATAATGCTTGTAATATTTCCTGAATCGGCTTGTTGGAAGAAAAGTTAATTGTATACCTTAAAGTCATTACAGGTATTCCTTCCTTACTGTGAACGTGAGGGGCATAGTGCCTCTGGAAAGTCTGTGTAAGATTTTTTGGCTTTTGTATTCCTTTCACGAACTAACTTTTTACTTATTTTACCTTTAAAAAATAAATTGTGTATATGTATGGTATTAAAAGATAAAATGTGACGATATACAATATTTTAAGTATATTTTATATAGTCCTGAGTTTCTAAACTCTTTCTGTGTCATCTGCTGGTCTTTGTATATCATCTATGACTTCCACAAAACTTCCCCAAAATTCCCATTTAATTTCTCATTCTGGCCCATAATATAGAGAAACCATGATGGGAAAAGTGATGTGGAAGAGATACCTGCATATAAATGTGAGTTGCTATTGATGCTGAGTTAATGCTTTGGTTCACCTTGGTCTTGGAGACATTCACATTTGAAGAAGGGAGAAGGTGTTATTTAATCCAAAGCAAGGAGAGAATTTCAAGACCTGTGATACTTGGGTGGAAGTGACCATTTTTGACCAGGATTCCTTTCCCTGATCTTTCCCAACTTAAGTCACTCATGTAAGTAACTGCCTATTCAAAAGACCAATCATCCACAATCTTCAGTCATGTTGTAAGAGCTTAGTTATTTATGCATCAATAATTCCAAGAGAAAATTAAACTCAGTGCAACAATAATGAACTAACATATTGTTGTGGCTCTTTTCCTTAACTGTAATTAGCTTATCTTAATGGAATACCAATAACTACCAAAAGCCAATTAAAGTCAGACTTAAATAGGAGCCTATAAATGTTTATGGGTTTATATGGAAATTATCTGGGCAAATCACTTTTTAACTAGGTACACACAGCTGCCAGGAAGTAAAGGACTGAGAATGAACAATAGGGATCTAGTGTTGACAAGGAAATAAAAAGGTGGTGCTTATAGAACTAGGGATCTGAGGCTAAATGATGCCCCCATCTAAGAGACAAAGACATTGAAGCAAGCAAGACCCACTATAATCCACTTCCAAACCTGAGCTAATTTTTTGCACATCTATGTTGTATGTGTGAATGTGTTATCATGCACTGAAATGCACATGTGTATCTGTTTGAATATGTATAATGAAATAATCAAACCTTCTTAATTAATCAATTTTTGATAATTGAAATTCCACGACCATTTTCTGTTGTTGTTCTGACCACCTTCATCTGGTGATCCGACCACATAATTTGCTGCAAATGTAACCTGCAAACCCCTGAGTTCACATCTTCTCTGCTCTCCCACATTTCATTCAGTTATCCAATATGCAATTGTTAAATATCTACCTATTTATAGGACACTCTGCTAAACTTTGGAAGAGATTAAAAAAAGATTATGAGTTCAAATCTGGATTCAGACACTTAATGACCCTGGGCAAGTCACTTAATCCTGTTTACCTCAGTTTTCTCATAAAATGAGCTAGAAGAGGAAATTTCAAGGTATTTCAGTATCTTTGCCAAGAAAACCCCCAATAGAGCCATGAATAGTCAGATATAACTGAACATTCATCCATTCATCCATCCAAGACATGCATGATTCTTTTATTCATACTTATAGTTTAGTAAAGAGACAAGACATAAGTTTTCTCAAATAGCTTTCTATCTTATCACTTTGGAAGTTTCCACCAGTGATCAAGACAGAAACTCATCCACCTGACTTTTATCTATGTCCTCCTAAAAGTTCACCATTTAGGATAGCCAACATGCAAGAGTCCTTTCTTGCTTCTGTAGTAGAGAATGAAACTTTGTGAATTATAGTGGTGGGAATTTTATAAAAGTTGTACCAGGAAGCAAGCCAAATGAGAGACTGAATATTCTTGAGCCCCTCCCCTACACTACTTCCTGTTCCTTCCCTAACTGCCTGGATGAAGAATCTTCTCACAGGTGGTAAGGTTTGAATATTTTCACCCTTATAATCAAATCCCACAAGCAGTCCTTTAAGTAAAGGAGTTTTATTCTTTGGGGAGAGGGGGTAAGAAGAGATTGGGGGGGGGGAGAGGGAATTTAGGGTCTCCCAAATTTCTAAGTTATCTTGTTGATTGAAGATTTGAAATATAGTCAGTTCAGAAAACCAATTATCTTCCCCTAAGGGTAGATATTAACAGGTCTCTTTTGGGCTAAACCAAATTTCTCTTCAGTTCACAGTCTAGGTAGAAGGCAATGGCTAGAGAGAAGATGAAGGGGTCTGTCTTCCACCTTCAGGTAGAAACAGCCAAAAGCAGGAATATAAGTCTCAGGCAGCTGAAGCTTCTTAACTGCTTTTTCCCAAGGTTCCATTGGAACTGTCCCCCCTCCTCAGTTGACTGGCATTCGAAAAAGTTCTGAGCTCCTTTTCTTTTTGCAGATGTTTTCCCAAATAATTATTTATTTACACTTCCTTACAAAACTGTGAGTGTACAAGGGAAGAAATCAGGATGTCTACTTGTCATTCCTTGCGCTTGTCAGGTGACCAACCCATCTTTTTTCCCATCATACAATTTTTTATGCCTTCCTTCACTCTTTTTCTTCTTAAGACCTTATTTTCTGTCTTAGAATCAATACTAAATACTGGTCCCAAGGCAGAAGAGTAATGTGGGCTAAATAATGGGAGTTAAGGGAGTTGTCCAGGATCCCACTGTGTGAATTTTAGATTTACTCCACCCTGCTTAGTCTTTAGAATTTCAGCAACCAGGAATGTATACACCCCCATTTAAGGATTAAGTGTTTGCAAGGATGGCCTATGACCAACACGTGCTAGCAAGTGACAGATCAAAAACAACTGACAGACCCCCTGGGTTGTCCTAAGCCAAGCTTAAGTTACCATTGGTACATGTGAGACACAGGAAGTGATGTAAAGAACTGCCTATATATTTTGTATCACTTCCTGTGAGAGTCTCTCTTTCAGAGACATTGAGCTCACTCAGTGACATTGGGCTCTCGTGGCTCGGTGAGGTTGGGAGCTCATGGTGGTGGTTTGGCGTTTGCAGCTTGGTGGTGAGGTTACTGGGAAAAGCTTTGTAGCATGGTTCAGGTGAGGTGTCTTCCCTGAGCAAGTCTTGGTGAGTGGTTAGTCTGATTCCTCCTTTCCTTTACCTTCTAAGCTCTATCCTCTTATGAGGTCCCTCATCTTGGAGTAGACCTTGTGGCTGGAAGCCGAGCTAGATTTCATCTTCTGAGGAGGCCTCATGGCTGAGTTCTCTGAACTTCCCTTAGCTTAGGCTAGGCTGGAGAAATCTTATACCTCTTTCTCTCTCTTCTTCTTAATTTCTTCCTACTATTGTAATTAAACCACCATAAAAATCCCAAATTGACTTGAGTATTTTATTGGGATTGAATTTAATCCCTGGCGACCACTAAAATAATATAATCAGTCAAGAACCTAATTTTACCCCTAACAACTGTTAGGAAGTGTCTGAGGTCAGATTTGATCTTCATTTTACTTCATTCTTATTCCCTCCTTCCCTGGTAATTCTCTTGATTATAATGACCCTGAAACCCTCAATTGGGAGCCTTTTTCTTTTAATCTGAGACTTTGAGCCTTTTGTTGTTGGCAGCTGTTGTTGGCAGCCTGTGTGCCCCTTCTCTGAATAAAATATATAGGATTACAAAGAAAAACAATTATATTGAAATAAAGTCTTCAAAATATTAACAAAATGAGGGCTGTGTTTATGAGCATCCATTTTAAATGTTTATTAGCGCATATCTGTTAGTTGTGCTGCAAGTAAACCATATTTACTTGCTGTGTGAATTGTATGGATTGATGAATGCAGGGATCAGAGATCAAGGTATGGGAGAGGGAGGGAGAGGTGTCATGTCTGACTCTTCATGGCCCCATTTGGGGTTTTCTTGGCAAAGATACTGGAGTGGTTTGCCATTTCCTTCTCCAGCACATTTTTCAATGAGGAAATGGAGGCAAACTGGGTCTAAGTGACTTGTCTACATTCACACAGCTATTAAGTATCTGAGGCCTGATTTGAATTTGGGAAGAGGAATGTTCCCCATTCCAGGGTCAGCACTATATCTACTCTCCCACCTATCTGCTTTCAAAACTCTTTAACCTTGAGATTTTTTCCCCCTCCTCAACTGGGTGTGAATCAGTCTGACATTTTCAAAACTATTCAGAACCTAAATAAATTAATCCCAATCAGATACTGGATTCATAAGAAATGAGTCTATGTTATGAGGGAGAGGGATTACATTGGCTACTTTAACCTAGAGCATTGAGACTGCTTGGCTTTGACCATGACTATAGGGGGTCTTCAAGCTCTGGAGGCACTGAGGCTACTCTTAGCTTGACTTGTTAGAGGAGTTCCAGCACCAACCCAACACGTATAGGAGCCTACAAATGAAGAGGAATAACTGTTGGTGCCAGGTCCAAGAGGACATAAGAAGGAAAGGGATTAAAAAAACCTCTTCTGCTGGAAGTCTGTCCCTGGCTCTCCTTCCTCACCCCCTGCCCCTACTAATGCCATCGTTCTGAGGATGTCCTCTTTCTTTACACTGGATATATCTTATAGGAACAATTTTTTGCATGCTGGCTTCTCCTTTAGAACTGGGATCTTCTTGCATTAAAATAGCAAATCAGAGGCCAAATGCAGGGGAGGATAAGTACAAGAAGGGGTGGGGAATGAAGGGGAAAAAAGAACAGAAATGTAAGGATGAACCATAGGTCACTATGAGAGCAAAAAGCAGGTTTAGGGCAGGTGGAAGAATATAATAATAACATGTGGTCACAAAAAGGCTGTTGTTGTTCATCCTTCGTTTCCTGAAGAGGACCAGTGACATCATGGGCAAAGTTTTTTAAGTGAGGCAGAGTTACATAAAGTAATGAGTCTCATTCTACCATTCTGAGAAATGGTGAGGTTGAAAATAGCTTTGTATGTTAGCTGGTGGTATAGTGGTATAAGCATGGTTGAAAATGTGGTTGCAGAAATGGAAATGCTGAGAACCTGGGTTCAGATCATTAAAAGGACAGTCTACAAGGATATCCGCATCCTTGAGAATGATGACTGTACATGGAATAGAAAGAAAGGCTTTTGTACTGAAGTCTTTGAGTTTGACACTGCAGTCACTGAAAAAGTCAGTTAACCTCTTTTTGCCTCAGTTTCCCTATTGGTGTGAGGCAGAAGCCAGGAGTGTGAAGGAGAGTAGAGAGAGCTGAAGAGGGCAAGAACAGGGCATGGGTTGTATTATTCTTTATTCCAACAGGTTAAAGGACACTCTGCTTAACCAGCCAAGTTGGGAATTGCTAGACTTTGTCTCCAGAGTCTACTGTTCAACCAGTGATTAGTACAGGAATCTTACCAGGAACATTAGTTGGCCAGACATTCATGGATTGATAAATCACTCACCACCAACTCTTCTTTATCTCTTTCCTCCCTAAAGAATGTAGCCTTTTACTTAGATTTACATTCTAGAGGAAGGCAGGGGTCCTAGTGAAGGCAATCTCTTCATCAGTAGCTCTATTTGGGGGGACTGGCTGGAGTTACCCAGTGTCTGTGAAAATTAATACTTTTTTAAACCCAGAATCTATGGAAATTTAGTGAAAATTAAACATACTGGTTTTTAAGTTTCAGATGAATAGCTTGGGAAAGGGGAACAGCAAAGCCAGATCTAGAAATTTCAGGCAGGTCAGACTACCGCTACCTAGGCATAGACCCAGAAGTCAGTTTTCTCATCTCAAAAACCACTCAGAATTACTGTACCTTGACCTTACTATTTCTAGGAAAGGGAACATTCCTGGCTTTAGACTTCAAAGTCATCAGTTCTCCACCATCTGGAGAAGGCAGTATCATATGCAAGTGGGTTTTTAATCTTGCAGGTGGCGGTTGAATCTTGCAAGACTGACCTGAAATAGATTCTTTTCTTTTATATGAAAAGAATCTGAAACCCCTTGTTGGCCTTGGCAAAGTAAGGAGTGCAGAGAGAGAGAATTTGTTCCCCACAGCCTTCAGACCAAAAAGGTCCCGTTTGCTTTGCGAAAATGTTGTCACATGGACATGGGTCGGGCAGGCCCTTGCCTACAGAAGGCAGTTTGCTTTCTGTCTCAACAGAGCCAATTTCCCTGAGTTTATAAAAATGTTTTCAGAATCTTCATTCAGGGTAAGTTTGAAGACCTATAATTGTGGAATTAGCATTACTCTCACATAGCTACACTAAGGCTGGGAGGAAGAAGGTTCTTGGATGTTTTCACAACTTGTGTATGAATCTTTTGTTGTTCTTTGCCCTGAATTAGTGGCTTTTCTGTCTCTTTTTTGTGGTTTTCTGTTTTTTTTTCAGATATTCATACCTTAACTCTTTGGGAAAGCAATTTATAAGCCACCTCTTCCCACCTTTCTGCTTTTCTCTTCTCTTCCCATACTCTTTCTCCTTTCTGTATCTTATTCTTGCTCCTTTTCTCCTTCCTTCCTTCCCTCTCTTTTCCTCTTTCTCTCAACAAACACTAACCCTCTGTCTAGGCAGACTAGTCAACTGCCTTAAGATGAGCACAAAAAAAAATCCCATGTGTCTCAAAATATCTCTTCTGCCATCCTGGACTAAAGACTGTAATTCCTGTTATTGGAGTTATTAGCTTTGGATTGAGTAAAACTCTTAAAATAGAACTTCCTGAATTGGCACTTCATATCCTGGCCCCTTTCTCCCTTTCCAGCCTTCTGACTTCTTATTTCTCTTCTTATATCCTAGATCCAGTGACACTGGCCTACTTGTAGTTCTTAAAACTCAACACTCCCCTTCTCATTTTCATGCCTTTATGTCAGCTTGGCGCGATTGAAATTAGAGTAAACTGAGGCAAAAGTTCTGAATATGTTTAATTTATTGGGAAGGCTATCAGTTACCAATAAAAAGGATCTTTAGCTCTTCAGCAAGCTAAAAGACCTGGATGTGGGCAGACAAATCACTTTTACAGATAAAAAGAGCATCCAAAAACTAGAAGGCAGCATTATAGATGGGGAAAACATTATGATAGGTTACAAAGCCTGAAGCAGAACTGGAAGAACATTGTACACAATAATAGCAATATTGGACGATGACTCTGTGAAAACTTGGCTATTCTCAGCAATGAAGTGATGTGGGACAATTCTGAAAGACACAATGGGGAATGCTATCCAGCTGCAGAGAAAGAACTGTTGGCTTCGTTTTTAACATCAGTGTATTTTTGGTTTTATTTTGGGGTTTGGGTTATGTACGAGTGTGCTCTTACAACAAGGACCAATATTTTGTTTTGTGTGTTTTGCATGATAAAAAAATGAAAAAAAAAAAACAAACAACAAAGCCTGAAGCATCACAGGCTTGGAGGACAAATACATAGGATGGAACTAGGGAATGCAGGGCTAGAAACAACCACTCCTTCCATTTGTTGCTATGAAAAGTTTATTGCTGATGCCTACCTGCAGGGCTAATTAGTGTCATAGCAATAATGAACTTGAAGGCCAGCCACTGTTGCACAAATAAGAGCTAGACTCCCAAGCTTCCATCTGCATCCTTCAAAGATTACTTATTTCCTTGACACAAGAACAGAACAGTGATCAGCAGGAAAACTGACCTCTAAACTTAACTCAAAGACAATGAGTGACTTAAAGGCAAGCTAAACTTCTAAACTTATCTCAGAGACAAATGAAAAGTAACTTAGGTACTTACACAAGATGTCAGTAGTGATGCAAAAGGAAATCAAATAGAGAATAGAATAGATTTGATTTTCTCAATTTTCAAGCTGTTCCCTACGACCAGAATGCTTTGCCCCTTCAACTCCACCTCTTCGCTTTCCTAGCTTCCTTAGAGACTCTGCTCAAAACCCACCTTTTATAGGAAGTCTTTTCTGGCCTTCCTACCTGCCCCTCATCCCAAATATTAATGCCTTCCATCGCACATGCTTTTAGCTATCCTTTCTCTCTCTATGTCTTTCATATGCCTAGTAAATTTCATGGTATCATCACCATCCAGATGGTTGTTCCTTAAGGGCAGAAACTATTTTTTGCCTTTCTTTCCCTAGCACTTAGCATGGCATCTAGCATATAGTAAACTTAATAAATGCTTGTTGACTGACTAAGTGATTTGGTTGGGTGAAAGGGGCCACCAGGACTATTGTGAGGACTAAATAAGATAATGTTTGTAAAGTGTTTCGCAAACATTAAAGCATAATATAAATGATATTATTGTCATTATTTCCTCTACCAACTCTCAAAGAGTCATCCCCTATAGCAAAGAAAAGGGTAGAGTCTAGAAAAATCAACCATCACATGAAAAAGGTCTCCCATTATATACAAACTTTCAACTAAGTCCAATAACATATGCAGTGTTCCACACTCCTAGACTCCCACCTCTACAAATGGGGGGGGGGGGTGGCTTCTCATATTTTTTTCTCTAGGTCAAGCTCAGTCATAATTGTAGTGAGGAAATTAGGAATATTGATTGAGCATTGATTAAGATATTTGAGAAAAGGATCTCTGAGGGTACAAGCAAGGCAGAGTGGTATGTGTGAGACCAGAACTTGGAAGGAGGAACAGAGGAAAAGTTCTGACAGTTGATGAGGTCCTTGGACTCTCTCTCTCTCTCTCTCTCTCTCTCTCTGTCTCTCTCTCTGTCTCTGTCTCTGTCTCTCTCTGTCTCTCTGTCTCTCTGTCTCTCTGTCTCTCTCTCTCTCTCTCTCTCTCTCTGTCTCTCTCTCTCTCTCTCTCTGTCTCTCTCTGGATCTGTGTGTGTGTGTCTCTCTGTCTCTGTCTCTCTCTGTCTCTCTGACTCTCTCTCTGTCTCTCTCTGTCTCTCTGTCTCTCTGTCTCTGTCTCTCTCTCTCGCTTCTTCTCTCTGTCTGTCTCTGTTTTTGTCTCTCTGTCTCTCTATCTCTGTCTCTGTCTGTCTGTCTGTCTATCTGTCTGTCTCTCTCTCTCTCTCTGGCTGCTGGTGAAGGCAGACATCTGAGACCTTGCTCTTTGCTGGTGAGAGGAAAGAGAGAACTTTGAAACCATCTGAGGATGTTTTCTACTTTCCAGACCTAGAGATCATCTTTAAGAAGAAGCTGTCAGATCCGCTGTGTTGGAGAACAGTTTTAAAGGAAGAAAGACTGAAGGCCTGTTTGCCTGGACTCTGGCCATACCAGGGTGATCTGATTGTCAGTTAGCAGCTGCCATCTTGGGCTGAATGACTCTGTGTGTACCTGGAGATATATCTTTAACAGATTAAGTTAATTGAATAAGGATTATAGTTAGGTTGTAGTCAGATAGCAGTTTGGGGTTTTTAGTAAGTGGTAAGCAGTTTCGGTGTAGCTGCAAGAAACTGAAGGCTTTGTCATGAGACAAACATAGAAGGTGGGTGGTTTAGTGTTAAGGCTTTCCTTGTTACTAATCCTTATGCTCAAATCTATTAAATATAAATAAATAGATATTTTTTATAAATATATAATCTCCAAGAAAAGTACATACTGGCCTGGTGAAGGGAAATTACTCCTGGCTTTCCTTCTGAGGGGAGAGCTGAAAGATACTTTGTGAACATCAACAAAATATTTTACCACCAGCATCCTCTTCAATAACATCACAGATAATCCCAATACTTCATTATAATTAAATAAATTTCCATTTCAATCATTTTATCATTGTTATTATTTCTGTTTACATTGTTATAGTCATGATATATATTGATTTTCTGGTTCTATTTATTTCCTTTGGCATCAGGTTTTATGTCTTCCCACGTATTTCTATATTCCTCATTTCTGATAGCTCATTTATATTAAAAAGAATTTTCTAAAAACGAATAGTCTCCAAAAATGAAATATGTCATGTTATAAGGTAATGAGTTACTTGTTGACTGAATGCCTTCAATCAAAGTAAATCTGGATATCCAATTGTTGGGTTATAGAGAGGATTTCACTGCCAATGCTAAAATTCTGTGATTCTGTGTAATATTTGGTGTCAACAGGCTGAGGAAAAGTTTCATGTATTTGAACTCATCCATATCCCATTTCATGATAACTTCCTGAATGTTGAGGGAGACATGAGTGAGCATCATCTGTTGTATCAGAAGCCAAGCAACTCTCTTGATGTGACCTGGATTGGTTGCTGTTCTTTTGTCATTATTTCACATCGCCTCTAAGTTTTATACTAGTTTTCTTCATGTCTGGCCTAGGGGACTGGATTTTAGAACTCCTTTTTCTGTAAGGCTAGTTCTCCTGTCCTTTGCCACTGCCAAATGTACTCATTTCTCTTAGATGAGGGCGCGGGTGTCTGAAGTTCTATTCCATGCTGGATTGCTGGATTTGAATACTTCTGACTAAAAATCAACAGTGTGATTTAGCAGCCAAAAACACAATTGTAATGTTAGGTTTTATTTAACTGAAGCTAATGATTCAAAATAAGGGAGATAGTAGTTCTATTGTACTCAGCTTTAGTCAGACTTAACATTTGCCACCCCCCCCCCCATTGACTTGGATTATCAGGAGCTGTGGTAGGACCAATGGTAGCAGGGACAGGCTGGAAGAACTGGTAACTTGAGATACCACTGAAATGAGGGAAGGAAATGGTTATTTTACTAATGTGGTTGAGGGCTTCCACCCTTTATACACATCTGAATGAATGAAAAAGCATTTATTAAAATAAAAAATAAACAATTATTACATGTTAATAATGGTTTATAAACTCTTGATCCTGAGCCAATTTCATGATGTCATGAAATGAATGGAAGACAAGCAACATAGCATGCCAACCAAGGTGCTAAGTATTGGCAATACAAATACAAGACAGTCTCTGCCTTGAAAAAAAAACACCTTAAATTCTAAAGAAGGAAGACAACTTGTAGGGGAATTGTGCTCAGAAAAAAATAGTGTTTTGGAGAGGCAAATAAAAAAGTATGATGTCTAGACTCAGAGGGCAATTAATTGGCACAGCCTTACCAGGAATGATATTGTTGATTACTGTTCTTGAAGCTGGAGTTGGAAAAGGGAGTGGGGAAGGGGGAAGAGATGCTATACATGTGGTGGCATGGGTCCCAGGCCTTTGCCATGGTCAGGAAATTATAGGATGGGCTTGAAGCTGAAGAAAATTAGTTCACCAGTCAGGACTCATAGTCTTGAGGTAGGTCTTCAGATCTAGGGAGAGGATGAAGCTTTAGTGAAAAAGGCATGCCATAGAGATAGCCAAGAACTGTGCTATATGACGTGTCTTGAAAAACATAGAAATGCTTGCAAAGTAAAAAATCTCTCTCCCAGAATCCTGTTACTTGCCTGAAATTCCTACCATTAATTACTACTTTAAGTCAAGGCAATAGTCCTTTTGTAAAATTTTATGGAAAAGAATGGTGAAAGAGGAATAGAACCATCTTGTAAAACAGAAAATTAATGTAGCTCATAACCAGTTTATAGGAAGTTTGGTAACAAAACCAGCTAATTGAAGTCTTCCCAAAGACAGGAGGAAGAGAATGAATGGGATCATCTCTTGACGAGTGCAGAACTCCTTGAATGACCCCCACTTCACCCAGAAACAAAGACCCTTCATTTTGAAAGTGTCATACTAGCGGTACTGATGTATGGCCTTGAGTAAGTCAATAGTAGAATCTCTGAAGAATTAAAATTGAAGATCACTTGAGGAACAATGTTGAGGTGGAAGAGCCAGAGTGGTAGGGGGTGGTAAACAGGATGAAGCACATAATAAACAAGCAAAACAAAGAACCAGAAAAAAAATCAGAATGTATTCCTCAGGTCCAAGAGCAAAGAATAATTACTGGGCAGCCTGTGTGTTCTACTGGTATGCTTGCAATGTAAAAAGGAAGAGTGACAGAAGTGCAATCCTATCAAGTCCCTCCACCAAAGATCTTTTTTTGCTGGCTTCCCTACCAGACTGGCTTGTTGCATATATAACTTGAAATCCTGCCTCCAAAGTTTCCAGGTCCAGTGAGGATTCTACAACATGTACCCAGAACTGAGGAGGACAAAAACAAAACACACCAAAATAAAACCCCAACCCTTAGCCTATTTCTCATGACCACCAGATAAAAAGTAGGAGGAAGGGATCCTCATCCAGGAGTTCATGGCACCAGCGCTATGGGTGAATATGACTGATACTCTCTCCAGCTGCTGGGAAAGAGTGTCCCAGTCTGGCAGGTTTTTCTAAAGATGCAGCTTGTTCCCGTTATGCAGTCAATAAAAAGGGACTACTGCTTACCCATGTGGTAGGGGAACAAAAGATTTCTTCTCCCAGAAGGCTGCCTCCATGTTAAGTATTCTGGGAAAGTATAGGAAAGCCTCCATTGTACAGTAAAGAAACTTCTCCAAAATAGATTGGAGAATTTACGGGAGGACATGGGCAAGAATGGTACAAAAGTATATGCCTGGATAGGTAGCATTCTACATCAGTATTGTTGAATTCAGATATGGGGGCCCCTTGACTATATAAGGATTTCTGTGGGTCACATATTGCCCTAGAAAACCATGTGCTAACATTAACTATTTTTATTGGATTTTTACATTTTCATTTATTTGGAGTTTCATTTAAGAAGGCTGCAGGATGCATGTGGTCCACAGGCTGCATGCTTGACACCCCTGTTCTGTATCATGTTGAAGGGAACATTGATTGATGAGGCCACAATTTCATTTGCAAACTATACCAATATTACATCGAGTTGCTAATTATGGAACACCACAATCCCTCAAGTGTGGGAAAAATGTTTTAAATATGCCTCAAATATTGAAAGAACCTCAGGAAGACAGCTAGTACTTTAGGACCTATAGGAGATTTATAGAAAGACAGAAACAAGATTACATCCAAGAGCAATTCACAGATAAGTTGTAATCTCCATTGTTAGAAGAGGTACTCAGATTCAGAAGATCCCCAATACACTGGAATATTCAAGTAATTTTTGTTATTTGGACTTTCCATTATATTGTACTGATTCCCATTAGTCAAATGATTAAAATATGATGGGCAGTTAATACCCCAAATCATCATAAAACAGATTATATCTTAACATACAGGAAGACTTGCTATTGATGTGGGAATTAACTCTGAGTCATCTGTGTATAATCAAATCAGTAACTGATCAGAGCTAAGATCTGAATTAGTTTAAAAAAAAAAGAAAAAAAAGCAAGAAGAATCAGAAAAGGATATGGTATACAATTAAAATAATTTAGTCCTGGACTATTTGATCAGGTAATTGAATATTTTTTTAGAGGGGGACTGGATGACAGCAGTGGCATTGACTATAATAATTTTATCCTGAAATTTAACCAAAACAAATTAATTAGCAATTAAAAAGCCCAGAAAGGGCCTTACTCAGCAAATATCTGACTTTCTTCAGAAATGGATAGAGAGGTAATTGTTAAAGGTAACACCATGTTGAAATATACACTAGTCTGTACAATCTTACAGAGCTGGCTTATGGGTGATTTTGAGTAACATCATTTCACAGACCAGACACACAATGGAGTATAAAACCACATTAAAGAAACCTTGGCAAGATATCCATCTAAGTAATTATTCAAAGGGCATTCAAGGATAAAAATGGAGTAAATAACAGAAAAATGGAGATTTATTAAAATAGTTTTTCCATTAAGTACAGTAGAACCACCACACCAGGATTCTAATACTGCAGATCCAAATATAAGAGAAGTAAAAATGGTACCACAGAGAGCAAAGATGCTCTGAAAGCAACAGATTTATGAAGATGTCGAGGGATGTACAAGGTATCTGAAGGAGAAGATAACAAAAACATTTTTAAAAACTTCAACCTTTTTGCCAAAAAATAGTGACCAAGAAAAATTTCAAAAATTACCGACCTATATTGCCTAAGCAAAATCTTTATGAGTCATCTATACATGAAGTGAAGGTATCTTTGAGTGACTAAGGTCTGCCCAATTCTTATGTTTTCTGAAACATGGTAAAAAACATATTTGGAGATAGTTGATCCCGAGACTTTCTTGATGGCAAATCCTGCATTTTTTATTAGACGTTGCCTTCAAGAATTCAGGGTTTACTCCACACCACAATGAAGCATGGATATAATACTTTTCTCTTTTTTTGTGGAAGAACGAATCATTTTACAGTGGAAATGACATTAAAGAAGAGACATTAACATATACTATACTACTGAACCCTGGGAATCATTATCTTGCCTTTTTCTTTGTCTTAATTCAATACTTTGCACTGTAAACCTCAAAATTTCTCAGACTTATGAATGTTAGGGGTTTCCCCCATTGGGGAATCTTCTACTTAAAAAATTCCCTAGCAGATGGTGAGAACTCTACTTGAGTGTGGGGGCTCCTTGCCTTGGGAATATCCCTACTCCACCCTACTTAGGACTGCTTTAGGACAGAGAGCTCCTTGAGAACAATGAAAAGTACTTTGATCCATGCTTATGGAAGGGACAGGAAGTTCTTTGAGTCATGACTGTTTTAGAATTGATACAATGGGATACTAAGTACCTATAAAGGTGGGGCAACTTGTAAACTACTTAAACCTAAAAGGGTGATAACTTATTCAGAGGTTTTTTCTAATGAAATTTGTCGACACAGCAGCATTTTTTTCCTGACTTACTAAAGAGATTAAAACTACTCAGCTGTGAATTCAAAATGGGCAGTCCTTTAGAAACATCTACAGTGATTGGTAGATGTAAGGACTTAGGGGAGGTGACAGAGAAGATTTTGCCCTTAAAAATAAGAGCTCAGGGAAGAGCTGGGAGGTCATTCTGAAACATTCAGATAGGAGAGACTGATTCTGAGGAGACTGATTCTGAAACATTCAGATGGAGGAGGGAGCTGGTGAAAGCAGCTGAGATGCTGCTGGCCTGGTGTCATTAGAAATCCTTACTTAGACAGATCTTATGGTGAGTTATAAAAAACTGACTGATTTCTCTTTTAAGGCTCAGGTCTAGGTCATATTGGCTTGAGGCCTTTCATACTTTTTCCTTTATTACTCTCTCTCTCTTTCTTTGATTACTCATTGTATTGTTAATTAAAATCTCTATAAAACCCAATTGACTTGGGTATTTGAATAATTGGGAATATTTCCCTGGCGACCACCTTATATTTGATTTTAAACCCAAGACACAGTAGTGAAACATATTTCTGCGGTCAAATTTACTCACCCTCTCTTATATCTATCACAATTTAATCTTTCACCATTTTAACTCACTACAGTTTAAGACCTCAATCATTTTAAATCTCACAGCACAAAGTAAGTACCTTATAAATGTTTTATTTTTTCATTCATTTATGTTTAGTTTCTCCTAAATACTTTTACTGTATTGCAGAGGTAGGAAGAAGATAGAGGAAAGTGTGACATTAAAACATGAGAGTTGAGAAAAGTTTGGTTAATGGGGATAATAATTAAGGAAGGGTAATTCAAATGACACACACTAGTGTGTTTAGGGTAGTTGGGTAGAGAATGCAAGGTCTGAACTCTAAGTCTTTTCTAGACAACTGATTTATAGTTCAAAATGCATCCATATAGAGATACTTAGAGTGGGTGAGCTGCTGACCCTTTCTATAGAGATTTATAGGCCATGAAGGTATTTACAATAAGGCAATATCCACCAATAATAACTTAGCATGAATTAGTTTATCAGATTACTCAAGATAGAATACAGTATAGCTAAGTGTTAAGGGATGATAAGTAGGCAGAAAAGGAAGTTTAAGCTAGAGCACATTCTAAGTTCTTTCTGCTCTCCAGCTTCCTGAAGCCCTAGCTGTAGTTCACTGCTCTGCCCATACAGGTGGCTCTGACCCTGTCTCTAGAGGAAAGGATCGAGCAGATGCCGCTTCAAAGCTAGCAGCCATAGAAGGGCCTGAATTAATTTTAACATTAACAACTACTAATGATTTAAATTTACCACTTTCCTATAATGAAAAGGAAGTGGAAAAATGGAAACAAAAATTCAAAGCAAAACAGATTAATGGAGTGTGGGTGTCATCTGAAGGAAAACCCCTGCTCCCTAGAAGTTTCTATAACCAAATTTGCCAATCTATTCATAAAAATGGTCATTTTGGCACCCAGGGCATCGTGGACTCTGTTAAGAGAGTATGGATAGCCCCTGGTATAACTACCATAGCCTCTAAAGTGTGTTCAGCCTGCTCTACCTGCCAGGCATATAACCAACATGCATTTCGTGGAAACGCCTTTGGTGGATGTCCTCTGGCTTATACACCTTTTGAACATCTACAGATAGATTTCATAATGATGCCAAAGGCTGGACGTTATAAATTTTGTCTAGTAATTGTAGATCAACTAACCAGATGGCCGGAAGCATTTCCTGCGACCTGAGCCATGGTGGATTTTGTTGCAAAAATACTTTTAAAGAAAATTATTCCTCATTTTGGCCTGCCAGCACATATTGATTCGGATAGGGGGAGTCATTTTACTGATTCTGTTCTAAATCAGATATATTCTTGCTTGGGAATAACTCCCAAATTTCATGTTCCATATCATCCCCAGAGCTCAGGCCAAGTAGAGAGGATGAACAAAGAACTTAAAACTATGATTGGCAAATTATGCACTGAGACCCATTTAAAATGGCCTGAAATTCTCCCTCTGGCCCTATTTTATCTTAGAAGCAGACCTAGAGGAGACTTACATATTTCACCATTTGAGATGCTTTTTGGACATCCACCTATACAGGCTAAGCCTTTCTCCCCGGCTTATACATCGCTATTAGGGGGAGATATTACTATTGCTTCCTATATACAGGAGTTACAGCACAAACTACGTGAACTTCATGAATCCGGAGCTGCAGTACAAGCTGGACCATTAGACTTTTCTCTGCATGACCTGAACCCAGGAGATAAAGTTTATATCAAGAATTTCAAGCGAACTGGAGCAACTCAACCTTCATGGGAAGGACCATTCCAAATATTATTAACTACTCCAACATCTATAAAGATTGGAGAAAGAGACTCTTGGATTCATTGCTGACATGTGAAGAAAGCATCTTCTGCTGAGACTGATTGACTGAAACCTATCACATGCATTGGAGATAATAATCCTTAGACAAGTGGATATTGTTTTTTTTTTTTCCGAGAACACATTGAATTACTGATTTTTTTCCTTATTTTTATTATTTCTTTTCTTTATTTTGATTAGAATATTTGATTTTTTCTCATTTTTTACTGAAGGAACACATAATTAATATTAATATTTTTTCCTGCAGTAATAGAAGTTAATATATATTCTTGCTATAATATCAAAATATACCTAAAAGCTTTAAACTATGGGAACCTGCCATTTATTAATAAAATATTATAGGACTGTGATTAATGTTTATGTATGATTCCAGAAAAAGGGATAAAAAATAAGGAGCACAGACTTAACCTGAATAGTGCCAAAAAGAGCACACATGAAATACTAATGTGAGACTCGAGGTTGCAACGCTTGACATATGTTAAGTCGTAGGACTTCCTTGTATCTACACTCTTTACGAAGTACTCATACAAGTACAAAGTTTGACTATCGGGCTGGCTCCCTATATCCCTGAGAATGACAAAAAAATCAGACAAGGGAATGACATTTCCCCATCAAAATAGAATTCTAATTCTTCTTTTCTTATATTATGGCAACTTCCTGTAGTCTTGGCTACAAATGACTAAGTGAAATATTACTGCATTCCGTCCTACATACTTGTGGGATAGAAATTATTTTAAATTGGACCTATACAAGGACCTATTTTGAATTTTTTCTTATGTTTTTAATTATTTTTCTCTTCTTTTGATAATTGACTCATATACCCCCATAACTCAACATTGCATTCTGAGTTGAACTGAATGTTTTTTAACACCTACTTCAGGGGGGATTGTATTTTAATTTAAAATCTAAGAATTTTTGAATTTTGAATTTTTTGTTTGAGATTGTATTTTTATAAAAATCCAAGAATTTTTATTTTTTGTTTAAGATTGTACTTTTATAAAAATTCAAGATTTTGATTTTGTTCGAGAAAAGATCTTCAAGAAAGAAGCTTGAAACTTTTATATCCAGAGAATGAACTGTTGCAGAAAGATGCCGGAAAACCTACACTTCATCAAGAAGATCAAGAATGAACTTTGGATATGATTGATTGAACTGAACTTTGAACATTTATTGTAAATGTACACATTTATGCCAAAAGGGACTGCCCCTAATTTGGCTTTCTGTCAATGCACCTAGGAAAACATTGGTTTTGCTTTCTTTTCTTTACTATTCCTCTCTCACTATTCTAATTCCTCTTAGAAATTTGAATATCGTGTATATCTATAGTTAGAAGTGCATTTAGGATTACAAATTGATTATGTTAAATGATCAATGGGGAGACTAGTCTCCCAATGATCATCAGGGGGGATTGTAAATCTTGAAATCTCTCAGACTTGTGAATGTTAAAAATTTCCCCATCGGGGAATTCTTAATTGAAACAAATTCCCTACTGAGAAACATTCCCCATTTTGATGTGAGAACTCGCCAGGATCAGAAATGGGAGGACCTCTGCTCTAACCGTACTTAAGATTGCTTTAGGGAAAAAAAAACTCCTTGCTAAACAATGAAAGTACTTGGACCCATGCTTATAATAAGGCAAGGAGTTCTTTGAGCCAGGCCTGTTTTTAGAATTGATACAATGGAATGCTAGGTACCTAAAAGGGTCGGGCAAGTTTTCTCTTGATGATATTAGTTGACTCAGCTGTGTTTTCTCTCGTTCAGACTTACTGAGGAGATTTGGTCGACACAGCAGCATTTTTTCTGATTCAGACTTACAGAGGAGATTGGTCGACTTAGCAGGAATTTAGATGGGCAGTCTTTTGGAAAACATCTACAGTGATTGGTAGATGTAGGGACTTAGGGGAGGTAACATGGGAGAAAAACCCCTATATAAGAAAAAGCAGAATCTCTTGAGGAGATATATCCTTTTGGAGAAATCCTTTTGGAGGATCTCTGATGAGAATCGCTTGGGAAGAATCTCTTGAGAGAGGCTCTGGAGAAAGGCCCTTTGGAACAGTCTCTGGCTGGAAGGCTCTCTGGTGAAGTCAGCTGAGATGCTGCTGGCCTGGTGTTACTAGAATCCTTGTTTAGTCAGACCTTGTGGTGAGTGCTAAAAAAACTGACTGATTTCTCTCTTAAGACTCAGGTCTAGGCCATATTGGCTTGAGGCCCTTCATACTTATTCCTTTCTTACTCTCTCTCTCTTTCTTTGATTACTCATTGTATTGTTAATTAAAATCTCTATAAAACTCAGTTGACTTGCTTATTTGAATAATTGGGAATATTTCCCTGGTGACCACCTTATATTTGATTTAAAAACCAAGACACTGTAGTGAAACATATTTCTGCGGTCAAAATTTACTCACCCTCTCTTATATCTATCACAATTTATATCTTCCACCATTTTAACTTGCTACAGTTTAAGACCTCAACCATTTTAAATCTCACAGACAACATACTGAGTTGGACACCCTGAAAGAACTGAAGACAGGATGAAGAAGGGAAGACAGTAGGAGTATTGAACAATCAATCAAAAAGCATCTAAGTGCTAATTCTGCGTTCTGTGCCAAGAGGATGCAATGAAAAAGAATGGAAAGTCACTGAAATAAAACTAGATCTTTAATCAGTATCTCTCCACTTTGCATTTCTGGGATCAGATGTCTCAAGAGAGTAATCATCATTTCTCCTTTGGCTTAACCTGTACTTGCAATGCTTTTAGGCAGGAAACAAAAGTACCCTGGACCCTTGACCAATGACATTGGATGGTGGGGATTTTCCCCAACTTTCTTTCTTTTAAAAATACTTACCTTCAGTCTTAGAGGAAGAAGTGAGGTAATGGCTACATAGTTGGGGTTAAGTGACTTGCCCAGGGTTACACAGCAGGTCAAATTTGAACCCAGGACCTCTTGTCTCCTGATTCTCAATCCACTGAGCCACCTAGCTGCTGTTTTAGAGAATTAGGGTACAGATATTTTGCTCTTGCATTATTTCTTCTGAGACTAGGGGAAATAATAATCATGTCAATTCCATGGATAAGGGACATTGATGAGAGAGGTTATGCAAGGGGGACTGAGTGGGCAATCACATCTTGCCAAGGGCCACTCTGTGGCCTCCTTAGCTACCACGCGTGACTCTGTCAAGGTGTCGTAGCCTGATGACTGCCAGCATCCCCCCCACCACCACCAATTGCTTCCTGAGGGTCACCTGGTCTGGGTCAGTTTCTAAAATATTAAGCATGTACAAAGATCATGGCTTTTGGTTGGAAGGAATGACTGGAGATGGAAGGGGGGGAAGGAAAGGATGTTGAGGAGAAATAAGATTGACAAAGTGGTTGAAAAACTGTATGTTCCTATCATGGGCATATCAATAGATGAAAGCAAAATGAAATGGGGTATTATTCATTGGTTAATAAATTTGGACTTAGTGAATAGAAGGTATTTCAAAGTGGATCCAAAGTCTTTGGCAATGCAGTCACATTTTTGTTTTCTAAATTTGGCTCCTACACATAGGGGGTTGATTTTTATGTTTACATATATATGGGGTGAAATAATTTATTTTCTATGGGTCACCATAAAACATCATCAGCTGATACTGATGCCAAAGTTTTCTGTGTCTTAAAAAACTCTTATAATCCAAATTCAAATGAAATAAACAAAATCTTTAGTTGTTAATTTCCCTTTGCTTACTTTGTGTCATGAGTTTGGAATGCTGCAGGGTGAGATAAAGATATCTGCTACTTGAGAATATATATACCCAGAGGGCAGAGTTTAGAGGAATTAGGTTCAAATTTTGGATTTGTCCTTTACTCCATAGTAAGTACTTAATAAATGCTTGTTTTCAGGAAAGAAAGAAGGAGGGAAAGAAAGAAGGGAAGGAAGGAAGGAAGGAAGAAAGGAAGGAATGAAGGAAGGAAGGAAGGAAGGAAGGAATGAAGGAAGGAAGGAAGGAAGGAAGGAAGGAAGGAAGGAAGGAAGGAAGGAAAGATGTACAAATGTTTGCTATGTGTCAGTGTCAGGTACTGTGCTAAGCACTTTACAAATATTATCTTATTTTATCCCCATAATGACCCTGGAAAATAGGTGCTATTGCTGTCCCCATTTTATAGTTGAGGAAACTGAGGCAAGCAGAGATTAAATGACTTACTCAGGATCACTCAGCTAGTAAATATCTGAGGCTAGACTGCAGACCTGGCACTTTACGCATTGTACCACCTAGCTAGCTGCCTCTATATGCTCTGTGTTCTGGACATGCATTCACTTTAGGAAGTGAAAAGGAAAGGGTTTGGAGGGAGACTGGTTGCAAAATTGGGAAAATGAGAGAGCTAGTAGATGAGTTTGAAGGCTAAAGAAAACCCAAGGCAAATCATTCAGGAGGGGTCAGAGAGGATTGGGAATGAAGAGAAGTGGACATGGGTTTTTAATGCTTCTTTCTGGTGCAGTAGACACAGGTATCATCTTGAAATGTACAATGATGAAAATTTATAAGATCAGATTCTATATCATAGTATAGTGGTAGTCTCTCGTTAACTGAGGATGACGATTGTCTTTGTGCATTTTCATCTATGGTGTATAGATGAGTGTGCACAAAGACACTTGTGCATGAAGGAGATTTAAGTGGAAAAGCCGATGCACAGAGACAGTCCCACTCTCTTGGCGTTGGAAGCCTGGGTCCAGTGGCATGAAAAATCGTTACACCTGGAGACTTCCTCAGCTGCATTGGATGGCCGTGTTGTCTTTTGTGCTCCAACACGCCCTAAGCACTCCACAGTGCTTTGCTGCGTCGCCATCTCAGCCGTTGAACCTTCTTATTGGTTTCTTCCGTCTGTTTGGCTGAAGCAGTCTTCACATGCTGGGTGAGCAAAGCCCTGGTTCACCAGGGGTCTACGACGACCCGATGGCTACCCTCACAAGGTTTAGCTGGCCTGTCGAAGCCATTGCCTAGGGTGTGGCCACTGCCGCATGCTAGCAGCTACTGGGAGCCACAAGTGAGAGCTGGGTGTCAGGTGAGGGTCAGA
Organism: Monodelphis domestica; assembly: GCF_027887165.1. NCBI lineage: Eukaryota > Metazoa > Chordata > Mammalia > Didelphimorphia > Didelphidae > Monodelphis > Monodelphis domestica. The sequence goes on from NC_077230.1 coordinate 73,980,286, forward strand.
GGCTGGAAAGCTGCTCTAAGAGGGCATGACAAGCCCTCCATACCAGAGATGCTACCCCTCCCTGAGCACCCCATACACCCCTCTATATCATACAGTATATCTGAAACGTGGTCCTCTGAGCTCAATCCTATTTTCAAATTCAAATTAAGACTGCCTGAATAACTGGTCAATTAGATGATTTGTTTCATGAGAGTCAAACAAAATCAGTACATTTCATAGAGTAAAACATGAATGCTTTGAAGGAAATCTTTCCTTAGCTCCTTGATTGGGGCCATCCCTATTTATTCCTGTCTAAAAGGATTAGCAGTACTTTGATTTTTACCAACTGGCACCAATTCAAACCCTCAAAGCCCAGACTCTGAGGCAGGCCCACCCTACCCACCTTACCCTGTGCCCCTTCCATCCTCAATGAAAAATTATAGACCTTTCATTGTCAGTAAAAATAAATCAAAACTGTCCATGGACAGGGGAATGAAGAAAAGGATGCTATTACATGAATAGCCAGAACCAGGTTGTTGAATTCATTTGTTTTTAATCAAATACACTTATTTTCCAAAAACTTTGGGCCTTTGCATGGAAATAAGGCATGGGCGTGTTTAAAATGTGTTTAAGTTGTTTCTTCAGGAGACAAATAGCAAAGGAAGTAGAATCCAGGACTTTTCTTCCTATTAAGGAGTTACAAGGCTGCTGGCCCATTGGCATTGGCATAGAAATTAATACCTGGCCAACTTATATCGTAGGACAGTAGGTGTTGGGAAGTGGTCAGCAGATGATCATGAATTGAGGGTGTGGCTTTCTACTAAGAAGAGAGCAACATTTCCAGGATTCAGAACTGTAGTCCCCATTGAATCACATGTTTTCAGGAAGCAGTGTTTTCCTTACTAAAGGTGGAAAAATGCTGACTCGAAACTGATTCCATCTTCAGAAAAGGAGAAAGCACGTTCAATGACCTTCAGATCTGGTAATATTGGAATTTTAAAGAAAAAGTAATGTTTCACCCTGAAGTAACTTTTGTGTATGTCATAGAGCCCGAATCTCTTCTTGGAACTGGATTTTGTGACCTACATTCATAATCAAAGGAAATGTTAAATTTTAGAGCTCAATGCAAGTAAAGAAGTCATTGTTTTCCCCCTTTAGAGTTCATTGTCCTGAAATCTGTTCACTGATTGAAACCAGGTTAATGCCCAACTCCAGGGTGGAGTTCACATGGGAAGCCTGTGACCCCTCTTATAGAGAAGTAACAGACAAAACTTGAAGACTCAAGCCATCGGGGTCTTTCTTTTGATCTTGAGGCAGCTGAGTTTCACAGTGAAAAAAGTATTTTAATTAGTATCAGAAAGACCTAAATTTGAATCCTGCCTTAAATGTACTAGTTGTGTGAATCTGGATAAGTCACTTAATCCCTCTCAGTCCAAGTTTCTTTATTGGGAAAATGAGGAAAATAATAGCCCCTACCTGACAAGGCTATTGTGAGAATCAAAAGAGGTAAGATATAAAATTATGTATATTTATCAATATGCACATATGTATGTTGTAAGAGTGTATGAAGGGTTTGGGGAAGATTAGCTCCTCTGGTATAAGTCTTTGCCAAGCCCTTTTCAGGACTACTGCTCTACCTTTGGGGTCCACTTTCCACCCAACTCTCATCTATGACTCCAATTCACCAACAAGTCAAGATGTCACTGATCCTCTTCAAAACTAACTTCTTCCCAATCAGTCCTTTCCCCCCAAAGGTATTTATCCCTTAGAATGTTCCTTATAGAAGAGGAGATTTTCCTCTTCTTTGTGTCAATCCCCAAGACACCTCTGAGCATCACAAAATGTCACTATATCTCAACGCTTCATTAATTTCAACCCCAATGCTTCCTAATTTATGATCACCAAAAAGGGAACTGGACAAATTCTACTTTTATAGAATCTTTATAAGAAAGGATTTGGATAACAACTTAGTAGTAAAAAAAAAAGTTCCCAAGGGGCATGCTTAAAATTACTTTTCTGAATGACTAGTCCTATGACTTCATTATTTCATCAGAGAAGGAATCTTTCAGGAAGGAACTTCTATATAGCATCTTCCAGCATCTTCTCTTAGTTGTGTAGGGCAATGAGAGACCACATGACTTGTCTAGGATCAGAGAACCTATGTGTAACAGAGGCAGGACTTGAATTCATGATCTCCTGAATCTCCTTCCTATGCATTATGCCCCACTTTCTCTCAAGTTACATAAAAAAGTATGGAAACTTGTAAATAATGTATTTAATAATTTATTTTATCTATTTTGATTTATATAATTTATAATATATAATTACATAATTTAATAATATAATTTATTTTTTAGATAACTTAGTTTTGAAACAGCATTAAGAATTTGTTTTCCAATATATACATTTGTATCCAAGTTTACTTTTCAAAAATATTTTCACATGTATCATTTCTAGCAAAACATCTCCGTCATCATGCATGCTTCTTTGACACATGTAACCACAGAGATAACTTCGTTCAGGGATCTGATTATCAGGGTCAAGAGAAGCATAGAGTAATGAAAATAGGAACTTTTCAACAATTACTGTTTGTAAAGTTACTATATCAAAGAGAATATCCAACATAGTTACCAAGTGGAAAGAACATTCCTTATGGAAGATGAAGTTTTCCAGATGCTCCTGTTCTTTGTATCATTTCCTAGAATACCTCTGGGCCTCCCTAATGAGATCCACAACCACTCCAAAGAGACTGACTAAACAATCTACCCAGAAAAATAAATAAACCAACCAATAGATAAAGAAAGTCTATTGCCCAGGCATTCAGCTGGATAACCAACTGATTAAGTTGGCACATCAGGACACACATCTGACACCTGGAGATATATAGATGGATGTCTCTCTTATGAGGTGTTTGATTAAAAAGGCCTCTTAAACTTTGAAATTATATGATGTTGTCATTCGATAAACATTCTTCATGATCATTTACCTTCTGCTTGAAATCATGAGAGAACTGATCTCAAATCCCCTTCCTCTACCGTCCCTGTTTGGCTGATTGGAACCATATAAAATAAATATAACCTCTGTCTCACATGCCAGCTCTAAATATGTTGGAAGACAGCGATCATGTCCCCGTGGTCTTCTTTTCTCTGAGATAAATACTCACCCGTGTCCTAAGCAATTTTTATGTGTTGTGGCTTTGATCCTTCTCCCTATTATGATCACCCTTCTTTAGACAATGGCCCGCTTTGTTGATGCCCTGAATCAAACCCCTTATCCAGATGTGATTCAACAAAGACAGCTTGAGGTAAGACTATCACCTCCCTTGTTCTAGACAGTCTGTTGATTAATACAGTATAGTTGTGTTATTTTTATTAATACTATCTAAAATCAAATATTCTCTCTTCCTTTTTTTTAGTGGTAAGGTAAAAATCCTACCTTGTAAGGCAGGAACTTAATCAAATAAATACTGGGGTGGTTGAGTAGAAAGGGCAGGTGGGAGAATGAGGAAAACAGAGGCGATAGATAATTAATACTGTTATAATTACTGTTACTAGCTGCCATTCTGTGCCAAAAACTGACATCTGTATTTGAAAGACAGGATGTGGTCTCTGAGGACTTGCTTTTGCTTTAAAAAGAAAAAAAAAAAGACATATTGTGAGAGATTGTATCAAGATGGCAGTCCACGCCCAATTCCTTAGAGTTCCCATTTTAAACTCTTCAATCTAGACATCTAAAGAAATGCATTTCCTAAAGCGGCAGACTATAGCCATCTGTTGTGCTAACAAGGGTTACTGACATGCATATTTAGCTACTTGACTTGGAGTCTAGGAGGATCTGAGTTTGAATACTGCTTCTGACACTTCCTAGCTCAGTGATCATTGATCTCACTGTATCTCTCTCTCTTACTAGTAACAAAGGATTAACAATGCCTCTGAAACCCATCTTACAGGGTTCTTGTGAGCATCCATGCTTATACATCATTTTGTAAGCCTTCAAGTACTATGTGTATATCAGCTGTTATCATTCACCTTCAATAAAATAGGAATATTCAGAAGTGACTGAGTTGGGCACTGAGGTTTTGTGCAACTTGAAGTCCTGAAGGTAAAGATTTTAGGATAGAATGTGATGTATATTAGACAGTAATACATCCTGCCAAAATGTGACATTGAATCCTAGCTCTGATCGAGGAGGAGGAGGAGGAGGAGATGGTGAAGGACAAAGAAGAGGACCAGGAGAACTCCTAGGAAAGGTGGTCAGTGTGACTGTGGCCAGTTAGACCTAATGAAAATGACAAATTTAGCAAAGTTGTTTTGATGCTTCCAATTTCCCCATCTCGTTTCTATCTCCAGATTACTCCTACCTCTATGCTTTCAATAAATCCCCGCTAAAATGTTAAATGCCAAAGACTAAAAACACCCTCTAGAGCCCAAACTCTAATAATGAAATATCAAGGGATGACTAGGTGGCTAAGTGGATAAAGTGCCAGGTCTAGAGATTGGAAATCATATGTTCAAATATGGCCTCGGACACTTCTTTGCTGTGTGATCCTGGGAAAGTCACTTACCTCCAACTGTCTAGTTCTTACTGAGCAGATACCTAGTATCTATTCTAAGATAGGAGATTAGGGTTTTAGTTATAATTATAAAACATTAAGAATTATCAGACCTAAGAAGAAAGATGCTTTTTGGTGAGGGACCTTCCCAGTCTAAGACTGAAAGTTATCTCAGAGGAAGCTCAATCCAACTCCCACCAAAATATTTTATCATTTTAATATTATACAAAAATAATTTTAGCTTCTGTTTTTAAAAAAAAAATTTCTCCCTCCTCCATCCTCTCCCTTTTCCTTGAGAAGGCAAGCAATTTGATATAGATTATACATGTGAAATCATGCAATACACATTTCTATACTATCTATATTGAAAAAGAAATTTTTCCACGTTCTCTCCACCATTTGTCATATTCTGTCATATTAGCCAATCCGACTAATGGTGTGAAATAATATTTCAGAGTTGTTTTAATTTGCATTTATTTAATCAATAATGACTTAGACCATCTTTCTTGTAATATATAGCTTTAATTTCTTCTTCCACAAACTGCCAGTTCATATTCTTTGACAATTCATCTACAAGGGAATGACTTATATTCTTAAATTTTGATTCAGTTCTCTATATATTTGAAATATAAAGTCTTTATCCCAGAAACTGGTTATAAATTCCCCTCTCCACTCCCCCCCCCCCCAGTTTTCTGCCTCCCTTCTAATTTTAGCTGTGTTGGTTTCATTTATACAAACCTTTTCAATTTAATGGAATCAAAATTATCCATTTTATATCCCACAATATCCTCTATCTCTTCTTTGTTCATAAATTCTTCCAAATCTATTAGATAAATATATTTCATACTCCTCTAATTTTTTTAACCCTTACCTTCCATCATAGAATCAATACTAGTACTGGTTCTGAGCCAAAAAGCAGTAACAGCTAGGCAATGGGAGTGAAGTGACTTGCCCAAGGTCACCTAGCTAGGAAGTGTTTGAATTCAAATTTGAATTCAGGACCTCCCATCTCTAGACCTGGCACTTTATCCAATGAGCCATCTAGTTGCCCCCTGATGTTTTATTATTAGAGTTTGAGTTCTAGAGGGTGTTTTTAGTCTTTAAAATCTGGTACTTCTAGACTTCCTTCTTTTATATTTGTTTTCATTAATTCCTTTGCTATTCTTGACCTTTTTGTTCTTCCATATGAATCTTGTTATTATTTCTACCTCAATAAAATAATGTTTTGGTAGTTTAATTGGGATCACACTGAATAAATAGATTAGATGGAATTATCATGTTTTAGATTTTGGTTCAGTCAACCTATGAACAATTGATATTTCTCCAATTATTTAAATGACTTTATTTGTACAATAAGTACTTAATAAATAAATAAAAATCTACCTTACCTTTTATAATTGCCTCTATGCCTATGCCTTGTTTGGTTTAGAATACATCTCCTACCCAGAGCTGTAAGTGGTATGTTATCTGCTTTTCTTGTAGGTTTTTTTAAAGCATGATCTTTATTATTAGGGTCATATATGCATTTAGAGCACATTGTGGAATATGGTACAAACGGTTAATCTAAATCTACATTATACCAAATTGCTTTCCAGTTGCAGTTTTGATCAGATAAAGAGTTCTTTCCTAAATAATGTATGTTTTCAAGTTTATAAAAATGTGGTTATTATGTTTTGAGGGTATTTCTGATAAAGAATGTTGGATTCACCTCATGGTACCCTAGCAGATATTCCAATATTAATTTCTCGAGCACCAACAACTTCACAAATGAAGATAAACAAGATTAGTATCTGACTTTGTCATTGGTCAAAGGGCCGAAGAGATCTGGCATTGCCTAGTTCTAAACAGATTCTTAGAAATGATTAACTGAATTAATCTATTCTGACCATAATTGGAGATAACTACCACTAGTCAGACTGGCTACTTATCCAGGGAACAAAGGCAATGATTCTGTGAACACCTCATAACTCTAGCAGTTAAAAAAAAATTTAAGTGCTTTCGTAGACAATCAAAGATTCTAAAGAGTCATAGTTCTAGAGCTGGAAGTCACCATAGAGGTCACTGAGTCCAGTCTCCTTATTTTACACATGGGGCAACTGAGGACCGGCAAAGTCAACTGACTTGCCCAAGGTCACCCAGGCAACAAGTAGCAGAGCTAAGGATCCAAATCCAGGTCCTCTGGCTCTGCCTCTGCCATCTTGCCCCTTGGGTCACTCCCCCGACATAGATCTGTGTGTTCTATCATCACAACTTTATGAGACAGACGAGGCATTTCCCTTTTATTTCAGGGAAGTGAAATATTTTGACCGAGGTCTCAGAACTAAGCCGAGCAGATGCAAACTCTAACAACCAAGACTCTGTTCAGTGTTTTTCCCACTAGATGACACTACTTCTCTAAGAGTAACTATAGGTTCCTTAAAGGAACTCTGATCAACAGGGTGAGCTCTGAGCTAATTGTCTCTGTTGGCTTTTGGACTTGGAGAGCATCTCCTAGACTCATAGCCAATTCAGTTCAATTCAATAAGCACTTATTAAGCACTTACTGTGTTTCACACACTGTGCCAAGTTCTAGGGATACAGAAAGAGGTAAAAATAGTCCTGGACCTCAAGGAGCTTACAATCTAATGGGGAGACAGCATGTAAACAAATAGAAACAAAGCAAACTACATGTGGGTTAAATGGGAGGTAATGAAGAAAGGAAAGGCTCCGGAATTAAGAGGAGTTGGGGAAAGCCTCCATTAGGAGGTGATATTTTAGTTGGAACTTAATGGAAGCCACAATCTGAGTAAAGGAAGGAAATCATTCCATGCCTGAGGGACAGCCAGAGAGAATACCCAGAGTGAATTAAACTCAGAGGTCATCTAATCCAACTCCTCTTTTCCCACAGATAAAGACATAGAGATTAAGTGACTCGTCCAAAGTCACATGGGTAGAAAACATGAGAGGTGGGAATTGAATCCAGGGTCTCTGACTCCAGAACCAGTTCTCTTTCCACAGTGCTACTCTGTGGAATATATGCACATGCCCCTTAGTATCCACCAGATTGCATCGAGTCTACCCCAAGGATGACTACTGTCACAGATAAACATCGTCAGGACTGGCGAAAATGTTTTGGGCCAATGAAGATGGAAGGAGGCCAGCAAGCATTTAGAAATGAGATGAACCAGTGTAGTTTCCCAGAAGCAAAAGCCAGGCCCAAAGTGATAAAACCATGAATTTTATCTGAAAGTTCAGCTCATCCAGGATGTTGAGTTCAACCAAATGATGTTTATTTACATGCGTCGAGAGAATTTCAGAATTTCCTGCCCAGGATTGTGGTTTCAAAGCTAGGTTTGTGTTCTGCCTATGAAAGGCCAACTTTCCTCTAGCTCAAAGACAGACAGGAAAGCATCCAATAAGGGATGAATCAGAATGAATTGATAAGCAATTATTCTTTTCCAATGGATTCCAGGACAATGAGTAAGACAGAGAGGTGGGTGTAGATACTTGACAGAACTCTAAAGGGAGTTGGAGTAGGGGCTCTGGGAATGGCCATAGTTGTCCATCTCCCTCTTGGAATTATCTTGTATTTGTACTCCCAAGAGAATATAAGCTCCTTGAGTGCAAGGACCATTTCGTTTTTGCCTTTACATGTCTCTAGTACCTAATACAGGGCTTGCACCTGGCAATGATTTAATAAATATTTGGTGCGTTGAGTTGAACTGAATTGGAAAGATTCACCAAACTTTACCTTTAAATATGAAAACTAGCTAGGATATTGAGGAAATCTAGCACTTATTAAGTGTTTAGATGACAAGGGCTAGTAGGCACCGAGGGCAAAGCATTCTAGGTGAAGGAAATGTTAAAATTCAAGAAAAAGAATACTTCTGGGAGTGTCCAACTTAGAGGGAGAAAAGCCATATAAATAAAAAAATATAGCATATTAGAAAATTATTGGGTATCACCAGAATAGCCTTCAAGGAGGGCTGGATGGGTGACATCAGGAATGTGTCATGGAACCAATGGTACATCAGTTCAGCTTTGAAAGAGCTACAGATCGTGACAGATAGTGTGACAAATACATAAAGACAGGAGAGGGAAGGACAAGAAATAGCGTAAAGGAAGGAAGAAAACAGGTTCTGGAGATGTTTCCTTTAGAGATAAATATGGAGACAGTTGCTTAACCTCTCTAGACCTGTTTCTTCCTTTGTGAAATGAGAGGGCTGGACTTAATGATACTGAAGGGCTCTCCAGGTACCCTGTCCAGGTTTCCCAGGAAGACAACTATGAGGTCAGTACAACAGCTTTTCAGCAACCTTTGGGGTGGCAGGAAGCCTAATACTTCCTCTCCCACTTTCCTTCAGAGCCTCCCAAGCCCTGAGCTAGCCAGAGCGATGCATGCCTCACTATCATCTCTGTGTACAACCCTTGGAGGAAGTGTCCCTCTCCCTTCCCCAGATGAAAGCCACTGTGAGCCTCATTTAGGCTCATGGAATATGGCCATTAAGAAAAAGCTATATCTAATACAATAAGGGGACAGCTGGATGGTTCAGTGGACGGAGAGTCAGACCCAGAGACAAGAGGTCTAGACAAGAGACAACCTAGCTGTGTGACCCTGGGCAAGTCACTTGACCCCTATTGCCTAGCCCTTACCACTCTTCTGCCTTGGAACCAATAGTATTGATTCTAAGATGGAAGATAAGTGTTTAAAATAAATAAATAAATCTAATACAATAAGGATTTATGTATGTCTGTGCCTTATATGTTACATATAGTAAGCCTTAAGTCCTTCTTTAATAGCTCTAAGTGGCCTGTTCAATTTGGAACTAAAATCATTTCAGCTTTCCTAGATTTCTTAGATTCCCAAAAGGAGAGGAAAGAGCTTATTCTGAAAACAAGGGAGATCAGCCCAACCATATAATATGGCGGCAGGGATGTTTTCCTTACTTTCCCCTTAGCATTAGACAACAGATCAGACCCGGGACTAGCGTTTATTGTTAGTGAGCAGAAGTGAAACTTTTCCTGGTTTTTGTGGGATTGCCATCAGTCCCTCGGTTCTCTGTCCAGGGTCTCCCAATTGTCACAAAGTGATTCTTTTTCCTAGATATTGGTCAATTGTTTATTATGTGTACATTTGTTTTGGGTTTAAAGATATGAAGGTCTGGCTAGTAATCTAATAAAATGGACACCGTGGGGCTTCAGTGGAGGCAGCAGGGCACTATAGAAGGAGACTATAACACTATTCAGGGTGACAACTTAGCCTAAAGTCAAAAGCCAGTTTCCTAATTGGGTAAGGCACCAGTAGACTTCCTATTGGTTGATAAATTTTTCTGAAGCCAGACTCCTCCTTACTGACAGAAATATCTGGCTGGAAGGTCACAGGGAGCTTCCCATGACTAACAAGGGTATTTCATCAAGTCAGAAGGAGTAAGTCCTCCAGGAAAGAGCTATCTATTCCCGTGCCTGAAAGGATGGCAAAAATACAGAATGGGGAACATTGAAAAAACATTTTTAAAGAGCATTTAAAATTATTCTTATCTCAGGAAAGACTCGATTTCTGTCACATTCATTGGAGAAATGAAGACTACCAATTCTTAAGACAAATTGTATTGGAACATCAGGTTAAATTTTCCCCAAGAAATATCCTTTAATATCAACAGACCTATAGTTATTTGGACAAAGGAGTGATTTGCCAGCATGCCTTTGCATTTTATGTTTGACTGGGATGGCAGGATAAACATTTTTCTTTTCAGTTAGTCCAAAATGCAGAGAAAAACCTCAAAAGCTGTTTTTGCAGTTTGCAGCCCTCAGTCTTGTCTGGTGCTTTAGAGTTCACCCTTCTCCACAGCTTGGAGAAAGAAGCTTACTGTTTAATTCCATATGCTCCCCATCGACAGCTCCAGCCCAAAATAACCTTGAGGAGATATTTAAACAAAAAAACAAACAAAAAAAAGATGGGGCGGAGGGGCAGAGCAGCTAGGTGTCAGTGGATAGAGTATCAGATTTAGAGTCAAGAGGATTTGGAGTCAAATCTGGCCTCAGAAACTTCCTAGCTGTGTGACCCTGGGCAAGTCACTTAACCCCAGTTGCCTAATCCTTACCACTCTTCTGCTTAAGAACTAACACCAGGGGCAGCTGGGTAGCTCAGTGGATTGAGAGCTAGCCCTAGAGACAGGAGGTCCTAGGTTCAAATCTGGCCTCAGACACTTCCCAGCTGTGTGACCCTGGGCAAGTCACTTGACCCCCATTGCCTAGCCCTTACCACTCTTCTGCCTTGGAGTCAATGACTCCAAGATGGAAGGTAAGGGTTTAAAAAAAAAAAAAACTAACACCTAGCATTGACTCTAAGAAAGAGGGTAAAGTTGTTTTTTTTAAGATAACATTCTTTTCTTTTCTTTAAAAAATGGTCTTTTTTGTAGGAACAATTTGGTTTGTTTTACCAAAAGGATCTCCCTCATTGATTACCTAGTAAATTAGAAGCAAATTTCTTTAAAAGGAATTAGAATAAAACATGTAGTAGAAGGACAATAGTAGGGGCAGCTAGACAATTCAGTGGATAGAGTGCTAAATCTGGAGTCAGGAAGACTTGAGTTCAAATCAGATCTCAGACACTTCCTAGCTGTGTGACCCTGGACAAGTCACTTAACTTCTGTTTGCTGCCTTAATCTGTTGGAGAAAGAAATGGCAAACCACTCCAGTATCTTTCCCAAGAAAACCCCATGGACAGTTTCGGAGTGCTATGGTCCATAGAAGCCCAAAGATGCCACTGAGTAATACCAACAACAAATCTAGGAGGAGGTTTTAATGAAAATCAAGTTGGAAATATTTTATATGGGAGAGACAGAGATGAGACAGAGACAGAGAGAAACAGAGAGAGAGAGAGAGAGAGAGAGAGAGAGGCTGCCAATAAATCTAGACATTTCACCTCTGAAAACCCAGGAGGAAAGTTAAACAATGGATTTGAGACACATAAAATCCTGTTTATTTGCAAGAGAGATTTCATGTAGCAAAAGGGAACTAGATCTAATAACACAATGAAAACACATGAAACATGATTCAGAAGCAAAGAAGTAGAGTTAAGAAATTAGCAATATGAGAAAGTGAAAAACTGAATTGCTACAAAGAAAAATGCACTTCAGGATTTATGAGAATCAGAACCAGTAACTACAAAAGAAAGTGAAAACGAAGGAAAAGTCATTTTAATCTATACATTGCAAAATCCAATTAAAATGCAGCAAGGAGTCAGCCGAGTGGCTCAGTGCATAGAGAGCCAACCCTGGAGACAGGAGGTCCTGAGTGTAAATCTGACCTGACATGCTTCCTAACTGTGCCGAGCCCTTACAGTTCTGTCTTGAAACTGATATTTAGTATACATTTTAAGACAGAAAGTAAAAGGGTGTTTTTAAATTACAATAAGAAAAGTGTGGAGATGTGCTTGAAACTAGAAAAAATTTAAGTATAACTATATATATGTATATATATAAATAAAAGCAAAGCTCAGAAAATGAGATTATGTTTAGATTAATGGATAAAAGTGAACTAGTCAAAGATTAGCATGTCTATAGAGCTTAGAGAAACACTCAGAAAATGCTTTTTTTCCTCAACAAGGAGTTAGATTTAAAATCTCTAATGATTTCAAGTTTAATTTTATAAACATTAGCATTTTATAAATGTAATAAATTTAAATGTAAAATCATTTGTAAATGTAATAAATGCAATTTATAAATGTAACTCTAACTTGGTTCTTTTAAAAATACAGACTTGGGTGACGTCCATGCCCAGTGACAGTTCAAAGCCCAAAGGGATAGCCAGGAGGGGTAGAGAGAGAATGGACATGAACTCCATCCCGTGTGGGCAGGACATGAAATGTTTGCTGGTGATGATTTAACACATGCTAAAATGAATATTCCTTTTTGAATGAAGCCTATGGAAGACAGAGAGAAAAAGAAAACATTAAAAGTCCTTAATGATTTTGACTCCCTTTAATATCCTTTGAAGGCATTAAGGTTCTGAACGACCATATTTCTTTTTCCACTGTTAGAATGTTATCACTGCATCATCATGCATCTCTTTCCAATTGCTCAAATAAATTTGCCTTTCTAAGTTTCTATGGATTCTTATATTTGTATTTCAAAGTATCTACTCAGTTCTAGTCTTTTCATCAGATATGTTTAGAAACCAACTAGACCATTAAAGTTCCATTTTTCCCCTTCCGGGCTATATTCAGCTTTATAGGGTAAGTTATTCTTGGGTATAAGCATAATTCTTTATTTCTTGAAATGCCATGCCTAAGCTTTATTATTATTGCTATGACTAGTTATTCTTAAATTACTTTTCCTTCTTGATATTTTTTCCATGTCAGTCATTTTTTTCCAAATATATTTTCTTCTATTTTTTTTCCATCTTTTGATTTCATTCTACCTTTTCTTGATGTGTCATAGGGTTATTGATTTCTGTTTGGCCTGTTGTTTTCAGAGAGTCTATTATATGAGTAAGGTTTGCCATTTTTTCCTAGTCTCCTTCCAATTCTTTTCTCCTCAGTTTTTATTATTTTTTATTTATTATTTTTTTAATTTCTGGCTTCATTTCTTCTTCCTTATATTTTTAATGCATGTCATCCTTGTGAAAAATACATTTTCCCCCTTTGAGTCCCTGCTTGATGTTGTTATAAAATTCTTCATTCCTTCTTTTGGGGGATCCATAAATTTATAATAATTTTTATGAGAGTTGATATTTTCATTAATTTACTCATGTTACCAGTTTTAGTTTCTGAATTGGGTTTTTATTCCAGGTCTAGGCTTTGCCTTCGGTAATGCTTTTGAATGATACAGCTGACTGTGCTTTCTGATTTTACTGGGTGTCTGCTCTGATCTCTACTTCTCAGGGGTAGGCCCTCCTGGAATTTTGAGGTTCAGAATGATGGATCTTCAGTGTCCTCTCTGGCATCGTAGGACAGTGTTAGAGACCTCAGAGGCTCTGAACCTCAAATATCCATGTCTGATGGATTCAGTACTGCAACTAGTGCCTGTCTACTTCCTGCTGTCACTACTCAGAGCTTTCAGGATACCCATGCTGAAGCTTTCTTGAGGATCCTTCTGATCTGGCTGCTTCTGGATTTCAGACTTTTAAGGCTACACATGTCCTACACTGCATCTTCTGGGAGGCTACCCTGTGCTAGCACTGGCTTTAATAGTGGCTCCCTTTCCCATTTTCCTGGGACTTGTGGTTGATCTCCTTTGCAATTCTGGGACAGAATAATTTATTATAGTTTCCTGTTGGATTTTATGTCATAATAATAATAGTAATAATAATAATTTTTATGTAATAATTCATTCTTTTTTTCACAGCCAGAATTGTAATGGCAACAGATTTGCCAACTTGAGGGATTTTCTGAAGTTCATATGTGGAAGACGGGTGGTCTATCTGCTGTTTGAGCAGTCATCTTCATCAGAAGCTGTGATGCTACTTTTTAAAGTTATGACTTCTATCGTGCTATAGCCTACTTATGCCTACTGAGAACTAATTGCCCATTAGGTTACCTGCAATTTTGACATTTGGGGGTTTTTGATATTCTGTAATTCACAATTATAGTCATTTTTACCAAGGGAAAATTATAACATTAATCAGTTATAATAATTAAAAATTGCCTGACTTCTCAAATGCAATATATCTCAGTCTCTACTTTTAATTCCACTCTAGGTCATGCTTATTGTCTATATGCAGCATGTGTAGACATACCCACACAAACATATTAAAATAAATGAATTGTCCCTAATGTGGGCACTGTCTTCTTTTGCTGCCTTTCTTTTTCCAGAGTAATTAGTTGTGATCCAATTTCTTCCAAATTACTTTGGATTCCACGGAGGACTCCTTGTGATGGTCCAGAGCTCTCTGTCGTCCACAGAAAAGACAAAAGCAGAAAAGCACTCAATATTGTATATGTTTAATCAATGTTTGCTGGGTAAATATCATTAAATAAATCTGTTTCCATCACCATCCTGGCTGTGATATAGAAAGGATTACCATTATACATTTTGTTTCCAGAAATGTAAATGATGGAAGCAACCTTTATGGAGATGTATTGTTAGATTTAAAATAGTTTTGAGTGTTAAATAGTTGTAGATAAGAGAGTGGGAGCCATAAACTGTGATAATTATAATGTTTTGGGAGCAAGGGAAATATATAACAATTATGACCGCTGAAATATGTTTTCTACTGTGTCTTGGTTTTATATAAATATAAGATGGTTGCCAGGGAATATATTCCCAATTTATGAATATGCCCAAGCCAACTGGGTTTTATAGAGAAATTTAATTTATAATACGCTGAGTAATCAATAGAAAAAGAGAGAAAGTATGAAAGGAATAAGAATGAATAAATTAGTCAGTTGGTTTTATCACTCACCCAAGATCTCTCTAGGTAAGGCTTCTCATGCCAACCTCAGGCTCCACCTTCAAGAGAGCCTCCTTTCAAGAAATGTTCCAGAGAATTCTCCTCCTGACTCCTCCTGAGTTCTCCTTCCACAGCCTCCTTCAAGACCTCTCCAGGAGCTCTCCTTCCAGGACGTCTCTCCTCTCAGACTCCTAAATTTTAAGGTTTACAGTATATTGGCAATTGGTCCTACAAGTGGTACAGCCATAAGGACTGAAGATCCAGAAAAGAAAGATTTTGTGACCAAAGCTCAAGACATTGGCAAATAGTTCAAAATCAGAACTGATAAGATTTTATCAGAAGAAATGACTTTAAAGAAGATGTATTGCCATCTGCTTTGCCACTGGACCCTAAGGACCAATGGACTTTGCAGCTGAAACAATTTGCAGCTGAAAACTTTTATATATATATATATATATATATATATATATATATATATATATTCTACTCCCTCTCCCCCCACTAGAATGTGGACTCATTGAGAGTAAGGGCTTTCTCACTTTTCTGTTTGTATCCCCAGCAATCAGTATAGTGCCTTACACAAAGTAAGTACTTCGCAAATACTTCATTTATTCATTCATGCTGAAACAGAAATAAACATTTAATTCCTTCACTTTAGATTAAATTGTTTTCTGCTTTCTACTTGAACTTCTTTAAATAAAAAAAATGATCCTTATGGTGAATTTAGCCCATTTATTTTGTAAGTTTGATAAGTAGGAGAATGATCCCAATCATATGTACGGGCTAAGCAACTGTCACTCAAACAACTTTTCAATGTGATTGGATTTCAAACTAGCTCCAAACTAGCACCAAAAATGTTTTCCTTCTTTAGCTTTGAAGCTCTGCGTCCATTAAAGAAGTCCCTCACAAGTTTCCCTTCCTTTCAAATCAATGGTGATGGCATATTTTAGGGGAAAATAACTCCTTAATGGCAGGAATTTCTATGGATGTTTCTCCTAAAGCCAGGAAGTTTTGTTTTGCCCAAAGTAAATGAACTTTAAAGGTGAAGTTTGGTTTCTGACTCCAAACCCATGATTTCATGGTATATTTTGAGCCTGAAGAGTGTGGTTTCCAATCCAGGACATATGTAATCATAACGAGAAAGCATACAGATGTGTTACATGGACTAGTTAATGTCAACTCTGATTGGTTTCAATTTGTAAAGCAAATACTATCATCAGCAGAATCTTTTCACAGAGGAATACTGTCAATATAATTTCCCTCCCTGGAATTCTCAGAGTACTTTTTATCTGAACACTCCCCAAAACATTCACACTGTACCATCTCTGGTTAATTAATTCAACTGGTTAGCATATCCTGCTAATGAGGCCAAAGTCAAAGGCTTGATCCCCAGTGGGCCAGTTAGCTTCACTCTGTTCTACGACCTCAGACCATTTTCTCAATCCCAGCCAGCTGTCTTGCAGGCTGTACCCATAATTCCAGCCAGATGTTTCTGCAATGTGTGTACTTTGTTACAAAGGGAACTGCATGTCATAATATGGGCAAGAGAATTTTCAAAGGGAAGAACAAATCCTACGCAAGTACTAGAAAAACTATGTAAAGTACAAGCCTCAATGGTAGAAGTATTTTTTTAACTTTTAAATATTTTATGTTTCTTTTTTAATAATCAATTTTTTTCCAGATTACATATTGACACAATTTCTTAATAATCATTTTCTTATATTTTGCAGTCTATGCTCTCTCCCTCCCTCCATTTTCCCCTCCCCAAGAAGGCTAGTAATATGGTTCTATATATTACTAAATAATACATATTTGTGTAAATATATTATTTTACATATTATATATACATATTTTATAAGCATATATTATTATATAATACATATTTCCATGCTTGTGAAATAAGAGACATATTGCTTACACTACAGAAAATTTCATAAAGGAAATAAAATAGAGAATGGTATGTTTTGATTTGCATTTGGACTCTGTTGCTTCTATGGCAGTGGATATCCTTTTTTTTTGTCATGAGTCTCTTGGAGTTCTCCTGGATCCTTGTCTTCATCACTTACAGTTGATCACAGTTGAGAGTTATTGCTGTCACTGTGTATAACATTCTCCTGGTTCCGCTTGCTTCATTTTGCATCACTTCATATAAAATCTTTCCAGGGTTTTTTTGATCATTTTGTTTGTCATTTCTATTGGCACAATAGTATTCCATTACAATCATATACCACAACTTGTTCAGCCACTCCCTAATTGATAGAGATTGACTCTATTTCTAGTTCTTTGCCACCACAGAAAGAGGTGCTATAAATATTTTTGTACATGTAGATTCTTTTCCTCCATCTTAAATCTTTTGGGGATTCAGACCTAGTAGTGTTATTTTGGAATCAAAGGGTATGCACAGTTTTATGGTAATTGAGGTATGATCCCAGATTGCTCTCCAGAAGGTTGTATCAAGTTATAGCTCCACCAACAGTGCATTAGTGTATGAATTTTTCCACATCCCTTCCAACAGTTATCATTTCCCTTTTTTATCATGTTAGCCAGTCTGATGGGTATGAGATGGCACCTCAGAGTTGTTTTGATTTGCATTTCTCTAATTAATAGTGATTTGGAGCATTTTTTCATATGACTAAAGATAGTTTAACTTCTTCATCTGAGAAGTGCCTGTTCCTTACTTCCTGACTGTTTGGATGGCCCAATTGGGAAATGCTTTGTATTCTTATATATTTGACTCAGTTTTCTATATATTTGAGAAATGAAGTCCTTGTCAGAGAGATTTGCTATAAAGATTTTCCCCCCAATTTGTTGCTCACCTTTTAATCTTAGTTGCTTTGCTTTTGTTGTGCAGAAACTTTTTAATTTAAAATAGTCAAATTTGTTTAATTTATACCTTATAATGTTCTCTATGTCTTATTTTGACCTAAATTCTTCCCTCATCATTGCTCTGACAGGTAAAGTATTTCGTGCTCCCCTAATTCGTTTATGGTATTATTCTTTATTTCTAAATTATGTGTCCATTTTTACTTACCTTGTGTGTGGCAGGTGTGGCATGAGGTGCTTATCTATGGCTAATTTCTGCCTTTTAGTTTTCCCAGCAATTTTTGTCAAATAGTGAGTTCTTCTATCAAAAGCTTACATCTTTGAGTCAGGCAAACACTGGGTTACTATGGTCAGTTGCCATTGTATGTTGCATGCCTACTCTATTTCCATTGGTTCTCTGCTCTATTTCTTAACCAATACCAGATTGTTTTGATGGTTACCACTTTATAATATAGTTTAAGATCTATATATCCACATGAATTTTGTTATTATTTTTCCTAACTGTGAGATAATTTTCAGATAGTCTGATTAGTATGGTGCTGAATAAGTAAGTTAATTTTGGGAAGAATTGTCCTTTTTATTATATTGTCTCGGATTTATCCATGAGCAATAAATATTTTTCTATAATATATGACTTGAGGAGAAATTCTATTGTTTTGTGTGCCTGAGATGTTATTTTTCTGTTTCTGTTATTTTTTTTAAATAAACTTGAGATGGCTTAACAAAACTAGAGCAAAATTATATAATTATTTTGTAGCATTCAGTTTTGTAGTTTAGATTTAAAATGGTTGAGGTCTTAAACTGTAGTGAGTTAAAATGGTGGAAGATATTGTGATAGATATAAGAGAGGGTGAGTAAATTTGACCACAGAAAATATGTTTCACTACAGTGTCTTGGTTTTTAAATCAAATATAAGGTGGTCGCCAGGGAAATATTCCCAATTATTCAAATACCCAAATCAACTGGGTTTTATAGAGATTTTTAATTAATAATATAATGAGGAATTAGAGAAAGAGTAGGAAAGGAATAATTATGAAGGGCCTCAAGCCAATATGGCCTAGACCTGAGTCTTAAGAGAGAGAGAATCAGTCAGTCAGTCTTTTAACACTCACCACAAGGTCTGCCTAAACAAGGATTCTAGTGACACCAGGCCAGCCCCATCTCAGCTGACTTCACCAGAGAGCCTTCCAGCCAGAGACGTTCTAAAGGGCCTCTCTCCAGAGCCTCCAGAGGGACAGAGTCCCCTTAAAGGAGCTCCAGTGAGACCTCCTTAGAGATTGTCCTCCAAGAGCTTCCCTTCTCCAGAGCCTCTCTCAAGAGATTCTTCCCAAGCGATCCTCATCAGAGATCCTCCAAAGGAATTCTTCCAAAAGGATATCTCCTCAAGAGATTCTGCTTTTTCTTATATAGGGGTTTTTCTCCCATGTCACCTCCCCTAAGTCCCTACATCTACCAGTCACTATAGATGCTTTCCAAAGGACTACCCATCTAAATTCCTGCTAAGTCGACCAATCTCCTCAGTAAGTCTGAATCAGAAAAAATGCTGCTGTGTCGACCAATCTCCTCAGTAAGTCTGAACAGAGAAAACACAGCTGAGTCAACTAATCTCATCAAGAGAAAACTTGCCCGACCCTTTTAGGTACCTAGCATCCTATTGTATCAATTCTAAAAACAGGCCTAGCTCAAAGAACTCCTTGCCTTATTAAGTATGGTTTTCAAGTACTTTTATTGTTTAGCAAGGAGTTTTCTCCCCTAAAGCAGTCCCAAGTAGGGATGGGGTAGAGATCCTCCCATAGCAAGGAGTTTTCACATTCAAGTAGAGTTCTCACTATCTGGTAGGGAATTATTTCAAGTAGGGAATTGGAGGATTCCTCAATGTGGAGTAAAATTTTTTAACATTCATAAGTCTGTGAAATTTTAAGGTTTACAGTAGTTAGACTATGACTAAGATCTCAAAAGGTCACAGGAGTGAACTGGTAAATATTTTAAAGAGATTTAAGGGGAAAAAAGATTCCCTTTAGACACTTCTAAGTCTAATCTGAATTATTAATGGTTTCTTAAATCTAGATAATCAACAAAATAAATCAAACCCTATCTTGTTGCATTTACTGATCATTTCTACACTGAAAATTTAACAACTGGCTCTCACAAGCAAGCCAGCTGGAACGAGTACTAACACACCTCTGCCTGGCTTTCAAGAGATCTGGGGATATAGTAGCTCAACAGCTGGTGGAAGTTTCAGGCTCTGCCTCTTCTAGCAGGTTCCATAACAATCACTGGTTGTAAGGGATTTTTTCCCCTTACATGGGCCTAAACCTTCCTCTCTGAACTTCCTCTGTTGTTCCCAGCTCTGCTTTCTGGAATCAGACAGAAAACTAGTTATCAAGGGTCTATCTCATGGAAAGTATAATGTATAGAGAATTAATTTAGTGTCCAAAAACAGATTTTAATGCTAAGGATGTTGACCGGGACATGAAACAACATAAGAATGGTTACCAAAGAATCACAGAATTACAGAGTTGGTATGGACCACAGAGGTGAATTCCTTCATATTATCAACTGCAAAATGGCATATTAAGAAACCTTAAAAAAGTCTGCACAGAATAATTACAACAGAACTAAGAGGATATTGAGTGAAGGCATGAAGAGGATTTATAAAGTAAGGATATCCATATCCATAGAGTGGGGACAAATATCCCTAGAGAATTAACTAAACCTAATGGTTGAAAGGCTGGCCCTCAAGTCAAGAAGATCTAGGTTTCAATCTTGTCTCTGCACATTTACTGTGTAATCATGAGGAAGTTGCCTTAATCTATCCATGCCCCAAACAGCTCTGCAAAACTATAAATCAGGAAGAATTGCCCATATGCTTCAGTGGATCTCCCTATATCACTGAAATCTCAGATGCAGAGTCATCCCCCACCCCTCAAATTATTCCTGCTTGAAAGGCACAAAATTGAGACAAAGATTTCAGGTTAATATGAAACAGATGGCAATAGAATGCTACTCTCCTAAAACCTGTAGTTTAGGGCATTTTCTTGTTTGGCAAAGCAAAGGCTCATGAAGGATTAGTTGTGCTGTAACTCTTCACTTTCATCAGTCCTCCGATCTATGTTCAGGACCAGAGTTGGTTATTAGTAGTACTGATGGCTAGCATTAAGCACTTTACAATTATTACCTAATTTTATCTCCACAACAACCCTGCAAGGCTGATATTATTATTACATCCACTTAACAAAAGAAGAAGCTAAGGATGGGGGAGACAGTGATTTGCTTGAAGTGATCTGAGTGGCACAAATGACAAATTTCTTATGGTGCTAACCTGCTTTGGGTCTTCAATATTTTCTTTCAAGAAGTGTACTCAACTCAAACTCCAATGTGCCAACACAGTAAAAAAAAAATTCTGTTGACCAATGAACAAGAAGGCAATATGGTCTAGATCCAGCAACTCTCTTTTTGAGCCAATAAACACTGATCTGGAAAGATGATTTCATTGGACATCATCACCATTCCTCTGTGGCATGAGAGAATCATGGACTAGGACAGTGATGGGCAACCTTTTGAGATTGGTGTGTCAAAATTTGCCAAAAAGCCAAGCGTAACTTGGGTGGTATGTCACTTTGAGAAAAAAAAAACATAATTTCATGATATTTATAGTTTAAATACCAAAAATGTATAATTGTAATATATAACTGTATTTAAAAAACCAAAAACTAATTATTTAACTTAGCTACTTAGTGACTTCTTTGTTCATCTGTCAGTTTCTTTTGTTGGTCTTGATATTATTTAACTTGTGTGGGGTGCCATGAACTAAGATAAGTTAGGGGGAGGGGGAATCCATTAACTAACCTGCCTATTAATGACTTTTTTGTTGCTGAATTTCATTGACTGTATCTTCAATTGAAGGTTGGTATTTTGTACACTTCAAGCCCAAGCAAGCTCTACTAACTTCATCTGTCAATCTGTTTCTTTTGTTGGTTTTGATATTATTTAATACTGAAAATAAGGTCTCACAAAAGTACAGAGGGAAAATTTGTGAGTAAAGCCATTACTATATTTTTCAGGGTGCTAAAAGTGTCTGGTAATTGATTCTAGTCACTCCTCTGTTGCTCTTGAACCGGAGCCTTGCCCAGTCTTCTGCTGGCCCAGCCCAAGCCTGGCCCTCCCCTCCCCAGCCATCTGGTCCTGGGGGCGCTGCAGACAGCAGCTGCTGCCCACTAGCCTGCCTGCCAGCCACTTGCTTGCTCCTTCCTCAGGCTCCTCCTCCCCTTCCCTGTGGGAGCTCCACATGCCCCAGTTGCCTGTATGGTGCTGCTCACACCCCACCCCACCCCCACAGTCAGTGAGTGGAGCAGCCCTCCCACCCAGGCATGGCCACAGTCATGGTTGCCTGTGAGTGGCTCCCTGGGCAGCTCCTGGGCTGAGGCATGCTGAGTCCACATGTAGCCATGTGTCCTAAATTCACCATCATGGTTCTAGGAGTTAAGAGACTTGGAGTTCTAATACCAGCCTTGATTTTGGTAAGTTGTGAGGCTTCTGTTAAGTGGTTTAATCTCTTCAATTAACCAATCCATAAACATCAATCAAGCCTGAACTTTGCATCAGGCAACATGCCAACAAGCATTGGAAATACAAAGACAAATGTAAAACAATTTCCTCAAGGAGCTTAGATTCTAAACGGTGGTTTTATTATAGTTGTTGTTGAGTTGTATCCAACTCTTTGAGACCTCAATCAGTGTTTTCTTGGGAAAGAGACTGGAGGGACTTGTCATTTTATTCTCTGTATCATTTTACAGATGAGGAACTGAAGTTCCTCAAAGATGGAGTTAAATGACTTACCCAGGGTTACACAGCTAGTAAGGGTCAAAAGCCAGATTTTATTTTATTTTTATTATTTGTTATTTTTTGGATTTCCATCTTAGAATCAATACTGTGTATTGGTTCCAAGGCAGAAGAGTAGTAAGGACCCAGGGTCACATAGCTAGGAAATGTCTAAGGCAAGATTTTATTTTATTTTTATTAAAAAATTTTTTTAAACCTTTGCCTTCCATCTTAGAATCAATACTGTGTGTTGGTTCCAAGGCAGAAGATTGATAAGGGCTAGGATATAGAGGTTAAGTGACTTGCTCAGGGTCACACAGCTCAAAAATGTCTGAGTTGAGATTTCAACTCAGGACTTCCCATTTCTGGGCCTGGTTGTCAATTCACAGAGCTACCTAGTTGCTCCTGAAGCCAGATTTTAATTCAGGGCTTCCTGACTCCAGGCATAGCACTATTTACTAGCTGCTAGATATATATACGTGTAGAACATAGGATATACAGCTAGAACACGTACATGTTTTATATTTCTATATGTATGTTTATATACAAAATGTATATTATATATATTTAGTATATATAGAATATACACAAAATGAAGACAAAGTTGTTTGGGGAGTGAGGCATGAATAGCTGAGTGGCTCAGGGAAATCTGCTTGGAAAAAATGATGCTTGAGCTGAATTTTGTTGGAAACAAGTAATTCTAAGAGGTAGTTGTGAGAAGGAACAAGACCTTGGGCATGCGAGACAGCTAGTACAAAAAACCAGAGGCCAGAGATGTAGCATCAACGTGAGCCAATATGGCTGGAGAGGGAAAGAATGAGTAAGGAGACTGAAAAAATGTAGGAAGACAACAGGTCATAGAGAACTTTAAATGACAGAAGAGTTTATATTTGATCCTAAAAGTAATAGAGACTACCCAGTTGTGTGATCCAGGGCAAGTCACTTATCCCCAATTGCCTAGCCCTTGCAAGCCACTCTTCTGTCTTAGAATTGATACAAAGACAGAAGGTAAGTTTTTTTTTTTAAATGAATTAATTAGCTAAATAAAAGTAATAGGGAGCTACAAGAGTTTAGGGAGAAGAAGATGAAACTGTAATCAAATCAGACCTGTATTTTAGGAAAATCACTCTGACTGGCTTTTCTTCCCTAGAGAATGAATTGAGACAAGATCGATGACCTCCAAGCTTTCTTCTAGCTTTGATAGTATATTGTCCTGTGAGCTTGCCAGTAAACTTTTAATGTTTAGTTCTGTTGATTCATGTGTCTACCTGTACGTCTCTCTGTCTTACATACCCCTGTTAAAAAAAAAAAATGAACCTCTCTGGGGCCAGGATTCTTCCTGTTCTTTAATATGTATCCCAGCTCCCTCTGCAGTGCTATGGCCCCTATGGGTACTCATTAAAAAGGTGTGACTGATTTTATATACAAGAGAAGTCTGTTTCCAGTGAGTACCAGGTGAACAAGTATTTTCTAAGAATATTAACGCAAAGCATGTAGAGTAGAAACAGCAGAAGACTCGGCAACATCAGTGGGTCTGTGGTTTCACCTTGATTCTGCCCTTACTCTGTAAAGCCCAAAGAAATCAGCTCACTCATGTGGACCTCAGTTGTCTCTCCTGTAAAATGAAGCTAGACTAAATGGCTCTAAGATTCTATGACATCATCATACAATGTTAAGACATAAAGGGAGAGGGAGATATTAGATCAGACATGATTGCTAAAAGGATCATGAGGGAATTCTCTTGCCATTTTTAAAACTGACCTTTATAAAGCAATTTACAGCTTTTAGAAGGCACTTTGCATATGTGATCTCGTGTGAGCATGATAATAATCCTGAGATAGAGAACGGAAATATTATTCTTCTGTTTTACAGATGAGGAAATTCAGGCTAGCAAAACTCAAGGTCCCATGACAATAGATACGGAGGACAGAACCTAGGTCTTCTGACCCTTACGTCTAGCAATGAAGGTAATAAATCTTATCTAGCTGAGCAAAACAAGCAAGACCAAAGCAGATCTGTCTTCTTGGGTTATACTCAATTCTCTCCCCAAGGAAGTGTTCCACTTAGCTTCATCAAACAAAGGCTCTGCTGAAAGATGATGGAGCTGATTAAAAAGGCCAGGGCACTTCGTAGCTTTCATTGAAAGCAGACATTTCTCCTGATTCAGTGGACAGAGCAAAAGCAGGAGGGGGAAAGAGCAAACATTAAGTAGCTTTGCTAGAAGATCTGAAGAGCTTTGAAGGGATGGAGGGGAAGGCTGACTTGCTAGGAAGAGAGAAGCAGGCAGGCAGGCTTGCAAACAGACAGCCCGGGAAGACGCATCCCTGCCCTATAAAAGAAAAAAGGAAAAATCTGTATTCCACATGCTGGCCAAACCTGGGAAATGAGTCCCCCCACAGACAAAGGAATGTCATTACTTTTGCAGCAATGGGGGGCGGGGGGTTGGGGAGGAGAAATGAATTTGCTCACACCAAAATCTGTTTCTCAATTAAACAGCTGGGTTATTTTTATTCACCAAAGACCACCAGGCACATTATAACGGATAAGCCTCTGTGGTCTGAGAAGGGAAAAGATCAAATTAATAGACATTTTGCTCCTATAATCAACAAGCAAATGTGAAACCTAAAAATCTCTCTAGTCAACATTGTCCTGAAAATCTCTGACTGTACACACCCTCAGCAAGACATTAGCCTGTATAGGCTAGTTGAGTCATAAAACCAAAGAATGCTCACCAAAATTTGGTTCAAGATAGACCTCTTTATTTTAAAGATTAGAAACAAAGGCCAAGGAAAGTGATTTTTTAAAAAAAAGTCATTTTATTGACATCTTTTGTTTTATGTGATCTAAATTTCCCTTTATGTCCCTTCCCCCCCCCCCCCCATGGAAAGCCATTTCATAGATCAAAAGCAATTTTGTAAAAAAGAGGAAAAACAACGAAAACAATATTTTTTGATAATTTTTCCCAATTTAAACATTATTTTATTTGGTTATTTTCAAACAATATTCCTTGAAAACAAAGCTCCTTTTCTTATCTTCCCCCCCTCCCACAGCCCCTCCCCTAGCCAACGCACAATTCCACTGGGTATCACATGACAATATTATTTTTTAATGACCTGCCATGGGACATGGCCTTACTTCTGCAAAAGAAGGAGGGGGGGGGTCTTTTCATATCTCTTTTTGGGGGTCAAGTTCATCCTCCATAATTTTGCATGTATTATTTTCAATTATTATGTAGTTGTTCTTCTCATCTAGGCTATTGTAGACAATGTATATGTTTTCTTTTTTTTGTTTTTTTTTTGTTTTTTTTTTTAAATATATTTTATTTGATCATTTCCAAGCATTATTCGTTAAAGATCATTTTCTTTTCCTCCCCCCCACCCCCCATAGCCGACGCGTAAGTCCACTGGGCATTAGATGTTTTCTTGGTTTGAACCCATTGCTTTGTTGATAGTATTTGCACTAGAGTTATATGTTTTCTTATCAATGCTTAGGGTAATGACTTATTTAAGTTCATACTACAACTAAGTGGCAAGAGTAACTAGAATCTAAAAGGCTTGTTTTCTACTCCAGCGTTCTGTGCAGTCGATAAAGACAGATCTTTCACTCACTCGATTCTATGATTCTCTTTGTTGCCATTTGATCATTTCTGAGAATTTCCCTATATAAGTAAAATTCCCTCTTTTATTCTTTTTTAATAGAATTTCAAGAGCTGCAAAGAACATTAAAATGTATTTAGTCCAATCTGCTTATTAAAATGAAACCGAGGGCCTCTAAGTGACTAAGCCAGGAGTCGTTTTGCTCTACCATAGAAATGGGGCTCAACACTAGGTCTCCAGATTATTCATCCAGTTCTCTTTCCATCTAACCAGTGAGCCAACTAGTGACAAAGCAAACCTTTTATTTTCTACTCGCGTATTTCTATGGCTCTCTGGCCTTGTACATGTATTTTCTAATAAAAGTGCATCTTTTGATTTTTATTCATTTATATTTCTAAGATCCAAAAGCCATCCAAGTTGCTCATGACTGTCATCCCACTTTGACTGGGCTCCTTTACTAAATCTGCCAGGGAGACTTCATGACCCAGGCTGGAATGACTAATAACAATAACAACTCAGAATGGAAACACTGACACAAACCCTATTCCACTAGCCCCAACCTAGCATTGTCACAAAATGAGAAAAGGGTAACCAAACGACTCAGAAAGCAGACAGACCGCCTTGGTCCTCACCATGTGGTGGAGAGTAATTAAGGAGTACCATAGGTACTCTGCCTAGTGGAGCAACCTGGGACAACATGAGTACTTGTGAATTATCTTGAAATCCCTTTAGACAAATAAAGCATGCCCACTTTAGGAACTGGGTGAGAATAGGGACTAGATCTGTGATTTCATTGGTATATAGAACTCCTGGCTGAGAAAACTCCTACTACTGATTCTGGTTGCTACCTTTGATGCATCTCATCATCTTTGAGAGCTGTCCTTGATAGCTGAGAAGTTAAGTGACTTATCTTGGGTCAAAATGCCATCATACATCAGAGGAAGGGCTTCAATTCAAGTCTTCCTAACTCTTGGACAAGATTTCTCTCCCTTACGTGACATTGCCTCATAATAGATGCTTTTAAATCTGCTCTGAGATGTTGTAACAAATCGTGCTCTCATCAAATAATAATAATGTCACACATTACAGATATATAAAATGGTTCTAAACCTAATGAGAATGTCAAAAGTGTTTGATGTCCATGCAGAAAATTGTATTTTGTTTCAAACATGCCAGCAGCATAAAAATGCCAAGAACAATGGATTCAAAATGTGGCATGACTAAGGGAAAGACTTTAAGCCTGTTATGATTCTGCCTGGCACTAAGTTCCTTGTCACTTTTGAATAGAAATGGATATGGCTTTCAAGTTAAAGGGAGAGCCGAACCAGAACATGGTATTAATAACTGAATGTACATGGATGACATCAAGTTATATGATTCCATTAAAAAACACCTTTAAAGCTAGTTTTAAATCTCATGGAAACTTTCTCCAATAATATGTCAAAACACAATTTCCCCATCAACTCTGGAGTTTTTATTGCATGACTTTGCAATTTATTATAGTAGAACTGACTATACTATAGATATACCGTATGAACATATATGAAATGCATATGAATATTTGTGTATTTGCATACACACATTAGATACATAGGAGCTAGGGTAGGGACATCAGTTATGGCGGTCAAAGCTGTGAGTTGAAATCATAGCTCTGCCTTTTTAACTATCTGTTTGACTTTGGACAAGTCACCCTCTATCTCTTGGGAGAGTCACAACTAAAAGGGAGGAATTGAGACTTTTCCCCAGAGCACCAAATGTATAAAACCATTGAGAGCACTTTCAGGACTTGAGCTACATTGAAACAACTGAGATTAATACCCAGTTAGGTAGTTCAATCCAATTTCAACTTCCTCATCTTCTCTACTCTGGGTTCAACATGATTGAAACAAGGTTAAACCTATTTCCTAACCATTTCCTAAACTTCCTATTTCCATCAAGGATACCACTACCCTCTGAGTCACCTGGTTTTGCAATCCTGGTGTCACTTGCCTCACATATCTAATCAGATGCCAAATTTTGTCACCTTTATCTGTTTGTCTTCTATCTACCCTCTTTTTTCTACTCCCACAGCTTTCATCTTATATCATCGTTACATCTTTCCAAGAAATTTCAATATTCTCCAAAATCAGTCCTCCTTCTTTGGCACTGACAAATTCATATTCCTAAAGCACAGGTCTGAGCATGTCACTTCCCTGCTCAAAAAGCCTCAGTGGCCCCAGCTGTTGTTCAGTTGTGTTCAACTCTGTGTGATTTTCCTGGCAGAGACACTAGAGTGATTTGCCATTTCATTCTCCAGTGTGTTCCCATTTTACAGATGAGGAAGTTAGGCCAATATGGGTTAATAGTAACTTGCCCAGGGTCACCCAACTATAAGTGTTTGAGGTCAGATTTGAACTCAGGAATATTAGTCTTCCTGATTCCACTCTTTCTACTGTACCTCCTCACTGCCTGGCCCCATGTTACCTCTAGGACAAATACAGTCTTCTCACTTTGGTTTTTTAATTCTCTCACAGTATGGCTTCTCATTTGTCCAGACTTATTTCCCATGATCCCCATTCAGATACTCTACCTTTTAGCCAAACTGGCCCCTTTCTTGTTCCCCATCCCACCTGGCACTCCTTACTCAGTTTCTGCCCATGCCAAGAATGCTCTCCCATCTCACTTCTGTCTCTTGGAAGTTAAGTTTCAGTTTAAGTGCAACCCCTCCCCCCCCCATAGGTTATCCCTGGCTAATGCTCTTAGTTTTTATTTACATTTAGACATGAAGGCATGAAGGGAGCTCAAGGCCTGAAGTACTGAGTTAAATGAGGCTGCCACACTGAATCTTAGAGCAAAGGCTAGGTAGGATTCAGGGAAAACAAGAGATTATTGCAAAGGCATTTTCTTGTTAAGGCAAAATCAAAAATACTCAAGAGTTAACCTTCTACCTTTCAAAAATATGAAGAATTGACAGGCACTCCAAATTTCATGAGGTATATTATTTGGCTGAAAGGGCTAAATTCACAATTGAAATTCAGCCTCTTCTGAAGGTGCTCAACAGCCTTTCTAATTAGCATTACAAGCATCCTTGGATTTAGCATTTCTAATACCCCCAACCCTACTGACCTAGGATTTCCCAGTCTGAGGCTCCAAAAAATCTTCATTCTCACCTCTTCCTACTTCCTTATAAAAATCACATAGCCATAAAAATATGACCTTTTCCTGTAACAAGAATCTGGCTAACCTGTGTTAAAGTCAAACATCTTCAAAGTAACCTGATGTATTGTTTCCCCTCTCTGCCACTAATATCTGCCTGGTGCCAGTATGTGATGGTCTTTCCTTAATAAAACCCCTCAAACTGTAGTACCAGGGG
The DNA here is from genome assembly GCF_027887165.1 of Monodelphis domestica. Classification (NCBI taxonomy): domain Eukaryota; kingdom Metazoa; phylum Chordata; class Mammalia; order Didelphimorphia; family Didelphidae; genus Monodelphis; species Monodelphis domestica. The sequence continues at coordinate 74,009,780 of NC_077230.1, forward strand.
CAGCACTTCTCCAATTTCAATCCTGACTCCATCTCTTCTTCCTTTTTCCTTTCCTGCCACTTCACATCAACTGTGACTCCCCAGGCAAGGAACTCTGACAAGGCCTGATCACACCAACAATGGTAACAGTACATGCAAAGTAAATGTGATCATATTTATTTATCTCTATGCATGTTGTTGCCTTCTAGAATGAAAACTCCTTGAGGGCAGGTACACAGTTCCTATTAACAGTAGAAGAAGCATCATCCTATCCGAGAGTCTCCCTTTCCTCCAACAGTTTACAAAGAAGCACAACTCCCAACTTAATCTCACTGCCAAATTCCAAAGAGTTGACAGGAGAGCTCAAAGAGCTCTTGACCAGAAAACAGTAATGGTCCCATATGATGCCCATGTGCATTGGCCCTAACTGGACTATGGTAGCACAGGTTCTGCCTGGCTAAGGGAGTTCAGAGCAGAATTAGCAGCTACATAAACACTGTAAGCTAAATGAAACTGTCTCTGAAGTCACATACTTTCAGTGGGCACTTTCTTCTCCCCACCCACCTATGATTTTTTTGACTCTGTTACAGATATTGACTCAGCTGTAGTCCTTCTGTAGTCTCAGCTGAAAACTGTTAATTCCTCATCTAAATTTAGAGATATGTAGGCTTCAGTATGGGGCCATCTGGAAAAATGAGTGAGTACGTGGGCCCCCTCCCATGCACTTACAGGAATTAGGATATAAATTACACGAGAACCACAAACCTACCAACATAAGCCCACTGACATGTTAACTACTAAGGCTATTTCTTCTTTTTTTTAATAAAAGCGCTGGGGCTTTTTTGGTATAGGGAACTTCTAGGGAGGAACTTTCTTCTGCTAATGTAGAAGAGATGGCAGATGAGCAGGATAGTCAGCAAGTCCAGTCTTCTTGGGTCAAGGACTTTTGTAGGTAGTGGAGAAATGAAACCTTTGTATAAACCTATTTCCAGTCAAACGGTCTGTGATTATTGGTTTTGCCTTTAGAATAAATAATATGGCTTATAGGGAAGTCAGAGAGCTAATAGACCTACAAAACTGATCATATGAAAAAAGTTCCATATAGTATTTGGTTTGAGATGGCATTTTATTTTACTTATATTTATCTTTTTTAACAAATTACATGTAATAACAAATTTCCATATAAGTCTGCTGAAGTTATATTATCCAATTGTCTCCGTCCATCCTTGCCTCCCACCTCCCAGATATGGCAAGCAATTCAATCTGGGTTCTACATGTATTGTCACGCAAAACATATTTTCATGATATGGTGTTTTAAACAAAAGATTGTCTTATTTCTCAAGAGCTTCTGAAGATTGTAGGATGATAGGATCATGGATCTAGAGCTAGAGGGACCTCAGGGGCCATTTAGACTGATCCTCTCATATTATTAGTGATGAAAATGAAGTTCAGAGAGGTTGTTGCTTGCCCAAAGTCACACAGGTCAAATCTGAATTCAAGTCCTTAGAATCCAGCCTGTGTTTTCTTTTTTCCTTCCAAAATTGAATGACCTAAATGATTTAATCATTTCATAATCATTGCAGAGGGATTAAAAATGTCAATAACCACAGTTCTACAAATAACTGGTACTTTATTGTTCAGTCATTTCACTCTGTGACCCCATTTTTTCTTCACAAAGATTTTGCAGTGGTTTGCCATTTCCTTCTCCAGCTCATTTTATAGATTAAGAAATTGAGACAAATAAGATCACGTGACTTGCCCAGGGTCACACAGCTAGAAAGTGTCTGAGGCCAGATAACTCAGGAAGATGTGTCTTCTTGATTACAGGGATGACCCTGTCTACTGAGTCTTATCAAAAGCAGGGTTCGAACTTATTTTTTTTACTTCTAAGCCCAGTCCTCTATCAACGATAGCTAATATTTACATAGCTTTTTAAGGTTTGCAAAGCAATCTAGAAATATGAAAATCCTCACAACATCCCTAGGAAAATAGACATAATTGTGATACACTGTTTTATTTTGTATAGCTGTTTTTGTTTTTGTTTTCTGGTGGAAAGAAATTGGAATCAAAGTAACCAGGGGCTAGCCCAATATTGAAGAAGTGTTTTAATTCACCATCTTACTTGAGTTGGAAATGTGGGGGATTATGGATGCAGAATGTTGTATGCACTCTTTGATGTGATCATGGTGTCAGCTGGTTTTCTTTCCTTTTTTCCCTTTCTTACAAGGGTATATCAAAGTATACTTCCAGTATATCAGAGGTGGAAGCATTGTATTGGAAAATGACTGTTATAAAAACAAAAAGCATCAGTAAAACTTAAAAGAAAACAAAATCACTTCATCTTTCTGAGCCTCAACTTCCTTAGCCAGCCTCATAAGCATTTATTAAACACATACTATTCTGCAAGGCAAGGTTCTAGATGGAGCGAAACAAAAGTGAAATGTTCTATAACCATACTTCTTCAATTCAATTGAACTCAGCTAACATTTATTTAGTTAGCTACTATAGACAAAGAAGGCAGACTATCTAAATTTTAAAAATAGAAGGACTTTTACAACTAGAAAATGCTCTACAAATGTGACCTAATAATAACTCTCCATCAAGATCCCATCAAGTTCCAGATCCCAAGCTCAACAGACATACCACTAATAATGGGGCGGCATGTTGGGATCTCAGAAGTAAGACCATTCTCTAAGTGCACCTGAATTTTATTTCTTTCCTAGTGTTTCTGAAGTTTCCCTTCTTTCCTGTCTCCAGGCATTTGGGTCAAAGCTCTCATTTCTTGATGAGCAATAATAGAACTTATTCCAGGCAAGGCGCTGACAAAACTCTGGTGCCCATCAACTGGGTACAGATTGGGCCAGAAGGAGGGAGCTATCTATCCCTGATTGTGTGTCTACATGACAGAACTTCTGATTTATTGGTTCACAATTAGCCCATTCTTCCCGCAACCCCATTCCTGGCTCTTGGACTTCAAAACCAACTGCTATCTCGCCCTGGAACATCCCACCATCCCTATGTTCACCATGGACTCCCCATGCTCTATCTTTTTCTCCCATTAGTGAGTTCCTCCAGAAGTCCCCATTTTGTAAAGGAGCCAGGCTTTTGTTCCCCTCTCTTTTTGTATGAGGCCCATTCCTGACCTTACTGGACCTTTCCCCCTATCTTCTCCTCCCCCCTTTCCAATATTCTTCTGTATATTGTCTTCCTCTATTAGAATGTAAACTCTTTGAGGTCAGGGACTATCTTTTTGCTTCTGTTTCTGTTCCTAATACTTAGCATAGAGCCTGGAACATAGTATATACTTAATAAGGCAGTTAGTATCACAGAGGACATGCTGAGCTTGGATTCAGGAAGACTCAAGTTCAAATCTCACCTCAGGCACTTATGAACCTGGGCAAGTCCCTAAACATCTACCTGCCTCAGTTTCCTCATAAAAAGGGAAAATAAGAATATAAAATAAGGAAAATAATAGCAATTACTCCAAGAGTTGTTGTGAGGATGAGATAATATTTGTAAAGTGCTCTGCCAACTTTGAATTGCTGTGTAAATTCTAGCTATTATTATTAATAATAAAGGTTTGTTTTCTTCCTTCCATAATCCTAGAAGACTGAAGCAAAGAGAAACTTTGACAGGACAGTGTGTTCTAGCTCTGTGTGTGTGTGTGTGTGTGTGTGTGTGTGTGTGTACGTGCGCGTGTGTTAGAGAAACAAGTTAGAGGCAGGTAGTTGGCTTCAGCCTTCTGAATAGAAAAGCACACAGTAAGAGCTCTCCTGAATTAGGCTAATGAATTCCAGTTGGTTAAAGTCGGCAGTTTCGGAGAAGAGCGAGGATTTATCAGTGCCCACCAGGACGGTGCCAGGTAAGGAATTGCCAGGATTGTAGCATGTCGTGGTTTCCGGGCAGATGCAGATTGAGATCACGCTGGTTATTTTCTCGAAGCTGATGCCATCTGTGTACAGGATCTTCCTTGTCCATGCCAGTCCTCAAATGGCTTGGGATACTTCAGCTGCTGTGGCAATCAGTCCCGCAGACTGATTGTACCCTTCCAGTGGAAGTCTCTCTGGGAACCCAAGTATAGAGTTACATTGGCTGAGAAACCTCCTCTGTGGTCTGGATTTTGCTCCACCTCCAAGAACAGATTGCATTCTCCAAAAATGACTCCACTCTGGCTATTTCCTGATCTCTCGCAAGCTTTCCTTTCACCTTCTCTCATCCTCCAAGAAGCTTCTGGGTTGTCATCTGCAGATTTCATTAGTTTTCCACCTTTACTTGGTGTTCCAGGCCTAGAAGAAAGATACTCAGTGGAGGAGCCCACATAGTTGCTGAGTGTTAAGTGAGCCCCTTGTAGCTGTTGCCTCCCTCCTCCTCAGACATGTATCTTGATGGAAGCTACTCATCTGGATTCTAAAGCAAAGGACATTATTCTCCCCAGCCAGAGCAAGTACATTTTCTTAAGAAAATGGTGCAGTGGGGAGCTCCCACTGGTGGTTCCATGGATTGAGAGCAAGTCTTAGACAGGAGGAGGTCCTGGGTTCAAATCTGATCACAAATACTTGCTAGCTGTGTGACCCTGGGCAAGTCATTTAACCCCCATTGCCTAGACTTTGCTGCTCTTCTACTTTGAAACCAATGCACAGTATTGATTATAGAATGGAAGGTAAGGGGTTAAAAAAAATAAAATTATGCAGAGCATGTTTTCAAATATCTTACTACTACATGGACACTTTTAGTAGGTCTTTTGTCTTTAGCTTTGATCATTCTGACCCATTCAATTCAGTTTAGATCAAGAAACATTTATTAAGTGACGGCTATATATCATGCAATTCATTAGGCCCTATGGTTTAAAAAAAAAAAAGGAAAAACAAAGCAGCCCCTACCCTCAAGCAGCTCACATGCTTTTGACCACAAGATAAGTTATCTGCCCTGCTTGGCCTTCTACGCTGCCTTTTGCTTGAAAATGCATTTTTCTTCCTTTTCTTCAAGCAGAGAGTGACTTACTAGAATGCAAAGTTGATGCCCCTAGACTTGGGTTCAAATTCAGACTCTGGTACTTACTAGCAATATGATAATAGATATTTCTGAGCCTCAGTTTCCTCATTTGTAAAACTGAAATAATAATACTTATTACCACCTACCTCAGAGAAATCCATTTGTGAGCCTTAAAAGTAAAAAGAACTGCAAGTTATTATTTATAGTAATAGTGATGGCATTATAGGGTAGTTAGTTGGCAGAGTGGATAGAGTCTTGGGTCTTGAATCAGGAAGACTCAACTTCAGATGCTTATTAGCCATGTGACCCTGGGCAAGTGAATTAACCCTGATTTGCCTCAGTTCCATCACCAGTAAAATGAAGCCAGAAAAGGAAATGGAAAAGTGCTCCAATATCTTTGCCAAGAAAACCCCAAATGAGCTCATGTTGGATGTGGCCAAAAAAATGACAAAACAAAAACAGCAGTGGTATTATTGTTATTATCGTCATTATTATTCTCATCTCTGATCCCAGTCCCTAATTAACATGTCTAAGCTGCGTTTTTCACAGCTCTTCAGGTAAAATGATCCACCTTTCTAAGGTATGTCATCTTTAATTCAGTGGGTAAACTATGTGCAGAAACTGATCCTTTAAGCATTATCCCAGACATACAATCCCCTGTCCCTGTGATGATTTAGTTATCCCCCTGCCCACTGGAGATATTTGTTATAGGATTCATCTCTTCGAAGCATACCTTTAGCTCCAGCTATGCTCTTATGTCTGTGATTCTTCCTTGTATGAATCATGTACCTTGGTCTCTGTGGCTAATGACCCTTTAGTCAAATAAGTTTCCCATAATACCTTGAAACACCACCCTCCCAGCAATTAAAATGACCTACCAAGGGAAAGCTAGCTACTGCTGTAACTCGGGGGCTGTTTCTACATTGGGGGCTGTCCTTCCCATACCAGTGCTAATCTAGTGGAGGAAAGAAAGGATGTGGCTAGCCTGTCACTGTCATATAAGAATGTTCTTTTGGCCAGAGAATCTGCAAGAGACAAGCCATCATCTTACTGAAGTCTGCTATACCGAGCCACATCCTCTTCTTCCTCAATATCGCTATATTATTTCCTACGCTAACACTTCACCAGAAATCAATGTCATCTTATGGAAAGACTATTCATTCTAAGACTCACAATGGATTCTCAACTGACTTCTCCATCTTTGCTACAATTTTTTTTTTCTTTAATTCCTCCTGTATAGCCCTTCATGGCAAATTCCTTCATCTGCCCCCCACCGTACCTTACTTTCCAATTTGGTTACAACCACCTACCCACCCACCCCAATCCCCAATGGAGAACTCCCAGACCCTGCATTTGAGGAAAGGGCCAATACACTCATGTCATCATTTCCCACCTGACTGATCTCCGGACTTCATCAGTCTCCAATAACTACTCATGTTCCTATAAGATTGTATGAGTCCTGAAACTCACACTTCCTCAGTGGCCCTTTCTCTCCTCAGATTGGAATGAGTGGATGATGGGAGAGTCCTTCTCAGATCTTCCATTTGGAATCATCATCATTTCTCATTCAGCTGCAAGTCTTCATCCTCCTCACTACCACCCCCCTCCCTACTCAACTCTCTCTACCCTTCACCTTTTTTTCAGTTTCTTTTTCTGCATTTTCTTCCACCTTTAGATTGTAAGCTCATCAAAGGCAGGGGACAGTCTTTTGTCTTTTTTTTTTTGTCTAGTGCCTGTAGTAGTATATAATATATATATTATATAATATATATAGTAAATAGTAGGTGCTTAATAAATTACTATCAGCAATCCTCTGTCACCTCCTCTAATTCAATAAGATTTCATTTTTACTCCATCTCTAAGTGACAGCAATCACACTCTTTTTCCCAAGAGAGCTCTTTCTCTGGGGTCTTATTATTTGGCCTCTACTTGGCAGCATGTTTTGCTCCCAGCTCTTTGAAATGAAAAAGGGATTTAATGACTGGAACTAGACAGACTGGTAAGGAGAAGAGTGCTAGAGGCAAAAGGTATTTGTAAGCTTGAAGTTGACACTAGGTGGAAACTGATTAGAGGGGCAAAATAAGAATGAGAAAGGGGTCAAAACCACCTGAAAACTTTAGGTATAATTCAATTCAATGCCATCTTACAAATATGTATTAAGCACATACTCTTTTTGGACAAGATATGTGATAGGAGATAGAGGTAATTAGGTTGTGCAGTGAATAGAGCACTGAGCTTCGTGTCAGGAAGACTTCAAATCCAACCTCAAACACTTCTTAGCTGTGTGACCTTGGGCAAGTCATTTACCTCGGTTTCTTCGACTATAAAATGGGCATTGGTTGTATTGGATCCACTTCCTTTCATTTCCTCATCTATTCTTTTTAAGATGATCCTTCCCATCTTTTTGCAGAGAATACCATAAATGGAAGAAGGAAGGAAGGAAGGAAGGAAGGAAGGAAGGAAGGAAGGAAGGAAGGAAGGAAGGAAGGAAGGAAGGAAGGAAGGAAGGAAGGAAGGAAAGAAGGAAGGAAGGAAGGAAGGAAGGAAAGAAGGAAAGAAGGAAGGAAGGAAAAAAGGAAGGAAGGAAGGAAGGAAGGAAGGAAGGAAGGAAGGAAGGAAGGAAGGAAGGAAGGAAGGAAGGAAGGAAAGAAGGAAGGAAGGAAGGAAACAGGTATTTATTAAGTGCCTACTATGTGTTGAACACTCTGATAAGCACTTTATAAATATCATCCCATTTCATCTTCATAATATCCCTAGTAAGTAGGCATTATTATTCCCATTTTACAGTTGAGGAAACTGGAGACAGAAGTTAAGTGTACTTAAGGCCACAGAGTTCATGAGTGTCTGAGGTCAGATCTGAATTCAGATCTTCCTGGTGTCCAGGACTCTATCCTAACTGCTTCTAGTATGGAATGAAACATACTACTTGGGATTTTGTCAATCCGTGTATAAATTTATTTTGCTTAATTGTACTTATTTAATATAAGAGAGGATGCTTTATGTTGGGTGAGGTTAAGTGAGAGAGTCAGGAGAGATAATAGGAGAAAGGTAATTATTGCACATAGAAGAAAATGATAAAAGGACACTTGGATATTTTTAAATGATGCAGAACAGAGCAAAAGGATATTCAGCAGGAGACATTTAGTGGATAAGTGTTTGTACTATCATATTAAATATAGTCTATCCTTTAGGTAGATTTCAGCCCCAAGCTATGGCAAACCACTCAAGTATCTCTGCCAAGATCACAAATGGGCTTACAAAAAGTCAAACACAACTGAAATTCCTGAACAATAATAACTCATCTATTGCTATTCGTTCTATATAACTCTCATTGATGTCTTCCTACAAATCTAACAAGGGAGATCCAACCAATGTTGGAAATTTCCCTTAAGATCTTTGGACTCATGAGACAATCAGTGAAGCATACGCGTTGTTCATTTGAGTAAGCCTTTCAGTTCTCCTCTTCATCTCTCTTTACTTAACTGTCATTTTTAGCTACGGAAATATCTAGGCATCAGATTGGCTCCTTTTCAACTATGGAGCCATCTAGCCCTATGCTAGCTCCTTTTCCATCAAGATCACTGAAGCCAGACTCAGCTTCTGAAGTTTTGAAGTCTGAAAGTTGAGGAGATATTCAGAGCTTGGACCCTGACTATTAGACTCTGAAATTGTAATTACTATATATGTGGCTCATTACTCATTGTGCTGAGACCATGAGGTAATGGAATTATTGCAGAAAGCCAGTTACTCAGACATCCTGCTTTTCCATTCCTTCCCATCTATAAAGAATGCCATTTCTAGTTGGGCTCTGCTGAATATCCTCCATAATGGTGGTAAACGCCTCTACCACCCATATGCCTCTCTGTTTTACACCTCACTGGAAATTAACAAAAATGGCCATTTAAGCATTCTCTCTCTGTGTCTTTCTCTGTCTCTGTCTCCACCTCTGTCTCCGTCTCATGTGTGCGCATGCATGAGCGCTAAAACCTTTACCTTCCATCTTAGAATCAATACAGGGTTATGGTTCCAAGGCAAGAAGAGTGGTAAAGACTAGGCAATTGGAGTTTAAGTGACTTGCCCAGGGCACAGCATCATGAAGTATCTATCTCAGGGCAGATTTAAAACTAGGACTTCCCATAGCTAGCCTGACTCTCAATCCACTGAGATACCTGGTTGCTATTGCATTATCTCTTTATAAAAGAATTTCTCAAGAAATTGTTTCTGACCTTTTCATATTAGGAAAGATACTTTATTGGAAAAGATTCCTTTAAATGGTTATTTTGCTTTATTAAATAACTTTCTTTGGTCAGTAAACAAGAGAATAGGATTCTGTATTCTCTATTCCCTTTAATTAATTGTATAACTGCAAAGACATAGTCTGCTGCAAAATACTGTCTATATATGCCTGACTGTTCCCTTGTCAAGTTTACATCAAAAGTGCCTGTATAAGGGCAGCTAGGTGGTTCAGTGGATTGAGAGTCAGTCTTAAGGGAAAAGGTCCTGAGTTCAAATGTGACCTCAGACACTTCCTAGTTATGTGACTCTGGGTGAGTCACCTAATCCATATAACCCTTCTGTCTTTGAACCAAAGCACAGTACTGATTCTAAGATGGAAGGTAAGGGTTATTTGTTTGGGTTTTTTAAGTGCATGTGTAAATCATCTCATAAAGGTTTTATAAAGGAAAGAAAATTAAAATTGTGAGGGAGCAGCTATTTACATCCTATCAATCCCTCTTTTCAAAAATAATAATCTCCATACTTTACCCCAAATATTGTATATGTTCGATTTGTTAAATATCTTGATGTACAATCTGTCAATGCCCTCAAAATTGTGCTCTTCTAAGATGACTCTCCAAAACTGTGCACTTCCAAAATGAATCTCCTCTGTGTCAATTGGATCTGGTCCAGCTGTGTTTCTCAACTTTATTCCTTTAATGCTATTTCTACCTCCTCATGGAAGACTGTGATATTAGAGTTCAAATAAGGAAGTTTCTCTGTTATTCATAAAGAAAATAATTTTTTCCTTTTAAAAATAGAAATGTTGACAGATCTTTTCCATTTTGTGTCTTTGTTGTCATTGTTTCAACCTTATAAGCTCTCAAGAAATTCTGAATTAATTTATTTCACAAATCTTTTTATAAACTTTCCCCACCTCTCACATCACTTCTGGCTGGTTTATATCTTTAATGTTCATAATCTCCCACCATCCTCCTCCATAAGCTTTTGGAAATGATTTTTTATCATAAACAAATGTTGATAATGACCAATGTACAAGTGTATTTTTCATGATAAAAATAATTAATTAATTAAAAAATTTTTTAAAGGTTTAAAAAAACTAGTATTGATATTGGCTGCTTTATCTATTTACTTGTAGAGGACATCAAGTGTTTGTTAGTTGGTGTGTTTTCCAGGAAACTTTTGTACTTCTCATGGTCATAATTGCTTTACATTGGTTAAACGTCTATAGAAATACTGATAATCTTCACTGGTGTCTATTCTTTCATTTGTTTCCTAATTTTCTATATTATTCGTTTAATAAGTCAAGTCGGAGTTGTCTTGGTTATAGAGTTTCTCATTTTTATTATTTTAACTAGGTACTGATTTTGGTTTTACTTCCAATAAGAGGTGGTCTAACCACATAAATTACTGGTTAAAAATTGAGTATGATCCCACTAGTCAGTCATTTCCTGTCTCTTGAGATATAATCAATTGCATTTTGTGTGTGTGATGTAAATCAGTGCTTGCAACATTGCCTGCTTTTTTTCTTGCAGAAAGTATTCTTCCATCCATGAAATCTCCTCAGAATAATAATACAAAATGTATGTATGTCTATATAGTAGGGCAAGAATGTAAGTGAGCACAATAGGGTCTCCATATCTATGAGGGATACATTCCAAGACTTACAGTGAATGACAAAAATTATAAATATAAGTGAATACTTGCTGACCCCATATATAATGTGATATTCCTGTACATACATATATAAAATAAAAGTTGATAAATTAAACACAGAGTAAGACATTAACAACATTAAATATAGTAATGATAAAATACATTTTCTATTATTATATAGTACTATACTCTCTCTCATATATATGCATATTCAAGGAAGATTAATACCTCTGGTGTGAGAGTTTCTGAACACTTTTCAGAGCTGTTTACCCATCTTTGCTTTCCATTTGGCATTCAACTCTCACCTGTGGCTCAAAGAAGCTGGAGCTCATGCAGCAGCCACACCTTGATAAACTATCTTAGCAGATGGACCAAGCGGAAGGCTACAAACCCACTGTTGCTTCACCCCAAGCAAATGAAAACTTCCCCTGGGGCAATAGGCAGATGAGAACACTTTGTTCTAATAGCCATAAAGGTAACTGAAGCAAGGGCTATGGAGCACTCAGAACTTGGTCAGACATTAAAGATACCCAGATCATCCACTGCATTTTGACCACCACCAGTTGTCCTGACTTTTGCCTTGCCACTGGACCTCAATAACTCTGGAAGAGAGACTGAGACTGATGATTGTGCAGCTCTGCCTCATTGAAATCCAATTCACTTAGGAGGCAAGACATTGCTCCCAAGACGTCAATGATCCTCTTCAAAACAAAGGACAAACAATGCTAAAAAAATATGCACATTAAAAATATGACTCTGTTTTGGACAATAGTATGGGCTCACTGAAATATCTTTGCAACTCCCAAAGACAAGCCTGTCTACTTTACTCCTGTGTGATTCCTCTCTTTTTTTGTTTTCTGTCCAAAATTACATGTGTATGTCTATGTATGTGCTTTTGTATATATACATACATACATATGTAAATTGACATAAGTACACACACATGCATTTATATATTGATGTATCTACACAAACATACCTGCATGTGTACCCAGGCTTGCTTGCTTCTTTTCTTTCTTTCTTTCTTTCTTTCTTTCTTTCTTTCTTTCTTTCTTTCTTTCTTTCTTTCTTTCCTTCTTTCCTTCTTTCCTTCTTTCCTTCTTTCCTTCCTTCCTTCCTTCCTTATTTCTTTCCTTCCTTCCTTCCTTCTTTCTTTCTTTCTTTCTTTCTTTCTTTCTTTCTTTCTTTCTTTCTTTCTTTCTTTCTTTCTTTCTTTCTTTCTTTCTTTCTTTCTTTCTTTCTTTCTTTCTTTCTTTCTTTCTTTCTTTCTTTCTTTCTTTCTTTCTTTCTTTCTTTCTTCCTTCCTTCCTTCCTTCCTTCCTTCCTTCCTTCCTTCCTTCCTTTCTTTCATTTCAGAGTATTGGTGTCAAGGCAGAAGAGTGTTTAGGGCCAGGCAATGGGGTTAAGTGACTTGCCCAGGGTCACACACTTAGCTATTGTCTGAGATGAGATTTTAATTCAGGACCGCCCATCTCTAGGCCTATCTACTGAACCACCTAGATTGCCCCTTTCCACTACTTTTTAAGGATGTGAAAGATTAGAATAAACTCTTTTTAGCAATCATGGATCTTATCCAGGAGGCTTTAGCAATCTGGGGCTTGATACAATAGCACAATGTCATATGCAAAAAGGTACTTCACCATCTATAGCAAGTTCCTCTTTAACTTGGAGTATAGAGTATTGAGAAGTACATGTCAGTCCATTTTATGCCTCACTTCATATTAATTTAAAAATCAATGAATAAGATTATCCCCATTATACCCTTTAAGGAACTTAGTATTATTTTGGTGGCTATATGGATGGCAGTTTGTTAAAAAGAGATCCTTCATTAATGCATTGCTGGTGGAGTTATGAATTGGTCCAACCATTCTGGAGGGCAATTTGGAACTATGCCCAAAGGGTGCTAAAAGACTGCCTGCCCTTTGATCCAGACATACCATTGCTGGGTTTGTACCCCAAAGAGTTAATAAGGAAGAAGACATGTACAAAAATATTCATAGCTGCGCTCTTTGTGGTGGCCAAAAATTCGAAAATGAGGGGATGCCTTTCGATTGGGGAATGGCTGAACAAATTGTGGTATATGTTGGTGATGGAATACTATTGTGCTCAAAGGAATAATGAACTGGAGGAATTCCATGTGAACTTGGGATGACCTGCAGGAACTGATGCAGAGTGAAAAGAGCAGAACCAGGAGAACATGATACACAGAGACTGATACACTGCAGTACAATCAAATGCAATGGACTTCTCTACTAGCAGCAATGCAATGATCCAGGACAATTCTGTGGGACTTATGAGAAAGAATGCTATCCACATTCAGAGGAAGAACTGTGGGAATAGAAATACAGAAGAAAAAAAACTTCTTGATCACATGGGTTGATGGGGATTGTGAATTTTAGATTTACTCCATCCTGCTTAGTATTTAGAATTCTAGCAACCAGGAATGTATACACCCCCACTTAAGAATTAAGTGTTTGAAAAAAAAAAAAAAAGAATTAAGTGTTTGGGAGGATGGCCTATGACCAGCATGTGCTAGCAAGTAACAAATCAGAAACAACTTACTGACCCTCTGGGCTGTCCTAAGCCAAGCTTAAGCTACCATTGGTAAATGTGAAATGCAGGAAGTGATATAAAGAACTGCCTATATATTTCATGTCACTTCCTGTGAGCTCTCTCTCGGTGATGTTGGGAGCTCTTGACGATGTTTTGAGGCATGGCAGTGAGGTTATGGGGAGAAGCTTTGTAGTGTGGTTTAGGTGAGGTGTCTTCCCTGAGCAACCTTGGTGAGTAATCCAAAGCTGATTCCTCCTTTCCTTGACCTCCTGAAAGGCACCTCTGAGGAGGCCTCTCATCTTGGAGGAGGTCTTGTGGCTGGAAGCCAAGCTAGATTTAATCTTCTGAGAAGGCCCCTTGGCTGAGGCCTCTGAACTTCCCTTGGCTTAGGCTAGGCCGGATAAAATCTTATATCCTTTCCCTCTTCTCCTTCTTCTTAATTTCTTCCTTCTATTGTAATCAAACCACCATAAAAATCCCAAACTGACGAGTATTTTATTGAGATTGAATTTAAATCCCTGTTGACTACTAATATAATATATTTAGTCAACAACCCTAATTTTACCCTTAACAGGATATGATTGGGGATGTACACTCTAAATGATCATCCTAGTGCAAACATCAACATCATGGAAATGGGTTTTGATCAGGGACACATGTAAAACCCAGTGGAAGTGTGCATCAGCTATGGGAGGGGGTGGAGGGAGAGGAGAGAAGGAACATGATTCTTGTTACCAGGGGAAAATGTTCTAAATTGACTAATTAAATAAAAAAAATTTAAAAAGAGAGAGATCATTAAAGAAGCTTGAGGAAACTAGATGACAAAGTAGATAGAATTAAATTTGGTGTCAGGAAGACCTGAGTTCAAATTTGACCTTAGATACTTCCTACCTGAATGACCCTGGGCAAGTCACTTAACTTCTACCTCTCTCAGTTTCCCAATTGTAAAAATGTAGATAATAATAGTATCTGCCTTACAGGGTAGGCAGCTAGATGATTCAGTGGATAGAGTGCAAATCCTGAAGTCAGTAAGATTCATCTTCCTGAGTTTGAATATGTCCTCAGACATTTGCTAGCTGTATGACCCTAGGCAAATCTCTTAACTCTGTTTGCCTCATTTTCCTCATCTGTAAAATGAGATAGAAAAGGAAATGGCAACCTACTCCAATATCTTTGCAAGAAACCCTAAATGGGGTCAGAAAGGGTTAACCATGACTGAAAAACAAATGAGCAGCAGCAGCAGCAACATACCACAACAACAACATAATCTCTGATTTAATGATCTTGGTAGCTAGGTCTTTTTGACCTAAATGTGTAATCCTAAAAATATGAAGAAATGTAGATCTAGGCTTGATACAAGGAAAAACCTCCTAATGATTAGAATTATCCAAAGGCAGAATATACCACTTCAAGAGGTAGTGGTTTCCCTAACATTGGAGGTCTTCAAACAGGTGTAACATTCCTCTGGGTTTAGTCCCCTAATTCATACTAGCAATGACAAGTTGGCTTCCAAGATGGTGGCTGCTCCAACTTTCAGGGCTCTAGGAGTAACCTAAGGGGTATTTATCCTCCTAACATGACAAATCATGAGTCCCCATCAGTGTGCTTCCCCTCAACAAACAGCCGGGAAACTCGGTTCTCCAGCATTTACTCAAATGACATAGTAGGAATAGTAGTTACAAAGCCTTTCTCCCCATTGGGTCACACTTACCCACCCATACACATATAATCCACAGAAAGAAAATTAGGCATGAATTTGGTGTGCCACTATGAAAGAAGACTGAATACAGACCGAAGGATGCCTTTCCCCTTTATTTCCTTCATACTTGTTTTAAGTGATATGTTTCCTTTTACAACATGACAAACATAGATGTATGTATGTATGTATCATATTACCTATCATCTGGGGAAGGGGGAGGGAGAGAGAGAGAACATGGATGGCAAAATGTCAGAAAATGATTATTTAAAATTCCATCTACATGTAATCTGGGGAAAATAAAATAAAAGTTATGTTAAAAAATAATAAAGTACAATTTTAATGAGACACACCTTGGAAACACAAATGACCAAGGTGAGTTAAAACCCTGGAATTAAAGTGCCCTGGTATCCTTTGCCAGGGAGTCTTCATGGAACCCATCGAGGAGCTTGGTGCCACTCTGCTGCTCAGCCAAGATTGCTCCTCATAGAGCAGGATGTGGTGTGTGGATGCTGCTGGGGTGAAACAAACAGTTTGCACCATAAAGGTCACTTGACCACTGTACTATTCACAGGATAGGTAGACACATTTCTCTTTCAGTTGCTACTAGACTGCAACAGGAAGGGGTTCAGCTATTGAACTGCTGCGATTCATCTGCCTCAGCTGGGTTGGGTGGAACACTCCTCTTCTAGGCTCTTCTCAGGGTACTACATTTGTGATGGACGGGTCGATCCATGGGATTCTTCAGGCTCCCTCTTCTTTCATGACCTTCAAACACTGTTCTCGCTCAGTGATGCTGAATTCTCTTCCACTGGAGTGTTACAATGTTCTTTATAGCTAGAGTACTACAGTATTCAATAGCGCAACAATATTTGTTGTTGTTACTCATTCTTCATTTTTACAGAAGTCCAATAATGTGATAATGTTGGAGTCAGTTGGCTAATCAGATTAGTATGATCTGCAGAAGCCTCTGCAATTTGATTCCCTCCCACTCTGTGGTTAGGTGGTACAGAATGACCTAAATTCAAAACCTCAAGCACTTACTATCTATGTGACCTTTGGCAAGTCACTTAATGCTTGCCTTGGTTTTCTCACCTGTAAAATGGAGATCATTATAGCACCTATTTTGAGGGTGGCTGTGAAGACCAAGTGAAATAATGCTTTTAAAGTGCCTGGCACATAGTAAATACTATATAAATGCTAGTGGTTGTTATTGTTATTATTAAAGACTGCCCTTTGTTCTGCTTAATTCAATGCTTTTTTTTTTTTACAATCAGTTAGCACAACTCGGACATTATCCTCTAAAATTTTCAGGTAATTGTGAGTTCAATACTTCCTTTGTGACTCTAGGCAAGTCACTGAACCTTAGTTTGCCTCAGTTTCTTTATTTAAGTCTTTAACTTCTTTCTTAAAATTGATACTAAATATTAGTTCTGAGGCAAAAGAGTGGTAAGGGCTAGGCAACTGGGGTTAAGTGACTTGCCCAGGGTCACAAAGCTAAGAAGTGTTTGAGGTCAGATTTGAACCCAGCACTTCCCATTTCCAGGTCTGTTTCTCTATTCACTGAACCACCTAAGACGTCCCACCTCAGGCTCCTCAACTATAAAATGGAACTCATGATTGCACTTACCTTGAGGGTAGTTGGAAGTATCAAATGAGATGAAGTTGGTAAAATGCATAGCACAGTGCTTGTCCCATAGTAGATTCTTAGTAAATGCTTGCTTCTTCCTTTCTTTCCCTTTGCTCTTCAGGAAAGATGCAAAAGGGCTCTAGAGTCAGGCCTAGTTCCCTCAGCCACAAGTCTTCCTTGGCTTATCGATTCAGTTATATTTTCCAGACTCCATTTAGGGTTTTATGCAGGACAAAAGGAATTAATGCATCCTACATTCTTAGAGCAAATTCAGGAATGGTGGGAAATAGGACTGTGAATAGATATGATTTTAGGAATCCAAGTGTGTCCTTCATTCTACCTCTAATGAACAGTCAATGCGGAATAATGGGTTGGAATCACACACACCATGGTTTGGTTTTAAATCCAACAGAGCAGTTGTTGTTTTTTGTAATTCTGTGGCCTGATCTTAATCAATACCATTAGGAATGAAAAAGTGTCAGGGCTTTTTCAGCAATGGAGAAACTACTCCCTCTCAGGCAGATGGAGCCCAATCAACTCTTCTGCAAGCACTGATTTTGTGCATGGACATTAGAGCTTCAACATTTGGCATGACTTTTATTCATGTTTGTAATATCTCTTCAGTCTCCCATATTCCAAAGTGTGGAGAGGCAGAAGAAGACAGAAGCAGAGATAGAGACAGACAGAGTGGGGAAAGGAAAGGAAGAGAAAGATAGACACAGAGACAGAGTAAAGAAGGGAGGAAGAAAGAGAAAGAAGCTTTTAGAGGGAAAGAGTGGTAAAAGAGGGAGAAGAAGAGGGAAAAATAGAAGTAAAAGAGAAGAAAAAGAAAGGGACAGAGACGGAAGGAGAGGCAGCGAAAAGGGAGGAAAAGACACCAAGAAAGAAACAGGGAAGAGAAAAAAAGAAGGGTGAGAAGAGAAAAGGAGTATGTGATGAAAGAGAAAAGAGAAAAAGGAACAAGATGACAGAATCAACAGAGGGAGTGAGACAAGTCATTTAGCTCATATGGTCCCAATTTCCTCTTCAACTAGTCAGATGGATTAGTTGATCTGTAAGATCCCTTCTGGGGATAAATCTATGGTTTAAAGGACTATTGGTGAGGGGTGTTGAGTGATAATATAGAGGGAAGAAGTAGAGAAGAGAGCAAGATGAAGGAGAAGAGAGAAAGGAGAGAGAAGAGACAGGAAAGTGATAAAGAGAAAGAAGAATAAAGAAGAACAGAAGAAAAAGAAAGTCACAAGGAGGGGAGAAAAGAGAGACATAAAAGAAAAAGGAGGCAGAGGAAGAACGATAATAGAGAAGCGAGAGAGGAACAGTTCACTTAAATTCTCTAGACCTCAGTCTCTTTACTTGTAAAACAAAGATAGAGAGATTGGACTAGATTATCTAAAGGGTATCTTACATATTTTAATGAAGTCCCTACCTTCTTCCAATGAACACCAGTGAAGTTAATATGAGCAAATATCCAAATCATGATGAAATGATAGTTTGCATTTTTATAGAGCTATAGGATTTTCACAGTACACCTAATCCATAGGTAAGAAAGATGCTATTATCTCCATTTTACATAGGAACAAACCAAGGCCCAGAGTGGTGAAATAACCTCTTTGAGGTCACATACCAAAAGCCCCAACAAATTTCAGCTCAAGCTTCCATCTCAAAAACATTAGATCTGGAAAGAAAGGACAAATCCCTTGGACTATCATCAAGAACCTCCAAGGGCTTCAAACCACTAAATGAGAACCAAGGTCCTTTCTAAGCTCTTAGATCCTATGATCTGTTCCTTCCCCACATATGCTCCTAAATGCTTTCATTACTCTTCTAAGCTGTATATGGATTGTGGGCCCAGAAAGGAGAATATAGTCACAAGGGCCAGCTAAATGCTAAAAGGTCTAGATAAAAGGCAGAAAAAAAGCAATGTAGGGGGTGTCCAGTGACTCTTCCTGTGCTTATATATAATGAGCCTGTGTTGTCTACAGCATATGAGAAGAGGAGTTTGGAGTCAAGCAAAGTCATTGTGGTTGCTGTCATAGACTAAGATTATTTAAAGACTAACTTTGGAGCTGTGGGCTTTGGCGATGCATAGCCAGTAGATAAACTTGTGTGGAGGAGGTGATATCTGTGTAATGATTTTATCTACAATCATATTACCCTGAATGTGGCTGATTTTGGAAATTGAGCATAGTGTTGTTACGGTTAAAGTGTTTTTCAATCCTCTTTCTCTTCACAATCTTGGCAAAGAAACTGGTGGGGTTTGCCATTTTCTTCTTCATATCATTTTAAAGATGAGGAAATTGAGGCAAACAAGGGAAAAGTGACTTGTCCAGGGTCGCATAGCTAGCTGAAGCCAGATTTGAACTCAGGAAGATGAGTCTTCCTGACTCTAGGCCCAACACTCTATTTCATCATGTATTTTAAAATATGTGTTCTCAAGATCATGGAAAGAGAGGATGATATCAAGTACTTAAGGAAAAATATAAACACACACACATAAAACATATATATGTACATCTATAGCTATATAATGCATACATGTATCCCCTTTTACATATTGCAAATTGTTCCAAGCACCTATGGTGTTTTTTTTTTTGGGGGGGGGGGGTTGCAAAAACTCTTACCTTCTGTCTTAGAACCAATACTATGTATTTTTAATCATTGTAGCAATCTCAATTCTAGTTTCAGTTCTAGTACTCTGTATACTGCATCACCTTGCCACCTGTATTGGTATAAAGTCAGGAGATAAGGCTTAAACTAATATTAATTTGCTATATGACTAGGTATGGTGCTTTCTTCATCTATAAAATGAAGAAGATGGACTAGATGATCAAGATTCTTTCCTTCTCTGATAGTCTATAAAACTTTATCAATTAATTTTAGTCTATAAAACTTTATCAATTAATTTATCAGGGATGCTATTGGGAGATTTCAAGTCTCAGATGAGAAAGAATAGGCCATGCTTGAGGAATGCCCTGATGGATGATGAGTTAGAGGATCACTATGTAGGAAGGACCCAAGATTGTTGGAAGGAATTTGAAATGACTGAAATGACTGGTGGACAACAAACTATATCTAGAGGTATAGACAGCTATGAGAAGATACCTCCCTTAGGCTCCTTTGCCAGGAAAGAAGGAATTGAGGATATGGAATACTGCCTACAATGTCAGATTTTATTTTTATTCAACAGTTAATATTATTGAACTGCTTTTTTCTTCCATCAGTCAGTTAGCCAGTCACCCAACATTTATTAAACTCCTACATTGCACTGAATACTAAAAGTACAAGAAAAGATAGTCCCTGTTTTCAGGGAGCATACAGTCTAATGAAGGAGACAGTAAACAAACAGCTAAATACAATAAGATGCATACAAGATAAACTGAAGATTATCAATAGAAGGAAGACACTGGCATTAAGGGGTTTAGGTAAAAGTTTCTTGTGAAAGATAAGACTTGAAGGAAACCAGGAAAGGCAAAGGGAGACAAGGATGAGCAGGAAGAGAGTTTCAGGCATGGAGGTCAGCCAGTAAAAATACCCAGAATTGGGAAGTGGAGTGCCCTATGTGAAGGACAAGAGGCCTGAGTCACAAAATTAGAGAGGTGTGTAAGGTGTGATAAGAAAGGAAGGGTAGAAAGGGGCTGCATTCATTATAAAAGGCTTTAAAAACCATACAAAGGATTTTATACTGTTCTTGAAGGTAATGGGAGCCACTGGAGTTGATTGAATAAGTGGATGACATGATCAGATGAGCTGGAGAAAGATCATTCTAATAGCTGAATGGAGAATAGGCTGCAGTGAGAAGAGACTTGAGGTAGGGAGAAGACCAGCAGGCTGTTTTCAATTGTCCAGCCATAAGATATGAGGGTCTCCTCACTGCAGCAGTCAGAGGAGAGAAAGGGACATATATAAGAGAAGTTATAAAGGTTAAATCGACAGAATCTGGCAGTAGGATATGGGGAGGAGACAGAGAGTGAAGAGTTAAAGAAACACCTAGTTGTGAGTCCAGAAGACGAGGAGAATGGCCATACCTTTCATGGGGAAGTCAGGAAGAGGAAACAGGTTTGGGGGAAATCTAAGTTGAATTTAAAATATCTGAATCGTCTAGTTTAAGATGTCTAATAGGCAGTTGAGATGTGACAATGGAAGGAGAAGTTAGAACTGGACAAATGAATCTAAGAATCATCTGCATAAAAATGATAGTTGAATCCAGGAGGGCTGATGAGTGAGATAATATAGTTAGAAGAAAAGAGGATCTAGGACAGAGCTTTGGGATTCACTAGAAAGGAGAGGAGAAGGGATACATTGTGAAATGGAGGTTTGAATTTATTTTTAAAAGGTAGAGATGAGCTAGAAGTGATATAATAATAATAGCTTACATCGGTATAATATTTTGTAACTTGCTAAATAATGCTTTGAAAACTAAAGCACCATAGATACACATTTTAGAAATAAGTACAACAAAAATTGTCAAAGAGAAATCATCAAGGCACTGAAGACTTTAAAGGGAAGAGAGAATAATTCTTAAGAGAAAGCAGCGAAAGAAAAGAGGGAACAGAGAAAGTGAAGTGAGAAATGGGATGTTTACATAATTTCTCTCCACAAGTAGTTCCTGGAATGTATGACATAGAAATAAACAGGGTCAGGGTGAAAAGAAAAATGCTTAAAGGAGCCTCAATAAACAGATGGAAATTTAGCAAATTATGTATTCTTAAAGTCTTCACAAAAATACTGTATTGCTGTCACTTCAGAAAAAAATATATATTTTTGGTAAAACTGGTCTGACTTAGTCACACAATAAACATTTAGTATTTGAGCTCCTCAGCAAAGGGCCTTGAGGAAATATTCTGCTATTTTCTGTGCTAGATTCAAGCCATTGGTTTGACAAATCAAACTCGATCCCCAGATCAACAGTGGCCAGTACAATTCCTGGGTCATTCACTGGAGCCAGGGAACAGGAAGCCAAGACAACAAGTGATTTCTCTGATGTTGTCCAATATCAAGGAGAGTTCCCTACCTGGCTGGGTAGCCAGTGGCTCTAGAAAGAAATTTCACAGCTAATGAAAGGACTCATTTTAACTATGTCAACTGTGGCCATAATTCTGCCTTTCTGCCATCATGTCTTAGAGAATTCCTTCTAGTTTGAGATGAGGGAAGTTTTTCTCACACTTTATAGTCAGAGAGTCCTTGTAGGTTGGGTTTCTCTGGATAGTGGAGGGTAAACGGTAGGAGAAAAGGAGATGAGCTCACACAATAAAAAACCCCCTGTGCAATATGAATGAATGAAAAAATATAGTTATTAAGTTCTTTCTATGTGCCAATGCTTTGAGGGGCATTGCAGAGGTCTTTTGTCTTCAAATCTCTTTCCCTAAAATATCTGTCCTTCCTGGTACTCGTGAAACTCACACCATTCAAATCCTTCCTTTTACTGAAACTATTCTTCTTAGACAACAACTCTTATAATCCCAATATTTTAACCTTCAAAATCTGACCAGTACTACACTGGAAATAAAATCAGGAAAACCTGAATTCCAATCCCTCCACAGACACTTGTTAGCTTTCTGACCCTAGGCAGGTCATTTTTATCCTCTTTCTCTCATGTCCCCCATTTGTAAAATGAGGCAATTGATCTCAATGACCTCTAAAATCCCTTCTTGCTCTATATTGACGCTCTTATGATGAGCCTGAGTAAGCGTTACAGTTCCCAAACAGGCAACAAGACCTTAAGGGAAGAGGATAGGTAAGTTTTAAGAGGGTGGAGAGGAGAAAATGGTGAGAAATAGGAAAGGTCTAACAGACAAGTTTTAGGGAGGGAGGAAACACTAAAAAGTCAGAGGATGCTTAAAACCAGTTCATAATTTTTTTTCTGGAAACTGTTTCTGTATTCACCATTCATTTGAAAGAATTCAACTATCAATGTATTAACAACCTAGAAAAATCCTTATCTCCATGAGGAATCAAAGACTAATCTGAAACTCCCTTTTTTATGAGATTGTGACCAGAACTGTGATTTCATTAGTACAGGGAACCAACAAGGAAGAACCAAGAACATTCTATCAATGTTAGAAGTCATCTTCTTGGCAATTCATAGTCTTTTTTAAAAAAATCCTTTCCTTCTGTCTTAGAATCAATACTAAGTCTCAATTTCAAGTCAGAAGAGGGGTAAGGGCTAGGCAATTGAGGTTAAGTAATTTGTCCAGGGTCAAGCCAGAAGGCGTTTGAGATCTGATTTGAACCCAAGTCCTCCTGACTCCAGTCTGGCACTCTATCCACGGTGCTACCTAGCTGCCCCACAATTCATAGACTTAAAAAGCTATCCAAAGCACTGTCAAGTCAAGTAAATTACCCAGGATAGCTCAGCTGTTACACATCCCAGTCATAACTTGAACCCAGATCTTCTTGGATTTGAAGCTAAATTTCAACACTGAATGTCTGACAGGCATTGCTTTTTATTCTTTTTATGAGAGGTGACTTATTCAAACATTATTCCCTCCAAGTCCCTCTCATGAGCACATTAAGCTGGAATTGCCCAAATAAGTTAAGTCATCCAATTGCCTCACCAGATGGGCTGGATTTTGCCACTATGATTTGTCTCTTCTTCAAAAATCAAAAGCAAAGAACAACAAAAATATATCAGGGGCTGCCCTGTTGGTGCAAAACCCCCAGGAGACATGATTAACACTTGCCCTAATGGACACTTACAGTCCGCTAGGGAAAACCAGGGAAAGCAAACCTAACCAAGTTCTGATGAAAGTGCCTCATATTGAGTGAAATAGCTATGGGGTGAGGGAATGCAGTTTGGCTTTTAGCCCTCCTTTGAGTCAATCAGGCCCCGAGAGCTCCTTGCGGTGAATTGTCAGGGCAAGACCAATAAAATGATTTTATATGCCACTTCAGAAATTTTGGAACAGAGAGACGGAGTGAGCAATGGGAGTGAGGAAGGGCCAAGCCATGAAATAAGTTCTAAGCTTTTCCTTATTGAGTCAGATGTTTTAATATACTGGTGGGGACAGAATAGCATTGAGACCTGGAGATTAATTCAGATTTCTTTTGTGGCATAGGGAAGGGAGAGTGTGAAGGAGAAGGATGAAACATCCCATCTGTATCCAAATTAGGGAGAACTACTCAGAATTCTGACATTCTCTACTACCCAGCTTCCCAAGGACAGGTGGATAGAGATGAAGGATTCTGTAGAATGTCGAGACAGTGTGACATGATGAAGAGTCAAGGTCATCTGAAAACCTGGGTTCCAGAACGGCCTCTGATGTATTTGGCTCTGTGACTCTTTTCACAAGTTACTAGCCCCATCAGGCCTCCAGGCAACTCTCTACATTTTAGATTCTAAGACCATAGCTTAGAGTTGTTGTATGGCAGAGTTGTTTCAGTTGTATCTGACTCTGTGATCCCATTTGGGGGTTTTCTTGGCAAAGATACTGGCCTGGTCTGCCATTTTTCTTCTCCAGTTCATTTTACAGAGAAGGAATCTGAGATAAACAGGGTTAAATGACTTGCCCCCAAGATCACACAACTAGCAAATGTCTGAGGCCAGACTTGAACTTTACCGTGTATTGGTTCCAAGGCAGAAGAGGGGTAATAGCTAGGCAATGGGGGTTAAGTGACTTGCCCAGGGTCACACAGCTGGGAAGTGTCTGAGGCCAGATTTAAACCCAGGACCTCCTGTCTCTAGGCCTAGCTCTTAATCCACTGAGCTACCCAGCTGCCCCCACCACCACCATTTTTTTAGAGTCCAGTGCTCTATCCATTGTACCATATAGTTGCCCATAGGCTACAGAGAATGTCCCCAGTACCTTTAATGGAAGTTCCTCTCTATGTTTTGAAACTTGTGCCCCCCAAATCTAGGATGTGCTTTGTATTACACCGATATCTCCTTTATCTTACCATGAACTTTAAGATGGTCTGATCACAACTTCCAAAAGTTCTCACCCTTCCTACCTCTTCATCCTAGGAAACATGTATGAAAAATGCTCAAGAGAGAATGAAAATAAAGGGCAAATAGGAAGAGGATAAGAAGGAGAACACCATACTATCTCCAATAAGTTTAGACAGCTTCAACCAAGCAAACTATTCATCAGGATACTGAAAAAATCTCATCAATGATGTTGATGTCCCCATGTCAACAATAATCTTCTAAATGTTAGAGAGGCATCATAGGCAAATATTTTGATTTTTATGAACGAAGTTAAATTCTCCAAACTCTAGGCACAAAGTTAGACTTTAGTTTTAGAGGGAAAATATCTTGTTAATGGAATAGTTTGAGAATACTTAGAAATCAGTCTGGATTTCTAAAGAATAACAGAATTATGCATGTTGTCTCCCCTTAACTTTCTCTTCTCGAGATTAAAAAAAATTCTTTTCTTTTATTGGCTCATTTTGGATTTCAATTGTCCAAACCCAGTAGTGATTTCTATTAATATCTTTTTTTAAAAAATTGTGTTTACTGTATCTCTTTTTAGCTATAGGTATAAATCTAGAGATTTCATCTCAGAATGGATCTCACTAAATAGGATGAGTAGGTAGGGGGCCAGAATATCAAGAATACCAAGAATAAAAGAATTTAGAATTTCCCCTTTGGAAACAATTAATAGACTATATCAGGGAAATGCCATAGTGATAGTATAGCTAAATTTCAGAAAGCTAATTAGACAAGTTCTCTCATGATATATTTATGGATACAGTTGGCATTAGATGGCAGTATGGTTAAATAATTTCAAAAATAGTTGAATGATTAATAGAAGGATTGAAAGTGATGACTAATAGAACCAACCAAAAGGAGATTTGTAGTTGAATACCTTAGGACTCTTCTTAACACTATTCTACTTAACTTGTTTGTCATTGACTTGCGTAAAGGTAGAAATAACACACTTATCCAATTTGTAAATGACTCAAAACTGAGAATGATAACTAACATTTTGGATAAAAGATTCTGGATTCAAAAATATCTCGGCATGCTAGAATGATGAGCCAGGTCCAGTAAGGTGAAATTGAATACTAAACAACATAAACTCCAACATTTGGATTTTTAAAAGATCAGAATTACATGATCAGAAATGCATGTCTAGAAAAAAAATTGATGTGAAAAAAGATCTGGAAGTTTGAATGGACTAAAAAGATTATAATATGTCAGTAGTACAACATAGCATCCAAAAAATCCAATCCCTATTTTCAGACGATTTGATAGAGATATGATATCAAGGAGAAAGAAATAGTAGTCCCACTGACTCTTCTCTGGTCCAACTAAATAAGAGGTACATTGATAAACTAGGAATGAGTTCTGCAGGCAATCAAGATGGTGATAGGATTGGCAACCATATGATACCATAATTGGTTGAAAGAACTGTGGGTGTTTAAAAAAGAAAAGATTTAGTAGAATAATGATTGCTGACTCCATGTATTTGAAGAGCTATAATGAAGAAGAAGGACACAAGTCATTTCACTTGGTCTCAGAGAGAACTAGGGGCAATGAGCAGAAGTCTCAGAAAGGAAGATTTTGACTAGACATAATGACAACTTCCTGACAGAGGCATCCAAAAGCAGGGAGAGAACCCCATCTTTGGATGTCTTTAAGTAGAGAGGCTACATAGGAGCTTTGTAAAGGAGTCTGCTAGACTAGATGACCTACAAAAAAACATTATCCAAATATAAGATTCTCTGACTTTTTGATTCTCTGATTTTGCCACAGCTGTATTTAGTCCAATGACTCAAAAACAAAATGGCATCAAGGCCCCATGTAGAATTCACTACTTGACCCCTTATTTACTCATCCCATTTAACACCAGTAAGATCCATTCTGGGATGAAATCTCAGCCAAAGGCAAAGGAGTAAACCTAAAAAAAAATTGACAAAAGTTAATAAAAATGGCTACTAAGTTTGGACAAATGACACCTAAGAAAAGATAGAATAAAAGATTTTTTTTCAGTGTTGAAAAGAGAAAGTTGAAGGGAAATTTAATATAAATGTATATGAAGCGATTTCACATAAAGGATGGAAAGCAGACAGTGATTCCCAACAATAAAATCTCATGCCAGAATGTTCCATGATGAATATTAGAGCCAACTGTGGTCTTAGGGAGGCCCTGGTGATATTATAGGAATGAATAAACTCTTATGGAAATTGTCCACATTCCATAACTTTGCTGAACTCCAGGGGAGACCATGGCTAGGCCAAGATTCCCTTCATTGTTCAATGGCAGGCTTTCTGCTGATTCATGTGTCATCTGCCATAAAAAGTCTTTTTTGCCACCTCATATAAAACATTAGGTAAGATGGTCTGAAGGGCTAGAGATCTTGGAGATAATCTGAATGTGACTCACCTAAATTTCACAATTTGTGCTGCAAAATGAAACACCCATTGACCCTTGAAGGAATTCCTCAGCTGTGTGCTCAACAACTTGTAGAAAGAACAGTGTTTTGTTCCATCACGTCATCGGGTCATCAGGACACAGAAGGCTAGAGGTTTGAAGAAGCAGATTAATTTATGATACAATGACAATCATGAAACAGAATCTAAAGTATTTCATTTAGAGTCCAAAGACCAAAGTCCAAGTCCTAGCTGGGCCATTTGCTAGTGGCACAGTCACAGGCAATTCACTCAGCCTCTGTGAGATTCAATTTTTCGTGTGTTTAAAGGGTGATGTCAAGGTCCAGTTCTCTTGCTTCCCTCAGGCCAGTGGCTATCTTTGCTAACTTATTAGATAAGAAGCAATTTCCCCTTTCTCCCAACACTGCTTAAATGAGACTGCTTCACTCAATCTGCAAATTACCCCTTTGATCACCCCCCACAGCCCCAGTATCCATATGTGATTGAATATGGGTTGATGCTTTCACACATTTTTAATGCCAGTGTAAAATTCTATCACCTTCACCAAGATTCATCTCCTTGGGGCATATGGGATATTCAGGGAGGACTAGAACCTCTCTGTGAGGGCTTGCCAAGTCCTTTTCAGGGCTGCTGATCCACCCTTGGTGTCCACCTTGCACCCAACTCTCATCTGTGGCTCCAAGAAGCTATAGCATGCCCAGCGGCCACACTTGGGTAAAACCATCTTGGTTAAACCATGTTGAGAGTAACCAGTCATCTTCAATCCTGTCAGCGAATTAGGGGAATGATCACTCCAAAAATGTGAAGGCTTCCCCAAGGAGAATGGGTACATGAGAACAATTTATTCCAAAGGCCATGAGGGTGACTAAAACAGATACTTTGGAGTGCTTAGAGCTTAGGCACACTTCAAAGATGTCAAGGTCATCCATTGCATCCCAGGCCAATGCCAGTCATCCTGACTTGCCACTGATTTTTATGACTCTGAAAGCAATAGTGAGACTGACAACTTTGTAGAACTCTGTCTCACTTAATTCCAATTTACCAACAAGTCAAAATATCACCCTGGGATATCATTAGTCCACAATACATCCGATCGCTGCAATGATGACAGTGAATTTTATTTTTTTAAACCCTTACCTTCCCTCTTAGAGTCAATATTATGTATTGATTCCAAGGCAGAAGAGTGGTAAGGGCTAGGTAATGAGGGTTAAGTGACTTGCCCAGGGTCACACAGCTGGGAAGTGTCTGAGGTGTAAGGAAGAGATTACAACATCAGTGAGCTTGGCAAGCAAATGCAAGGGAATGGAAGCTTGAAGAATCTGTCAATCAAGCAAGGGAAGGAAAGAAGATTCTAAAGAAGAATTTGGTCAAGGAGACAGTTAAGAAAGTCAACTTCTGAAACTGGTGACTCCATCTCTCTTGAACTGTGGAGAAGGAGCTAGCAGGCAACTGCTCTGGATTCCTGGCCAGTGACTTGACATTGACTTTTCAATGAGCATAGCTCTGAAGATCCTTTGTTTATCAACAATATCTTCTCAGAGACAAATCAACTTTACTTCCTCAAATTGAATTTCATAGTAGATTAGGGAGGCAATAAATTCCCTCTTCCCTCTCCCAACTCCCTAACTTTCCTTCTTTAAAATAAATCCCTTTTAGAAAGTACTATAGTGTGAAATTAGTCTCTTGAAAGCTGCTGTTAACTTACCATCTAGGAAGAGCTGTTAGGACCAACTGAGAGAGAGACTTCATGGGGTGGGAGGGAAGGAGTGAGAATCTCAGATTCTCCTCTAACCTATTTCCTAGTGTCACCGCTCCAGCACTTCTCTTACCTTAAATATCCTAGTGAGGAGCATCTATTACAGAGGTCAAATTTGAACCCAGGACCTCCCATCTCTAGGCCTGACTCTCAATCCACTGAGCCACCCAGCTGCCCCCAATAAAGTACTTTTTAATTAACGTATGTACACTGACTTTTTTTAGACATATTTAATAAACTACAGTATATTATAAATGTCATTTTTACATGCATAGGGAAACTCAAAAATGTGTATGACTTGATTTAATTCAATATTTGCTTTATTGGAGTGGTCTAGAACCAAACCTACAATATCTTCAAGGTATGCCCATTAATAGGAACCCACAGCCTATTAGGAGATCTTTGCATTCTCTTCCAGCTTGGACATTCTTTGAGCTTTATGATTATGTGAACTAGAAATGCTGCCAACAATTTTTATAATTAACCCCCTTTCTGAGCCAAAGTGATAGGAGTAATAGAATTGGTAGTAGTCTCTTGGGTAACCGAGGATGACTATTGTCTTTGTGCGCTTTCATTTGTGATGTAGATGAGGGTGCACAAAGACACTTGTGCGTGAAGGAGATTTAAGTGGAAAAGTCCATGCACAGAGACAGTCCCACTCTCTCAGCGTTGGAAGCCTGGGTCCAGTGGCACAAAAAGTCGTTAGACCTGGAGACTTCCTCAGCTGCATTGGGTGGCCGTGTTGTCTTTTGTGCTCCAACATGCCCTAAGCACTCCACAGTGCTTTGCTGCGTCGCCCTCTCAGCCGTTGAATCTTCTTATTGGTTTCTTCCATCTGTTCCGCCGAAGCAGTCTTCACATGCTGGGTGAGCAAAGCCCTGGTTCAGCAGGGGTCGATGACCCAATGGCTACCCTCACAAGGTTAGCCAGCGCTTGTCCAAGTCGTTGCCCAGGGTGTGGCCACTGCCGCATGCTAGCAGCTACTGGGAGCCACAAGTGAGAGCTGGGTGTCAGGTGAGGGTCAGAGGCTGGAGAGCTGCCCTAGGAGGGCACGACAAGCCCTCCATACCAGAGATACTACTCCTTCCTGAACACCCCATACAACCCAGTAATAGAATTAGAGAAAGTCAAATTCATAGGAATGGGATGAATAGAATGTATACAGGTAAATACAAACATAGGGTTGAAATTTCAATGGCTTCCTATTATTTCTAGGATAAGATGCAAGTTCTCAAATTTTAAAATGATTTATTATTTAAATTATTATTTATTTTATGTTTATTTAGTTTATTTCAAATTTTGATATGTAAAATTCTCTGCAATCTGACTGTATTTCTCAAATAAAATTTATTTCTAATCATTCCTCTTCCTATACATTCCAGCCAAAATGGTCTACTTACTGATTCTTCCTAGAAGCTCAGCCCTCCTACATGTCATGGCAAACTCCCATGTCTAGAATATTCTCCTCCACAATCCCTTCCAAAATCATGAGCTTCATTTAGGTCTCAGCTCAGGTGCTTCCATTTAGTCCAAGACATTTCTTATCCCTCTAATGCCTAGAATTCTACTTCAAATTAACTTTCATTACTCATTTATATATAACACCCCCAGTAGAATGTAAGCTCCTTGAGGACCAGAACTAATTTTTTAATCTTATTTTTGTATCTCCATCTCCCAACTTTAAATTTAGCACTTAGTACATTGCTGTTCAGTTTTCAGTCATGCCCTACTCTTCAGGACCCCATATGAGGTTTTCTTGGCAAAGTTCCTAGAATGTTTTGCCATTTCCTTCTCCAGCTTGTTTTAGAGATGAAGAAACTGAAGTAAACAGGGTGAAGTGACTTGCCCAGGGTCACAAAACTAGTAAGTGTCTGAGGCCAAATTTGAACTCGGGAAGGTAAATCTTCCTGACTCCAGACCAGGCACGCTATCCACTGCACCACCTAGCTGCCCACATAGTACATAGTAGGGCCTTAAAAATGCTTAATGAATTTAATTATTTGGCAATAAGATCATTTTTCCTTGGGGGAAAAAAAGAGAAATCTATTAGTCTGTTGCTAAAGATCCTCAAGAAATAATCATTGCTTCTTACACTGCATTTTTTGTATTATTTTGTTTTAGCTTTTTCACACTGTGAGATTTAAAATGGTTGATGTCTTAAACTGTAGTGAGTTAAAATGGTGAAAGATATAAATTGTGATAGATAAAAGAGAGGGTGAGTAAATTTGACCGCAGAAAATATGTTTCACTATAGTGTCTTGGTTTTTAAATCAAATATAAGGTGGTCACCAGGGAAATATTCCCAATTATTCAAATACCCAAGTCAACTGGGTTTTATAGAGATTTTTAATTAATAATATAATGAGGAATTAGAGAAAGAGAGAAAGAGTAGGAAAGGAATAATTATGAAGGGCCTCAAGTCAATATGGCCTAGACCTGAGTCTTAAGAGAGAGAGAATCAGTCAGTCAGTCTTTTAACACTCACCACAAGGTCTGCCTAAACAAGGATTCTAGTGACACCAGGCCAGCCCCATCTCAGCTGACTTCACCAGAGAGCCTTCCAGACAGAGACTGTTCCAAAAGGCCTCTCTCCAGAGCCTCCAGAGGGACAGAGTCCTCTTAGAGGAGCTCCAGCGAGACCTCCTTAGAGATTGCCCTCCAAGAGCTTCCCTTCTCCAGAGCCTCTCTCAAGAGATTCTTCCCAAGCGATCCTCATCAGAGATCCTCCAAAGGAATTCTTCCAAAAGGATATCTCCTCAAGAGATTCTGCTTTTTCTTATATAGGGGTTTTTCTCCCATGTCACCTCCCCTAAGTCTCTACATCTACCAATCGCTGTAGACGCTTTCCAAAGGACTGCCCATCTAAATTCCTGCTAAGTCGACCAATCTCCTCTGTAAGTCTGAATCATAAAAAATGCTGCTGTGTCGACCAATCTCCTCAGTAAGTCTGAACGAGAGAAAACACAGCTGAGTCAACTAATCTCATCAAGAGAAAACTTGCCCGACCCTTTTAGGTACCTAGCATCCCATTGTATCAATTCTAAAAACAGGCCTGGCTCAAAGAACTCCTTGCCTTATTATAAGCATGGGTCCAAGTACTTTCATTGTTTAGCAAGGAGTTTTTTTCCCCTAAAGCAATCTTAAGTACGGTTGGAGCAGAGGTCCTCCCATTTCTGATCCTGGTGAGTTCTCACATCAAAATGGGGAATGTTTCTCAGTAGGGAATTTGTTCCAATTAAGAATTCCCAGATGGGGAAATTTTTAACATTCACAAGTCTGAGAGATTTCAAGATTTACAACACCAAAAACCTCCTACATTTTTTCTTCATGACTAGTCTTAGAGATGTCAGAAGAATGTCAATAAATCTGGTACATAGGAAAGTGATAACAAACTAAAATTCTTATCTGTCACCTCTCCAGCAAGTAACCCCAGACCCAGCTCCTATTAAGGGTCAAAGATTGTTCATTCAGTCCAGAGAGAGTTGTTAAAATGCCCTTGAAATTTTATTTTAGGTTTCCTTTAATGTCTAATACACATTATTCATATCCTTGCATTCAGTGAAGTCACATACTTGGAAACTGGTCCAGGCAGCAGCAATACCTTGCAACGGAAGCAAAGATGGCCATCATAGCACTAGACTGGGCAGGTGGTCCCCCAGGTGTCTGCTCTTCTTGTCTGGTTTCCACTCTTTGCTCTTGAAGAGCCTTTCCTCTCTTCCTCTGCCCCACCACCAATTTATGATAATGTGAACTAGAAATGCTGCAAATGACTTTTATAATTAACCCCCTTCCAGACCCATAGTGACAGGATTAATGGGATTAGAGAAAGTACAATTTACAGGACTGTAATAAATAAATGGAATAAATATGAGCCCAAGAGCCTGGAATCTCAGCAAAATCCCCAGGAATAGTTCATTCAATTGCAATTCGGTGTGATTGCAGCAAAGAAATGTGGAAAGTCAAATGGCTGCTCCTGGATGGAATCTTCCTGATCCACATTCTGGTGCTCCATTTTGCCACTTCAAAACTCAATATTATGAATTCACTCTGGAGAGATTAGATTCTGAGGAACTGATTTACTCCCAGAAATCCTGTAAGAGACTGCCATATGGGTCAGAATCTCAGTTTCTAATTCAATTCAAGAATTAGCTAAGCAGTTATGTGTACCTAGAGCAGAGCCAGGGATGCAGCCTTCCATGGGCTGGTACTGAATGTGCTAGCTGTTTAGATAACTGACTCTTTTTCATCTAAAAACCCACTTCTTTCTTTTGGCACCTCACAAACAGACATTCCTTCAGTCAGCCGTCCCACCCAGATCAGGCTTTATGGATCAACAGAGCAGCCCATACCACTGAGATCTCTCAGCCAAAGCAAATAGTAAGTATGGGCGCTTAAAAAAATGTAAACCCTTACCTTTCATCTTAGAATCAATACTGTGTATTGGCTCCAAAGCAGAAGAGTGATGAGGGCTAGGCAAGGGTTATACAGGGTTACACAGCTAGGAAGCATCTGAGGTCAGAGTTGAACCCAGGACCTCCTATGTCTTGACCTGGTCCTTAATCTACTAGCCATCTAGCTGCCCCTGAGTATGGGTACCTTTGATACCATCCCTTCTCATAATTTTCTCTAAGCTCATACCTTCTCTCTCCAGTCCTCTCTATGGCTGTACCATGCATGTCCAGGCACAGGAATGGGGAGATGATGCAGCTATTGAGGCACATACAACATGCGGCTAGTTTGATTGAATCATAAAGTGAGATAAGCTTGGAGAAGTAGACTGGAGTCCGGTTGTGGACAGTGTTAAATACCAAACAAAATCGTTGAGCATTTAGGCAATGGAGCAAACCTGATCAGTCTTTGGCTTTAAGATGTTCACTTTGGCAGCTCTGGAGAGTTTAGAGACACTTGAGACAGAGGCTGTTGCTATAGTTTGGGTAAGACAATATGGGAGAGAGGAGAAGAAAGACACCAGAGATAGTGTAGAAGAGTTGACAAGACTTTGTAATTCATTGGATATGTGGGAGATAAAGAAGAATGGGGAACTGAGAATGACGTCAAGGTTTGGAACCTGAGTGGTGGGAGGGAAGATGATGCCCTCAACATGAATTTGAAAGGAAGAGGTTTGGGAGGAAGGATGATGAGTTCCATTTTGCACACACTGAGTTTGTGATATCCATATAATTCAAATCACTCATTTGAGCAACTGGTGACTTAACATTATAGCTCAGAAAACCTAGGGCTAGACATTGAAAGGAGAGTCATTTGCACAGAAATGATCACTGAACCCATGGGAAATTAAGAAATTAAGAAATCACTCAGAGTGTGTAGAAAGGAAAAAGAAGTCGGCTTAGAACAAACCTTTGATTTTGGAAAGAGCAGTTGCCGTCAAATGATGAAACTGGAAGTCAGATTAGAAAAGACCAAGAAGTAAGAGGAGAGAAAGTAGCGAAAATAAGTTGACAACTTTTCCTAGGAATTTGGCTATAGGGCAATAGCTTGAATTTCATCAAATGAGTATTTTTTTAAAGAATGAGATAGACATGAGCATGTTTGTAAATAGCAGTGACGTTAGTAGACAGGAAAGAAGTGAAGTTCAGAAAGAGAAGAGATTATTACAGGGAGGAATTTGGGAAGGATAGGATCAAGGAGGGCAACTAAATAATCCAGTAGAGAGAGAGCAGGGGCCTGGAGTCAGGAAGACCTGAGTTCAAGTAGTCACTTAATTCTGTTTTCCTCAGTTTCCTCACCTTTAAAATGATCTGGAGATGGAAATGGCAAACCATGTTAGTATCTTAGCCAAGAAAAGTCCAAACGAGGTTACAAAGAATCACTGTTACAGAATGTTACAACAAAAAAGGCTACAGGCTGCCCATACTCTCTTGTCAGCCTTGATGATAAGAAGAAACTTCCTTGATGGAGAATAAACTAAAAATGGAGAGAATGGGGGATGTTATAAAGGGCACCCGTCTCCCAAACACAAATAAATCAGCAGCATATTTTAATGATGACGTATTCAACTTGGCCTCAGGAAAACTTGGTTTCAAATATTACCTCTGAGATTCATCAGCCATCTCAGAAAGAATAAATCACTTACCCTTTCTGAGCCTAAGTTTGCTCATCTTTAAAGTAAGATAGCATTTCCTATAGTACTTACTTCATAGGGTGAAGGTTCAAATTGCAAGTTTCAAGGAAGATAATTTTTGTGAATCTTAAAATGTTATATAAATGCCTTACAAAAATGATTACTTGCTTTATGCGCATTTATCTCTAGTAAGATTTAAGAGTTGAACTGTAATTTTGTTTTTTAGAGAAGAAAGATAATGGATTTGCTGTAAGTTTTGCTCTTACAGAAGTGGAGCAAGAGCTTCCGTGACTGCTTACCCCTTGGTCCTCAGCCTGGTAGCCTGTCCTCATGATAACTCATCTAAACTATTTTGTAAAAGTTTTTCCAGGTCACAGGGAGAAAGTTCTTATCGGATCCTGTTTTGATGCATCTTCCAGCATTCTGTCAGAAGACATACTTTCTACATGTGGGTGTATGGACATGAAAATGATAAAAATTGAGAAGCCCCCAAGAGTTTGTTTTGAGGCACATTTTGTGCATGATGTGTTTGAAGATTCCCACCATTCAAAAACTGTACATTAGTTACTGAGTTTGCCCCAGAAATGAAATCTAATGGACATTGTATGGACCTTGGAAACCATTCAGGGACTTTCATTTCAAACCCAATTGTTTACCACTCCCCAATTCAGGGTGAGCTGGCAGATAAATAGTGACAAAAGAGTGTGTGTGTTTGTGGTACCATCTGTAGAGTCTCTACCTCCTGCTTTCTCATCCCTCTGCCCAGATTCCAAATGGGAAAACAAGATTCTTAATCACCTTCCCTCAATGGCTCCACTGTGGCCAAGACTGGTGGCTCCCAAACAATGTTTTTCTTGATTAGGCTTTGGAACAGATTCATCGCCCAGGCCTTTGTTAACATAGCAGCTAATTGGCTCATCAGAGAGCATGAGATTAGTTGTCCAATCTCTGTGTTTGTTTTACTTAGAAAGAACAAGACTATGGAGAGATATCAGTTTAGACAGGAATCAGAATAGGAAGACAGCCTGGGAAAAGGAAGGACAAGCAAAGATAGGTTGTGGGAAAAAAGAAGGGGCTATGGAGAACGCCAGGGACACCAGTTATTTAGAGAAATGAGCCGAATACACATCATTTGATTTAACAACCCAACAGAATCCTTGGTTGACTCCTAATAGCAAGGACTTCTCATAGGAAGAGAGATTGGAAAAGGGTTCAACTTCCCTGGAAACATGAAATTTCCACATTACTTTATAGGACAGCAACAATGGACTAAATTAAGTTGTACAGATAGTTCCAGTTATAGTGAATCTACTTGTCCAGAATCAAGAAGGAAGCAGATAAGCTCTGTACCAAATTCTCAATCCTTCCCCCAATAGAAATTCCAATCTGGGAAGGGCCCTTTGACTATTTCACTTGGACATGAAAATAGAAAGTTAAGGGACCTACAAAATCATCTCTGAGGTTTAGAATGAGCCTCCAAAAGCAGAGCCATAACTAAAACTAGATAAGCCTACTGAAATTCAGTGGATACAAAATTTCAACACTTTCAGCATTCCTTCAGTAGATTTAGGAACTTAGTACCTCGGAAGCAAAAATATTTCATTAAAATGAGAACCTCTCAGATGGGCTATACTGCTTATAAAATCCATGGATACAGGGTTAAACTTGAAATCAGAAAAACTTAGATTCAAATCCGACCTGTAACATTCATCAATCATATTATAATGAATCAATTATATAACCTCTCTGAACCTCAAAATTCCTCATCTGTAAAATAGCAATCACAATTATTGTTCCTGTTTCAAAGGATTGTTGTCAGGCTCAAGTAAGATAATGATTAGGAAGCATTAGGCAAACTTTAAAATACTATATTGTCAATTCTTTTTGTGATTGCTTGATTTACATACTTCTCTCTCTAGGAAGAGTTGAACTATGATTTTCTTAGAATCATTTTTAGAGAAGAAAGATGATGGATTTGATTTTTGTTCTTCTAGAGGTGTGACTAGAGCTCCTGCTACTGCCACCTTTTAGATTCTCAGCCTGGTGGCCTGTCGTTGTGCCATAGTTGAAGCAATGTAACGGCTACTTCCACATCCTTCTGAAGACGAAACTAAATTTTTCCTAATTAATTCTGAAGTTGATTTTTTTTTTTACTTGAGGGTCTATATTTTATGTTGGTTGCTCAAGATGCCAATATCTCTCTCCATAATCCTGCCTCTAAGATTACCTGCCCTCAAATAGCAAACTTTCTTTATATTTAGATACGTTATCTTATTGACTGTGTGACATTGCACAGTTCATTTAAACTCTCTTCATCACATTTGCCCTGCTGTCCATCTCATCCCTTGGAGGCTGCCAGTGTACGAGTAAAGAGACTTCACAGACAACTTCCTTTTCCTCCCATAGCACTCTCTGGTTTGTTCTGATAGCTGTAAGACTCTGTGATCCATGGAACCCAAGCTGAGTCCTCTGAACTAGCAATTGGGACGCCAGGGAAAGATAGGGATTTGGAATCAGATGGCATGAATTTTCAAATCCTGGCCCCAATATTTGCCACCCCCATGACCCTGAGGAAGTGACAACCTCTCAGTTCTTCACTTTCTTCCACCAAAGCACAAAAGTTCATCATACGACCTTGAAGGATTCTTCCTTCTTTAAATCCATTATCCTATGATCTCTAATGAGTTAGTAGAAGGAAATGTAGTCATAACTGCATGGCATAGTGTGTAGAGCTGGTGAAACATGCCTACCATTGCTTGAGGATAAGAAAAAGCAGGAGATTCTCACTTCAGATCCATTAATAAACAAGCATTTCTTTTTTTTTTAAACCCTTACCTTCCGTCTTGGAGTCAATACTGTGTGCTCCAAAGCAGAAGAGTGGTAAGGGCTAGGCAATGGGGGTCAAGTGACTTGCCCAGGGTCACACAGCTAGGAAGTGTCTGAGGCCAGATTTGAACCTAGGACCTCCCGTCTCTAGGCCTGGTTCTCAATCCACTGAGCCTCCCAGCTGCCCCCTCAACAAGCATTTAAGGATTCACTAGGTGCCAGGAAATGTGCTAAGTGTTCAGGGTACAGAGATAAAAGTGAATCAGTCCAGGACCTCAAGGACTTTATATTCTAACAGGACACACAACACACATACTGCATATACACATGTGTATGTGTTTACATACATGCATGTGTGATATATTTACATGTGTATATTCATACAGCTTACTATTAAATGGAGAGAAGCAGACAGAGATATATAGATAGAGAGACAGAGA
The DNA here is from genome assembly GCF_027887165.1 of Monodelphis domestica. Classification (NCBI taxonomy): domain Eukaryota; kingdom Metazoa; phylum Chordata; class Mammalia; order Didelphimorphia; family Didelphidae; genus Monodelphis; species Monodelphis domestica. Next base: position 74,047,958 of record NC_077230.1, read on the forward strand.
GATAGATAGATAGAGAGAGAGAGAGAGAGAGAGAGAGAGAGAGTCAGTGTATACACATACATGCATAAACACAGCACATATAAATACCAAAGAAGAAAAGAGTTTTGGAAAGGAAGTCAAAGAGAACCTAGGCTCTAAACACAGACAAGGAAAATTTTCAAACAGGGAGAATCTGTTACAAATGCTGCAGGAGTATTCCTGAATTACATAGAGAATTGGATGAAACAACCTCTAGGGTCCCTTCCCACTCTCAGATTCTTCCATTCTATTCTAAACTATATTGACTTGGAGCAGAAGAGCCACATAAACAAACTAAACTAAATATTGGGATGAAGATGGAAGAAAGAGGTTTTCATTCTCTTTAGGTACCATCCATTCATTCAGTACTCCCAAACCTGGTACTTCATTCAAATAATTTCAAATTGAATCAATTCACACCTATTTATTAAGTGCCAGCTATACCCAAGTCACTGTGAAAGGTGCTAAGGCTATGAAGAAAAAAATTAAACAGTCTTGAGCTAGTAGATCTTATATTCTATTAGAGTTCTTATTATTATCCTTTGCCTTGATTTCTCCATGTGTAAAAAAGTAAATATTCAACATATAAGGATTTGTGTAATTTATTTGGGTTCTGTCTACCATTTTTGTAGTAGACATTATAGTGTCAAAATGTCCATCTGTAGTCTAGGAAAAAAGACTCAATATTATGAGCAGTGGCTCTCCCTAACCCCAAACCCTGTAAATTGTCCCCTGGTAGAGATTATATATGCTGTTATTTATACTGTGGTGCTCCCACCTACAGCCTGAAGGAGATGCTTTGTGATGGAGTAGTCAGACACTCATTCTCTGTGCAGTTTTTAATCTGTTCCTTTTCTTCTAGTACCTCAAAGGAAATGGGCTGAAAGGAATGGATGAAATTAAAATGTGAGCTCCCTAGAAACTTAACCCCAAACATAGATTAATCTCCTTGACGCAAAGTAACTCAGTAATCATTGTCTACAATTTTGGAAGACAATTACTGAATCAATGATATGGTCTTCTTCCTCTCTTCCCACATCCAGTGACTTCTAATGGACTGTGGATGTTTAGGAACAGAGTTCTTCTCCAAGCAGGAGAGTTAGAGCAAGTCCTTCAAACTCTCCAGAATAAGACCCACATCCAATTCCATATCAAGAGACTATTATAGGGGGCAGCTGGGTAGCTCAGTGGATGAAGAGCCAGGTTCTAGGTTCAAATCTGGCCTCGGACACTTCCCAGCTGTGTGACCCTGGGCAAGTCACTTGACCCCCATTGCCTAGCCCTTACCACTCTTCTGCCTTGGAGCCAATACACAGTACTGACTCCAAGACAGAAGGTAAGGGTTTAAAAAAAATTTTTTTAAAGAAAAAGGCATTAAGGCATTCAGACATTAAGCAAAGGCCCCAATCATCTTTCACTGTGGGAGTCTTTGAGAGAACAAATTGCCATGACTAATAACTTCCATCTCATTCTCTACACAAAAGTCATTTATGGATTTTTCCAAAGTCAAGAACTGAATCATGGTTAAAACAACAAAGAGATTACAGACCTATCAGGAATTTATATTTGCATGCTTGCCATTTAGCTTGTTCCAGCTACAGTATCCTGTTTTTCCCACTATGTTAGACTCAAAAAGAACCCTTCCAATAGATCTGAACTCCTCAGTTATGAATAAATATTAACAGGCTACTCAATGTGTTCTAGAATGTTAATGGAAATTTGTTTTGCATGATTATCCATAGTCGTAATGTATTTTTTTCTTTGTCTTCTCAATGGGTGTGGAAATAGAAAGGGAGATAAAGAGGAAGAAAAGACCTTGGGATTGAAAATAAAAATGAAATTGAATTTTTAAAAGGAATTTTCATTAACATAGAAGAAAAAAAAACCCTATCTCATTTCAATGTACTGTTCAACTCTTGAATCCAGAATCTCAGGAATCTAGATATGACAAGGAAGGTTCTGAACTCCCAGGATGTTAGAAGAAAGGACTTACATAGTATTCTTAGTAGTAACCATAATTCATATTCATGTAACTCTTTGCAATCTGGTTATACTTATTCTAACCTTTCACAGGATAAGAGTAACCTGTATAGAAGTAACCACTGAAATATAGACACTATCTCTAAATTCCACCTATCATTGATGTCATGAACCCAACACCTTCTCAGGGGTTCAGAGGAAAAGAAGAAAGAAAGCAAGGTCAAGATGTGGAAAGTTAAGCTTATCTTACACATGAGCATCAGGCCAACTTTGACAGTCAAGCATTTGCCTCCATCAGAAGGATTCTGACAGCTCCTGGTCAGAGCTTGCTCCTGGGCTGGCAAAATCATGTGGCAAACAGTGTGATGGGAGGTAAAATAGATAAACTCTATGCTTCCTTCTTTACTTCAAATCTGGGAAGGATGTTATCTCTCTAAATAAATTACTTTTCCAATATCACTTTGTCCTTCTCCCTAAGCTAGGGAAGAGTATGAATAGGGAAAGCAGGCCTCTTACTGCAGCCAAAAGCATTTGCGTCAATTGCTGTTATTCCTCTTTTTTTTTAATTAAAAAAATTTTTTAATTGCTGTTATTTCTAACAAACTATACAGGTCTATCCTTTCAAACTCCCCTTCTCTTATTGTGTTTCTTATTCCTTCTGTGTATAGGAAATTAGAAGCTACTAACCCTCTTCTTGTGTTTGATGACTGCCATAGGGATCAACACTGGTCAGCTGGTAGTTCTAGATAAAAGTGGAACACATGCATGTCCAGCTCCTTGCATGAGACCCAGAAAAACTTCCTAGTAATGACTATCTTCTCCCTAGAGTACAGAGTCATAAACCTAGGCAAGGCATCTGCTACAGTTTGCTTTAGCAAGCTCAAGGTGGGGAATAAGAGAAAAAGACAATAGAGAAAAATTAAGGCCCCAACAAAATCAAAGAAATTTCCCCTAGACAGAAAACAAGGATTGGAATTGGGAGCACTTGAGCAAAATGGACCCTTAGGAGATGGAAGAGTGCTGAAGAGACAGGAGTTTGGGGTCTCGTTTTTATAGATTGTTGGTGAGGGATTTGGTGGTTGGATTGATTCTTCTCTATGCCACCTTGGTTTAGCTTATTAACTTATCTAGACCATGTCCCTGGTGCTCCTGTGGATGTCTGCAGCTCATTCCGGGCTTGCACACCAGGGGCAGTTAGCAGGACTAAAGAGCCCTTACAGTAAGACCTAGCTGACTTCCCTGGATTTCGCACATAATCTCAGGATGTGACTTTGGTTCCCTTAGGAGACAGTTTGCAAGTAATCATTGCGCTCCTCTGATCTAGGAGACGGTCTATAAGTGACTCCTTTGCAGTCTTCCTTCCTCCTATTTTATTTTATATTTTATTATTTTATTTTATACTGACTGCTCAGAAGCCTATTGACTAAACTGACTCCAAGGGGGAAGAGGGTGAGGAGGATCAAAAAAGAGAGCTTTAATACACAGGTCATGTGAAACTCAAGGGAACTTCTTCAGACATTATAATCCCCACATCATGAATGGATAAGAAACTATGGCCACTAAGGGGTACGTGACTGGCCAGGGCTCCATGGCAAGTTAAATAGCAAAAGGGGAATGTGAACAGAGGTCTTCATGACGCCAAGTCCAGCACTTCTGCACACAGGTCATGCTGGTATCTGACATTAAATGAGTCCCGGAAGTGGCGAATAGAAACATTCCCAGCAAGTACAAGAAGGGCATTATCCGCTGCTCGTTCGATAATGGACCAGACTTGGTTGAAAACACCAAAAGCCAAGTTTGTGCGTCTTCTTCGCACTGGAATCAGACTCATCCTTAGCTAAGCTTACTGTGTTTTAGCTAGAGATGTGGATCGCCCCTCTCTGGTGACTTGCAAGTGTGACTTCTCAATAGTGCATCAGTTTCATAGAATGCTAAGATTCTTTTTTCTTTAACAAGACTTGTGATCTTGATTAAGGAACTTCTGGTCAGAACTTTTAAATATCAGTGCAAAGTGGCCCCTTCTCTGCAGCTTATAGTCTTAGAGAGCTGCCTAGAGTGCTGAGGGGTTAAATAATCTGCTTATTTTCAGAAACACTATGTGTCTGGACTTGAACTCAGGTTAATAGGATTGCATCTATATAAATCTGGGACTTCGAGGGAGCTCAGAAGCTATCTGGACCAACCCACCCATTTTACAAATAATTAAGTGGAGTCCAGAAAAATGAATACAAGTCATACAGTCATTACATATTTGGACTTGAACCCAAGTTTATAGGCTTATAGGTATGTAGATCTAGTACTATAAGGGACCTCAGAGACTATCTAATTCAACCCACTCACTTTTAAAAAAAGAGACTGCAACCCCAGGAAGTTAAATAACTTGCCCAAAGCCACCTAAGTAGTAAACTTCAGAGGCAGGATCTGAACCCTCGCCATCTGACTCCAGAGCCAGTATTCATTCCACTGTGGAATGGAATAGAATATGCATTTATTAAGCACCTACTATGTGCCAGATTGTGCTAAGTGTTTTACAAATATTATCTTATTTCATCCCCACCATCCTAGAAGGTAGGTGCTATTATTATATCCATTTTACTGTTAAGGAAAGTGAGGCAGACAGAAGATAAGTGACTTTCCCAGGGTCACACAGAAAGATTCTGAGGATAGATTTGAATTCAAGTCTTTCTGACTGCAGGCTCAGCATTCTGCCCTCTGCACTACACTGTTTTTTATTCCCATTGAATTCCAAGATACTAGAATACAAAAGGCTTTAGCTTTTAAGTCTAACAAGCTTGGTTCTGGTTGGTTTAACATTGAGTAGTAAATTCTGTTGCTTTCCAGGAAATCTTCTGTCCAATTCCAAGCCATTCCATGTCATTCTCACAGATTCAGGGATTGCAACCACAGGCTTTGGTAAGAACTTCATCATGATGCACTGGAGGGCAACTTGATATATGGCCGGGACAAGGAAGAATTATGCAAACTTCAGTGTACAAGGAAAAGTCACTTTTCAGGAACAAAATAAACACTATTCTATAATGCATTGTCATCCACTGACCGAAGGCCACAATGGCATCATGATTGGATCTCCTGCTGCAGCTGTCATGTAACCCTACTAGAATGGCCTCCCTTGTTTTTTACTTAGGCTGCCACTGAGAACAAACCCCTACAAAGGAGCATCAATGGTTTTTCTGTAAGTCAAACTGACCATTGAGGAAGAAGCATAGTATCCAGATCATAGTAAATAAGAAGTTATTAATTTATTCTCAACACTATGCTAAATATTCTAGAAAATATGATCCCTTCCTACCTAGGAGTTCATATTTTAATGGAGAATAGACTATGCAGACCATTGCATAAAGAATACTGTGTTATTGAATCATTTTCAATTGTATTTGACTCTTCATGATCTCATTTGGGGTTTTCTTGGCAAAGATACTGTAAAAATTAAATTAGTATCTAGTAATAAAAATATTATATTTTATGAGGTTTATTAATGATTATTAGAATTCAAGGATACAAAACAAAACCACATGTCCATGGCTGATTAGCCCATTCAAAATCCCCGTGCTTAGCTTACCACTATATTTTCTACATCTTGCAAAGGAAGGGAAGAGCCTAGAAGAGAGCATGGGAGGCATTACTGCCAGTTAAATACCAATTATGATCTCACCAACCTGGGGATTCAGGTGAGATTATAGGGAATTCTGGGAAATATCAAGAACTTCTGGGGATTGAAGTCTAGGATTCAAAATCTCCATTTTTACATTTTTTACAGTTTATGGCAACCACAAGATTGGACAAGAACTTCTCAATTTTTTTTAAAGATAGCCTAGATAATTTTTTAAAGCCACATTTCTCCTGCCAAGGCTTTTCAGCCCCCCTTGCAAAGCTGTTTCTGATTTAGCTCGCTCCTTCTGACCTTCTTGACCCAGATCACTCTCCTGTCCCAGTCCCAACCCCAGCTAGGCCCTGACTGCAGCTGATTTCCAGCCTCTCAGCCAGATTGCCCCAGGCCAGCCCCAGGATCCAGGATGCTGGTAGCTGCCCCTGTGTCTTTGGAATCACAAACCAACTGGTAAAAACTGGGGTGTTCTTTCCTTAGCCAACAATTAGCCTCCACATGGCAGGGGACCTCACGGGGAATGAAGAGAAGGAAGACACTTTTCCAAACAGGAAGTTATAAGTATGGAGTATTCTATGAGAGAGCAGTGCATTTCCTATTTCAAAGGATATTTTTTGAGTGCACTGATCCTTTTACTTACCTTACCTGACATTCACGGGAGAAATTCATCTCCCTGAAACTCTGCCATTTAGGCCTGCCCAATTTTAGATTCCTAAAACCAACCCTCGCTATGGGAGATCCCACAGTACTGACAAAAGGAATCCAGATGCATGAAAAAATAAAAACCAACGAACTGGAAAGAGACTAGAGGTTATATTTTTAAGACTTTTCAGACTCCAATGCTTTGTAAAAAAATCTGTATTTTATTGCATTTTGCTGACTGTTTTGTTTAAGAATTAATTTTATTGGTTTTAAGTTCATATATTAATGTATTCAATACTATTCTGTTACACCGAATCATTTTAATGTACTGGGTTTTAACTACCGTTATATTCTGTTGCTTTCCCCCCATAACTATTGTGAACAAATATTATTGAATAAGCCCAAATTTAAAAAAAAAACAGCCTTTTTTCTATTTTGATTTTGTAAATTGTCACATGGAGGATGGATGAACTTCATCAAAACTGGTTACAATTGTGTAACAACCTTTGGAAAATTTAATGAGCTAAATATCTCAAATTGATTTTAAAGGGTTTTTAGACATGATTTTTAGATTTTTTTTCAACAACTCTGATAATTTTGCCTGCCTCTAACAGGAGGTAAGGTACATTTTAGTAGCTGAAGTGAAGTACAATTATAATCCCCACCTCCCAATGGGACATTACAGTCTCATTCCAAAGGAGCTAGGAAGTTGATCCCAGGTCGCAGTACCCCTGGATGGCTCCCAAAAGAGGAGTATCTCTCATTTATAACTCTTCAGCTCACTTTACCCAACATCCACAGTACAGAGGTTTGGTGGTGTTTTTTTTGGTTTGTTTGTTTTTTTCTAGACTCCTCTGCCACATTTTTTTAATGATAGTAATAATAGAATTTTTTAAAACTATCTCAGCCAAGGTTGAAATATTACTACACCTGAAAAACTTGTCAATTATGTGGATGGTTTTCCTGATATTGAACCACCCTTGCATTCCTGGTATAAATCCCACCTGATCATAATGAACAACTCTCGTGATCAGAGATCCTGGTTTTCAAACAATATTGTGCTGATTTTGACAACACAGTGGAACCTTGTGAAAGAAATCAATAATCACTTAAAGGAGTTTGTCTTGTCTATCAACACAGGAAGCATCAAGTGCAAAAACAATGTCTATTGCCCAGATTTCCACATTCACTTGAAAAAATAGCCTGTAGAATCTGTCCAATAGTATGTATATCTGGAATAGATAAACATATGCATGATGTATATATATATATAAATGCATTTACATATGCATACACATATTTATGTATCCATGTCCATCTTAGGAGATTTTTGTCTTTGTTCACCCAAAAGTCTGCCCTAAGAAGTCTATTTGGGCTCAGCGTTGACAAGTTGAAGAAGAGTAGGCTGGATCACTTTCAATAAATTGCAGTTTCCAATGAAAAAAAGTCCATCCTTTGGAAATAAAGATTTTACTGATGTTGGATGCTATATGGCAGCAAGAAATATAATACCCCTGCCAGTGAAGAACTAAATCTAGGCATCCCATAAGGGCCAATGGTGTGATCATGTATCATGAGTGTGAGCAGACTGCAATGTATATAACCAATGATTATTGGTTTATTATTATGTAATTTATATATTCCATAACTCAATTATTATATAACAATTATTAAATAACTTTCAAAACTTTTTTTAAAAAAAGAACATTGATCAATAATATCAACAAGGAAGTATATGAGAGGAAGGGAAAATGGGCTGGTCAGCTGGCAAAAGCAGGAATGACAGATAGACAGACCAAAGTGCTACACTGGTTAACATGTTCAGTGTGGTAAAGAAAGTGAAGAAGGCTTCTCTGGCATGTTAGATGGACTCCTTATGGCAGACATTTGGCTGAACATAGAAAAAATTTACATAGGATGGACATATATACATAAATATTTGTGTATATATGTGTGTGTATGCATATATAAATATATATTCACTCAAACATGCACATGTATATACACATTTGTGTGTGTTTATATACCTGCCTGTTGTTAAAATTAATTGTGGTTGGACTCTGAATATATTAATTAGGTGATCACCAGGGATTTAATTCTAAAACCCCTCCAGAAAGGCGGGGTCACTAAGTCAGCTTTTCACTCACAGTCTGGGTGTCCGGTTGCTCCTCCAAGTCAGTGCCCATATGTCCAAACGAATCCCCGAATGTCCATCTTCCCTTCAGCTCCAAGTGACTGATCCTTCACTCCAAGCCTAGGGTGACTGACTGTTTTCTTCAGTCTTTTTTTTCCTCTATTTAAAGACCTTTTTCTCTTGTGTCCCTCCTCTAAATTTTCATGTCTACCATTCACAGCAGATGCTTTTCTCCAGGTCTGCCCACTCTTTAGTTCTCATCTTCTCTGGTTAGATTATATCTTTTTGGGTTACTTAACACCTCTTTTGGTAAATTCACCTTTTGTAGTTACTTAACACCTTTTTGTAGTTAAAATCTAAAAATAGATTGTAGCTTACAATTCTAGCTTCACTCTAAAGGAAGAGCTAAGTACCTTCATTGTTACAATCAGGAGATTACAATTTTATCTTCACAATAAAGAAAGAGCTAAGTATCTTCATTGTTACAATCCAGAGATAGCTAAATCCAATCTTCACACTGTGTATGTATATATATACCTAAATGACATATAATAAATAAATTATATATATAAACATATATAAATGTGTAAATGTGTACATGTGTGTATGGCAAAGGTCTCAATCTCATGGCCTGTGGGTGGCCCTGCAAGACTCCCTATGATAGCCCAAACTATAATAAAATGCAATTGGAAAATATTTAACAAAATGAATACAATTTATTTTTTAAAATTATATAAAATGTTTAACAAAATAAATATTATTTTTAATATTTATAATTTATATAAATACATAAAATATTAACAAAATAAATAAAAATTGAGATATAGATAAAGTTAATATTGTAATAAATTTTCAAGTCAAAATGCTACCCACAGAGATGCTTATTTACAATTTAATGGTTCTTTATTTCAATTTGAGTTTGATACCACTGGGGTGTGGTACAGGTATATATTATATACATTATATATGATCATATGTATACATATAATATCATATAAACTCCTTAAAGGCAAGAGAGTTCCTTTTTTCCCTCTTTGTATCTGCAGCCTACTAAGTCCTTTAAAATACTTGTTAGTTGGTTAGTTAAAATGGAAAATGGAAGAAGCTCAGTAAAACACCATAGAGGGAGATGGCGCAAAATGTCAGCTACTAATAGTACGTCTCTCTCAAGAAGGATGAGGGGATCTTTCAGTCCCAAATCATCTGGGGACAGAATCCTTTCATGGTAGCCACGTTTAAGTTCTAGCCATGCTTTTCTTATTTGGCTACATCTGTACAATGCTGGGCAGGGATGCTTTATTTTTAAATATCTCCGTTTGGGCACAGGGAAACTAAGAATCAGGAGACCATTCTCTCTTTCAGCCCTATCACTAACCAGCTGTGTGATTTTAATCAAGTTGTTTAATCTCTCTGTGCCTCTGTTTCATCATCTGTGAAATGGAAGTGTGAGTTCATACTATATAATTTCCAAAATCCCTTAATGGTTCTAATTCCCTCCAAATCAAGAAATGAAGAATTGGCATAAGCCAATATTAATTCTTGAAGTTTTTGCCCTTTAAGATAATTGAATGCCTCAGTGCCTGGCTTCCTTGACTTCTTTTCAGTAGACAGACTGCCACACAACAGCCAAATTCAGTTTACTTTTCCTGTTATTTCCCCCCATGGCTAACTTGATTCGTCTATGAGAAGTAAATATTTAGGAAGGCTTTTTGCTTGCTCAGGCTGCTGCCCTCCAGAATATTGCCACTATTAATCCATGAGGAACTAGCCAAACCCACCCCCCTGACTCCCTTACTCAGCTCCTGCCATATGAGGTAGCCTTTGAGAACAGGAAAACAGTTTTCTTCCTGGGGAGGAAGTGGCATGGGCAAGAGCCCATCCATTCAGTCACTTTTATAGAGGGACTTGATCTTCCCTCACCTAACTTGTTTACAGGAGGACTCAACTTGGGCAAATGAGGTCAGGAAAGCTGTCTGGCACTGCCCAACTGAGAAATCAAAGGGATTTGAGAAAGAACTCATAGAGTCAGACATCAATTCTGATTTTTATTCATACTAACTTTTCCTGGGTCTGGAAGAGAGGTGGGTTAGGGACAGGGACTGGAGAAAGGCTTAAATGAAATCAAGATTTTACTTCTGTTGTGTCCCAATTTTGAGAAATAAATGTGAAGAAGTGGCTTTTATTATTTTTATAATTTATTATTTTTTTCTAACCCTTACTTTCTGTTCTAGGATAGAACAGTAAGGACTAGGCAATTGGGGTTAAATAACTAGCTCAGGGTCACACTGCTAGGAAGTATCTGTGGTCAAATCCAAAACCAGAACCTCCTAACTCCAAGCCTCTCTATCCACTGAGTCAACTATCTGCCCCAATAAATGGTTTGCAGAGAATCAAGGCTTACATCTTTCAACTTAGCAGATATGGCAGCTCACTTGACATTCAACTCATGGCTAAAATCTATCTTTTCTCATTTTGCTTCTATACAAAAGCAAAGAAAAGAGCCAACTAGGCAGCAGATGACAAATTTTCTAGCTAGGTGTTGAAATGTAGGGATAGGAACTTCCTGTGATTTCACTAGTGTTGGGTAGAGGTGTCAAACCAAATCTGTAGTCTTCATGCATCCTACAACCATCCAAGGATAGGACCAGATTAAAATATAATTGCTAAAATTTTAACAAAGTAAATAAACTACAATAGAACACAATGTTAATGTATGACTTTTTAAGTCAATATGATACCTTCAGAGGTCCTTATACATATTTTAGTGGCCCTCTATTCCTATTTGAATTTGACACCAGTGGTAGTCAATACAGATTTACATATTTAGAATTTACTCTAAAATTGGAAGACAGTGTGGGAGAGATTAGGAATAGATCAACACCTCACACCCTACACCAAGATAAATTCAGAATGGGTGAATGACTTAAACATAAAGAAGGAAACTATAAGTAAATTAGGCGAACCCAGAATAGTATACATGTCAGACCTTTGGGAAGGGTCTTTAAAACCAAGGAAGACTTAGAAAGAGTCACAAAATGCAAAATAAATAAATTTTACTACATCAAATTAAAAAGCTTTTGTACAAACAAAACCAATGTAACTAAAATCAGAAGGGAAATAACAAACTGGGAAACAATCTTCATAACAAAAACCTCTGACAAAGGTCTAATTATTCAAATTTACAAAGAGCTAAATCAATTGTACAAAAAACCAAGCCATTCCCCAATTGATAAATGGGCAAGGGACATGGATAGGCAGTTTTCAGATAAAGAAATCAAAACTATTAATAAGCCCATGAAGAAGTGTTCTAAATCTCTTATAATCAGAGAGATGCAAATCAAAACTACTCTGAGGTATCACCTCACACCTAGCAGATTGGCCAACATGACAGCTATGGAAAGTAATGAATGCTGGAGGGGGTGTGGCAAAGTAGGGACATTAATGCATTGCTGGTGGAGTTGTGAATTGATCCAGCCATTCTGGAGGGCAATTTGGAACTATGCCCAAAGGGTGATAAAAGACTGTCTGCCCTTTGATCCAGCCATAGCACTGCGGGGCTTGTACCCCAAAGAGATAATAAGGAAAAAGACTTGTACAAGAATATTCATAGCAGCACTCTTTGTGGTGGCCAAAAATTGGAAAATGAGGGGATGCCCTTTGATTGGGGAATGGTTGAACAAATTGTGGTATATGTTGGTGATGGAATACTATTGTGCTCAAAGGAATAATAAAGTGGAGGAATTCCATGGAGACTGGAACAACCTCCAGGAAGTGATGCAGAGCGAAGGGAGCAGAACCAGGAAAACAATGTACACAGAGACTGATACATTGTGGTACAATCGAAGGTGATGGACTTCTCCATTAGTGTCAATGCAATGTCCCTGAACAATCTGCAGGGATCTAGGAGAAAAAACACTATCCACAAGCAGAGGACAAACTGTGGGAGTAAAAACACGGGGGAAAAGCAACTGCTTGACTACAGGGGTTGAGGGTACATGTCTGAGGAGAGACTCTAAATGAACACTCTAATGCAAATACCAACAACATGGAAATGAGTTTGAATCAAAAAACATGTGATAACCAGTGGAATCGTGCGTCGGCTGTGGTGGGGGGTGGGGGAGGAAAAGAAAATGATCTTTGTCTCCAATGAATAATGTTTTGAAATGACCAAATAAAATATTGTTTAAAAAAATAAAAATAAAAACTGGAGCCATAAAAAAAAGAATTTACTCTAGAGCCCTTTCTCTACTAAATGGAATCTCTTACCTCTTCTCTGAATCTGTTAGAGTTCACTGAGCTATGATCATTTGACCTTGGTCTAATGGAATCAACTCTCCTGAAGAGACAGGATGATTGGATACTGTATGCAGTGTTTTACTCTTTTAGCAAAGAATCATTAAAAAGAACAAGAAATTCATAATAGAACATCTACTACAGGGTTACTCACACATTTATAAAATGATAAAACTAGATTAGATAATTTTCTGAAGGTTTCTTTTAGCTAATCCATTAGCACATGCAATATATTAGAGTCCTGAAATGTTATGCAGATGTTTTATCATTATTGAAAAACAAACTAGAATATAATGAGAAATTATGGCTTTATTAAGTAGAAAACTCCTCAAATGCCTGTGATTAGTTAGTACATAAATTCTCTCTACAGAATGTAAAACACAGTTCATCAACTTAGAGAACTGAGTTGATGAAGGCTCAGAAAGGTTGACTTTCCCCATAGTCTCTCAGCTATTTAAATGTGAGAGGCAAGATTTGAACGTAATTCTTCTTCACTCAAGAACTAACATTCCATTCACTCTGGCATGCATTCACAATGGTACATATACCAATTATTTGGTCTTTTTCAGTGCTATAAAGAACCATTTTCTTCATCACTAAAGGTTAAACTTGAGCTAATATTTATAAATGGGAAATATATGTAAGATGAAGAAAGTTCAGTTTTTTTGTTTTCCATGAATGATAGCTTAAGAAAGACCCTTAGAGGGTCATGAGGTGGCTCAGTAGAAAAAGAGCAGGGCTTAGAAACTGAAGGTCTTAAATTCAAATCCGGCCTCAGAAACTTCTTGGTTGTATGACCCTCGTCAAGTTACTTGATCCCCGTTGCCTAGCCCTCACCACTCTTCTGCCTTAGAAGCAATACACAGTATTGCTTCTAAGGTGGAATGTAAGCATTTTTGTTTTTGTTTTTTTAAGAAAGACCTTTGATGAGAACTAACACAACACAGAAGTATTAAGTGTGACTGATTCCCATTAAGCAATAAAAAATGGCTGTTCAGATATATTTGTGCGATTCAAGCATGCAAACTTTTACTGAAAAACACTTCTAACTAATAAATGGAGGGAAACTGAGTTGAAAAAAGGTTACAGTTGAAATTGAAGTGTAAAACAAGACTCAAATTAAGTGACTATTGCTTACAGTATATTCAGCTAAAATGGGGCTTTGGGGGACATACATGCATACCCCAATTAGTCGTTCCATTCACATAGCATTTGGTATGTTCATGTAGTAAGTAAACATGCTTTTATACAGAGGGGAGCAGAGCCACAGGAGAGGCATGCCATGTAAAAGTTGACAACTGGTGTTTTTTGTAGGCTTGAAAAATATTTTGGCCAAACAAAATGTGCTGCCAGTGGTAAGTTGGGTTAATTTTCCATCATCTAAATCTGAATATTTGGGTTTTTTTTTTTAAGGTTCTTTTGGTAATCAGGCCCTGCCTAATATAGGTTGGGGAAGGGAAAGGGAACAAGCATCTATATTTATTTCTCAAGACCAACAGTGCTATTTTGGGGGTTAAGATTAGATCTTGTGTCATGTCCATGCATCATGTCCAATCCCTAATTCAAGATCAAGCCTTTTTAAGCAAGAGGTTTTAGGGGAAAAAAAACCTCAAACTCCACATGAAAAACATAAAAATAACAAAATAAAAAAATTTTAGAGCCAGACACACCCTGAGAAATCATCTAGTTCCAATTCCTCATTTGACAAATAAGGAAACTGAGATACAGAGAAGTGAATTGCCAGGGTCCCATTGCTAGTTACAGAATCGGTAAATCAACAAAGTCCAGTGAAAAGCGTGGTACCAAGCGTTAGAGTAAACAAAAAGGTCAAGAACTCTCAATCCAGTGGGGAAGACACCATGCAACAATTATCATTATGAAAAATGTACACAATGTAAATGGAAAGTTATTCCACCAGCAATGACCCTGAAGTGAACTTCTACATGGAAGATTTTGGAGATTATTTTCATACAAGAATGGGTTTGTCTGGATCCCTGAAGGGCAAAAGAAAACAGCATTTCTTCTAAATCAAAGCGCCACCTTCATTCCTGTTCTTCAACCTTGATGGACAGATCTTTTTCTTCCCCAAGTACAGTCTGTACTTTTCCATTTTCCTATTGCCTATGTTCAAAGAAAAGGGTTTTTCATCTCCAAGTATCATGAAAAAAAATGCCACAGAAAATTCAATTTAAATGTTTGCATGGGAGAAAAAATGTTCTCAAGCTCAGCATGCAAAAGAAATTCAGCCTTAAAGGCAAATTACTTGGAAGCTGAAGTGACTACAAAAAAGAGAAATTAATTTGGTGGCTTCTCTAGAAGTCTACCACAAAGTGACTTTTGCTTAATCTCTGAAGCTATTAAAGGAAAGTTCTTTTAAGTTCTCTATCCTCCCTTCCATCAACCGCAGTAGTAAGAGTTCAAGAGATGATTGTTACATACAATCAGTTCTACTCCCTATGCTAAAGTTAAATTCCAAATCCCAGGTAAGCAAGAAATCTCCAAGAGAGAAATATTTTCAGTGGCTCGCTACTAATAAATAAAGTTTAAAATGTTTTGGCTGGTATTTATAATGGGGAGACAGGTAGTCACTTCAAGTCAAGAAGACGGGAGTTCAAATCCTACTTCAGCTACTTACTTAATACATCATCCTTAGTTTCACTTTTCTGCTCTCAACCTCAGTTTCCTCATCAGTAAAATGAGGGTGACACTTAATATATGTAAAATAATAGCAATTACCTCACAGAATTCTAGTGAGGATCAAACAACATAACATGTGTAAAGTGCTCTGCAAACCTTCCAGGGCAATTAAATGCTGGTTTGGTATTTTTTTTAGTCTTTTCTCGTATTTTCTTCCTTCATGCCCTTTGTTCAACCCAAACTGTACTACTAAACCTCATGAATATGCCATGTTCATTCCTCCATGGTAAGTGTGAGCAAAAGCATGCCTCCATGACTTCACTCACATTCCGTCAGGTCTGAGCCTCAACTATTTCCCATTCTTGATCTCTTGAATTCTTATTCTTTAAAGTTCAGCTTAAATTCTACCATCCTTCTCCAGAACATCCTACCTCACCTAACCCTAGAATGCATTCTTTACTTGCTTTCAAATATGAGGATGCCTGATTCGCTGAGAATTTTGCATACTTCAGATCAGGAAATAGAAGATTTCACCCAGAGCAATAAGAAATCACCAAAACTCTGCCTCTCTACCCCTTTCCACTCCAATGACTCCCTGCAACCCAACATTCTGTGCTGGGTATGGATGGTGACATTCAGATGATTTAGAAAAAAAATGCTCTACCCAGAGACTTTGACTCCCTCTCTCTCCCCCACTCTCTTTCCCTTTCCTACTCTCTCTTCCCATCCTTCCCTTTCCCTCTCCTCCTTTTTTATCTCCTCTCTATCCCCCTTCCTCCATTCCACCTCTCTCTGTCTTTCTCTCTTCTAACCCTTTCTGTCCCATCCTTTGTCTTCTCTCTCTCCCTCTCCTCCCTCTCTATATTGTGCCCTTCCTCCTTTCCCTTTCCGTTCAATCTCTATCCCTCTCTCCCTCCCTCCATACCTACCTGCTATAGTGGCTTATTATGATAGGAATTAAACAAGAATGGAACCTGAGAAATCATCTGGCCCAAATGCCTTTATTTTAAAGATGAGGAAACCGAGGACCTTTCCAAGAAGTCTTTTCTGGAGGCTCATGGTATAGTTGGCCTCACAGTCACCAAATGAAATTGACCTATTCCCTAACTTCTGGTTTCCACAACCAGTGTTCTAGCCACTAATGGGCTTTTAGGTTCTAAAATGGAAAGAAAAGAAAGAACTGAGATCTCCTCTGCCTACTCATGTTTCTTTCTTCCTCAAAAACCCAACTTGAGATCAGGTGACTATGACCTCATTGTGTGCTCAGACATTATTAAAACAAATTACTCTATAACAGTACAAGGGGGGCCTGTCATTCATTCAGAAAGGAGGGGGCCTGTGAGCTCCCTTGGGGAAAGTTGAAAGAATAGGCCTACTGTTGGCTCACACATGACATTATTTTGAACTGCTTTATTTTGCTAATATGATTGAATAGCTTCCAGCAGTATGTAAAAATACACAGATCAGTGCTGATCTGCTTGGCAAGAATCCTATAACAAGGCAGTTCACCCAAACCAAAGTGCACATGTCTGGAGAGGGACTGGGTTCTCACATGGTTAATACACTGGATTCCAAAAACTGAGATTGAAGTCTTAGTCCTCTTTCTCTTGCTGACTGGATGAAGTCAGAAATATATGGGCTTGTTTCTGGGACTCGACTCTGCGCCTCTAAATTTGGGATAGGAGCACTTATCTCCACTTATTTCACCAAATGCTGTAAGGGTCAGGGAGGCAATACTTGAAGGGTTTACAGTTGCCTAGTTTGTGTGACGACAGTTTGTGGGAAAAGAGATCGGGGACTTTGGTGAACTGTAAACTCCATGTGACCTAACAGTGTGCCATTTTCTCTATCACTTTAAGTTTAAACAATCCACAAAACACTAAAAGCCTTGATTTGGAGCATTTTTCCATTTTCAGAGTAGAAATGCTCCCAATGGAAATTAATCATTGGCTCTTGTTTGTTGGTAAGAGTTGTCTCCCTCGTGCCCTTGCTTCCAGAAACGTAGGTATTTCTTCTTTGTTATTAGATAGTGCCACAGGGAGCAAGGAGGGCATCTCGTTCTGGACTGGGCCAGACCCAGGCCAGTCAGTGCATTGGTAGATTAGGCTCAATGTTAGAACAAAATAATCAAACAAACAAAAAACCCTTTTAGGTCAGTTAACAAAAAAGATTTTTTTTTTTACTTAGTGCTAGCGGAAAAGTTGTTGATGTTTGTCCTTTGTTTTTGAAGGAAACCAAAGATACCACAAAGTGATATCTTGACTCCATCATGAATTGGCTTCAAATGAAACAGTTGCACAAAGTCTTCCAGAGTCATCAAAGCCCGGTGGTGATGGCCTGGCATGCAGTGGATGGTCTTGGAGTCTTCCATCTGACCAAGCTTTAAGTGCTCCCCAGCACTTTCATATTGTCACCTCCATGACCCAATTGGAATGAATGGGTCTCATTCATCATTCTGCTGGGGGAAGGCAACATGCTCATGGTAGACATTTCCCCAATCCCCTAATTCACCAACAGGTTACCTTCTGGGGTGTTGGCTCCAGCTTCTTGGAGCCATAAATGAGAGCTGGGTGGAAGGTAGACGCCAGAGGTAGATGAGCAGCCCTGAAAAGGCCTCAGCAAGCTATTACACCTCCTTAAACACCCCATACACCCCAAGCAGGAGAAGTAGATTCAATCAGAAGACTTGAGTCATTCCCAATATAAGCAGACTACTGGTCTCTTAACCCCTCTGCCATCTCTCAGCTACTTTGAACTAAGGTAATGAGGAAATGATAGCAACTGTCTTAGCCCTTAGACTACCGAGACAAACACATTTCAAGGATGATCTCAATATCTTTTTTTTTAATTTTTAAACATTATTTTATTTGGTTGTTTTCATACATTATTCACAAAGATCATTTTCTTTTCCTTCCCTTCCCCCCCCGCCCCCGCCTTTCCCTCTCCCATCGCCGACGCATGATTCCACTGGGTATCACATGTGTTCTTGACTCAAACCCATTTCCCTGTTGTTGGAATTTGCATTAGAGTGTTCATTTAGAGTCTCTCCTCAGTCTTATCCCCTCCAACCCTGTAGTCAAGCAGTTGCTTTTCATCGGTGTTTTTACTCCCACAGTTTATCCTCTGCTTGTGGGTAGTATTTTTTAGATCCCTGCAGATTGTTCAGGGACATTGCATTGATACTAATGGAGAAGTCCATTACATTCGATTGTACCACAGTGTATCAGTCTCTGTGTACAATGTTCTCCTGGTTCTGCTCCTCTCACTCTGCATCACTTCCTGGAGGTTGTTCCAGTCTCCATGGAACTCCTCCACTTTATTATTCCTTTTAGCACAATAGTATTCCATCACCAACATATACCACAATTTGTTTAGCCATTCCCCAGTCAGAGGACATCCCCTCATTTTCTAATTTTTTTTCCACCACAAAGAGCACAGCTATGAATATTCTTCTACAAGTCTTTTTCCTTATTATCTCTTTGGGGTACAAACCCAGCAGTGCTATTGCTGAATCAAAGGCAGACAGTCCTTTATCACCCTTTGGGCATAGTTCCAAATTGCCCTCCAGAATGGTTGGATCAATTCACAACTCCACCAGCAATGAATTAGTGTCCCAACTTTGCCACATCCCCTCCAGCATTCATTACTTTCCTTTGCTGTCATGTTAGCCAATCTGCTAGGTGTGAGGTGATACTTCAGATCTTTTAAGGAAAAACTAATCTAACCTGTATAAGGGGTGGGGGTAGGATATTGTTCAGTTGTTTTTCCATTGTGTCTGACTGTGTAATCACAGAAAAAAATTAACAAAGGGAGAGAACAGCTAGGTGGCTCAGTGGATTGAGAGTCAGGCCCAGAGATGGGAGGTCCTGGGTTCAAATCTGACCTCAGACACTTCCTAGCTGTGTGACCCTCAGTAAGTCACTTAACCTCCAATGCCTAGCCCTTACTGCTTTTCTGCCTTGGAACCAAAACATAGTATTGATTCTAAGATGGAAGGTATGGGTTTAAAAAAAAAAGTTAACAAAGGGAATGTGTATTGAGTAGAAAGTGTAGAATGATTCCACTATTGTCTCTCTATAATTTTCTGCAAAGGAATTTTCATAGAGAGCTAATCCATAAGCATCCCAAACACAGGGCATGCTACTTTCAGCCCCAGAAAGACATAATTCGATGTGATTAGAGAATGTACCAGACCCATGTCTTGGGGAAATTCATCCAGAAGCATGATGAGTCATTCCTGTACCCAATGGAGCTATCTATAGAGAGCTTCTCACCACTACCACCACTACCTAGTTGCTGGAGAGGAAAAAACAGAGAGGAAAACAAACTTGTGGTAGTTTAATCCCATAACTGTCTTCTTTGTAATCTCTTTCAGTGATTATACTTGGACCAAATAATTTGGCAATGCCCAGGCATCTAGAAGTCTCTTCCAACCTCCTCATTACTTAGATTTTTATGTGCCCATAACTATTCCTAGGGCCCATTAGTGTAGAATTCCTTCACACAGCTCTCCAAATTATACTCATAAACACATAAACGAATAGATTGTTGGTGCTGGAAAGGACTCTACTCAAAGTTGAAGAGATCAAACCGCCACTGAGTCTATAGTTATGGCTTTTCAAATCACTACATTTCAAAATAATGCCATAGGAAAATGCAATGCGGGGCAGAGAATTATAGATAGGCACTAGAATCTTCTAGTATTCTCTGTGGCGGGGTTTCAAGAGCAAACTGTGCAATGGCATCCCAAATCAAAACCATGCCGGTAATAAGAACTTTTAAAATAACTATTCAGCCCTGGAAAGACTAGTTGGTTCTTTATTAATTATGCATTCAAGCGCAATAAAGTGGAGTAATTCTATAACACTTAAGTCCCCATTGTTAATAGAACAGGAGAGTCGTGCACCAGCATGATTACATTTATCCCAAATGACAGATTTGTCAGTCAATGTGAGAAGACAAATCCACAAACCCAGACTTTTGAAGGTGGAGAGAAGGACATATGGCAATAGCCACATTTGTTTTCCTGCTGCTAGTCTCTCCCTAGATTTAGGAGGCTTTAAACCTCAGTCCTTTCCAAAGAGGATGGTTCTTCAAGAAGAAATAAATATTAGAGCTAGAGTTAGAAGGAAGATGGATAGAATGCTATGTCTGGAGTCGGGAGGACAGGAATTCAAACCCAACCTCAGGTACATATTAACTATATGACCCATCGCAAGTCACTTAATCCTATTTGCCTCAGTTTACTCATCTGTAAAATAAGCCAGAGAAGGAAATGACAAACCACTCCTGTATCTTTGCCAAAGAAATACCAAATGAGATCATGAAGAGTCAGATGTGCAGGGAACTACTTAAGGAACAATACAGACTTCTTCAACTAAAGGAGAAGGAGATGACCCACTTGGAATCTGGAGAAGATGAACCTGACAATAGCACCAAGGAAAAGTAAAATTGGTGCTGGTGGCCTGTCTGCTCATCTCAGCACATTTGGACTTGAGGGACACGTCGGGTTCTTATATTTGTCAGAGCAGTCCTGAGATCCGTCAGTTTGTGAATAGAAAACCTTTTTGTTTAGCTCCTGTTTCAGAGCACCTAAAAATGGAATTTCTGGAGTTTTGCCCTCCTTACTATCTGGAGAAATTTGGATCACACAAAATGGGACTCAGTTTTGGGCTGGGCTGGACTATGGTTTGGGATTTGATATGAACACACTCCTGTTATTTTACACCTTTGAGTAAATGTTTTTCTAAAGTTGTAACATTGAGAGATATAGACATGTAATGTAATGTGTACATATGTATATAGGTATAATTTTAATATGTAATAATAGAATTACATATGTATATAATATAAAATATGTATATAATTATAGCAATATAATTATAAATATATTATTATATATACAATTATAGCCGCTAATATGATAGAATATATATTAATGAATCATAGAATAATGAAGTTCAAGAATTCTTATTTCTTTCATTACAAAATATGCTGGGTTTTGCCATAAGCTTTAACACAAGCTATTTCATTTCAATCTTTCCGATACTGCTGGGGTCAAAAAGCATGTGTTATTCTTCCCCATTTGACAAATAGGAAATGGGAAAACTTGGTAATTTGCTAAGGGTCTTATAATTGGCTAAAGAATCCATAGAGGCAGAGCCTGAACTCTGATACCTTGATTCCAAGAAAACATTGCCTACTGAACTAGGTTAGGCAGCTGAAAAAGATGCCCAGGTGTTCTTGGCTGTAGCAGTGGTAGTAGTGGTAGTAGTGGTGGTAGTAGTAGTAGTAGTAGTAGTAGTAGTAGTAGTAGTAGTAGTAGTAGTAGTAGTGGTAGTAGTAGTAGTAGTAGTAGTAGTAGAATCAGTAATAGTTGTAGTAGCAGAGGTTATAGTAGCAGAAGTAGTAATAGTCATATTTATGTAGCCTGTTAAGGTTTGCAAAGTCCTTTACAAATATTATAAAGTACTTTGCAAAACTGTGAATATTCTCATTTTATTCTCACAACAGCTATGGGAGGTAGGTGCTATTCTTGTTCCCATTTACAGATGAGGAAATTGAAGGTAAGCAAGGTTAAGTCTCTTGCCCAGTCATATACCTTGACCCAGTGCCTGATGGAGCCTTTGGAACTTGAGTCTTCCTGATTCCAAGTCTATAAACTTATTTGAGGATTCTGTCAACATCCTCATTATGATTTTTTATTAAAGAAATGAAATAAAATAAAATCTTTCTACTCTCCCTTCATGGAATGACGGACTTGTTAAAGTAGAGACTGAATGCTCATGGAGGCTCAGTCACAAGGATCTTTTCTGGATTAGTGTTGTGAGACCCAGCTGAAACAGCTATACCTCACTGCAATAATATTTTCTATTTATCCAGTGTCTCCTCCTGTGTGCTAAGTGATTCTCTGACATTATCTGTGTCCACAAGCAGATCTGATGGGCAAAACTCAGCTTGGATAAGGCAGAAACAACAGTAACTAGGCACTAGTTGGAGCCAAACCTGAGCCAAACCCTTCCTGAGGCTGGATAACATCAGCCTTTGTTTTCAGCAGCTCATCTTGTTCTCTGATTCTGGCTGTTACATTTTTCTGGCCAGGCAAGACATGAAGAATGAGTTATTGCAAACCAAAGGAGAGTGCTCTGAAGGCCAGACACTTCGGATACTAATTAGAGCATCAATTTGCTTTGAGGTCCTCAAGAAGAACTTCTTTCCTTCCTGGACATAAGATGGAAGAGAGTGGACTAAAATCTCATTGGCTTTGTTCTCTAGAACTCAGACCCAGGATTGAACACCATTGACTAATGGATAGAGGGCTGGTCTTGGAGTCAGAAACATGTGAATTTGAGTCCTGTTTCTGTGGGACCATGCATGAACCATCCCTCTTGGCCTTAGTATACCCATCTGTAAATTGATAATAATACCCATAGTACCTACCTCATGGCATAGTTGTGACTTTCAAATTACGTAGTATGTGGAAAGCAATCAATCAATTCATAAACGCTTATTACACACCTTTACTATGTGCCGGGCACTTTGCCAAGCACCTATCAAATTTTCAAGTATTATCTACATGTTAGTTATTATTTTCACCCTTTGCATCAATCTGTAAGGATGACTGCCAAATCTCATTCTAGTCTGTCTTTTGAGCTCCAGATCACTATGTTTGTCTTCACGACTTCTCTACCCAAATGCCCCATTGCTATCAGAAATGCAACAGATCCCAAACTTCTCTCCAAAATCTACACCATACTTTCAACTGCTTTCTTTATGTTAATGGCGTATGTTAAATTCTATGTATATATGTATTCTATGTATATATTCTATTTATGTTAAATTCTCTCTCCCAGTCACTCAGGTTCAAAAGCTAGAGTCATTTTTCACTTTTTTCCTCCCTTTCCCCCATTCCCCAATCCATATAATTGTCAAATGTTGTTTATTCTACCTCCAAAAATAGCTGTTGCATCTATACCATCCTTTATAATCAAACTACCATCACTGTAGTTCAATTCCTCATTAATTCTCTTGTGGATTATGGAAATAGCCTCTTTAACTTGTATCTCTACCTCCACTTTCTTTCCTCTCCATTCCATTCATCACCATATTGAAAAATTAATGTTCTTAAAGTGCCACTCATCATACCTTTCCATTGTCTCCAAAATCTCTAGTACCTCCTGGACCAAATTCCTTAGTTTAGTATTCAAAGCCCTCTATGACCTGATTCCAGCATTTTTCAGCTTTATCTCAAATTATCCTCCATTACCTACCTTCTGTTCCTGCTAAACATGATTACCACATTTTTTCCAAGAATAGTGGTTTTTTATTCATAACATCTTCTGTCCTAAAGTTCTTTTATTTCTACTATTCCTACTGAATGAAATCCAGCTCAGACTTTAAGACCAAGCTTAGATACCACCTGCTCCATGAAGTCTTCCCTGAATCCTCCATTCAGAAATAATCTAGTAAATATCTCGGGCCAGATTTGATTCAGAAAGATGAATTGTCCAGGCTCCAGTCCTGGCACTTTCTATCCACTGTACCACCTAACTGAAGGAAATGATTGACATTAGAATGCAGGGAGGCCTGAAAAGATTTATAGGAATGGATTCAGAGTGAGGTCTAAACAGGAGAATAAAAAACACAATGACTACAATAATATACATGGGGAAAAAAACAAAAAAATCAAAACTGAATGATATGGAAGCATAAAGCTCAAGCTTGGTCTCAGAAAAGATATGTGCCTCTTTCTCCCTTCTTGGAAGAAATGGTAGAACATAGAGAGCATATACTATTGGATTTCATTGATGAATTGATGACTTTTCCAGAAAGGCTGTTTTTCCCCCTCTAACTTTTCAATTATTTAACAGGTGGCCCCAGAGGTAGAGGAACAGAAAGAGAGAGAGAGAGAGAGAGAGAGAGAGAGAGAGAGAGAGAGAGAGAGAGAGAGAGAGAGACAGACAGACAGACAGACAGACAGACAGAGACAGAGACAGGGACAGAGAGAGAGACAGAGACAGAGAGAGAGAGAGACAGAGAGAGAGAGAGAGAGAGAGAGAGAGAGACAGAGACAGAGACAGAGACAGAGACAGAGACAGAGACAGAGACAGAGACAGAGACAGAGAGACACACACACACAGAGAGAGAGAGAGAGAGAGAGAGAGAGAGAGAGAGAGAGAGAGAGAGAGAGAGAGATGACGAGGAAGATAAATCCTGAATTTTTGCCTCTATAACTATCTTGAGTTATGAGGCATGAGGAAAAAATATCTCTCAACAACCTTCAATTTTTAATCCTTCTAAGTAGAGTTCAGACACTTATAGCAGTACTTAAAGGTTGGAGGTACATCTAGGTCTCTGTCATTAAAATGGAACTCACTGGACTGGGTAAAAAAGTTGTATCTACTATTTTTGTACTAGCTTCCATATTGTTTTGCATTTTCAATGAGGTAAAATAAAGGTTGTTGTTCTGTGGTACATTTTATCATGAGTGCTTACTTTAGAAATAATTTTTTTACTGAAAATGATTGAACAACCACAACAAATATATTCCATTACAATTTTGTTTAGCCATTCCCCAGTTGATGGGAATTTACATTGCAAGCAATCAATATATATTCATTTTGTGCCTTGGCCCCGGGGATACAAGTACAAGAATGAAACAGTCCCTCCTTGCAAAAAGCTTACATTCTAATGATGAAGATATGTACACACAAAAATATATACAACATGAACATAAAGTTAATAAGTATAAAAGTATACAAAATAACTACAAGGTAATTTGTAGGGAGAGAGCTAGCATCTAGGGGGATCAGAAAAGATCTTATAATGAATAAAACAGTTTTCAAGTCAAAACCCCCTTCTTTATTAGCTTTACATATTAAATTTAATAAATTAGCTATAATATTCTGAATTATCCATGTGGATGATCTAGTTGTGCTTAATTATAATCTATCCATGTCTTCTCATCCTGTGGGGTTCTCTTTAAATGACTTTCTACAACTCTGTCCTATAATAGCTACCCAACATGATGAAAGTGTTCCTCTGAATCTTTTATTATCTGGAAGATATCAGTGTAATACTCAGGCTGTCTGTTAACCTTAATTCCCACCACATGACCAACTTATTTTTTGTTAGACGCCTTTGTCCTGGATTTTTTATACCACTTTTTGCATTTAAGTCATTCTTGGTTGTATATTACAGCCTGCATGAATCTCTTCACTGGCCCTTTGGTTAATTGACATTTGTTGACTCTTCTAAGATGGTGACGTTTTATTCCTGTAATATAGTATCAAGAAAAAAAAATCAGGTTAAAAAGGTAGGTTTTGGCAGCAGGAAAGAGTTTGAGATCACCGATGAAGGAGGCTGAAGAGAGCACAAACTAGGGAATATGGCTGGATGGAGATCCCACTGAGTTAGTCCAGTAGTTCCTTAATCTTAAACAGGTTCTACAAGTGGGCAATGAGTTGAACTCAGAATTTAATAGGAACAGGATAGAAGGCTGAATTAAATTAGAAAATGAATTATCTTGCTAAAAAAATAAAAACATGTAATGTATTTGGAAAAAATGAATCTGAAAACAACCTAGAATATTACCTTGGGGCTCTTGCTATTTGGAATAGTGACAAACCTAGAAGATTTGGAACCCAAAATTCCAAATTTTCACAGAACTCAATGTGCTTGGCACAAGTTACAAAATTATGGAGTGTTCTTATTCCCAAAATATTAGATACTTAAATTCATTTGTTTTCCCAGAAAATTAAGAAATCAGAAACCTGGGATAATGACTTTAATGTTCTATCTTCTGCTTCATGTCTTTTGGGCTGATGTTTTGGTTTTAAATTCACACCAATTCATAGATCACACCGCCTTACATATTTCAAGGATTAGGGCAGAATTATGATTTTTTTCCATGAAAATAAACAAACACAATTCCAGTCTCCAGTTTTCAGCACCTTATCCAGGAACACTTGGCTTCAGACTAGCCTGGCCATTGACCTATTTGCTTATTTTGTCACTATCTAGAGAGGCAACATAGATTGGTCACTAGACTTGAAGTCAGGAAAACCTGGTTCAAATCCCTTTTCTGAAGTTTCCTAACTATATGATGCTGGGTAAGTAATTTAAGGGCAGCTAGATGGAGCACCAGGTCTGAAGCCAGAAAGACTCAGCTCTCTGATTTCAAATCTGGCCTCAATCACTTACTAGCTGTGTGACTGTTTTTTGTTGTTATTCACTGGTTTCAGTTGTGCCTAAATCTTTGTGACCATATTCAGAGTTTTCTTGATAAGGATTCTTGAGTGGTTTGCTATTTCCTTCTTCAGCTCATTTTAAAGATGAAGAGATGGAGGCAACCAGGTTTAAGTGGCTTGCCCAGGTTCATGAAGCCAGTGAGTGTGTGAGGTCATATTTAAACTCATATTTTCCTGACACCAGTGTCATCTAGTTCCTCTATGGGCAAGTCACTTAACTCTTGTTGGTCTCAGTTTCCTCATCTGTAAAATGATCTGGAAAAGGAAATGGCAAACCTTTTCCAAGAAAACCCCAAATGTGGTCATGAAGAGTCAGACAAAACTAAAAAACAACTCACCAACAACTTAGTTGGAAAGGGCCAAGAATTTAGAGTCAAAAGACATGATTTCCAATCCCATCTCTTCCACTTCCTTTCAGAGCCCAAGTTTCATTCGACGTGAAATTTTAAGATTTAATTAGACAATTCTAAATCCTGTGACTGAAATGATACTACAGGTAGATAAAAAAGTCCAAGAAGCTGAGAGGAGTGTTTTTGTTTGTTCGTTTTAACTTTATAGGCATAGTTTAAAGACATGTTATTGATTTGGTTTTGTTTCATTTCTAACACCACAGTCATTTTCCAATCACATCTATAATAAGAACAATAAAAAAAGTAGTTAAATGAAGTCAACCAACACAGCAACAGCATCAGGAAGTGTCTCTCTCCATAGTATGCCACCTCTTTAGATTGAAGAGGCAAGTATTATCCTCATTTGTCCTTTGGGATCAAGGTCGCCAATAGCCTCTAATCTCAATTCTGACATCTTTTAGTTCTGTTTCTCTTTACATTATTATAGTCATTATAATATGCCCAGCATTCTGTACTTTTCACTCTGCATCAGTTGGTGTATCTTTTTGTATTTCTCTGAATTTCTCCTGATAACTGTTTCTTGTGACAAAATGTATAGGCATTAAGAAGTCCTATTAGCCTATCGTAGGCGAGTAAACATTGTCATCCATGGATCAGCCGGTGAAAAATGTTAGACTAGATGATCAATCAACAAATATTTATGCAGTACTCTAACCCAGGCACCCTGCCAGATGCTAAGACTATAATCCAAAGGAAGGAAGGAGCAATGCCTACTCCCAAGAAGCTTATCACTAAAGTCTCTTTCACCTCTCGTGCACTAACTTCATTGACTTGAGGCTATCCTACCCCAATGTTTATAATTATAACTTAGTTTCCCAGACCCCAAGAGGAGTCGTCATTAAACATGGGGGAGGGGGATAAACAATCTGAAAGGAGAAATTAAGCAAAGAAGAACAGAAACCTGAAGAGAACTGACAGCTTTCACCTAAGCTGTGCTTGGCAAGATGCAGACGTTCATGCTAAAAATGTCTACCTCTTTGGTCTGAAGAGGGTATACACATTCATTACATATGCATCTATTTGCTCTCTCCTGACCAAAGAATGTTCCCAAGAACAGTCATATCTTGCAGTTCTTTAGTTTGGTCTACCAACCTGCAGAGGTGAGGACTCAGTGTTTGCTATGATTTCGTGGTCCTCTGGGGAAGCCTGCCAAAGTAAGCATGTTTTGGATAGAAATCTGAAGGTAGGAGGGATCTAGCAAAGCTTGGCATGGGGTGGCATTTCACATCCAGCTCCTCCCTGGACTCCTTTCATTTAATCACCTGCCAGGGAACAGGGGCTATAATCTTCCAGCATTAAAAGTGATTAGGGCTCCATTGGCAGTGAAGAACTAGGTTCCCACCCCTTCGTAGGAGGGCAGAAACTAATGGAATTTGGGTTTTAGTTGAAAGAGAATGGTGGAAAATGTTGCAAATAGTCTTCTTCTCCTGTCCCCGCTGAAATGACTACCTTTCTTTCTTTTTTCTTTTTTTTAACATTTCTTTGGGGAAAGGAAAAAACCAGATGCTTCTTGTTGGATTGCTTTGGTTAATCATTCCTCCTACCCAAGTAATCTACTGTAACTTCTTAGCCCCGGCATCTTGGACTGTTTCTCACTTTTCAGGCCACAAGATTTCTAAATGTCTTGTAAATGGTGTTGCAATTTTCCATCCCAAGACAGATGGGAAAAGCAGTGGGAGCTTTTAAAAAGTGTTTTGCTGCTGCTGGTGCCCTCCCACCAAAAGTCTTGAAATAAGAAACACAGTCAGCTTTGACAATCCACTGGACTCTAACTACAAGACAAAATACATTTTAGGCTAGTTCTGTATTTTCATATACACTTAGTCATCCTACATGTGCATTTTCTTTCCTCAAAGCAACAATATGGTACACTGGAAAGAATCCTGGGTCTGATGTCCCAACTCTGCCATGCACTGAAGAAGTGCTTTAATCTCTCTAATTCTGTTTCTTCATCTATAAAAGTAGGCAATTAAACTACATGATTTTATTGAATTGTTTCAATTAACAGATATTTATTTTTTCTTTCCTATTTATTCCTCCTCCCCATTGCAAAAAAAAAATACAAAAAACAAATCCTCACATGAAAAACAAATTCTCACCTCACCCAAATCCTAAAATATGTGTCTCATTCTTCATTCTTTATCTTGAGTCTCTTGCCTCTCTGTCAGGAAGTAGATCAGTCCCCTGGAACTGTGGTTGGTCGTTGTACTTGACTAGAACTCAAATCTTCTAAAGTTCCTTATCTTTATGATGTGGTTGTTACTGGACAAATTATTTCATTCTGCATCAGCTCATACAATTCTTCCCAGATTTTCTCTGAACTCTTCCTTTCATCATTTCTTATAGCACAATTGTATTCTATTACATTTGTATACCACAATTTTCCTTTTGCTACTTCAAAAACTGCTGGTGGCAAAGAATTGGAAATTAAAGGGATATCCATCAGTTAGAGAATGGCTGAGCAAGTTAAAATACATGATGGTGATGCAACACTACTGTGTTATAAGAAATGAACAAGATGATTTCAGAAAGAACTGGAAAGATCTACATGAACTAATGCAGGATAAAATAAACAGATAAAAGAACATTAACAGCAATATTGTGGGATGGTCAACTTTGAAAGACTTAGGTACCTTCAACAATACAATGACACAAGATAATTCTGAAGGATTTATGACAAGCAATGCTATCCACTTCCAGAGAAAGAACTGCTGGAGTCAGAATGTAGATCAAAGTATACTATTTTTCACTTTATTGTGGGTTTTATTTGGGATTTTGGTTTTATCTGAGTATTCTCTTACAACAATGAATAATATGGAAAGAGGTTTTGTGTGAAAATACATGTATAAACTAGATCAAATTTCTGACCAGCTCTGGGATGGGGAAGGAAAGGGAAGGAGAGAAGGAGGGAGACAATTTGGATTGTAAAACTTTAGAAAATGTATGTGGGAAATTGTTATTATTATTGGAAGAAAAAGTTATTTACCTAATATCCTTGGAATAGTTCCATTGATTTATGTATGAAAGATAAAGGAGCAGCTAGGTGGTATTGTGGATAGACTGTTGGAGCCTCAGATTCTTTCAAACTGTATGATCCAGTGTAGGTCACTTCATTTCTTTGGGTCTTAGTTTTCTCATTTGTAAAATGAGAGACCAATAATTGACCCTTCTATAGGGTATGGTGATTCTGTTGAAATTAATTATCCTGTGATCCTGTGAGAAAGTGCTACCTTCAGTTTTCCCTCCAGCAACCACTGATTTTATTCAAAACCAGAGGCTGCAAATACCTCTGTTCCTCTTAAAGATGACTTTAGCCACATATCTCCAAAAATGCAGCATAAGAAGCAACATGTGAATAGAACTGAAATTCCCTAGTCCATGCTGATGCTCACTATTCTTTATTTTTTATTGAATTTTATTGTTAATTACATAGAGCTATTTTTCTCTCTCCTGTCTCCCATCCTATTGATAGGAGAAAAAAAAAGTTCATGATCAAGCAAAATCAATTCCTTCTTTGGCCATGCTCAAAATATGTCTCATTTGGCATCCTAAATCTATCACTTCTCTGTCAAAATCAGATTTCATCATTGGTCCTCTGGAATCATGGATGGTCATTATATTGAACGTAGTTCCTCCAACTTTCAAAGGTTCAAAGGTCCTTACAGTGCCGTTATTCTAAAAATTGTTCTCTAGGTTCTGCTCATTTCATTCTTCATCAGTGTAAAAAAGTCAATTTTATTTTTATATTATTGATTCTCTAAACCATTTTTCTAGTTCTTTTCACTTTACTCTGCATCTGTTCATACAAGATTTTTCATGTCTTATGGAAATTATCTATTTCCTATAGCACAATAATATTTCATCATATTTCATATACTTCAATCTCTTCAGTCAGTCCTCAACTAATGAACATCTCTTTAGTTTACAGTTTTTTACCCCCATGAGAAGAGCTTTACATATTTTTGTTTTGGTTTTGTTTTTAATCTTTATTTTTATTTATTTATTGTAATTAATCAACTACTTACATTTATTGCTATTATTAATTATATATTATCATAAATAACTTCTAAATTATTTCTATTTGTCATAAATATTTTTGTGCCTATAGCACCTTAAGGAAACTCTGAAATTTTACCTCATTCTCATGATCCTGGCAAAGATGATAAAAGGCAAAAGTAACAAATATTGAAGGGTCAGAGGGAAAAGAAGCATGTTGATTCACTGTGGGTAGATGTGTGAATGGGTAAAACTGTTCCAGAAAGCAATGGAATTGTACATTACATAGAAATTTATTTTTAAAAATGCATGTTCTTTGACCCAGCTATACTACTGCTAGGCCTATATGCAAAAAACTGAAACCCAACATTCATGATCTTATGTTCAGCATGACTCAAACAATATAGGAATGGGTGCATATCCCATAAGCAATGGTGATGGTTTTCCATTTGGAGAGGGTCCGTTTAAGGAGGATCCCATTCAAATGTCTAATTCAAATTTTTACAAGCCTGTTCCCAAACTACTCAGAGAGGAAAATCCCATTTCTCCTGAAATACAGATGGACTCTTCTCATATGTCTCAGGTGGAAAACATCCTCTCTTGTTTTGAGCAACTCCTGGCTAAAACTCCTTCTCCTGATGCCCTTTCCTGCCCTGTCCCTTCTCCCACCTCACAACCAATCCCAGCCCCAAGAAACCCTTGTCCTCCTAACATACAGGTTCCTAGTTGTACTACCTCAGTATCCACACAGATACCTCCTAGAAAACCACAACCACAGACTAATCCCTATGAATTTCTTTTCCCCTTTACGGAAGTGCCTACATTATCACCAAATGGGGATGTCTTAACATTAAGACAACATAGACCTTTCACACCCCAGGACATTAAGGAATTTAAACATGATGCTCCCAGTTATGAAGATGAACCTATCCTTGTCACAAAAAAAGATGGCCTATATACTTTTTTTTGACCCTTCTAATAAGGATGTTGAACAATTGCTCTATGCCTTTTTGACAGAACGTGAGAGGGATGAGATCATGTCTCATTTAATAAAGCCCAAGGGCTCAATGTATCACATTGTCCATCTGTAGATCCTCTTTGGGACTATAACGATCATGATGAACATATGCAACTACAAAGTGCTTGAGACTCCATTCTAAAAGCAGTGAGGGAGTGCTCAGAAAGACCTGATAGTTGTACTAAATTTGAATGCCTTTAAAAATCTTATGATGAGACACCCTCCCAATTTATGGATAGGGGGTAGGTACCTAGACCTTGATTTCTACAGAAAAATATATTAGACATATAAAAAGACATTTTGTAAACAACTGTTCCACAGTAGTCCAAGATTACTTTAAAACACATTGCCCAAAGTGGCCTGAAATAGACACTGATGAGTTCAGGAGAACTGTTGTTTATGTATTTAAAGGCAATAAAGAAAAACAATAAAAAACTAATGATCTACTAGAAAAAAAATCCAGAAAGAATTAAAATCTTTAACTGAAAGAATTGATAAACAAGAAAAATGGCATGATACTCAACCAATTCCACTTGCCCCTCTCGAAGGACCTAATTTTTGATCCCTTACCTGCCACTTCTGTGGAAAAAAGGGCCACATAATGATGAATTGTTGAAATTTCTTCCAAGTAATCAGAAACAATAATCAATGGAATAATAGATATAGAAATTATAATTACAATAATGAATTTAGAAATCATAATTTTAGAACTGATAGCTTTTCCAGAAATTTAAATCAAATAATTCATAATGTACCTTGGAAGGAAGCCCAAGGAACTACCCAAAGATTATGAAGGTGTATTGCAGGGGAGAGTTGGGACATAGGAATTAAAGGATATAACCTTTGATTTTCCAGACCCTGATGTCTTACTACCCGTTATCCCCATTCACTACCCCCCCCCCAGTGATGAATCTCATGTGACTTTAAAGGTTGGTAACTCTTATTATGACTGTCTTCTGGACACTGGAGTCTCCAGGTCTATATTGAGGCATACACCTAATTCAGATTGCAATTCCATTTGCTCAATAAATGTAGTGAGGGTATTGGGTATACCCCTAAAGGTTCCAAAGCTTTCCCCTAGGATGGTGTCTGTGGGACCCTTGTCAGTGGAGCATTCTTTCCTCTTCATGCCTGGCTCTTTCCTTTGCCCTCCCAGAGCTGCAAGCAGTTCCACTGGGTTATACATGTATCATTGTTCAAAACCCATTTCCATGTTATTCATATTTGCAATAGAGTGATCTTTTAATACCAAACCCCAATCATATCCCCATCAAACCACATGATAGATCATATGGTTTTTTTCTGTGTTTCTGTAACCACAGTTCTTTCCCTGGATGTGGATAGCATTCATTCTCCTAAGTTCCTCCGCATTGTCCTGCATCATTGTATTGCTGCTAGTAGAAAAGTCTATTATATTTGATTGTGCCATAATATATCAGTTTCTTTGTACAATG
This sequence comes from Monodelphis domestica, assembly GCF_027887165.1. Lineage (NCBI taxonomy): Eukaryota > Metazoa > Chordata > Mammalia > Didelphimorphia > Didelphidae > Monodelphis > Monodelphis domestica. The sequence continues at coordinate 74,081,414 of NC_077230.1, forward strand.
TTCTCCTGGTTCCACTCCTATGCTCTGTATCAATTCCTGGAGGTCTTTCTAGTTTACATGGAATTCCTCTAGTTCATTATTCCTTCGAGCATAATAGTATTCCATCACCATAAGAAACCACAATTTGTTCAGCCATTACCCAATCAGTGGACACCCCCTCATTTTCCATTTTTTTTACCACCACAAAGAATATGGCTATAAATATTTTTGTACCAGTATTTTTCCATTATTATCTCTTTGAGGTACAAGCCCAGCAGTGGTATGTGTAGATAAAAGGGCAGGAAGTCTCTTAAAGCCCTTTGGGCATAGTTCCAAACTACTCTCTAGAATAATTGGACCAATTCACAACTCCACAAGGAGTGTATTAGTGTCCCAATTCTACAACATCCCCTCCAACATTTATCACTTTTCTATACTGCCATATTGCCCAGTCTGCTAGGTATAAGGTGTTAACTCAGTTATTTTAAATTGCATTTCTCTTATCAAGAGGGGTTTAGAACACTTTTTCATGTACTTATTGATAGTTTTGATTTTTTCATGTGAAAACTGCATATTCATGTCCCTTGAACATTTGTTGATTGGGGAATGGCTTGATTTTTTTCATAAATTTGCGTTAGTTCCTTAAATATTTGGGAAATTAGAGCTTTGTTATAAAAATGTTCTCCCAGTTTTTTGCTTTCCTTCTAATTTTTGTTGCATTAGTTTTGCTTGTACAAAACCTTTTTAATTTGATATAATCAAAGTCATTCATTTTATATTTTACAATGTTCTCTATCTCTTGTTTGGTCTTATTTTCCCACAGATCTAACAGGTATACTATTCTATTTTCACCAAATTTATTTATTATTTCACTCTTTATATTTGTCATTCACCCATTCTGAGTTTATCTTGGTATAGGGTATAAAATGTTGATCTAAATCCAATCTCTCCCATACTGTTTTCCAATTTTCCCAGCAGTTTTTTTTTTTGTCAAATAGTGAGTTCTTGTCCCAAAAGATGGGGTCTTTGGGTTTATCAAACACTAGCTTACTGGTGTCATTTACCCTTAATCTATTCCATTGATCCACACTTCTGTCTCTTAGCCAGTGCCATATTGTTTTGATGACCATTGCTTTATAGTACAGTTTAAGATCTGGTACTGCAAGGCCCCCATCCTTCACATTTTTTTCATTATTTCCCTTAATATCCTTGATCTTTTGTTTTTCCAGATAAACTTTGTTATAAATTTTTTCTAATTCCATAAAAAAGTGTTTTTGATAGTTTGATAGGCATGGCACTGAATAAGTAAATTAATTTGGGTAGGATTGTCATTTTTATTATATTAGCTCATCCTACCCATGAGCAATTAATGTTTTTCCAAATGTTTAGATCTAGTTTTAATTGTCTGAAAAGTGTTTTGTAGTTGTGTTCATATAATTTCTGTGTTTGTCTTGGCAAATAGATTCCTAAATATTTCATATTGTTTAGGGTGCTTTTAAATGCAATTTCTCTTTCTAACTCTTGCTGCCTGGATGTGTTGGAAATATATAGAAATGCTCATGATTTATGTGGATTTATCTTGTTTATTTTCTGGGGTTCTCGAAGTATAACATCATGTCATCTGCAAAGAATGATAGTTTACTTTCCCCTTTGCCTACTTTAATCCCTTCCATTTCTTTTTCTTCTCTAATAGCTACAGCTAGTGTTTCTAGAACAATATTAGATCATAGAGGTGATAATGGGCATCCTTGTGTCATTCCTGATCTTATTGGGAAAACTTCCAACTTGTGCTGATTGCAGATGATACTTGCTGATGGTTTTAAATATATACTGTTTATTATTTTGAGGTATGGCCCTTCTTTTCCTATATTGTCTAGTGTTTTCATTAGGAATGAGTATTGTATTTTGTCAAAGGCTTTTTCTGCATCTATTGAGATAATCATGTGATTTCTGTTGGTTTGATTATTGATATGGTCAATTATGTGGATCTTTGTCCTAATATTAAACCATCCTTCCATTCCTGGTATAAATCTCTCCTGGTCATAGTGGATAATCTTTGTGATAACTTGCTGTACTCTTTTTGCTAGTATTCTATTTAAGATTTTTGCATCTATGTTCATTAAGGAGACTGGTGTATAGTTTTCTTTCTCTGTTTTTGATCTGCCTGGCTTTGGAATCAGGACCATGTTTGTGTCATAAAAGAAATTTGATAAAACTCCTTCTTTGCTTATTTTGTCAAATAATTTGTACTGTATTAGGATTAGTTGTTCTTTACATGTTTGATAGAATTCACTTGTGAATCCATCTGACCCTAGGGATTTTTTCCTTCTTCATCTTTCTAATGCTCTTGTCAAATTCTCTTTTGTACCACAGGTGTCTATACATGGCTTACCTCCCTTGCCAGAATGTGAGCTATTTAAAAGGCTACGAATTTCTGAAGGTAGACATCTTACTGATCTTTTCTGTATCATCTGGACTTCATACAATGCCTATATAGTAGGTGCTCAATAAATGCTTTTAATATGCAACATTAGAGAGATGAATTGAATTGGGCCCAATTTCTGGCCCCATTTTTTATGGTGATGGACAGAGAGGGCTTGGTAGGCACCTGAAGAGATACAATTGCTTTACTGAGAAGAAGCTACGTTGGTCTTTCTTTTTTACACTTCAGAAGTGAGAGCCAGGCCAGCCTTGGGTTATCTTCTTTGTTGTTCAGTCATTATCTGTCACATCTGACTTTTCATGAACCCATTTGGGATTGTCTGGGCAAAGATATTGGAGTGATTTGCATTTCCTTTTCCAATGCATTTTACAGGTAAGAAAGGTGAAGCAAATAAGATTAAGTGACTTGGCTATAGAGCTAGTGAAGTGTCTGAAGTCAAGATTTGAACTTATGAATATGAGTCTTGTTGATTTGAAGGCCAGTGCTCTGACCACTGTGCTACCTGGCTGCCCCAGACAGACTATCACGGTTTTAGAATCAGTGAGGAAATTCTCAGAGCTGGAAGGCAGCATGAGACTGTGAAAAGCATTCTGGATTTAGAGTAATGATGCCCTGAGTTCACTTCCTAATTCTGCTTCTTATGATCTGTGTGGCCTTAGATGATGGGATTGAACCAGATGTTCTCTAAGGTCCCTAACACCGTTGAAATCTATGATATCTTATCATTTTCCCCTGCTTTCAGGATTGGCTGATCACGGATGAATTAATTATTAGACTGCTCTTAAATCCAATATCCAAACTTTGAGGTCAGTGCAGTGGTTCTCCCAACTTTCTCATCTTACTGCCTCTTTAAAGGTCTCTATGATTCCTTTTTCTCTCCTCAACCCCTCCCAAGCAAACTTTCCACCCCAAAAAGCCCCAACCCAACCCCCAAGTTCCCTTAATTTACCTTGTCACCACCAAGCAGCTTCCTCATTTTGGCCACAACTTCACAAGAGATGGAAAAGGACAAAAAAGAGGGAGAGCAGGGCAAGGGGTGAGAATGTAGAAAAGACCATCCATAAAGGAACCAAATAGCGTAGAGGTGACTGGAGCTTAGTAACTCCCTCATAGCTCCCACAACTTGACCCTGAAGTCTAAGAAACAGACGTGATTGCCAACACTGGATTGCTGTGTTCTGCAGATTCAGAGCTGTAAGGCTTCATTCTGCCTAGCTGGGGCACGGTCAAATTTCCGTGACCTTCCTGAAGCCTGGCACCTCTCAGGAACACCGTAACGAGGGTGGGGAGTGGGGGGAGGCGGCGGGGAGGAGAGGGCTACTCCGGATATCTCATTGGAAGGCAGGGCACAAGACAATCTTGAAGTAAGAAAAGGGTGTCCCCCCCCTTAGAATAAGCGTCAACAATTCTTCCTTGAGTGACCCCCAAAGCTATACAAACACCTTCAAGTCCCGGAGGTGGGAGAGGACAGGCGGCGTACAAGAGACTAGTGATGGAGAAAGTTCGAAGAATTCTGGTGCTTTTCTGCCCAGTGTTTGACACTTTGCATAATGTAAAGACAGCACCACCTAGTGGTTTTCCGTTTGTCTTTCCTTAAAATCATAATCGTTTCCCCCCCAAAATTTGATCAATACCTTGACTTCTTTTTCTTCACAAAGAGAAAGAAAATAAATGCTTGTCCCGCTCCCACCCCAGCCCCAAGAAGTCATTTTGGCAACTCTATGTCAAGTCCAGCCAAATCATGCCCCTGAGCCAGAAAAAGGAAGGAGTGGGTGAGTGCAAAGGAGAGGAATCACTTCTAGCAATATGAACCCATTTTCAAGAAGAGAACATGAAGAAGAAAAGACTTACCAACAAGTTTCAGTTCCTCTTTGTCCTCAATGTTCACTTCATCTCCAAATTCTAGTAGAAATGGTTTTATCTCTTCGATAATTTTCCGAGTGTCAAGATCTACTTTCCACACTTAAGACCCCCCCCCAAGCAATCTCTGTTCCCTGAGTCAAATGAGAAACTGAGGCTCAGAGAACTTAAATAACTTATTCAGAGTCACAAAGCTATGATCTGGTAGTCCTAGTTCAAAATTCAAGAGCCCCAGTATTTACTGAAGTGAATTCAATTTCAGTGTAGGATATAGTTTTGAGCTTTTAGAATCTGATTCTGACACTTCAGAGAGGGAAAACTTAGGTCCACCAAAGTGAAAGGACTTGTCCAAGGTCAAACATTTTATTTGATTGTAAAACCCTTACCTGCTGTTTTAGTAACAGCTCTAAAACAGAAGGGCAAGAGCTAGCAAACAGGTTCAATGACTTGCCCAGAGTCATATAGCTGGGATGTATACGAGTTCAGAGTTGAACCCAGGTTCTCTCAACTCCAGACCTGGCTCTCTAACCACTGAGACACCCAGCTAGTACAAATTTTAAACTACAGATTCAAGTCTAGAACCTAGGTCCAGATTCCAAATCCAGTGTCCTGTCTACCACATTGCATTATGTGTGATGAGAAGGAAAGTAATAATTCCCAAAGTAATACATGTAATAAGAGACATGTAAAACAGTTTTCTTTTGCTGAAGTGAATAGTACCCTCGTGAGGTTGACAGAATCTTGTTCCTGGGATCCTTGACAAACAAGGATCAGAAGAGGTAGTATGAGATGGCAGAAAGAGTCAAGACCCTGGAGTTCTTGCCAGTCTCTGTTACTAGTTAAATGGCCTTGGACAATATTCTTATGCTCTGTGAGCCTCTATGTTCTTATGCATAAAAAAGAGGATGGGGGCAGCTGGGTGGCTCAATGGATTGAGAGTCAGACTCAGAGATGGGAGGTCCTGGGTTCAAATCTGGACTCAGACACTTCTTAGCTATGCGACCCTGGGCAAGTCATTTGACTCCCATTGCCAAGCCCTTACCACTCTTCTGCCTTAGAACCAATACACAGTATTGATTCTAAGAGGGAAGATAAAGATTAAAAAAAAAAGAGGATAATGGCATTACTACCTAGGCTCCAAGAGCTGTTATAGGGAAATGTAAGATAGTGAATAGACTTGTAATTTCATTAATATGGAGATTTCTCAGATGAGGAAACTCCTTCTACCAGTGTAGGAAATCACCTTCTCTGCAGCTGGTAAAGAGTTGTCTAGAACAATCTTGTCAGACTCAGAAATGGTTCCAGTAGGCAGTATACTGAATCAAAAACCACAAATTATCATTATCTTTTCTTATTGTATTTTTATTTGTTATGTTAAATGTTTCCTGACTACATTTTAAACTGGTTTGGGTACAGTCAAAAGTACTAAGTGGGGGGAAGCTGGGTATCTCAGTGGATTGAGAGTCAGGTTTTGAGAGGGGAGATCCTGTATTCAAATGTGGCCTCAGATACTTCCCAGCTGTGTGGCCCTGGGCAAGTCACTTAACTCCCATTGCCTAGCCCTTACTACTCTTCTGCCTTGGAATGATTAAGGGTTTAATTAAAAAAAAAAAGTATTAAGTGACTTGCTTAAGATCCTACTTCAATGTGTTTCAGAGGCAGAGTCTGAACTCAGGTCTTTGATTATCTCTTTCTATCTGCTATACCAAAGAGCCCTCTACAAACCATAAAGCTCCATCAGCAGCATTAGCTTCTTGTCTTTGTATCCCCAGCTCCCAGCACTGTGCCTGAAAACTAGAAGGCTCTTAATAAAAGCTTGCCAACTGATTGATGGCGATAAACGTGACTAAAGAACAGTAGGACAGCCATTCCAGAAAGACAGGCAGTATTGGAAGATGAAATTCCTTAGCTTCACTCATTTCCAGCCATGACATAAAACCAAGAACACCTCTCTGTGTGAGCATGAGGAGACAAAGAAGCTACTTTCTTTTCTGCACAGCCCTGAAGGCTTTCAGTCCATCAACAAGTTTTGATCAAGCATCTGCTGTGAACAGAATATTCTAATAAGCAGGGAGCCAACTTTTTGGGGTGCTTTTTTCCCAGTAGCAGGAAACATGGACACTTGATAAGAAACTCATGTGTTGGGGGACTGCATGAATATTTCATGGATAACAATAATGAAGTGGCCCACTAGCTATTTAAAAGAATGGTTCTCATATTAATAGCAAAGCAGCCCTTTACGTAATAAGCTGAATTCACAGAAAAGTGCGCAGTGATAGGATTGGTCCTGAATGGTGATCAGTTCAGTTCAGGGAAAGATCTTGCTGATTTTGAACCATAGGGCTGATTGGGCAGCAATGGCGATAAGTGTACTAGAAGGACTGGAGTAGGAGGCTGCTGCTTGGAGCCTCAGCAGCTTCAATAGTGGCCCTTCAAAGAACTTCTTGCTCTGAATCTGGAGTGGGGTTCTTGCCCTGCAGATCAGGAACCAAGAAAACCCTGTAGCCAAGGTGGGAGAGAATGATGTAATAAGACAGCAATATGGACCCTGCCTCTCCCAGGAAACATGATCACATTTATTCTCTTACAAAATGCAGTGACATCGATAACAAAAACACTGTGGTTGGGGACAGGTGGGTGGCTCAGTGGTCTGAGACAGGAGGTTCTGGGTTTATATCTGACATCAGACATTTCTTAGCTGGGCAAGTCACTTGACCCCCATTGCCTAGCCCGTACCACTCTTCTGCCTTTTAAAGGAAAACACAATATTGATTCTAAGAAGGTTAAAAAACAACAACACAGTGGTCATCAGTGGTAATAACTTGTACATCAGCTGTCATGGGCATTTTGTATACCAGTATGTATTCCTCACAATAACCTTCTAAAGGAATGCCTTTGTGGTTAGTGAGGTAAGATCTTAAGAAATGCTGGTTCAGAGATGGGGGGAAATAAAAGACCCATAGGGTATATTTAGTTGGGTTTTGTCTTGGTTCTAACTGTATGTTTCCATCCCTGGTGGGGGCTTAAGCTTTCATTTCAGTCATTTCATGATTGGGGATGTACTTTCTGAAAGTCAGGAAGCTTTTATTTATTTTTACCTTCCAAATTTAGTAAAATTTATTAAAATAAAAAATAGTTGGTGCAATCATACCTTCAAAAACCTGTGACATACTCTTCCACAAAGACAGAGTCCGAGGGAAAGTGAGCTCAAGCTTTGAGAACACACATGGCCAAGAGAAAACTCACAGCTCTTGGTTTCTGGAAGTCTCTTCTCAAGAGTCTTTATTTAAAATAAGTTTGTATTGGCATTTTCTATTTATGGTACCCCATATTTCCCCATCCCCCTCCCAAAGAGTCTTTCTATATAACAGATAATATTTTTAGAGAGAGAAAAAAAGTCAGCACAATTGATTCGATACATTGAAAAAGTCTAAAAGTATGTGGAAAAATCTGAAAATATATACAATATGTAACACTTGTAGACTTCCCACCTCCACAAAGAGGTGGATTATTGGTGTCTTCTCATATCTTTTAATTTATGTCCTATCTGATCTTTAAAAATTTGTTATATTTACTTTTTAGTTTTCAGTGTATCATTCTTTCCATTTACCCTGTTTTAGTCATTTGCGTATATTATTTACTTGGCTCTACTCTCCTCAGTTCTGGTTTTCTTTCTAAAAATATTTCAAACTCTTCTTTGTAATTCAATGTCTATATTTTCCCCTCTATGGTTAAGCTCAGATTTGCAGGATAGGTCACCCTGTGCTGTATTCTAAGAGCTCCATTACTGTTAGGAAAATATTAAACATTCTCCTCCTTTTTCTAGTGGGTGTAAACAGTCTTGCTTTATTTGAATGCGTTCCCTTTGTATTTGAAGATCTTTCTCCTGATAACTTACTATATTTGTTTCTAAATTGAATTGTCAAATTTAACCACTATGTGTCTTGGAGTTTACAGTCTGGGTTTTTTTTAGGGGGGGCAGGGATGTTTTTGCTTTTTGTCTGGATTTGATCTGTGATTCTTTCAACTGGAATTTTATTTTCTATGTTCAGACATTCTGGACATTTTTTTTAATTTTCTTCATGATAGTATAAAGGATTTTTATTCTGTTGGGTTCTTCTGGGAACTCTATAACCCTTGGGTTGTGCTTGCAACTGTTATCTTCAAGATCAAAATGTTTTGCTTGAGAACCAAGAGATCATTATACATAGTAAAATACAATATTGTGGAATGAGCAAATATGATAGACTTTGCTACTAAAAGCAATACAATGATCCAGGACATTTATGAGGACTTATGAAAAAGAATGCTAATCCACCTCCAGAGAAAGAACCGTGGGAATAGAAATGCAGATGAAAACATGATTTATCACTTGTTCATTTACATATATGATTGGGGGCTTTGGTTTTATAAAATTATTCACTTACAAAAATGAAAAATATGGAGATAAAAACTGATAAATTAAACTAAAATTTTAAAGAATATTCTGTTTGTATTGTGAGTACATTTTCTTTTAATGTTATTATTTTTTTCTCCTCTTCTAGATCATCCTTCATTTCTGTCTATTTGGATTCTCAATCTAGTGTTCATTGAATATTCCAGTTTTTCTCTTCTACTTACTACTTTTGCTGAGTAGGATATAAATTATGCTCTCAGAATTTTCATTTTAAACCATCCAGAAATAGCTTTTTTCCTTTTTTTTTTGGTTCCACATTCTCCTCAAATTCCACAGGGCCTTCTGTTTCATCAAGTGTTACATCACTTTCCTTTGCTTTATACCATTTATTCACAGATGCCTAAACTATTTATTGGTGTTCAAGGTCTTTGAGTTTTTTTTCTTCCTGAAATCTTTAATTGTCTTTTTTTTTCATTTTATTTTCCTTATCATTCACTTCTGACTCTTCTATACTTTCGGTTTCCTTGGGGGTTGCATCCCCACACTTCTCAGTCTCTTCTCCTGATAGGCAATTCACAGTTGATCAAACTATGTCTCGTCTCAGCTGTTTTCTGAGTAGTCAAAATTGGTCCCAGTTGGATTCTGTGGTCTTTTCCTTCAAGCTTAGTGGACTCACACACACCCACACAGACACACACACCCCATATCCATTCCTAGTGACTTATCCTACTCTCTTTGTTCCTCAATACTCTGGCTTGACCTTAGCAATTCAGCAGCTTGTAGTGCTCATACTTCCAGAATACAGCCCCCAACAGACTTGTGATCCTGAAGGGGTGTGACCAAGTTGGCTGTCGGGGCCCAGGTAAACATGCTGGAGCTAGGGTCTCCACAACACTGGGAAGGGAAGTGGGGGGGGGGGGAAGCAAGGGTGTGGAGCTGAGTTTCATTATAATCCTGTGTCATGTCCTTGGGTCTGCTAGGACGGACTCACTGCAAATAGGGAGGGTATTAACTGAACTCCGAGTCAGTAAGTGGCAGGTAAGTCTTTTTAACCTTATTTTGGGTCCTGAGTGTCCCAGTCCATGGAGACAGCTGAAGTTGCTTTATCTTTGGCATCTGATTTCTGTTTTAGAGAGTTTGAGAGGCCCTGGGGATCAGAGAAAAGGTCTAGTCCGCCATGTTATTGTTCATGTGACAAGCCAAATGCCTTTAATCCTTGTCAGACTATCAGAAGGCTAGATCCTACTGGCCCAATAGTTCCCATTTGCTTAATTAGGAAGTACTTTCGAAGAAGTTTAAAGTGCTGTTGCACTTTAGATAGACTTGGGTCTATCTCCAGCTAATCTTTGTGAGGCACTGTAAAGAGTTTTGGCCCAGGAGGGAAATTTACCGGAGTCTCTAAGCCCATTGGTATGAGACTCTACTCATTGGTGGAAAGCAATGCCCTGGGCTTCCAGGAGGAGAAAGGTGGAGTTAGCAAGAGTAGAGGAAAGGAGAGTTCCAGGCCCTTCTAGAGCTTTTGATCTTTTCGGATGTCTTCAGTTTCTGGGTTCTGACCTCACTTGCAAGTTCTTCTGACAACAGGCTAGATGGACAATTCCAAAACCCACTTCAGGCTGGTGAAAAGAGAATATGACTCTGGAAAGAAGCCGCTATGAGAGTAACTGGAAATCTCCATCATGTCTTTATCGCCAGCTTGCTGCAATAAAGACTTTGTGAAGTTTCCTCTTGGGTGAGATCTGGGACTCTGTCTTGGTTGAGCTATGTCTCCTCACTCCCAGTGGGAAAACTCCTTCCCTCTTTATTGCCTGGCATATATTCTCCTACATAGGCTTTCCCTGATTTGTGATGTGTTGTGGCTTTAGATTAATGGGTCTCTTTGCTATTTGTTATGTGTGTTCATTGTAGACCTGATGTTGGGTGGGATGGTAAAGTAGTTTGCCTCAATAAGCAAGTCTGGACACCCAGAAGTCCAATTGATGGAGCCAATATTTATTAATCCATTGATTAATAATATGTACCTAACTGGCCAGGGCTGTAATGATTAAAATAGTGGAAGACTTAAATTGTGGCAGATATAAGAGTGGAGGAGTAAATTGTGACTGCAGAAAATATGGTTTCAAGACAGTGTCTTGTTTTAAAATCAAATATATAAGGTGGTTGCCAGGGAAATATTCCCAATTATGAAATATACCCAAGTCAACTGGGTTGTATAGAGATTTTAATTCATACAATGAGGAATTAAAGAAAGAGAGAAAGAGAGAAAAAGGAAATAATGAGAAAAGGATAGGCTGTCCCAGGCCAGCCCTGGCCAACCCAGGCCTAAGCCCTAAGAGAAAGATCAGTCAGTCCTTAATCACTCACCCCAAGATTTGTTCAAGCAAGGATTCTAGTGACACCAGGCCAGCTTCATCTCAGCTGACTTCACCAGTTCAGTCCTGAATCTGAATGACTCTGAATGTCTCTGAGCTCCTATTTAAATGGAATTTTCTCCTATGTCACCTCCCCTAAGTTCTTCCATCTACCAATCACAGTAGGCGTTTTTCAAAGGACAGACCATTCTTAGTTCACACCTAAGATGTCTAAACTTTTGAGTAATTCATGCCTGAGTAAGTTCTCACCTCTTTGCCTTTTGAAAGTTCACAAGTTGCCTGACCTTTATAGGTACTTAGCACCCTTTTGTATTAGATGTAAAAATAGGCACAGCTTAAGTATGGGTTTAAGTACTTTTCATTGTTCAGCAAGGAGTTTTTTCCCCTAAAGCAGGCTTAAGTACTGGTGGAGTAGGGGTGGAGTAGAGGTCTTCACATTCCTGATCTAAATAGAGTTCTCACATCCCTGATCTAAGTTCCTTCATTGTTTAAAGTGGGGAATGGTCTTAACCCAACCTTATGAAGTAGGGTCTGAGAATTTTAAGGTTCACAGGGCAGCCTTCCTAGGGAAAGCCACTCTGAGGCAAAGTTACAGACAGTTTTATAAGTTTACATACATGAGAAAGGTGAAAAGGTAAAATGAGCTCATACAAAGCTAATGAAGGATACATGGCTTTAAGTTTTAAAAGAGTGAAATGTAGCCTGGGGCAGACTGACCAGGGAAATCAAGTCTTATCGGACACTAGCCAGATGTACCATCTCTAGGGGAGGATGGACATTCTTTGTAAATCTTCTTCTATATCTGATTTATCTCGTCCTTGAGGAACCATCCCCTGCCCATCTGTTGTTACAGCCTGAGAAAGCACATTCCTTAAGCCTCCTTTTTATAAGGGAAACTATACTTTATTGATCACTACCTTTACCAATTGATCAGGGACTTTGTTTTACTCTATTTCAATGGGAGTCAAGCCTTGGATATAAAGCTTGGAGTCCTACTTTCCTCATTAATGAAACAGCTAGCAGGAGGTTAGCCTTAACTTGAAAACCATATCCCCTAGACTAACAGTATTTAAGGGAGCAGAGAAATATAATACTAGCCCAGGACCCCATCTCTCTGTGGAGAGCAGAATAACCAGTCATTTGGCTCCAAACTCCTGCTTCCCTACATGATGGGAATAAAAGTCTCCTTTGGAGAAGGGGCTGGGGGGAGAAGAGATGAGCCTAGAGATGCCTGGTTTGCCTCCCTTTGAACCACATGACACCCTTGTGTGATATGTGGGGGATAGATTTGTTACATATGGAAAGAGTATTGGTCCTGGAGTCAGCAATAAAAGGTCTAACAAGTCCTGGCTTTGATATTTTTTTAATTTAAATTTATTTACTTATTTGTTTATGTGTCACATTAAAATACCCAAGTAGCTCCTGCTCTCCCTTCCCTCCCCCATTAAAGAAGGCATCATCTGACAAATATATATATACATATATATATATATATATATATGCTTGGCTTATTTCTAACGATCAGTTCTTTCTCTGAAGGTAGACACACACATAAATCATTTTTCAGATAATATTTCTGTTGCTATATATAAATATAAATATTTATATTATATTCTTAGTTTGGCTCTTTTCCCTCATCATAATTTCATGCAGGTCTTTCCATATTTTTATAAATTAACCTGTTCATTTCTTACAGATTTTCTAAAAGTGACTAAGAGCAAGTCCCTGAGCCTCAGCTTCCTCCATGTTTAAATGTAAATTAACAATAATAATTATGATAAAAGCTAACATGCACACAGTATATTAATATTTGCAAAGTATTTTGCACATTTTATCTCATTTGGCCCTTGCAACACAATCCTGAAAGATAGGTACTAGTATTATCTCCATTTTAAAGATGAGGAAACTAAAGGTAAAAAAGATTAAATTATTTTCACAGATTCATAAAGCTAGTATGAATCTGAGGCAGGATTTGAACTTGGGTCTTCTTGACTCCACTGTAACCTCTATACCACCTACTTTTTAAACAAAATTTTCTGGGAATTAAACTCCAGAGATGGACAAACTGTATGATAGATATCCAGATATTAGATGATTCAGGGCAGTGATGGTAAACCTTTTAGAGATGAAGTGCCAGGCCCTGACCTCACCGCACCCCCAGTGCTGTGCCTCCCCCAGACTAAGTACTGAGAGTGATTCCAGTGCTCTGCTCCCCTCCAGCTCTGTGCCACACTGTGGCTCCCCTCAGACCTAGCTCCTCTCCAACCCTACCATGGGAATTACCTTCACCACAGACTTAACAGACTGCCATCTGCATGGCATCCTAATGCAGCATGTGACCCCACCCCCCACCCCAGCACCCTACCCAGACAGGGGAGGGAGGAAACACTCTTATTGGCTGCTAGGCAGAGGTGGGTGAGGGAGTGAGGAATGTACTCATCAGGTACATGGAGATGGGAAGGGGAGTAGCTTCGGCCCAAGTCCCTCTGGCTTTCTAGTAATGAGTTCTGGTGGGCAACTGCAGGTGTGCCCACAGAGAGGGTTATGTGTGCCATCTTTGGGCACAAATGCCATAGGGTTGCCATCATGGATTTAGGAGATATATAGAGTACATTGTCCTTGACCTTGAGAAACTAATAGTCTAACCTACACTAGAAAAAAATACATGGTACAGGCAGCTGGGTAGGTCAATGAATAGAGCGCTAGGTCTAAAAGACCTGACTTCAAATCTGCCCTCAGACATTTACTAGCTGTGTGATCTGAGGCAAGTTGCTTAACCTCTGTTGTCTTAGTTTCTTCAACTGTAAAGTGGGAATAACAGTAGCACCTACCTTACAGGTTGTTGTGAGAATAAGATGAGATTGTATTCATTCTAGCCCCACATAAGAAAGAAGAAACTATCTTCATGGGTTTTCTTTGTAAGAGTCAGAGTTCTTTGTCTTTCTATATTTGTCTCTTTTTCTCTCTTTCACTCTCTCTCTTCTTCACTCCCTCAGTCCCTCTCTCACTCCCTCTGTGTGTGTATCTCTCTGTCTCTCCATCCACCTATCCCTCTCTCCCTCTGTCTCTCTCTCTGTCTCCTCTCTGCTTATCCCTCCCTTTGTCTCTCCCTCCCTCCTTTTCTTTCTCTGGCTCTGTCTCTGTCTCTGTCTCTGTCTCTGTCTCTGTCTCTGTCTCTGTCTCTGTCTCTGTCTCTGTCTCTGTCTCTCTCTCTCTCTCTCTGTCTCTGTCTCTCTCTGTCTCTCTCTGTCTCTCTCTGTCTCTCTCTCTCTCTCTCTCTCTCTCTCTCTCCCCCTCAGTCAACAAGCATAACTTCTCTCTCAATTGCCTTTGAGCAAAAGAAATACATGCAGACCAAAATGTTTTTTTGGGTTAACCACAATTTAATTTAATGCTAGCTTTTAGAGACAAGATGAAAAGCCATTTAAAAAACTAGAAATAAGCTTTGCAATGAATTCACACTATCTTTGAAAGAACAGAGAGAAAAGGTAGGCAATGAAAGAGGAATACCGCCCCCACCCTTATCCTTGCCAAACAGAGAGAGCTCCAGTCTCCATCAGCCCAGTGGGGTTTCCAATCAACATGGCTGTGACAATTTTGCCCGCAGTAGTGGCAGTAGCTGTCACTGGTGCCCAGGATCCCTGTCCATCACCTTTGTCCTTCAGTTGAAAAGTTTGTGATGGGGACAAGCAGTTGCCATCTCTGTTGCAGTAATAATGTAGTGATGAACTTCAGAAACTCCTTTCTCTCTCCCTGACAACAGCCTCCTCCAGAAGACTGAGACTTCTGCTCTCTCCCTTTCCCCCAGGAAGTAAGGAGTCTGAGCATCTGGCCTCCATCCTAGGGCTCTCCAAACAGACAAAAACTGGTGAGCCCTGGTTCCACAAACGGATGTGCATGGGCAAATACCAGAGTGGGGAGTTAAAGATATTTGTGAATACGCTAAAGGCCTGCACCTGTGACTTGGTCATGGACTTGTGTAGGTCACAACCATGAAACACTGAAGGGATGAAAAAGGTTCAATCTGCAGCTCCAGCCTTTGAGCTATTTAACATCCCCACTTCCGTGCTAGAATGTGATGAAGGGCAGACCACAGGCTGTATAGGGCCTGAGTGTGGGTAGATGTCAGGGTGGGACTCAGCCAGACTCAGGCTTGCCTGACTAAAGTTTGCTCCCCACCAAAACCAGATGTGAACAGAAAAGGCCATTTCTCCGCCTTTCTGTACAAGCCGCATTTGTCCAAGAGCTAAAATAATAGGATCCTATTGCCATCTTGAAACCAGAGGCTGAATTTCAACCAACTTCTTCTTCATAATCCTCTAGCATCGCCCTGATTGGTTTCCAGTTTGGGGGAATTACAAAAATAAAATGTAAATCAAAAGGATTGAAAACTCAAACTGTCCTGTGCCCTCCTGACAAGAATAAGAATTCCATTCCATTCCCCTGCTATTCTAGACCTCTTCGAGGCTGGGGTTTCTCAACATGTGCTACAAGAAACCCCGACACACCTCAAATCTTGTCTTTTTTTATCATTTAAGATTAGGCATTACAGATAAAGATTTTCCTGCAAGGATTGTGCCAGAGTCTTGTTTAAATCGAAGGGCTCTATTACTGTGGAAATGTTGAAGAACTATTGATCAGGACAAAGCTGTTGTTATTTGGATTGAGGAGTTCCATTCCTCAGGTGAAAGTGGAGCTCCAGGTTCCATGATGTTGGCTCAGTTGTCAGTAGGTTCTGAGCCCCTGCAGAGAAAGAAAAGCATTCTCTCAGGTGAAGCAGGAATATTTGGCTCTGATGAAATGAATTCTTCCTTACAAACAAAGAGGAGAAATTCAGCCTTATCTCAAGTACAGAGGAATTTTATACCCAGAAGCCATTAGGAAGCACACAGTAAAATGCAGACTCTAAGAAACTTGTCCCATTTATACCCTGCTCAATGTCAATGTCTTTTCCTTAGTTTTCAATAAAATTTTCAAAAAATGAAGAAAAAATATTTTGGCAACACCTTATAGTATGTGATGAGTTTCAGGACCTTAAGAGGGTATTTCTGTGTTGTAAAAGTGCACTAAGCATAATTTTAATGAATGAATTATTACCTGCTATCTTTGGTCTTGCAAAAGAAAAAGCAAACTCCAGAGTTCAAAACACATCCCAAAATGAAAAAACTCACAACCGGAAAGATGAATGTGGAAGGTCCTTTGAAGACAGAAAGAGTTATATTTAAATGTATCATCACCATGTCAACAAAGTTTAGCCTCTAATTTTTTGATAATTATAATCTAGTCACAAAAGGATTGTTAAAATCTAAATGACTTTTCTGTGATGCTAGTGCCAGTGACATTTTCCTGAAAAAGGGTTGGGAAGCCTCTCACATCTCTCTTTTGCTTGCAGAATAAGAGAGCAATTTCATCCATCACTTATTATGTTGGCGAAGGATATTTATTACCCCTAGTAAAAAGAATAGCATTACCCAACATTTACTGAAGAGTAAAATGTTCAGGTCTATCACTATCTCGAGCATACCATTTGGCTTCTATGAAACTTAGTTTCTACATCAGTACAAATGAAGTCATAACTTATCTCAAAAATTATTATAAATATAGTAAGTGTTACAGAGATTCTTCTTGTTGCATAAAGATAAAATGAAGCTAAATATATATGTGTGTGTATATATAGTTGTAAATGTAAATGTAACATATATATATATATATATATATATATAGTTGTAAAATGTAAATGTAAAGGGTTAGAGAGATTCTTCTTGTTACATAAAGAAAAAATAAAACTATTAAGGACCAGACAGGTAGATAGTACAGCAGAGCCAAAAAGGCCTGAGTTCAAATCCTGACTTGGATTTAATAGTTTTGTGACCCAAGGAAAGACATTAAACTTCTCACTGCCTCAGTTTCCTTTTCTGTAAAATAGGAGACTGGACTCAATGGTCTTAAAGATTCATTTTTGCTGTTATCCTATGATTCTATTATGCTATGACTTTCCTGATTTCAATTTAATAAAACAAATATTTATTAAGCACTTGACAAATATAAGGAATTGAACTAATTGTTGCAAAGTAAAAAGGGGAAAACAACCAAGTGAAAATTTATTTTTTATAAATTTAATTTTTATAAATTTTATATATCATCTTATTTCACTCTCTATATTATATTATTCCTCTATCAAGATCCTGGATTATAACTATCAATAAGCACATGAAAAAGTGTTCTAAACTCTCATAATTGGAGAAATGCTCATCAAAACAACTCTGAGGTACCACTTCATACCTAGCAGATTGACCAATATAACAGTAAAGGAAAATGATAAATGTTGGATATGGCAAAATTGGGACATTAATGCATTACTGGTAGAGCTATGAATTGATCCAACCATTCTGGAAGGCAATTTGGAATTATGCCCAAAGGGCTTTAAAAGACTGCCTGCCCTTTGATCCAGTCATATCATTGCTCAGTCTGTACCCCAAAGAGATAATAAGGAAAAATACTTGTACAAAAATATGTATAGTTGCACTTTTTAGATTGGAAAAAAATTGGAAAATGAAAGAGTGTCCATCTATTGGGGAATGGCTGAACAAAATTTAGTATCTGATGGTGATGGAATATTATTGTGCAGAAAGGAAAGATGAACCTGGAGGAATTCCATGTGAATTAGAAAGACCTCCTGGAATGGATGCAGAGTGAAAGGAGCAGAACCAGGAGAACATTGAATACAGAGACTGATACATTATGGCACAATTGAATGTAATACATTTTTCTACTAGCAGCAATGCAATGATATAGGACAATCCTGAGGGTCTTAGGAGAAAAAAATGCTATCCAAATCCAAAGAAAGAACTGTGAAAACAGA
Source organism: Monodelphis domestica (assembly GCF_027887165.1). Lineage (NCBI taxonomy): Eukaryota > Metazoa > Chordata > Mammalia > Didelphimorphia > Didelphidae > Monodelphis > Monodelphis domestica. The sequence continues at coordinate 74,099,325 of NC_077230.1, forward strand.
AATGAAGAAGAAAAAATATATGATTGATCACATGGTTCAATGAGTATATGAATGGGGGTTTGGGCATTAAATGATCATTCTATTGCAAATATATCTTGGATTATGGAGAATTCCTGTGTCAAGGTCCTGGATTATTGAGGGCCCAATCAATCTCCTGACTTTTGCATTTCCTTTGTTCATAGGAACTCTGAGGAATACTTCCCCCCCACCCCCCATAAAACACAACCCCATTACCAATGGTTAAAATTGTATTAGCAAGGGGGACTTTAGAAAAGAGGAACCAATATTCAGCTGTTTGGGGATTGAATACAATGTGACACTTCCTCCCTTTCTTCCTCCCCTTTCCCCAAGATGAACTGTCTACCAATGGAGTCAGTCAGACTAGAATAAAGGGTAAGTCTGTTTTCCCTCAGCTTTCTTCTTAACTGATGGGTTGGAAGTTCCCCTCCTAACACATGGACTGTGATTCAGGTTCTATTATAAATCAAGATGTCTAATTTTTTTGAATATAAAAAGTTTAAAGGGTAATGAAAAGGACAGTTGGAAGAGGAGATCCCTAAGATATCTTCTGTATGTAGCTTTTGAGGGTTTGATCTAGGTAATCTTCAGAAATAAGCTATGGGTTCCCCTAAGGGAAAAAGAGAACCTTTATACAAAAGATTGTCACCAGTTGAGAACTGAGATCTTTTTTCTTCTGTTCAGATAAAGGATTGAGAGATTTGGGCATCCTAACAGCCAAGTAGTTCTCCCTCCCAGCTCCAAAGAGCCCAAGACAAGAAGAACCTTGGTTTTTCTCCTCCAACTGCTTTTGAGTCTGGCTGACGTGCCATCCCACCCCCCACCCTCCCAGGCCTTGTGGGGTTCCATCTGCTCATCCTCTGAGGCATCTCTTCAAAATTCAAATTTTCTTTGCTTCTGGTCATTCCCTTGTCCACAAGAGTCTTAATGGACTACTTCTTCATCAACTGTTCTCTAGTCAGAGATGTCTTTATATAGCCTAGGGAGGAACTGAATAATAACTTTCTAACTGTATTTATAGATTTGTCTGATGCATTTTCAGGGTCTTTGATCAGTAAAATGGGTCACTGAGCTATCAATCTATTGGTTACATACTAGCCTAATCAATAAATTTCTATTTTTACCCAAAAACCTGCCTCTCAAATATTTTAATCATAATGAGAGGTAGATAGCATTTTCTATCATAAGCCCTTCAACAATTATCTTGGATCAATGCATTGATCAGAGAGGTTCTAAGTCTTTCCCAAAGGTTCATCATTATAATATTGTTGTTACTATTTATAATGGGTACAATCCTGTACCTTTTCAAAATCCTATTTTGCTTCTTACCACTGCCTCCTTTAATTCACCCTCTTTCTTATCACCTTCCCCCTTATTCTTATTCCTTTCCCCTCCTTCTCTGTTGGGTAAGATGGATTTTTAAACCCAGCAGAATACTTAATATATCTTTCCTCCAAAAAAGTTCAAATGAGAGTTAGGCTTAAGTACTGCCTACCACACCTCCATAGCAAAAGTTATTCTTTGTACACTTCAATTATGTGAGATAATTTCCCCTATTCATTTTATCTGCTTGCAATATTTTCTCCTTGACCTGGAAGCTCTGGAATTTAACAGTGATACTCTGGAATTTAACTATTATATTCCTGGGAGAGTTCATTTGTGGTTCTCTTTCAGGAGGTGATTAGTGGATTCTTTCAATTTCTGTTTTACTCTCTGGTTCTAAGATATTGGGATAGTTTTCCTTTATAGTTTCTTAAAATATGAAGTCTAGGCCCTTTTTTTAATTATAGCTATCAAATTATCCAATTATTCCTAAATATCTCCCCATGGACTCTTTTCCAGGTTAAGTTTTTTTTTTTTCTCATGAGATACCTTATTCTATTTTTTTATTCTTTTGACTATATTTTATTGTTTCTTGATGTCTCGTTAAGTCATTAGCTTCCACTTGCCCATTTCTAATTTTTAAAGAATTATTTTCTTCAGTGAGCTTTTGTACCTCTTTTTCCTTTTGGTCAGTTTTGATTTTTAGGAGTTATTTTCTCTCAGGAATTTTTGTGCCTTTTACTGTTAGGCTGATCCTGTTTTTTAAAACGTTCTTTTCTTCATATTTTTTGTGTTTCTTTTACCAAGCTGTTAATTCTCTTTTCACAATTTTCTTGCATCACTCTCATTTCTTTTCCCAGTTTTTTCTCTACTGCTCTCATCTATTTCTTTAGCTTTTTAGGAATTCTAGTTGGGATTACATCCAATCATTTTTTCCTTGAGGCTGTGCTTTGCTACAAATGGTTGTCTTCTTCTGAGGTTTGTGTTTTGATTGTGTCTTGATCTTTCTTGTGTAGAAAGGTAAATGGGAAGATCCTGTAAGATGAATGTAATGGGTGGTCAAGGTTTAAATCGACTTGACCTGACAGGATGCCTTCCCCCAAGATAAAGATCCAATGAATGTCTCTCATTGATCCTCCTTAGTGAGCAGTGAGAGGGCAAACCAAGGAACCCTGCTAGATGTGACTGAGGACCAAGAATGGTTTCTTAACTTGGTCTGGCAGGGTGAAAAGATAATGTAGGGATGCCCTGTGAGCTAGCTTAAGCTGATGGGCTGGGTTTGGCTTTACCAGGCCTACAGAGTATCCCTCTCTCTGCTCAAGGCCAGTATTTTGAGCTGACCAGATACAGCAGCTGTATCAGAAGGATGAAACACCTCAAGGAGAAGAGATTCGCATTTTACTAAGAATTTAGCTTTACCTAGCACCCTGAGGTGACTATCCCTTGACACAGACTTGCTTAAGGAGAAAGAGAATGGCAGGTGATCAAAACTTGACTTGGCTCAAAGTAGACTCTTTCTCCACCTACCCCTCCAACTGTCCTCCCTCTTGTACCCCAACAGTTATATCTGACTGCTATGTTTTCCTTATAAATGCTTTATTAAAGTGGAAGGAGAGTAATTTGAATCAGAAAATAGGGTAATAGGAATCCCTATTCTATTCTTTTTAATGGCTGACAGTCTTCTGCCCTTAACCCAGCTGAGAGCAATTGATGAAACCTCCTCTCTAAACTAGATGGTACCTATTTATTAGCTAACCCTAGGCTGTTAAATCAATAAAGTCTCCAGGAGACTTTATATAGTTATATATATATATATATAGTTCAATGTTGAGAGATTCACTGCTGGCTCAGAACAGCCATCCTCAAGGTGAACCCCTCAAATAGATTGCTATTTCAATGAGTCCATACAGCTGTAGATATTCAGTATCCAGGAACAGACCCAGTGAGAAATCAAAGATCTTTCCAAAAGATCACTTTTGCTCAGGATAAGTGCTGGAAAAGGTCCAGGAGGAAAGGTTCAGAGCTCCCTCTCCACCAACTCACAACCTGAATTCCCTTTTCTCCAATGGTCTCTCCCAGAGTTCCATTGGCTTTTAGAATCCTCCCCTCATCCAACATTCCATGCTTTTTTCTCTTGCTTTGCCCTGTTCCTGTACATTTCTTGCATCTTTAGCAAATCCATCTTCTCACTTGTCACCATAATAAATTTTTATGGTCAGATTTTTTTATTCTTTCTTGTTTATTTTTTAGGTCTACTTCTTAACTTTGAACTTTATGTTAAGCTTGGGATCTTTTCACCCGAGAATAGGGAGGCATTATTCCAAATTTTAGGCCTTTTCTCTCTGCTGTTTCAGAGCTAGTTCTAGGAGGCTATAAGTATTTGGTGCTTCCAAGGTGGTGTCATCTGGATTTTGTTGTAGTCACTGCTTCTTTTGGTCTTTACACAGGAAGAGCCCATGTTCATCTCAGTCATAATCATTCCCTTCAGTCTTAGAAATGCAACCTGGAATCATGTATGGCAACAAAGTGGCCAAAAAACTCCTGTCCCAGCTCTCAGTGCCAGCTCAGAGCCACCTATAATCCCTTTCTGACCAGGTGTTCAATCCCTTCAGTGTCTCTGGGCTGAGAGCTCCTAAAGCTGCTATTGCAGTTGCCTTCAAGAACTACCACTAGTGTTGCTGTTTTATGTTCTCTAGGTCAGACCCTACACCAGTGTCACACACCTCTCCTTCAGACATTACTGCCTTTAATTGATTATGCTACTCTAGAATTTGATTTGATATATTATTTTAAATTTGTTTGGAGAGGAATATTATGAGAAGTCATCTGGTTTCTTGACTCTACTCCACCATCTTGGTTTTGCTTTCTCCTTGAATATGATTTATATATATGTGATATATATAAATTATATTATATATATAATAGAACAAATTAATATAATTATTAGGAATTATTAACGGACTTGGAGGACATTTATAAAGTATTGCCAGTTTTGTTCCAACTTCTCATTCTCAATAAAATTGTTTTGGGATATCTTTGAATTATGATTTCTACAGTGCTTATTTTACTCCTGGTTTTTATCAGTACTTCCTTCCTGGGAGAAGTTATTGAAAATCACAGGGATTAGCTATAAAACAGGAGAAGGATTTGTCTGAATGATGTTCTATGGACAAATTTTTGTTTTCTAGTCAAAGGGGAAATGAAGTAGGTCACATTACACCAATTGAAGTCATTCCAGGGACACATGTTTTCCACAGTCTCTATCTTTTTATTATGAGTTTCATTCTCAGTGAAACAGTCTCCTGGAGCTCAGAAGATCAGTATAAACCTTAAAATTTCTTAGACTTATGAATGTTGGAAATTTCCCCCATTTGGGAAATTTCATACTTGAAAAAAATTACCTATTGATAGTGGGAACTCTGTTGGAATGTGAAACTCCTTGGCATGGGAGGATCCTTCTCCTCCCTACTTAAGACTACTTTAGGACAGAAACCTTTTGCTAAACAATGGAAAGGGCTGTGACCTATGGATAGAACAGGAAGTTCTTTGAGTCATGATTGATTTTAGAATTGATACAATAGAGATACTTGGAATGACAGAACCAGGTCTTGAAAACTACAATTTCCACCCTGCTCAGGGTAACAGGATTTAGGAAGGGCTGCAGCAAAGCTCAAGATTTAATTATTTGAGAATATGACCTTTAACAGACATGTGCAAAGGGGACAGACCTCTGGGCGATCCTGGGTTAAGCTAGAGCCACCATTGGCACAGGGGAGACATCGACAGTGATTGGTAGATGTGAGAACTGAGGGGAGGGAACTTAGATTTTTCCTTAAAGATAGCAGGGTCTGAGGACTGGGGGATTCTTGCTCTCTGGAGATTCTCTTGGAGATGGCTTTTCTCTGAAGGAGGCTGGGGACTTCCTGTGTGGAGGAAAGGTGGTTGGAGCCTGGTGCTTTGGAGTGAAGGAGCCCTGAGACTGTTTCTCCATTTTGGTCACGTGAGTGATAGGACTGATCTCTTTTCTTTGCCTCAGCTATCTAAGGGCTTGGGCCTTTGGCCCAGCCTAAGCTTGGGAGGAGACTCTTGAGGATTCTCTGGAAGGGACTGAGGTTGGGGAGATTCTCTGGAAGGTGAGACTGAGAAGGAGCTCTTGGAGACTCAGGTGGTCTTGGGAGGAGGATTTGGGGAGACTCTTTCTTTGAGGAAGGACGCTGACCTGGTGTCATTAGAAGCCTTACCTAGATAGATCTTGGGTGAGTGATAAAACAAACTGACTGATTTCTCTCTTAGGACTGAGGTCTAGGCCTTATTGGCTTGAGGCCCTTCATGCTTATTCCTTTATTACTTTCTTTTTCTATTGATTAATCAGTGTATTACAAATTAAATTTCTCTATAAAACCCAGTTGACTTGGGCATATTCATAATTTGGGAATATATTCCCTGGCGACCATCTTATACTAATTAAAACCAAGACACTGTAGAAAACCTATTTCAGTGGTCATAATTGTTTCTCTTTTCCCTGTCTCTCCCAATAATTATAAACATAAACATTACAGTTTATGGGCCTCCCAACTAATTTAAATCTTACATCAGACAACCAGCTTCCCAAAAGCAGCCTTGCCTATAACGTCCCATTGCCTTCCTCAGATGAAGTTACTATTGAGGACACTTAAAAAAATAGAGAGAACTTTTTACACAGCTCTTGAGAGCTGTTGGTTTTGAAAATATTCTGTGTTTTTCAGTCCTAGAGCTGGTTATCCCTAATAGCCTGGCACAGTCTGCTCTTTACCTAACACACTAAGGCGGTGGCCAGATTGGAAACTCCCATGAAGGGTTACAATAACACATTTATAATATCCACCCTTAGAAGTGGTCATTGGGTCTGTCTGAAGTGTGTGGCTCCATTCAGGTCCAGATTTCCAGGTTATTCCTTCAACAAATTTGTTTCTTTGGTTTCATTTCTATTGTCTCTGAGAAGTATTTCCCATATTACCATTACAAAATATTTTGTTGGGTGATTAAAGATGAGAGGTCAGGCGTGTTACCACCCTACCTAGATATTGAGTTGGTATTTGAACACAAAAACAAGAGATTTATAAAGACTTTTCTGGAGCATCTCCTTCCACAGAATACTGTCTAAGGCTGCACCTGCTCCTGATCTAACTCCCACCTCTGTGACCTTACACAATCATTTTAAAAATCCCACTGTGTAGTTGAGAGAGGGAGGAGTTGATACCTTACCAAATAATTCTTCTCTTCTGAACAATTAATAAATCAGATAATCAGGTGTTGAGGTATTTAAGAAAGTGCAAAGGCGTGTTCATGTACTATATTCCCATAATAGAATTAGAAGGCGAAGTGGTCATTTGCCAGATGATAATTAGCAATACCAAGAGAGAGAAAGAGGAAGAAGGGGTAGAAGAAGGAAAAAGGAACTTGAGGAGAAAGAAATCATTCATCACATCCCTATACTCCAAACTATAGCTTCTTGAAACAAAGGGGAGAGACAGAAAACACTTGCAAGAAAAAGTAACTCAGGTAACAGAGTTGAGCTGTGGAGAATAAACATTGGAAGACAAAGTGAATGGCCTGTGGTTTCTGGTATTTCTACTATATAAAGCATTTCTTCCACTTTGGTTTGAACTAGATAGTTATTTTTCTTGTTGCTTTGAAAAATTCTTGTTCATTGAAAAATGAAATTATCAGCAGAACAATGTAAGCATCTACTTGACTGCTTTGTTATTAGCAAGAGAAGACCTTCATGAGATGCTTCTATACATATCTTAAAGTCTCCAGCTCACTACTGTCTCTGAGAGAGTTACCTATTAAAAAAAAACTGAACAACCATTTCCTGCATCTGACTAGGTGGTCTGTGGTATACTCTTTCCAAGATATTGATTTTGTTTAGCCTACTTTGTTGATACCTCCCCAAATACTTTCCACCGAGCTATTCCAATTATTCCTGCTCATTTCCACATCGATGTATGCTTCATCAAGAATGCAATACTACTACTATTGTCATATTCAGTTGCTCACTTTCATTTACTCCACAACTATCATTGGAAGAAACATGAAATCAAGGAGCAGAAAATATTGATTCCAAATTGTATGTACAAGAATGTCTTTGTATTTAGTGCTTTCCCATTTGATGCTGAGACAGCTTTAGAAGTGAAATTCTTCAACCTCTTAGAAAGCCACTTTTGCCTCATAATATTACTTCTCTAGAGAAGTGGAGAGAATCAATCACAATATGAGACAGAAATGCCACTTACCAGGGGTTTGACGCTCTATGGATAAATTGCTATTCCCAGTCAAATGGGAAATGAAGCAGGTGGCCCGAGACCCGTTGAAGCTTTTCCAGCTACAGCTGCTCGTCACAGTCACGGTCCTGTTATCATGAGTTTCATTGCTAGTAACGCAGACTCCTTCTGGAACCCACGTGATCCGGGCAGCGGGCTTCCCAGCAGCAGCCTTGCACACAGCAGACTCATCCCCTTCGTTAGACAGGTTTACCAGAGGAGGAACTACGGAAGACAGAGATTTTTTTTTCTGAACATAAAGGAGAATTAGTAGTGAAATAACCTAAGGGAAAGGTGAAAAGCCTTTGGGAGATCTAAACTAAAGAGCAGCAATAAACCTCCCCCCAAACAAGCCGGTCACTTCAGAGAGATGCTGTGTGCACGGCCAGTTAGCTCTCTACCTAAAAGTCCCAGTTCCTACATTAACTACACTTCACTAGCCCCAATTCCTCCTTAGACAGCAATGGAAGGTAAGTAGGAACAGGACTCAAAGGGAAGGTCTCGCTGACAGATGGCTTGGGTATCTCAAGCAGCTCTGCAGGAATATCTCAGTCAGTCCACAGGATACACGGGTGCAGGTAGTTGCTGTGGCGGATCAACAGGAAAGCCACAGGAGAGAGAATAGCCAGCTCACTAGGTCCACCCTAGAAAACTAGACAAAATTCAACCTCCAGCCTAACTGTCTGCTAGGAGAAGCAACAGTCCCGGCACTTCTCCAGAATTCTGGAACCTTCCTGCTTCTGCCTATTCAGCAGCTCCTGCTCCTGCTGATTCCTTCTAACAGTAGCTTTGAGAAAGTTACCTGTCTTCCAGTCCTGGATTTGGTTCCCCATAATAACGGGACAGAAGCTGCTCCTTACCTACCACACTGAGGTGATAAAGACGTTCAAAATTCCCTTCAGGCGTTACAAATTCACATTTGTAATCGCCATCATTCGCGATAGTCACTGGGTTTATCCGAAGCTCATAGTCCCAGTCAGCTCTGGATTCCCAGTTTATTCCTTCACCAGAGCAGTTTGTTTCCTTGGTTTCATTCTTGTATTTTCTATAAGCAATGATACAGGGAACTGTGTCCCTAAGGAGTATTTCCCAGTTTAACATTACTAGGTTTTTTATTTGGTGAATATAGCAGGAGAGGACAGTCTTGGTATCCACCTGTGCAGACACATTGTAGGTATCTAGGCATAAAAACAAGAGAATCTTTTCTCAAAGACTTTTCTCCAGCAGCCCCTCCCACAGAACCGGTTTAAGGCTGTGCCTGCTCCTGATCTAACTCCAATCTCTATGAACATACACATTTATAGAATGAACATTGGAAAAAATCCCAAAGTGGGAGCACTTGTACCCTACCAAATCATTCCCCCTCCCCCTCCAGAAAGAGGAGGAGAAAGAATAGGAAGGGGAGGAGAAGAAGAGAAAGGGAGGAAGAAGGAAAAGGGGGAGAAAGGAAAAGAGGAGGAGGAGGAGGAAGGAAAAAAGGAAGAGAAGAAGGAGGAGGAGAAATAATAGGAAGGGGAGGAGAAGAGAAAGGGAAGAAGAAGGAAAAGGGGGAGAAAGGAAAAGGAGAAAGAAGGAGGAGGACATGGGACCCTGCTGCACAGGAGATCTGCAGTCCCGATGTGTGCACCTCACCACCACACTACTAAAGAAAGAGTTTTACCTTTGGTGCTGATTTGTTGAGACATCTGTGTAGTTGAAGTGTTGCTTGATGGAGCCTGAGCAGCCATAGTTCGTGTGTTTTTAGATTCTGAAAAGGAGATAAAACATATTGATGCATCTTCCTTAATTTAAAAAAAAATCACTTTTATTTTCATAATTTTCATGATGATTTTTGGAAGGTAACTGCAAATGAGGTCATGGAAACAAGGAAGTTTAGCCCTAAGAAAGACCTCAAAGTCCACCAAAATGAGCCCCTTTTGCTTTTAAATTCAACTTATTCAAACAAGCATATTAAAGAACTGCCATGACCAAAAACAATTCCACAAGGGCTATAAAGCACACACAGAAAAGTAAATACAAGTGGAGCACAGGTAACTAGAGAGATCAGAGAAAACTGTTCAGTCAACTGAGCCTTAAACTCAAGATGAAAATTCTGAGAGGCACAAATGAGGATAAAGTGCATTTCTGGCATTGGACTTGGGCAAATGTACCAGGAGGGTGATAGAATGAAAAGTCCAGAAAACAACTCAGTTCAATTTGGCCGAAATGAATAATGTGTAAAGAACAACATTAAATAGAAATGGAAAGGTGAACTGAAGGCTGACTGTGAAGTGTCTTTTCCCCACTCACAATGTAATATCAATTCCAATTTCAATACATGCCAGTGCTTCTCACTTCCCTTCTACTAATACACCTGTCAAGGTGGAATCTAAGAGAACCCCAAGTTTGTAGCAGGGTGAGGTCTGAAGACCCCAATTTTGACCTTGTCACATGAGAATTTCTCCTGGAGGGAAATCCCAACTCAGAGTTTCAGACTAACAATAGACTTTACAGTACTTTAGATTGAGCTAGCAGATTTGATCAGAACTTAGATACCCTTTTAGCCTTAGAAATTCTCTTATTGTTTCAAAGTTCTTTCTCAGGTAGCCCAACCCTTGACTGGGTCTTTCCCTTTTGTGTCCATTGTAAAGCATCAGCCACTCCCTGATAATCCTGTCTAGAATTCCTCAATTCTTTAGAACCATTGTAAAGCCAATTTTGGGGTGTACGGGGTGCTCAGGGAGGGGTAGTATCTCTGGTAAGGAGGGCTTGTCGTGCCCTCCTAGGGCAGCTCTCCAGCCTCTGACCCTCACCTGACACCCAGCTCTCACTTGTGGCTCTCAGTAGCTGCTAGCATGCGGCAGTGGCCACACACTGGGCAACGGCTTCAACAGGCCGGCTAAATCTTGTGAGAGTAGCCATCAGGTCGTCATTGACCCCTGGTGAACCAGGGCTTTGCTCACCCAGCATGTGAAGACTGCTTCGGCTGAACAGACAGAAGAAACCAACAAGAAGGTTCAACGGCTGAGATGGCAATGCAGCAAGGCACTGTGGAGTGCTTAGGGCGTGTTGGAGCACAAAGGACAACAGGGCCATCCAAGGCAGCTGAGGAAGTCCCCAGGTGTAACGACTTTTCGTGCCACTGGACCCAGGCTTCCAACGCCGAGAAAGTGGGACTGTCTCTGTGCTTCGACTTTTCCACTTAAATCTTCATGCACAGGTGTCTTTGTGCACAAAAACACACAAAGACAATAGTCATCCTTGGTTACCAAGAGACAACTACTACTACTAAAGCCAATCAACCCTACTCTTTAATCCCCACTTCTCCAGTTTTCATGGTTCCTCAGAGCCATCATCTTATGTGCTGATTTCTCCCAGGGATTGGTACCCAGAGTATCCAGAGCCTTTGGATCTGTGTGGTTTTGAGCACCTGACTCTTCGTAGAGGCCTAAGGATTGTACTGCTATCTCTCTCTTGTACAAAGACATGGTTTTTCTGGCTGTTTGATAGTTCTGTGATTCTTTCCAGTTTAACACATCCAAGTAAATTAAAATAAATATGCTAATCATACCGAGCAATCAATATATTTTAGACTTAAATTTCAAATTCTGGAATACAGGTTTTATTCTCTTTTAAAGAAATTTTTAGCTATATCTTGTGATGAAATAAGATTCGCAGCCACACAAACAGATAAAAAATCAGATGGAAAAATTCCTACTGTCTAGAATATGGCATATAGCAAATGGTCGGCCCAGCATAACAATAGGAGAAAAATTGAAAGAGAGTGGGCTAAGCTACATATGGCTTTTATGAGAGCAAAAAACTGGAAAATGGGTGATCATCTACTGTAGAATGTTTGATCAAATTCTGGTGTATGAATGTACTGGGATACTATTGTATAAGACTATAACAATAATCAACTAGGAAAGGATTTGTTAGTCTGATCCATACAATGATCCACAATTCCAAAGGACTCTTGATGAAAAATGTCATTCACCGCCAGAGAAAGAAGAACTCTAAACACAGATCAAAACATATAGTTTCATTTCATTTTCCTTTTTCTTCACAACATGGCTAAATGTAGATAGATGTTTTACATGATTTTATATGAATAAGAAATGGGTTTTATATTTCTTGCCTTCTCAGTGAGTGGAAGGAGAGAATTAGAACTGAAAACACAATTTAAAAAAAAAAATAACTGATTCTTCATTTGAATCAAATTTGATTGACTCAAATGAAAATTGAATTGCAATAGTTCTTTTAAGGCTGCATTTTTTTCTACCAAGTCAAATATTTGCCTTTTTGTTTTTAATAATCAACAAACAAGATACAGTATGATTATATATTCCCTACTTTTCTCAGGTAGTTCTATGAAGATATATTCTTCTATAGCAAATTATGTGTAAAAGTCTCTTCCTTTCTCATATTTTCATCAAAGATACCCTCAATTATGTACAGACTGAATTCACAAAGATTTTATATGAAAGTTAGGTATTTGGGGGTCAGCTAGATGGCTGAGGGGATTGAGTGAATTAACCAACATTGCCTAGCCCTTACCACTCTTCTGTGTTGGAACCAATACACAGTGTTGATTTTAAGAGCATAATATGCTTTTTAAAAGTAGGCATATATGGATCAACTAATCAATCAACAAGGAGTTATTAAACACTGAGCATGTACCCATTTCCGTGCTAAGTGCTAGGGATATAAATACAAAAAGGAGTCCTTTGACTTCAACCCATATTCTGCTACATGAAAACAGATGAAAATAGGAGAGATAGAGATGATAACCAAAAATGAATAGACATGGGGGCAGCTGGGTAGCTCAGTGGATTGAGAGCCAGGCCAGAGATGGGAGGTCCTGGGTTCAAATCTAGCCTCAGACATTTCCCAGCTGTGTGACCCTGGGCAAGTCACTTAACCCCCATTGCCTAGCCCTTACCGCTCTTCTGCCTTGGAACCAATACACAGTATTGATTCTAAGACGAAAGGTAAGGGTTTAAATTTTTCATTTAAAAAATGGATATACATAAAGATAAGGATACACATAAACAAATATATACATTGTTGATAATCAGAAGCTGCTAGAAGGAAGTTGTATTTGACTTAAACCTTGAGGTTTCCAAGAAGTAGACATGAGAAGGCATAGTCATCAGTCAATAATTGGTCATTTCTTCTCAGTAACTTTTATAAAAACATATATGATATTTTTAGTTCATTCAAAACTTCAGAAACTTTAGAAATCGATCCCTGTGTATCTCTAAAACTGTGCTACCTTTGACACAGTCAGGTCAAACTTTTTTTTCCTCAACTTATATTTAAGTGGCAGGGCTCCTTGTTATATTCTACCTCATTGTTGTGTCTACCTCGACAATCCAATAGCTTATGCCCAATCCTCCACTTTCTCAATCCAGGTGCAGTATTTGTCACTGTGGATCACCTTCTCTTCCCAGATTCTCTTTCCTCTCTAGCTTTATAAGCCACAATTCTTTTCTGGTTTTCCTGTCTGTCTGATCTCTCCTTCTTAGTCTTCTTTGCTGGTTCTTCATCCATGCCATGCCAATTAGTGGTGTGTATATCCTGGGTCCTCCTCTCTTTTCTCTCTAGATTACTTAGCTTGGGGAGCTCATCAACTCCCATGGAGTCAGGGTTATCTGAGCACAGAAGGTTCCCATATCTACCCCTACATCCTTATAGGGGGAGGGCAGTCTCTCCTGAGTTACAGTCCCCAATCACCAATAACAGTCAGCCATCTCAAACTCAACACATTCAAAGTTCAACTTACCCCTTCGCCCGAACTTCCAAACTTTCCTTTCACTGTCAAACACACCCCCACGCTCCCAGGCACAAAGGCTACAACCTTAATGCCAGTCTTGATTTCTCTCTCCTGCACACCCTACCGCATATCCAATTCACTTAGCATCTTGTCATTTTGAGTCTTCACCACATCTCCAGGATACATCTCTCTACTCACACATCCACCACCCTAGCTTGTCCCTCAGCACCCTCTACCTAGACTATTGTAATAGCCAACGTTCTCTTTGCCTCATGTCTCTCCCCATTCTAATCTGTCCTCCACTCATCTGCCAAAGTGATTTTCCTAAAGCAAAGATCTCTGTGCCTTTTCCCTGATCATCCCTCATGCCTAGAATGCTCCATTCCCTCACCTCTGACTTACAGCTCCTCTGACATTCCTTTTAAATGCCACCCTCTGCACAAGGCTTCTTCCCTCATGCCCCCAAATGCTAGGGCCATCCTCCCTAAGGCTGTTCGGTCCTTTTAGTCATGTCCATCTCTTTGTGACCTCATTTGGAGTTATCTTTGCAAAGATACTGGAGTGGTTTGCCATTTCCTTCTCCAACTCATTTAACAGATGAGGAACCCAGGGCAAAGAGGGTTAAGTGACTTGTCCAAGACTACACAGTTGGTAAGTATACAAGGCTAGATTTGAATTCAGGAAGGCAGGATGGATGACCCTAACAAGTGGGTCTCTATATTTGTAGAAGAGTGCATGTTTGAGGAGAATATTCTAATGTGACTTTTCTTACTATTTTATTAAATGACTTTACTTGGAACTAGTTGTGTCCTCTAGCTGACTAGAAGAAAAAGTAAACCACATCAGTGAAGGCTTGTAGTTTGGGGTGGGGTAGGGATTCAAACCCATAGAGTGCTTTAAACCTCAGGTGTCTATTCTTAGGGGGGCAGCTGAGTAGCATAGAGGATAGAGTGCCAGGTCTGGAGTCAGGAAGACTCATCTTCCTGTCTTCAAATCTGGCCTCAAACAGTAGCTATGTGACCCCAAGCAAGTCTTTTAATCCTGTTTGCCTCAGTTTCTCCATCTGTCAAATGAACTGGAGAGAAGGAAGTGGCAAGCCACTCCAGGTATCCTTGCCAGGAAAACTCTAAATGGGGTCATGAAGAGTCAGACCCAACAGAAACAACTAATCAACAACATCATCTGTTTGGGGGGGTGTCTTTTTTGTTATTAGGAAGTGCCCAGATGCTATACAAATATTCTCAAAAATGCCCTTCAAATAACTAGAAGTGTGTTTTATTTCAAAAGGGAGAGGTTAAGAGGGTAAAGGGAAAATCCATAACACTATTTTTACTAACTAAAGTACCCTTAAAGTCTAAAGTCTTCTCATGAAGGACCTTCATAGAGTTGATTTTCTACTCTATCTCCTTGTAATGCTTAGCTGTAAAACCCCAGTCCCTGTCGATCTATCTTGTACTAATCCCTCTCTTAGTTTTATTAGAGATATTGGTCAATAATAGATCAGGCAGGGATCCAGGGAAAGGTCCCAAGTCCAGATGGACTTGGACCTCAGCTTACTGACAATTTAGAATATTTTTCCCTCCCCTCCCACCAACCCCTTCTGTAGCTGACTACAATTCCACTGGACTTTACATGTGTCATTGATCAAGAACTATTTCCATATTACTGATATTTGCACTAGGGTGATCATTTAGAGTCTATATCCCCAATCATATCCCCATCAACCTATATGATCAAGTAGTTGTTTTTCTTCCGTGTTTCTATTCCCACAATTCTTCCTCTGAATGTGGGTTGTATTCTTTCTAATAGATCTCTCAGAATTGTCCTGGCTCATTGCTGCCAGTAGTGTAAGAATTAAATTTAAATCTCAATAATAAAAATATTATATTTTAAGAGATTTATTAATGATCATAAGAAGTCAAGGAATAAAGAGGATAAAAAATAAAGACTAGACTTCCGGATAAACATGGCTGCAATCTAGATGCGAATCGCTTCCTTTCCCTGGCACTGAAGGAAATAGACTACCTCAAAAGAGCATAAAAATCATCTTTGGAAGAATGGAGGGACTCTCCAGTACCCCACAGAAATGAAGGTACGTAGGGTTTGAACATTGCCACACTATAAGAAGGAGGAAAAGCTTGCTCAAAAAGGTGAACTGAGCCGCCCTTCCCCGAAACACACACCTCCCCCACTAAACCAGAGTAGGGTATCAGAGCACTCACTGGGACAGCAAGTGAGTGAGGAACGTCTCTGTCTGGGGGGCGGGGGGGACACCAGGGTTCTTGGGATCTAAAGATTGCTAGGAATCAACCTCTCAGGGCGGTTTCATGGGAGAATCCTGATCACTGGAGAGTGTACAGACTGCGGGGCCCCTGCAAACTGTGAACAGAACAGTGAGGAGTCTCAAGAGTCTATAAAAACTGCCTAAGGCCAAAGCATTGCCCCTCGCTGTAGTGGGGGGAGGGCAAGCCAGACTCTTTGGAAACTGACAGGGAATACCAGAGATCCACCACTCAGAGCAGTTTTACAGGAGATTCCTGTGCACGGGTGAGAAGAGATCACAGAGCACGGGGGCGGGCGCGCTAACAAACCTTGGAGGCTGGGAAGAATTAGTCTGAGGAAACCTAAATCCACAGAAAATCTGCCCATATCACCCAGACCTCAAAAAGGAAAGGGAAAAACAACCACAAAAGGGATGGCTCACATGGCCTAAAATCAAGCCACCAAGAAGAAAGGGGGAAAAGTGACTATTGAAAACTTTTATGGCGGGAGTGCCCAAGGAAAAGAAGAGAAAGAGGATGAAATCCAAACAAAATCAAAACATGCCTCCCAAAATGGAAATTATCCACAAGCTCTGGAAGAACTCATATTGGAGCTTATCCAAAAGATGGAAACCTTCTGGAAAGAAAAATGGGAGAAAGAAATCAGCAGTCTGATAGACAAGACTTCACAATTGGTGAAAGAGCTGGGAGTCTCTAACAAAAGGGTAGAACAAGCTGAAAAGCAAATCCAGTCCCTAAAGACCAGAAATAAGCAACTGGAAGACAGTGAGCTTGCAAAACAGCAAGAATTAATAAAGCAAACCCAAAAAATTAATGAATTAGAAGAAAACATAAAATATCTCACTGACAAGGTGACAGAACAGGAAAACAGAGGAAGAAGAAACAACTTGAGAATCATTGGTCTGCCCAAAAAACCAGAGATAAACAAAAACAGCGATGCTATACTACAGGAGATTATAGAAGAAAATTGCCCACATGGTTTGGAGCAAGGGGGCAAAATAGAAATAGATAGGGTTCATAGAACACCCTCTATACTAAATCCCCAAAGGACAACCCCCAGGAATGTAATCGCCAAATTCAAGAGCTTCCAAACTAAGGAGAAAATCCTACAAGAAGCCAAGAAGAGGAGCTTCAGATATAGAGGGGCCTCCATAAGGATCACACATGACTTAGCAGCTAACACGCTAAGAGACCTCAAAGCATGGAACATGATATTTAGAAAGGCAAGAGAGCTGGGTCTCCAACCAAGAATCAACTACCCAGCAAAACTGACTATATACTTCCAGGGGAAAGTATGGACATTCAACAAAATAGAAGGTTTCCAAGTATTTGCTAAGAAAAGACCAGAACATAGTGGAAAATTTGATATCCAATCACAGAAAGCAAGAGAAACATATAAAGGTAAATATGAAAGAAAGGGAAAAGGAGAAAAATCTTATCTTTTTCTCTAAGCCAAACTCTCTTCTATAAGGACTACATTTACATCAAATTATTTATATTAATATGTGGGAGGAAAGTATTGTGTAACTCTCAAAAATTGTATGCATCATAAGAGTAGTTAGAAGAATCGTGCATAGGGAAAGATTGGAGCATCAAGAAGATTTGGTGAAAGGGGGGCAAAGAAAGAAAAAAGGAGGGGGGAATTGTTGATGATACTAAGATTTACTTCAAGAAATGGGGGGGGGGAATAAATAGAATAATCTTTCCCACACAAAGATACACATGGGAAGGGGAGGGGAAGAACTCTCATATGAGAAGGAGAGGAAGAGAGTGCGAAGTGGTATTACTTAAACCTTACTCTCAGTGAAATCAACTCTGAGAGGGAAGAACATCTAGATCCATTGGGATCCTGAATTCTATCTTATCCAACAGGGTAAGAGAGAAAGGAAAATTAAGGAGGGGAAGGGGGAAGGGAGTATAAAAGGGGAGGGAAGGCGAGGGGGGAGGGAAAGGGAACATAAAAAGGGAGGAGCTAGAAAGGGAAGCATATCAAGGGAGGGGACTAGGGGACTGTAAATCACTGGTTCAAAAGGTTATAGCTAAAGAAGAAAGGTCAGAATTAGGGGAAGATATCAAAATGCCAGGGAATCCACAAGTGACAATCATAACTTTGAACATGAATGGGATGAACTCACCCATAAAATGTAGACAAATAGCAGATTGGATTAGAAGCCAAAACCCTACCATATGTTGTCTTCAAGAAACACATATGAGGCGGGTTGATACTCACAAGGTTAGAATTAAAGGATGTAATAAGATCTTTTGGGCATCAACTGATAGAAAGAAGGCAGGAGTTGGAATAATGATATCTGACAAAGCCAAAGCACAAATAGACCTGATCAAAAGAAATAGGGAAGGTAAATATATTCTGTTAAAAGGGAGTATAGACAATGAGAAAATATCACTAATCAACATGTATGCACCAAATGGTATAGCATCCAAATTTCTAATGGAGAAACTAGGAGAATTGAAGGAGGAAATAGACAGTAAAACCATATTAGTGGGAGACTTAAACCAACCACTATCAAATTTAGATAAATGAAACCAAAAAATAAATAAGAAAGAGGTAAAAGGTGAATTAAATCTTAGAAAAATTAGAGTTAATAGACATATGGAGAAAAATAAATAGGGACAAAAAGGAATACACCTTCTTCTCAGCACCACATGGCACATTCACAAAAATAGATCATACACTAGGTCACAGAAACATGGCATTCAAATGCAGAAAAGCAGAAATAATAAATGCAACCTTTTCAGATCATAAGGCAATAAAAAATATTGATCAGTACGGGTACATGGAGAGCCAACTCAAAATTTAATTGGAAATTAAATAATATGATACTCCAAAATCGGTTAGTTAGAGAAGAAATCATAGAAACAATTAATAATTTCATTGAGGGAAATGACAATGGTGAGACATCCTTTCAAACCTTATGGGATGCAGCCAGAGTGCATATATTAACAAATTAGGGAGGGCAGAGATCAATGAATTGGAAATGCAAATCAAAAAACTTGAAAACGAACAAATTAAAACCCCCCCAGAAGAAAACCAAACTAGAGAGCCTAAAAATTAAGGGAGAAATTAATAAAATCGAAAGTGATAGAACTACTAAACTAATAAACAAGACTAGAAGCTGGTACTCTGAAAAAAAACAGACAAAATAGACAAAGTACTGGTCAATGTAATTAAAAAAAGGAAAGAAGAAAGGCAAATTAACAGCATCAAGGATGAAAAGGGGGACCTCTCCTCCAATGAAGAGGAAATTAAGGCAATCATTAAAAACTATTTTGCCCAACTATATGGCAATAAATATACCAACCTAGGTAATATGGATGAATATTTACAAAAATATAAATTGCCTAGACTAACAGAAGAAGAAATAGATTTCTTAAATAATCCCATATCAGAAAAAGAAATCCAACAGGCCATCAAAGAACTTCCTAAGAAAAAATCCCCAGGACCTGATGGATTCACAAGTGAATTCTATCAAAAATTCAAAGAACAGCTAATCCCAAAACTATACAAACTATTTGACATAATAAGCAAAGAGGGAGTTCTACAAAATTCCTTTTATGACACAAACATGGTACTGATTCCAAAGTCAGGCAGGCCAAAAACAGAGAAAGAAAATTATAGACCAATTTCCCTAATGAATATAGATGCAAAAATCTTAAATAAGATAGTAGCAAAAAGACTCTAGCAAGTGATCAGAAGAGTCATCCACCATGATCAAGTAGGATTTATACTAGGGATGCAGGGATGGTTCAATATTAGGAAAACCATCCACATAATTCACCACATCAACAAGCAAACCAACAAGAACCACATGATTATCTCAATAGACGCAGAAAAAGCCTTTGATAAAATACACGAGGGGCTCTCACGTCTGGCGCCAAGCACATGGCCACACGGCGCTCCAAGCGCAACCCGCTCCGGGGACAGTGTCAGGTGGAGAGTTTGACTGGGGCGGTACACCTGTCAAACCATAGCGCAGGTGTCCTAAGGCAAGCTCAGGGAGGACAGAAACCTCCCATTCCTTTAAAAACACGAAAAAGCATAGGAATAGAAGGATCATTCCTAAAAATAATAAACAGTCTATATCTAAAACCATCAACTAATATCATCTGCAATGGGGATAAACTAGATGCATTCCCAATAAGATCAGGAGTGAAACAAGGATGCCCATTATCACCTCTACTATTTGACATTATACTAGAAACACTAGCAGTAGCAATTAGAGAAGAAAAAGAAATTGAAGGCATTGAAATAGGCAAGGAGGAGACCAAGTTATCATTCTTTGTGGATGACATGATGGTCTACTTAAAGAATCCTAGAGGTACAACCAAAAAGCTAATTGAAATAATCAACAACTTTAGCAAAGTTGTAGGATACAAAATAAACTCACATAAGTCATCAGCATTTCTATATATTTCCAACACAGCTAAGCAGCAAGAACTAGAAAGAAAAATCCCATTCCAAATCACCTTAGATAAAATAAAATACTTAGGAATCTATCTCCCAAGACAAACAGAGGAACTATATGAACACAACTACAAAACACTCTCCACACAACTAAAACTAGACTTGAACAATTGGAAAAACATTAACTGTTCATGGGTAGGAAGAGCCAATATAATAAAAATGACCATCCTACCCAAATTTATTTATCTATTTAGTGCCATACCCATTGAACTTCCAAAAAAATTTTTTTACTGATTTAGAAAAAACCATAACAAAGTTCATTTGGAAGAACAAAGGATCAAGGATATCCAGGGAAATAATGAAAAAAAAATGCAAAGGAAGGGGTCCTTGCAGTCCCAGATCTCAGACTATATTATAAAGCAACGGTCATCAAAACAATTTAGTACTGGCTAAGAGACAGAAAGGAGGATCAGTGGAATAGACTCGGGGGTAAGTGACCTGAGCAAGACAGTATATGACAAACCCAAAGATCCCAGCTTTTGGGACAAAAATCCACTATTTCATAAAAACTGCTGGGAAAATTGGAGGACAGTGTGGGAAAGATTAGGTTTAGATCAACACCTCACACCCTACACCAAGATAAATTCAAAATGGGTGAATGACTTGAACATAAAGAAGGCAACTATAAGAAAATTAGGCAAACACAGAATAGTATACATGTCAGACCTTTGGGAAGGGAAAGACTTTAAAACCAAGCAAGACTTAGAGTCACAAAATGCAAAATAAATAATTTGGACTACATCAAATTAAAAAGTTTTTGTACAAACAAAATCAATGTAACCAAAATCAGAAGGAAAGCAACAAATTGGGAAACAATCTTCATAAAAACCTCAGACAAAGGTTTAATTACTCATATTTACAAAGAGCTAAATCAATTGTACAAAAAAATCAAGCCATTCTCCAATTGATAAATGGGCAAGAGACATGAATAGGCAGTTTTCAGATAAAGAAATCAAAACTATTAATAGGCACATGAGAAAGTGTTCTCAATCTCTTATAACCAGAGAGATGCAAATTAAAACAACTCTGAGATGTCACCTCACACCTAGCAGATTGGCTAACATGACAGCAAAGGAAAGTAATGAATGCTGGAGTGGATGTGGCAAAGTAGGGACACTAATCCACTGCTGGTGGAGTTGTGAACTGATCCAACCATTCTGGAGGGCAATTTGGAACTATGCCCAAGGGGCGATAAAAGACTGTCTGCCCTATGATCCAGCCATAGCACTGCTGGGCTTGTACCCCAAAGAGATAATAAGGGAAAAGACTTGTACAAGAATATTCATAGCTGCGCTCTTTGTGGTGGCCAAAAATTGGAAAATGAGGGGATGCCCTTCAATTGGGGAATGGCTGAACAAATTGTGGTATATGTTGGTGATGGAATACTATTGTGCTAAAAGGAATAATAAAGTGGAGGAATTCCATGGAGACTGGAACAACCTCCAGGAAGTTATGCAGAGCGAAAGAAGCAGAACCAGGAAAACATTGTACACAGAGACTGACACACTGTGGTACAATCGAACGTAATGGACTTCTCCATTAGTGTCAATGAAATGTCCCTGAACAATCTGCAGGGATCTAGGAGAAAAAACACTATCCACAAGCAGAGGACAAACTGTGGGAGTAAAAACACGGAGGAAAAGCAACTGCTAGACTACAGGGGTTGAGGGGATATGACTGAGGAGAGACTCTAAATGAACACTCTGGTGCAAATACCAACAACATGGAAATGGGTTTGAATCAAGAACACTTGTGGAATCATGCGGTATAATCGTGGGGTAGAGGGGGTAATGATCTTTGTCTCCAATGAATGATGAGCGCAAATAACCAAATAAAATAATGTTAAAAAGAAAAAAAAAGAATGGAAAAAATTAAAATAAAAATAAAGACCACATGCCCATGGCTGATTAGCCCATTTAAAATCCCTGTTCTTAGCTCACCACCATGCTGGCTGCAAGCCCAAGAAAAAGAGCAAGTAGGACTGACCACTCACTAATATCTTCTGTCTACAGGAAGTACTTAATGATAGGAAATCAGTGGGCTCCCAGGAAATGTGTTCTTTTTTTAAGGTAATAAATTTTCAACTATACAGTTGAGAAGTCCATTACATTTTACTGTGACACAGTGTATCTGTCTCTATGTATAATGTTCTCCTGGGTCTGCTCCCTTCCCTCTGCATCAATTCATGGAGGTTGTTCCAGTTCACTTGGAATTCCTCCACTTCATTATTCCTTTGAGCACAATAGCATTCCATCATCAACATGTACCACAATTTGACAGCTTGATGTTGACACAGGACAGAGACAGCTTCTTCAGATCTTCTTCAGGACACACAGCACAAAACCAGCAACACAGGCAGCAATAATGAATGGGGTCAAACCCTCAGGACTCAGCAGCCACACCCTCCAGGTTCAAATCCAGAGAGAGACAGACAGCCACTAACAGTCTCTGAGATTTCCAACTCAACCCCCCCTTCAGCATTCCAGAATCTTTCCCTTTTGGTCCTATGCCACTGTCCTCTGCAAGCTTATCTCTTCTTTATAAAACAGGGAGAGGAATTTAAGGGTTTTCTGATAACACAAAGGCTAGGTAATTTTGTGTTAAGGCATTAATAAAGTGCAAAAATAAGTCTATGCCTTGTTAATCTCCCCATGGAAGAGTCCTCCCCAAAAGAAAGGCAGATGGCTATTTGCTGGTTTAAAATTAACACAGAGAAACATAAAGGCACTTTACCCCACCATCCCTCACTTATCACATTAGTGGGGACATGAGGAGTAGTAGAGCCTCCTCCGCCTCAGCGTGTGGCACTGACAAGAGCTGAGGTGTTGGTCTTTCTGCAGAATAAAGTAGGTCACACCACCACACACATCAGTAATATTCTGGGACATGAAGGAATACTGTCCATAGGAGCAGCTGGGCCAGGGGTTGAATGATGTTGAATGTAGTAATCAAGGGCAATTAAATTGACATTTTATTCACAAACTAATATGAAGTATTAGCTTTCAGAATAAAGGTTCTATGACTACAAAGTTTTCTAGCATTTATGTTATTAATGAACAGAGAATATTACTATTGTATATCACCAGTCGAGTTGAAGGGTTCATTGGTAGAAAATGCCTCTCTGGGAAAATGTACATTTATGAAAGTGACAATTCTGATTTTTGAAATATATTGTTTGATTGTGTATTTCAATTCAAAGTCTCTTGGGCTAAGTAGTTTTAATGACCATAAGCACATAGTGGCAGATAATCTGTATTTTTCCATTGTCCTGACTCATTACCCTGTGTCATGCACTTAAATGATTTTGGCTCCTGATTGGATGAGACTTTTCCTGAACTGAAGTGACTGAGTTCATATTGGCTCTACTGTATTGGCTCATGAGTTGTAAAGGGGCTGCCCCTCCACACGTAGCATCAGGTGTCTTTTAGAGTCTCAAAAGGAGGCACAATATGCAGCTTTGGCCTACTTTCCCCTCATTCACCTCCAAGGGGGATTTTAATTCCTACCACTCTGCTCCCATCTGAGAGAGGAGATACACCAGGCTTGAAGTATCTATCTGCTCTTTTAAATATTTTTAGCAAAGAGGCTATGAGTTTTAGGCTCGATCTAACTTATGATCACTATTTCAATGTTGGAGGAAAGAATGAGCTCAAGCTTTATATCCAAGGCTTGGCTCCCTTCCCACCAACACCACCAGTTCCACAATGAATACAAATAGCAGATAGCAAAGAAACTCATTTATCCAATTAAGAAGCAAAATAGAACTCAAGAAATTATACATGAGAGGATATTTACCAGGCAACACAGTGAAAGCGTTCTCCCAATGGGAGTGAGGTAACCCTGCTCAATCAAGATAGAGATTCCCAAATCTCAGGGACAGAGAAGTTCCCTAAAGTCTCCAGTGCAGCAAGCTGGGGAATGGGGACAAGATGAAGACTGACACTTCCTATCGTTTTTTCTTAGAGTCTTTTTTTCTTCAGCAACATGAAGTAGGGTTGGCCTCATCTATCTTAATTCAAACCTTTTCTCAATTGATTGACCCAATAAAGAATTTCCCCTCAACAGTCTGATATCAATAAGTAACCAGGAGAATTTTCTCACCACATGTGGGTATGATTAGGAGAGTCCTCTCCAGCAGCTGGCATCAATTACTGCTGTCAACCAAGCCCCCTCTTAAATTATAAAAACTCCCTATTCCAGAGGATGGATTGGAGAAAGGAGAGATTTGAGGCAGGCGGACCCACCAATTAACTGATGGTGGATTTATTGCAAAAATTCAGGAGTGCGGTGATGAAGGCCTGCCTAAAAGTGTTGTTGTTGTCAGAGGAGAGAAGAGGTGGGATTTGAAAGATATTGCAAAGGTAAAATGTTGTTGGCTACAGCTTGGAAGTGGCAGGGGGCAGGGAAGAGAAAGGGTGAGAGATAGTAGGAGTTGAGGATGGATAACTTCTGGGTTGCAAGCCTTAAGGACTGGGAAGATATGGTTAGAGGGTGTGATCTGGATGAGGATCTGGCAAAGGAGACTGAGAAGGAGCAGTAAGACAAGTAGGAGAAAAACCAGGAGAGAGTAGTATCCTGAAAACCAAAAAGATTAAATGACCTACCCCAAGGCACTTTTTGGTAAATTCAGAATTCAAATCTGTCTCATCTCTAAGATTAGGACCCATTCTGCATCTCCTGTACCATATTATTGCTACAAATAAATCCATACAAAATTCCAAAAAAAAAAAAAACCTCCCTATTCATACGCACCCTGATTATGTATTTCCACTGATATCTCCACTATCATATACGTCTGCCTGTCCCTCTGGCTGAGTGAGTTTGGCTCAGTGAGGGTAAACCTCTTTCTGTATTGCCATATGGAAATGTGTGTGCAAGTGCATGCTTATTTTTCTTTTTTGCCTAATTACTGTGTCATATAGTAAATAACCTTATATTGGTTTCCTGGTTGTCAACTTCTGAAATCATTAAAATCAGGTTTTTACTCTAATCCAAGTCATAAGACAGCAATGTATCTTTCTCTTTATTAAAAAGAAAATACCTTTATAAAACACAACCCTCATTCCTATTAAAAACCCTGGGAAGCATAGGTATAAGTGGAATTTTTCTTAAAATGATACACACCATCAGCAAGTATTATTTGTAATGAGCATGAACTAGAAACCTCCTTGGTAAGATCAGGAGGAAATCAAGGATACCCATTATCACAAATATTATCTAACATGTTAGCAATAGTAATAAGAAAAGAAGAAATCGAAGGAACGTGGGCAGCAAAGATGTAATAAAATTGTCTCGTTTGCAGACAGAATGATGATATATGTGGAAAATCCTAGAGATTAAACTAAAGAGGTTAAGCTATCAGTAATTTTAGTAAAGCAGCAGGATATAAAATAAACTCACTTAAAACATCAGCATTTTTACATATTACTAATGAAGTTTAAAATAACCAGGGATAGAATAAAGTACCTGGAAGTATACCTGCCAGAACAAACCTAGGAACTACACAAATGTAATTATAAAGCAATTTTTACACAAATAAAGTCAGACCTAAATAATTGGCCAAATATTAATTGTTTATGGGTAGGCAGAGCCTGGTTAAAATGACAATAATCTATTTAATGCCTTCTTTCTAATCAAAATACCAAAAAATTATCTTATTGAGCTAGAAAAATAATAACAACATCTCTTTGTACTACCTAATTAAATCCCCAGTATACATGGACCAGACTCTCACAGACTATTCTTTAACAATATTGTCTTCAGATGTAGAAGTACTTACCCACTGCAGTCAGCTTTTGAGCTTCCACCTTAATAGAGCTGTTACTCTTGGCCTCCCCTAGCCATGAGATTGTTCCATTTGATTCAGAAACTCTCTCAGCAAGGACATAATATATACAAAGCACCAGGAAAAAGGACTTTTTCCCAAAAGCATACAAACCCTTACAGGACCTGTGAGTATCCAGGGCCAAGAAACAGGTATGTGGCATACTGGGGGCAGCTGGCTATCAATCTTGGTTCCTAACTTAAAGACTGAGAAGCCGCTCAACTGAGACTTCTGTCGTGAAAGCACTCATTAATGTTTCCTGCCCTGGGTTTGCGTTTTTCCGATGCCCAGTGACTTAGCTGTCATGCCACCTAATGCAGGCTTCCTTAGGTCAGAGACTAGCTAGATAATTGAGGAACAGAAAATATCACTATTGAAAGATATCAAAAGCCTACCTAGAGACTTCAGGGGTGGAACCAAGATAGCAGAGTAAAGCAGAGAAGCTCAACGTCACCATGAGAATCCTCTCCCCCAATATTAAAATAACACCACAAAACAAATACAGGAGTGAAAGAACCAATAAGGAGACAGAGTGAAACAACTTTCAAGAAAAGAAAAAACTAAAAGGTAGGCAGAGAACATCTGGGACCCTGGGTTGAAAGGGGAGGACAGTCAGCAAGAGGCTGTAACAAGGAATGAAGAACAAGCCAAGAGCAAGCCACACACCCCCCACATCTGCTATCCCAGGTTCAGAACCTAAGCCCAAACCAACATTGAGATGCTGAGACCCTGCCTGGGCAAATAGTGGTCCAAACCACCCACTTTGCTTGAAATTCCAAACCTGTGGAGAAGTCTGGAGTCCCAGCCCAGGGTAGTCTGTTCTGAGGTGAACTTATCTGTGTGGGCCCAGAACAAATCCAGGAGTCCCAAAATGGGCCTGTGGTAAGGAAGTGGATCCCAGTTTGGGGTGGCTGATAGTCCTAAGGGGAGTCTGGATATTTTTGCCTAAAGCTCAAGGCTGACCTCCAAGACAGAACAATCAAATGTGTGCCTAATTAAATCAAGTACACAGTGAGAAAAAAAAAACTTACACCTAAGACTTAGGCTACAATTTGAGCAGTTCCTGACCTGATCGAGCTCAAAGTAAGACCAAGTTTACAACCAAGCCTGAGACAAGTCTTTAAGCTATCAGCATCTCAAGGGTCAATTGAATCAGCAGAAGGAAGTGGTTCTCAGAGCTCTCAGCCCTCAGGCTATCACATCATCTTGGAAGAACTGAAACTGGTAAAAATCCAGAAATTAAGCTAAGAATAGCATCAAGGAAGAACTGAAGTTTAAGAGGGTACCTTAACCTCCCAGAAAACAGAGCCTACCTATAAAAAGGTAGGAAAAATGAGCAAACAACAGGAGGAAAACTAACTCTAAAATAATTTTATGGAGACAAAGAACAAGGTATAGACATAGAAGAGGACAATGAAATCAATGCAAACACACACAAAGTCCAAAATAAAAATATTGATTGGATAGAGATTCTGGAAGAGCTCAAAAAAAGACTTCAAAAATCAATAAAGAGAGGCAGAGGAAAAGTGGGGAAGAGAGGTGAAAAAAAAAAACAAGAAGAAATGGGCCAAATGAAAAAGAAGAACCAAAAATTGACAGTGGAAAATCAGGTCTGTAAAAATCAGAATTGAGCAACCAGAAACTAATGATTTCATGAGAAATCAAGAAACAACAAAACAAAATGAAAAGAATGAAAAAACAGAGGAAAACATGAAATATCTTATTGAAGAAACAACTAACCTGGAAAATGGGTCCAGTAGAGACAATTTAAAAATTATTGGACACATGAAAGCCATGATAAAAAAAAAATCTTGGACAGCATAATACAAGAAATTATCAAAGAAAACTGTCCAGATATCCTCAAACAAGAAAATACAATTGAAATTGAAAGAATTCACAGATCACCTCCAGAAAGAAATCCTCAAGTGACAACTTCCAGGAATATAATAGTTAAATTCAAGAGCCACCAAGACAAGAAGAAAATACTGCAAACAGCCAGAACACAACAATTTATATACCATGGAGCTATAATTAGGGTCACATAGGACCTAGCAGCTTCTACATTAAAGGACTGGAAGGCATGAAATATAATATTCAGGAAGGCAAAAGATCTAGGTGTACAACCCAGAGTTACCTATCCAGCAAAACCAGCAAAAATGAGTATATTCTTTAAGGGAAAAATATGGGCATTTGATAAGATAGAATTTTTCCAAGCATTCATGAGGAATAAACCAGACCTAAACAAAAAAATTGAAGTCCAAATTCAAGATCCAAGAGAAGCTTTAAAAGGTAAAAAATAAAAAGAAAATTTAAGGGACTCATTAAGGTAAAAAATGTTTGTATTTCCACATTGAAAGAGGATATCTGTAATTCTCAAAAATTACTCTTAGTAGAAAAGAAGATAGAAAGAATATACCTAGAAAGAGGTTAGAGAAGTAAACTTATTATGATAATGATATATATGGTGATGTAGGATGATATGACATATATTCAAATGTGACGATGTGAAATGATATGTATTGTTATTAGTAAATATGTTTAGGAAAGGGGAAGGAGAGGAATACAGAGGGAAACAGTACATATAAAATATTGAATTTATTTAACAGAGAGGGTCTGATGGGGAGGAGAGTGGGAAGGTGAAATCTAGATTCTTTTACCCACTATATGCCCTCTATCTGATTTACTCTAAACCCTAAGTTATCTAAAGGCAAGTCTAACAGGGGACCAGTATCTCACAAAGAGTCCTGGGAAAGCCAGAAACAGGAGTCCCAAGTATAATGTTCACAAATGGTCTCTTCCACAAAGATGTCAGCTCTTCAATCCCTGTCCCACAGGAGACTGAAAAATGACTCCTCACCATAGCCAGCAGATATTAAAAAGGCTAATAACTTGATGGATGAGCTTCAAGATGATTTCAGATACACCTGTCTCCTTCACCTCCCATGTCCAAAGTGACAGTTGACCAACTGTCCCTATAACCAGAGTCAGCAAGATTCTCATCTCATGCCCCTGTCAATGATTCCTTGCAGCCTTACTTCCCATTGCTATAGTATGATATGATATGTATGGATATGATATGATATATAAAAAATCAAGAGGTGAAAGAAGAGGATTGCACTGAGAGAAAAGGGAAGGAAGAGGCAGAATGGGGTAAATTATATAACATAAAGAGGTATGAAAAACCATTATAGAGAGGGGAGGATAAGTGTGGCAATAAACATTACTTAAACTTTATTCTCATAACTGGCTCAGAGAGGAAAAAACAAATATACTCATTGGTATATAATTCTATCTTACCCTACAGAGAACTAGAAGGGAAATAAGACAAGGGAAGGGGGAGGTAATTGTAGGGATGTAGCTCCCAGTAGTGAGAAAAGGCCCCAGTAAAATCACAGCCATAACCTAGAAATAGTCAGACACGTAGTTCCCCGCCATCCCCCCACAGCATGAGAACTTAAGACAATTTCTTAACAAAAACAAATGTCCTTACAAAAATCACTGGTGCAAGAATTCTATGAGAAACTCTGTCAGATGGTTATACACTGACATATTGATTTTTATCCTATAGAAAACTCTGTCTAAGTTTCAGTGAGGTAAACTAAGTCATTGTACTAAGACTGTAAATCATTACTAACCATTGTCCCTGTAAAAAGCTTACCTAATCCCTTAGCCTATGTCACTTTCTCTATAAAATACTAGTTGTGATTAATAAACTTTGCCTCTGATTGCAACCAGCTTCATTGGCCCTCCTGACACATGTCATCCTTCTCCCCACATCTCTTTCTCCTCACCCCTTCAAGACTCCTGAATGTTTGTCAGTCTCCTGAAAGAGAGAGGGTTAAGTGGGGTGTTGGGTGGGTGATGAAAAGCAAAACACTAGCGAGGAGGAATTGAGTGAAAGGGAATAGAGCAGGATCTAAAGGGGGAAAAAAGATGGAGGGCAATACACAGTTGATATTCATAACTCTAAATGTGAATGGAATGAACTCACCCATAAAATGGAAGCAGATAGCAGAGTGGATTAAAAAAACAGACTGCTTCTATATGTTGTTTACAAGAAACACATTTGAGGCAGGATGACCCACAGATTCAAGGTAAAAGGCTAGAGCAGAATTTATTATACATCATCTAAAGTAAAAAAAGCTGGAATAGCAATCATGATATCAGACAAAGCTAAAGTACAAATTGATCTAATTAAAAGAGATGAAGAAAGAAATTACATCTTGCTAAAAGATACCATAAACAATGAAGTAATATCAATACTAAACATTTATGTACCAAATGGTATAACATCCAGATTTTTAAAGGAAAAACTAAAGGAGGAAATAAATAGTAGGACCAAACTAGTGGGAGACCTGAACCTTCCCCCTTCAGAACTAGATGAATCAAACAAAAAAAAATAAATAAGAAAGAAGTAAGAGAAATAAATGAAATGTTAGAAAAATTAGAATTAATAGATATCTGGAGAAAACTGAAGAGGGGTAGAAAGGAATATACTTTCTTCTTAGTAGTATATGAGAGATTAACAAAGACCATGTACTAGGGCATATAAGCATTGCAAACAAATGCAGAAAAGCAGGAATGATAAATGCAACTTTTCTAGATCACAAAGCAATTAAAATAACAACTAATAAGGGTCCATGGAGAGGCAAATATAAAATTGATTGGAAATGAAATAATCTAATTCTTCAAAACTGGTGGGTCAAAAAACAATTACTGATTTCATTGAAGAGAATGACAATGAGGAGATAACATATCAAAATTTATGGGATACAATCAAAGCAGTACTCAGGGGAAAATGTATATCTCTGAGTGCCTATAGCAACAAAATTGAGAGGGAAGAGATCAATGAATTGGGCTTGCAAGTTAAAAAATTAAAAAGAGGACAAATTAAATATCCCAAGATAAAAACTAAATTGGAAATCCTAAAAATTAAAGAAGCAATTAATAAAATTGAAAGTAAAAGAGCTATTGAACTAATAAATAAGAATAGGAACTGGTACTTTGGAAAAAAACAAATAAAATAAAGTACTGTTAAATCTAATTTTAAAAAAAAGAAAGAAGAAAATCAAATTAACAGTATCATAAATGAAAAGATCTCACCTCTGTCAATGTGAAATTTTGTGACCCCAAACTTTTTGTCAATTGGAATCTAGCAACCCCAAGTTTGCTCTTTTGTCCCACGAGAGTTTGCCTCTAGATAGGTCACAGATTCTGTCAGGCTCAGACTGAACAATAGCCCTTAAAATAAATTATAATACTAGCTTAGTTGGAGCTAGCAGATCTAAGCATAGGCTAAATACCCTTTTAGTATTGCAGGGACCTCCCTACACTATCCATTGTAAGCTAGGCACCCTAGCCTCTGTCTATGGTTCTTTTCCTAAGCCTGCTAGTGTAGTTTGAACACTACCATTTCCTTGTAGCCATGGTAATGTCAATCAATCATATTTCCCTGTCCCTTGGTTCCCCAAAAGGTATATAAGTTCCCCAATTTTCATGGTTCCTTGGGACTTCCATCTAGCATGATGTCACTCCCAGGGATAATGTCATTCCCAGGGTGTAGTAGTGGAAAATAATAAATGTTGGAAGGGATGAGGCAAAACTAGGACACTAATACATTTCTTGTAGAGCTGGGAATTGATCCAACTATTCTGGAAGGCAATTTGGAATTATATACAAAGGGCTTGAACAGTAAGCATGCCCTTTGATCCAGCAATACCACTTCTAGGTTTGTACCCTAAAGAGATAATAAGGGAAAATATTTGCACAAAAATATTCATAGCCACACTCTTTGTGGTGACAAAAAATTAGAAAATGAGTAGGTGTCCCTCAATTGGGAAATGGCTGAATAAATTGTGGTATATGATGGTGATGGCATACTACAGTGCTATAAAGAATGATGAAGTAGAGGATTTCTATATGAACTGGAAAAGCCTCCAGGAATTGATGCAGAGTGAAATAAGTAGAACCAGGAGAACATTGTACACAGAAACGGAAACATTGTAGAACAATCCAATGTAATAAACTTTGCTAATTGTAGCAATACAGTGATCCAAGACAATCCTGAGGGACTTATGAGAAAGAATACTATCCACATTGAGAGAAAGAACTAGGAGAGTAGAAAAACAAGGGGAAAAACATGATTTATCATTTGGTTATATGGGTATATGATTTGGGGTTTTGGTTTTAAAAGACTGCTCTATTGCAAAAATAAATAATGTGGAAATAGGTATAAATGATAACATTTATATAACCCAGTGGAATTGCTTATTGGCTCCAGGAGAGGGGAGGGAAGAGGGAAAGGAAAGAAAATGAATCAGGTAAACATGGAAAAATATTTTTTAAAAGCATACCTGATCTTACTTTATTTGGGAAATCCTTGCATACCTGTGAAAATATGACTGAACTGACAGAAAAATCTGTCAAAATCTTACTACTGATACCCCCCCTGACCATCCTGAGTTAGAGGAGGGGAAGGAGGTTACAGAAGTTGCTGTGGTTTTGTGGTCAAGTTTTCTTCTGCTTAATCTAAGTACCCAGGGAGCCAAATTCATTGCTCTAACACAGTGTAATAATTGAAGGAATTGTAGGGATTGAAGAGGAACAGGGAATAAGGAAGGTTTTGCAACAGGGAATGGAGGGGTTGAAGGGAGAGAGGGAATATGGCTGCCAGCGAGGTAAAAGGAGAGAGATGGCCCCTGCTGAGAGGCTAATTTTGAAAAATGGGTTCCCGAGAAATCTGAGGGAATGTCTTCTCTATTGATTGATGTTGAAGTTACCCCAGAGCAGGTAAGCACAGACCCCCCCTGAGGGACAAGCCTCCCCCCAGACCAAGGTCACCCAGCAGGGGTCCAATAAGGACTGTTTAGGGTTGAATGGCTGTCTTAGATTCAGCTCCCACTATGTCCCCTGAATTGGGGAGGTATCAGGGAAGATGGAATTGGGATTTCCCTAGATTGGGTTTGAGTCTCTCTCAGCTTCTGAACTGAGGCCAGGCCTCACAGGCTGGTTGAGGGTTTCTTTTATTCCTGTCTATGCTAATCTGTGCTAATTTTCTTAAGTTCAAAGTCATTAGCAGTAGACAGCAAGAGGAAGAAAAGGTTCTGACATTCAGGACTGATTGGGCCTGTCTCTTCAGGCTGATGCCCCTAAAGACCTGCCTTACAGTTCAAACCACTTGCCTTCAATCATTTTTTCAATGGCACAATCACAGGAATCTAGGTAGAGCACACAGTTAGGAAAATCAGGAATAGAGGCACTTCTATCCAGAGACAGGGAGAGAGGTTCCTTCTAGTCTGAGGGCCAGGAGAGAAAGAGAGTCAAGCCCAACTGTCACTCCCAGAAGCCCCTCCCTCCACCAACTTTCATTCTTGTCAATATTTTCTCTCTAACATTGTAACTGCTGTTTGTTCCACATGAGTGCTTTTGTGGTCAAGTTTTCTTCTGCTAAATCTAAGTGCCCAGGAAGCCAAATTCATTGCTCTAAAACAGTGGTGGTGAACCTATGGCACAGGTGCCAAAGATGGTATGCTGTAAATATAATTTTAGGGTTGTGACTTCAAGATCTAGAGTTAATTGGTAGCCAAATAAAATACCCAAATCAATATGGAAATTTATGGTAATTTAATTAATATAGAGGAAGGGAATTTAAGGAGAAGGAGGGAAGAGAATATAGGATTCTCCTGCCTGGCCTGTGCCAGGGGAAGTTTTAAAATACCCACCTCTAGGTCTCTGAAGAAGATTAGAGGCTTCTAAGGGGATAAAGTTGGAAAAGTAAAGAAGGAAAATTCAGCCAGAAACTTACCACCGAACCGGACAATAGCTTGTAGCCACACTAAGATGCTAAAAGGCCAGCACATTGCTCTCAGCTAACTCTCCACCACCAATCAGGGAAAGAGTGATCTGAGAGATGAAAAATCTGAATTATATAGACCTTTCACCCTTGTGTCTCCTCCTCTAAATTTTCACATCTACCTATAACATCAAAGGCTTTCTCCAGGACTGCCTGTACTTTTAGTTCTCATCTTCTTTGATTATATATTTTGAGATACTTAACACTTCTTTGTTAAATTCACCTTTTGTTAGTTACTTGATCTTTTGTGATTAATTTAACCTCTAGAGTTACTTAACATCTTTTTGTATTAAGACCTAAAAATAGATTTAGCTTAAAGTTCTAGCTTCACTATAAGGTGAGAACTAAGTACCTTCATTGTTCAATCAGGAGATTACAACTTTTTCTTCCCCTAAAGTACAGTCTAAGTAGGGTGGAGTAATTTAAAGATCCCAAGACATTCCTAATTTTGTTAAACTAAGTATCTTCATTGTTACAAACAGGAAATAGCTAAATCCAATCTTCACAATGCAAAGCACTCTGTGGCCTCCCTCACTATTGTAAAAATGGAGACTTGAACCCGGGACTCCAATCCCCAGAATTCCTTGGACACTTCCCAGGATGCTTTGTAATCTTACTGAGATCCTCACACGGGCGGCATCAAAAGTTCTACTTAACTGGTTGTAAAAGCCTACTGAGCGTCTTTCCTGTTTCCGCTTCCAAGCAGACGCGTCTCTCATGATGTAAGTGAAATTGAATGGGCCTCTCAGCCCACCTAGGCACATGCTTTCTTACTTGTTAGGGGGAAGTCCCCTTTGGCATAAGAGTGTGCATTCAGGGGACAGCTGGGTGGCTCAGTGGATTGAGAGCCAGGCCTAGAGATGGGAGGTTCTAGGTTCAAATCTGGCCTCAGACACTTCCCAGCTGTGTGACTCTGGGCAAGTCACTTGACCCCCATTGCCTAGCCCTTATCACTCTTTGGCCTTGGAGCCAAAACACAGTATTGACTCCAAGATGGAATGTAAGGGTTTAAAAAAAAAAAGAGTGTACATTCAAAAGAAATGTTCAATCAACTATACCCAAAGTTCATTCTTGATCTTCTTGTGCAGCTTGTGGTCTGGCGGCTTCTTCATGGTGTCTTCTCCAACAGTTCAGTTTCTGGATTCAGAGAGGTAGCATCTTTCTTTACCTAAAATTCTTCTCAAAAGGAATTTAAATTTTGCAATTTAAATAATAATGTTTTTTTACACTACCCCACCTCCAAGAGTTTGTTACTAAAAATATAGAGGGCCTCAGGTAGAGCTGCTCCTTTTCCCTTCTCCACTGTGCCTGACAACATTTCTTCACATCCCAGCCCCTCTGCCCAGCAGCCCAATGGGAATGTTTTCTCCTACCCCTGTGTGGGGTGAGGTGGGGCAGGGTGTACTTGGCACTGAGTGAGAGGAGGGGCATGGCACACAGCCTCTGGGGGGAGGTGGGCATGGCACTTGGTCTGGGGGGTGGAGTCAGAGCAGGGCCCAGCACTCCATCTTTAACAGGTTTGCCATCACTGTTCTAACATCTATAAAGAGTTGATTCAGCTACAAATCTAACAGCCAAAGGAGGTAATGACACATCAAGTTTCTGATACCAAAAGTGGTACAGATGAGGACACTGAATGTCTCTAACAACAAAAACAAATGACCAACCAACCCTTATGAAGACCTCAATGAAGACAAGAAAGACAAGAAAATTTGGTTGCAATGGTAAAATACAAAATCATATATCATGGATCTGGGTAAGTGACTAAGGCAAGACTTTTTGTTATCACCAAGCCTACCTGACAATTCATGCCAAAGTTCATTATGGTGCACAGACACAGTAAGAAGGGTATGGGTAGCTCCAGAGATCACTTCAATAGCTTCTAGTATAACATCAAAATGTCTTTAATTAGCATGATTTTTTTAAAAGGTTGCATATGGGGGTCATCCTCTAAGCATCTATTTTATTTGTTTTTACAAATTAAGTTTGTAAATTGTTTTTTATGCAAATTGATCTTATTAAATTGCCATAAATTGGACATTTTAAATATTGTTTACTTATCATTGACAAATTAACAAGAGGATTTAAGCTCTTCTTACTTTCAAAGCTGACAAGATCCTAATAAATCAAAGAAGTCCAAATTTAAAGCTGAAATGTGTTTGGGTGTACATGTAGATAGCCTGGAATATGATCAGAAATAAAAATTAGAGGGACTAAGAAGTAAAAGAAAGTAAGAAAAATGTTGCAGATTTAGTTTGAAAGTGTTTTCTTTTAAGCAAGTGAGTTGAGGAAGAGACAATAAGAAAATTTGAAAGCTAGAATACCAATAGGAAGTTTGAATGTAAAAGAAAATTTGTGAATCTGTTTGTTCCAATCCTTGCATTTGAAACAATTAATATTTTGGTTTAAATTTATGACACAACAACATATCTCTAAGAGGAGGGATAATATAGAAATATGACATTTGAAATTCAACTTTATTGTTAACCTTATATAAATTAGAAATGATCAATGATTTTAAAGAATTACAAAAATTATTAAGATAATTATACAAAGAGCACAACACCCTCACATAAATGAGTATACTGCATCTTGGTATGACCCATACTCATGGTTATCATGAATAATCTCATGGTTATAATTATAATATATTCTTTTTTTATTAACCTTTACCTTCCATCTTGGAATCAATACTGTGTATTGGTTCCAAGGCAGAAAAGTGGTAAGGGCTAGGCAATGGGGGTTAAGTGACTTGCCCAGCTGGGCACACAGCTGGGAAGTTTCTGAGGCCAGATTTGAACCTAGGACCTCCCATCTCTAGGCCTGGCTTTCAATCCCCTGAGCTACTCAGCTGCCCCCATAACTTATTCTTAAATGAGTCCTAATCACTCTTTGAATTCTTATATTTATAATTGTAAACTGTTATGCTACTCAATTTTCTAAATGAAAACTTGCTTCTAAGCATATAATATAGGTTTTCTTTAGATGTGTCTTCAAGAAATGAACTCTTCCAAGGGTGGACTTCTTCATCTGTAAGATGCTTGGTTCTTCAGAAGCTAAGACTGAGTGTGGAATGAACCCTCACTTCAGCTGGCAACTAGCACCACCATAGACAAGTCTGAGCTCACTTGCCTCTACTCTGCATGAACTCTATTCCTTCAAGACATCAGTAAAATGGTTCACATTGAACATTTTTCAACATCAAGTACTAGAGTGATCTATTGTTCCTGGACAACATTTCTTGAAACATCACAACATACTTATTATATTTCTTGTCAGCCTCCTCATATGTATGATTTTATCTTATTTGTTTTTCTCTTGCTTTGAAAAATTGTATTAACTATAATCAATAACCCTGTTCTTACAGTGTAGGCATTCACATTAAAATTGTTGTGTCACACCATTTGTGCCACCTCTAGGTTAGAAATGATCCATAAGAAAAATGGCCACCTTTTTCTTTGGAACAGAAGATGGATACTGTAAATATGAAATTCCCCTACACCCTCCATGATTATGTATTTTATTCTTTTCATCATCAAGATGTGATCTTAGAATAGTTAAGCAATTTTAAATGTTAGATAAACTCAATCACTGCATAAATTTAGATAAAGGCAGTCACTGTTAAATATTAATATGTCAAACTACTGTCAAATGATTGCAAAAGACAGTATCAGTTACTATTCTTAATGATATCTCTGCAGTTTTCACCCCACTTTTTAGATGATTTAGCATGATTTTGTGTTATTAGTTAAGACATGCCTGTCCAGATACCATGTGTTTCTTCTGATTTTTATACTGTAACTTTATTCTGATTTTTATCAAACATATACTTTTGTCAAACATAGACAAACATTTCTGGGGTATAGAGAGAGGCCACTCACAATGCTTGAGATCTTTGGTCTTGACCAAATTCCAACTTTATTGTGAGATTGGATCCCTTTCTCAATAAACCTAGTTCTTTTTGGTTTAGAGACTTTGTTTCAGTTTTGGGCATCTCTGCTAATGAATTTTCACCACAGCACATGTGTCTAACACTGTGAAATGTGTCCAGATATTTCTAAGACTGGAACTTTGAAGATACAGAGGGACCTTGACTTTTTACCATATATGTAAGAGAGATGGTGTAATTGTTCCCAAGATTTAAAAAAAATATATTTTTTGAAGAAGGAAGTCTTTTAGAAATTGAAGGTATTAAAATTGGCAATGAGGACACCAATCTATCACTCTTTGTGGATGATATGATGATCTACTTAAAGAATCCCAGAGAATCAACTACAAAGCTAGTTAAAATAATTAACAACATTAGTAAAGTTGCAGGATACAAAATAAACCCACATATCTATATATCTCCAACACATCTCAGCAGCAAGAATTAGAAAGAGAAATTCCATTTAAAATCACCCTAGGCAATATAAAATACTTAGGAATTTATCTGCTGAGACAAACACAGGAACTATATGAACACAACAACAAAACACTTTCCACACAATTAAAACTAGATCTAAACAACTGGAAAAACATTCACTGCTCATGGGTAGGAAGAGTTAACATAATAAAAATGACCATCCTACCCAAACTTATTTACATAGTGCCATACCCATCGAATTACCAAAAAAAAAAAACCTTTTATTTTACTGAATTAGAAAAAACCATAACAAAGTTCATTTGGAAGAACAAAAGATCAAGGATATCCAGGGAAATCATAAAAAAAAATGAGAAGGAAGGTGACCTTGCAGTCCCAGATCTCAAACTATACTATAAATCAGTGATCATCAAAACAATATGGTACTGGCTAAGAGACAGAAAGGAGGATCAGTGGAATAGACTTGGGGTAAGTAACCTCAGCAAGACAGTCTATGATAAGCCCAAATATCTCAGCTTTTGGGACAAAAATCCACTATTTGATAAAAACTGCTGGGAAAATTGGAAGACAGTGTGGGAGAGATTAGGTTTGTATCAACATCTCACACCCTACACCAAGATAAACTCATAATGGGTGAATGACTTGAACATAAAGAAGGAAACTATGAGTAAATTAAGTGAGCACACAATAGTATACATGTCAGACCTTTGGAAAAGGAAAGATTTTAAAACCAAACAAGACTTAGAAAAAATCACAAAATGTTAAATAAGTCATTTTGATTACATCAAATTAAAAAGGTTTTGTACAAACAGAGCCAATGTAACCAAAATTAGAAGGGAAGTAACAAATTGGGAAACAATCTTCATAACAAAAACCTCTGACAAAGGTCTAATTACTCAAATGTACAAAGAACTAAATCAATTGTACAAAAAATCAAGCCATTCTCCAATTGATAAATGGGCAAGGGACATGAATAGGCAATTTTCAGTCAAAGATCAAAACTATTAATAAGCACATGAAAAAGTGTTCTAAATCTCTGATAATCAGAGAGATGCAAATCAAAACAACTCTGAGGTATCACCTCACTCCTAGCAGATTGGCTAACATGGCAGCAAAGGAAAGTAATGAATGTTGGGGGGATGTGGCAAAGTAGGGACACTAATTCATTGCTGGTGGAGTTGTGAATTGATCCAACCATTCTGGAGGGCAATTTGGAACTATGCTCAAAGGGTACTAAAAGATCATCTGCCCTTTGATCCAGCCATAGCACTGCTGGGTTTGTACCCCAAAGAGATAATAAGGAAAAAGACATGTACAAGAATATTCATAGCTGCGCTCTTTGTGGTGGTCAAAAATTGGAAAATGAGGGGATGCCCTTCAATTGGGGAATGTCTGAACAAACTGTGGTATATGTTGGTGATGGAATACTATTGTGCTAAAAGGAATAATAAAGTGGAGGAATTCCATGGAGACTGGAACGACCTCCTGGAAGTGATGCAGAGTGAGAGGAGCAGAACCAGGAAAACATTATACACAGAGACTGATACACTGTGGCACAATTGAATGTAATAGACTTCTCCTTTAGTGGCAATGCAGTGATCCTGAACAACCCGGAGGGATCTTGAGGCGAGAGATTGGCCAGCAGCCCTCGCACCCAAGAGGAAAGATAGATAGACGTTTATCTCTGGGGGAAACAAGGATCTAAAGCTGGGAGGGATGGCAAGAGAGAGAACCAGACATCGAATCATATATAAATCAAGCTCCACAGACTTAAGCTTCGGCCTTCCACTACATAGATACATGAGACAGTGAGAAGACCACAACACAACATCATGGGCATCAGGAATGAGCTTAGAGATCAGGAGAGACAAGCCACAGTCCTTAAACCCGTGCTATTAGCACGGACTGTTACGGCTTAATGATAGGGATTAGAGAAACAGAGGTGAAAGACGGAGCATGGGCAGAGGCCTGCTCCATGAGAGAGAGAGAGATAAGTAGTCAGGAAGAAAGATGAGTGGGTAAAAGCCTTGCTGGGCCTGTGGGCTCGTGTATTTATTGATTATCATATGCAAAGATACATAATGCATAGTAATTAATGACATAGGGGATTATCATTAGTAGAAAGGTAAATTGTCATAAAATAAGGGTGGATCCTTCTTCAGCCTGGGGAGAACAAAGAAACCTACTTTCCTGCCCAAACTAGTTGGGATGAAGTTCATTGCCTTACTGGCCATGGGCAGAGCAGAGAATGAGCTCTTCTCAGGCCTAACTTTATGACTTAATTATCTGTCTTGAGTAAACACAGCTGTGGACTGCTACAGATCTATGAGAAAGAACACTATCCACATTCAGAGGGAAAACTGTGGGAGTAGAAACAGTGAAGGAAAACAACTGCTTGATTACATATGATTGGGGATATAGACCCTAAATGAACATCCTAATACAAACATCAACAACATGGAAATAGGTTCTGATCAAGGTTACATGTAATACCTAGTGGAATTGTGGGTCGGCTACGGGAAGAGCGGGGGGAGGGGAGGGAGGAATAGAATATGATTTTTGTAACCAAGGAATAATGTTTGAAATTGAACAAATAAAAACAAACCAAAAAAAAAAAAGAAGAAGAAGGAAGCCTTTTAGAAAGCAGAAAAACTTT
Organism: Monodelphis domestica; assembly: GCF_027887165.1. Classification (NCBI taxonomy): domain Eukaryota; kingdom Metazoa; phylum Chordata; class Mammalia; order Didelphimorphia; family Didelphidae; genus Monodelphis; species Monodelphis domestica. The sequence continues at coordinate 74,140,183 of NC_077230.1, forward strand.
CATTGCTTCCTCCTTAGAAGAAACATTCAGCTGATTCCTCCCTCTTTCTGGGAAGAGTTTATATAATCTGTCATTTTTGTGTAGACTATATATACTTATCATTTCCTTATCTCTCTTTCCAAAAAGGGACAAGTCTTGACCCTGAAATTTTGTAATTCACAGATCCTAGAATAAAATGTCAGTTTGAGTTCAGATAATAGCTTGCTTCCTAACAATATTTATTTCTGTTTTTGGAGATTTTTTTTCAAATTTATGGTAATAAGGGCTATCTTTCAATTGATCAAATATATAAAATAACTTTCAGATGAAGAAATCAAAGCCATTTATAGGTACATGAAAAATGTTCTAAATCACTATTAATTAGGGAAATGGAAACCAAATAATTCTGAAGTATCATCTAACACTCATCAAATTGGCCAAAATGACATGTTAAAGGGTAGGTGAAAAAGTAGGGACACTAATCCACTGTTGGTGGAACTGAAGTGATCTAACCATTTTGGAGAGCTATTTGGAATTATGCCTACAGAGCTCTAAAACTGTGCATATCCTTGGACCCAGACACCTCCTTACCCACTGTGATCAGAGCCTTGAGCTTAATGTGGTGGTACCAAGGGCTCTGATCACAGTAGGTAAGGAGGTAGTGAGCAGAGAAGAGCAGAGGGGAGGACCAGCTGGTTATTACCTTCAGGCTCCACACTTCTACAGATCACCTCCTGCATTAAATCCTTAAATGACAACTCCCAGGAACATTATAGCCAAGTTCAAGACCTCCCAGACCAAAGACAAAATACCGTAAGCAGCTAGAAAGAAACAATTCAAATTATCCTGGAGCCCCAGTCAGGATCACACAGGACCTGACAGGTTCCAAATTAAAGGACTAGAAGACTTGGAATATGGTATTCCAGAAGGCAAGAGAACTGGATCTACAACCAAGAATCAACTATCCAGCAAAACTGACTATACTATTTCAGAGTAAAGTATGATCATTAATAAAATAGAAGACTTCCAAGCATTTCCAAAGAAAAAAACAGTCTTAAACAGAAAATTTGAGGCCCAAATAAAAAAAATCCAAGAGAAGCATAAAAAGATAAATAAGAAGGAGGAAAATTTTATGGGCTTCAATAAGGCCAAATGGTTTATATTCCTATATGAAAAGATGATATCTATAATTCTTAAAAATTGTTATCATTGTCATAGTAGTTAAAAAAAGTATACTTAGAGGGTGGTAGTTAGCTGATTAAGATATGTTTTATATATAAACACCAGGGGGATAAAAAAAAAGAGGATAATACTAAAAGAAATGGGAAAAGAGAAATATAACTGGGCAAAATATATCACATAAAGAAGTGCCAGCAGATGGGGGGTAGAGGGTGGAGAAGACCAATATAATTGAAGGGAGGAAGAATTATGTGATAGGTAATACTTAAACTGCATGTTCATTGGAATTGGTTGAGAGAGAGAATAGCCAGACTCACTGGGGTATAGAATTGTATTTTACCCTATAGAAAAGTAGAAGGGGAATAAGAAATGCCGTGGTGGGGAGGGGAAGATTACAAGGGAGAAAGATGCTGGGGGGAAGTGTGACCAAAAGATCCTATAGTAAGAGGGAAATGGGAGTGGGGGGGTAACTAGCATAATATAAGGAAAGGGCAAGGGAAGAGACTGACTAAAAGCAAAACACTGAAGGGAAGGGAAAAAATAGAAGGAGAAGGCTCAGGATTAAAGAAGGAAGTCAAATGGAGGGGAATACACAAATGATAAACCTGAATGTGAATGGGATGAACTCACCCGAAAAAGGCAAGCAAATATCAGAGTGGATTAAACACCAGAATCCTAGCATATGTTGTCTACAAGAAAGAAAAAAAAAATGGCTTGTAAAGAACTAGATGAGATAATGAAGAGTGAAACAAGTAGAACTAGGAGAACATTATATATAGCTATATATTTAATATTTGAAAAATAACTTGTGAATATTCACCTCCTCAGAATAAGCTGAGAAGTGGAAACACAAAAGACATATTCTACATATTTCACTGCATAATGCCTTCTCTGGTGTGGGAGAGGGAAGGAGAGATTGAATAAATGAATAAATAAATAAAATACCTTTCCTTTTATAGTCTTAAAATATTTCTGAATTGTAATTATCTAATCATGATAATGCAAAAGTTTAAAACATTCTTGGTCTTAGGGGAAATAAATTAAAAGTTCAATTTTGAGGATTTCTTATATTATGCTGCTCTGAGCTACTTCTTATTCCATGAGGACTATATTCTACTCTAGAATACAGTGAAAATATCTTAAAGATTAAGGGATAAAGTGAAGAAAGTAGAGGTAGCATGATATAGTAGATAAAGTCCTAGGCTTACAATTAAGAAAACCTAGGTTCAAATTCTAGCTCTATTACTAATCATTACTTTTATGGCTCTAAGATAATCAATTTGAATCCCCATATTTCAGTTTCCTCATCTGCAAAATAAAAGGCTTGGTCTGAATGACATCTATGCTCCCTTTCAGCTCTAAATGTATGGCCAATGACTTCTGCTGACACACTACTCTAAATTTTGTGCTGTTTCACTCAGATAAAATGATAAACTACAAATTCAGTAGAATTTCTGGAGATGAAATAAAGAAAGTAGAGAATAGGATGTCATGGAAGGTAGAGTGGATGGGATTAGAATTGCAATGAATTGGATTCAAATTCTGTTTCTGAAATGTACAAGCTGTGCTACTCTAAGGAAATCATTTGATCTTTAAGTACCAAGGGCAAGTCTCTAGGATGTATCTTTCTTGAAGTGGAGGATGAGAACACAGATCTACATAAAAATAAAATTAACTTTTTTAATTAGTGGAAATATTGGTAGATAAATATGGATTAAGTCAGAGGTATCAAATTCACACCAATAAATGGAAGGAAATTAAAATGGAATTAGGAAGAGATAGAGTCAAGATGGTGGGGTGAAAGCTAGAAGTTTTGCCTCAGTTTATTCACATCCATTCTATGATGACTGATTTAAAAAAAAATTCTGATGCAAAATATAGGTTCCACCAGTAGCTCCTATATAATTTATCTGTGGGTGGTGACCTGAGAAGGAGAATGGAGACTAAAGGAATATGGATATGAGATAGATAAGGCAGTGAGGGTAAGAGATGCAGGAATACTCAGAGACCACAAGTTAAAACACCTGGGGAATTGTGAGCTCCATAATTACCTCTCTAGAAAGAGAAAGCAAGTGGAGAAATTATAAGTATGAGAAACTCTTGTTTCTCCACATGCGTGGAGCTAAGAACTCCCAGACATCCACCATGGACTAGGTGGTCAAGAGATTAATGGGAGATGTGCGGGGCAGCTGCGCTGAGTCAGTCAGTCCGACATGAGGAGGCCATTATAGGCCATAGCAAGATTAAGAGGTGCAAAGAGCAAGAGCAAGAGCAAGGGCTGTAAGAGCAAGAGGTGTAAGAGAAGAGAGGGCTCACACATGTTCCCCAGCCTTTATTGGGGACCTTAGGTATGTCAAGTGGGAGGTGATTAATGAATACATGACATGATATAGGTATTGACATTGGTTGAATTGACAATGATGAAATCAAAGAGGAGGAGATTAATCCAACCCACGCTTTGTAAATTAATGTAGTCTGAGCCAGGGCACTGTAACTGGCAATGCCCAGCCCAGGAATTTGCTAGTCCTTTGGACTGTCTCTTTCCGTATAATGATCTGACCATGTGTCTGATAAATGAATATACAGTATACAATATCAATGCATCAATCATACTTCCAAGATGCTAACATGCCTGGTATGCTACACAAAAGCCAAGAAAAAAGTCACAGTGATTCGTTTTTCAAGCCCACTTTAGCAAAACAGAAAGGTCTGCAGACAAGGGGATGAGGACTGGCCAGGATCAAAGAAGCAACAGCTGTACCACAACAGGCATAACATTCAGTGTGCTGTAGCAGTAACACCAGCACTGCACCCAAGGTTAGTAAGGGAACTGAATATCTGGGCATAAAAAGATCCCAAAGGACCTCTGTACTAGCACTGGGAACAGGAACGAGTGCCATCTGGTAACTCTGCTGCTCCTTACTCAGCTCTGATTTGCATTTCCAGAGCAGAGAAGGATGCTTATGAAGAAGCAGAGGCTCTACTGGTATTAAGGAGCATGGAATGAGTTATGGAATCATGGGTGTGTGGTTCAAAGTCTAAGAAATCATGGGTGTGGCTCTAAGTCTAAGAGAAGGGGGGATTCAGCTCTAACCTTTAGACCCCCATGAAAGCCTGTAGTAGAATAAACTGAGATAGGAGACCAAAACCAAGGAAGAACCAGCAATTTCATCACTTTGAAACTGAAAGTTCAAAATTACCCAGTGGGCCAACTCAGTCCAGTAAATTTTGGGAAGCTCAACTACATACAATCCAGCAGACCCAAACTGGGTCAGGAATTTGTAGAACAGGAGGACAATGACCAAACATCCCCCCCCCCCCATATCATGTGACTTTGGAGAATGGGTGGCTGGTGGAATTATTTGCAAAAACAGAGAAGGATGGGAAATGAGTTTGAGAGGGAAAATGATGAGTCCATCTTTAGAAATGAGTTTGAAGTTAATGGTGGCACAACCAAGTGAAAATAGAAAGTAGTTGAAATTTGGATCTAGAACTTAGCAGAGATAGATAGAGGAGAAAGTTTTCCTTGAGTGAGAAACACCTTATTTATGGTTACCCCTTACATTCAAATGATTGGAGTAAAGGAGGGGAGAAGATAATGAAAGCCTACCTATTGTACCTTATATCCTCCAATCTCCACTATTGCATCTCAACTCTGGCAGAACTGGCACATAATCAATTAATCTCCTAGAAGAGGGAAAGACAATCTTTGGGGGGGGGGGAGGGCGGAGGGGGAGACAAGTTGGGAGAAAAAAATAAATTGAAAATGCAGATTCTTAGGCGTCTGTAGAATGTCAAAAGCTAAAGGTCTGAAACAAATGGGAAAATCAATCGGAAAAAGCAAGTATTGCATGGGCATGAAGGAAACGGGGATTATCACTGAGAATTCCACCTCCCAAAGCCCTGGAGTTAGTAATGATATTTGAACACAAGGTATTGGGGTTTTGAAAATATTGTAGCCAGGGGACTGCATTCCCCAGCATTCTTTGCTGTGTTAAAAAAAAAAAAAAAGAATTGTATGCCAGGGAACTACACCCCACCACACCCCCAGCATGCCCCTACTTCCTGGTGTGGGATCGGTCTATAAATGGACCGATCCCACACCAGATAGGGTCTTTGAATCCGACTTGATTCCGGGTTTGAGCGGAAGTAGACCGTTTCAGTCATATTCAGAGCTCCGTTTTTCTTTCAAATAAACGTTTTGTTAGATCAAGATAGAGTTTTCTTTTCATCGTTTCAGTGAGAATTCTATAGAGACTACAAGGGGGGGAAGAGAAGGGAAAAGACCACCCTCCCTTGAAGGGATCACCACGAAGAAATCAGTCCGTGATGATTTAGGGCTTCTGAAGGAACAAAAAGATAAATGTGATAACATGATTTTCCCGGACTATTTCCTGAAGATGTTCCTGGCAGGTCTTAGGAGCTTGTCGATTTATTTCATGGGATCACCTACTTCAACATGACTTTGTGAGGTAATGTGCCAAGTGCTGGTACTACAACGACAAAAATTACACAACTGGTCATCATGGCACAGCACGGCTCAAATCCCTTTTAAGAATCCTACTTGATTTCACAATAAAGTCCATACTCTTAAGCCTCCATAACCTGGTATCTCTCTTCCTTTCCTTCCTTAGATCATAAATTGATTCTGCACTGATCCTTCAGGCTAATTAGTTCTTCCCTGTCTTCATGTGCTTTGCCATTTCCTCTTTGCTTACCACATTCCTGATCACTGGAATATTCTCCCCAAGCCCGACTATTGGAATGAAAGTCTTGCTCATATTTCAAGGACCAGTTTATATGAACCCAGGCATAAAAAATACTGTAAAACATAAAACAAGAATTCACAAATGGAGGGAAAAGAGCACTTTCGTCTCTTTTGTCACTTCAGCATTATTGTATCTAAATTTATTCATCTTAACAATGAGAATAACAGAGGGCTACATAACTTTGCTCTGTTCCATAGGCTGCATCTTTAATTCTGGTCAGTATTGTTATAAAGGGGTACCATTTGTCAAAAGGCAGAGCAGAAGAGATGTGAAAACCCTGGCATTTCAGGTCCATTACTACTCTTAGAATTATAATTCCAGGTATAAATTTTGAGAGGGTTAAGTAGTATCAATTGCATATACAAAGAACAATTGATATTAGGATAAATATAAGGACTTAATCCCTTCCATGGGACTTACCATCTACAATGATGGTCAGTAGCCTAAAAGTAGAAACCTTTCTGAAAGAGGTCATTTGGAATATACTCCCCAGTCAAGCTATCTACACCTTTCACTCTTTCATTCAGTTAGTTACAGATCAATGGTGAGTCTTTCAATAAACCCTCATCTTCTCAGAATTCTGTCCTCAAGTTTTTTATTCTAGTCTTTCTTCCTCTGGACTGATGCAGCCTTCTTCCTTCACCTCTCTTGTTTTTTTTGGCTGATTAACAACTTGAGATATAGACTATTTTCAATGACTCATTAGAGCAGTAGGTTGCTTAAGTTGTGTGGTGAAGATAAAAGGAGATTGGTTTAGGGTTCATATTGATTTCCTGTTTCCTCTGTTCTGCTATAATCTGTTAAATTGTTCAATGAATATCTGGACTGAATATTTCTAAAATAATATAGGTTTACAAATGCAACTTAGCTTTGATATAGAACTTATTGTATTCTCTTTTTATTTATTTATTTGCTTGCTTATTTAATTATTTATTTGTTTTAAGATTTTTTTTCCATGTTTACATGATTCATTTTCTTTCCTTCCCCACTCCCAGAGCCAACAAGCAATTCCACTGGGTTGTACAAATGTTGTCACTTGATACTTATTTCCATATTATTCCCAAATCACATACATATGACAAGTGATGTCATATGTTTTGCTTTTGCATTTCTACTCCCGTAGTTCTTTCTCTCAATGTGGATAGCATTCTTTTACATAAGTCTTTCAGGAGTGTCCTGGCTTTTTGCATTGCTACTAGTAGCAAAGTCCATTACATTGGATTGTTCCACAATGTTTTACTTTCTTTGTATAATGTTCTCTTGGTTCTGCTTATTTCACCCTGCATCAGGTCATTGAGTTTCTCCCAGTTCATACAGAAAGCTTCCAGATCATCAATCCTTACAGCACAATAGTATTCCATCACTATCAGATAACACAATTTATGCAGCCATTCCTCAATTGAAAGGCATCCTCTCATTTTCCAATTTTTTGCCACCACAGAGCGCAGCTATGAATATTTTTGTACACATATTTTCCCCTATTATCTCTTTGTGGTATAAATTCAGCAGTGGCATTTTAGATCAAAGGGCAGGCAGTCTTTTAAAGCCCTTTGGGCATAATTCCAAATTGCCATACAGAATGGTTGGATCAATTCAAACTCTACCAGAAATGCATTAATGTCCCAATTTTGCCACATCTCCTCCAACATTTATTATCTTCCTTTACTGTCATATTGACAAATATGGTAGGTGTGAGGTGGTGCCTCAGCATTGTTTTATTTGCATTTTTCTAATTATAGGAGATTTGGAACACTTTTTCATGTGCTTATTGATAGTTTTGATTTCTTTATCTGAAAATTGCCTATTCACGTTCCTTGACCATTTGTCAGTTGGTCAGTGGCTTGATTTTTTGTACAATTGACTTAGTTCCTTATAAATTTGAGAAATGAGACCTTTGTGAGAGGTTTTTGTTATCAATTTTTCCCATTTTGTTGTTTCGTTTCTAATTTTGGTTGCATTGATTTTGTTTATACAGAAACTTTTTACTTTAATAAAATGAAAATTATTCATTTTACATTTTGTAGTATTCTCTATCTCTTGCTTGGTCTTAAATTCCTTCCTTTCCCATAGATCTGACAAATATACTATTCTATGTTCACCTAATTTGTTTATGGTTTCCCTTCATATTTAAGTCATTTACCCACTCTGAGTAAATCTTGGTATAGGGTATAAGATGTTGATCTAAGCCTAATTTCTCCCAAACTGTTTTGCTTATAATCAGTCCCTCTTTTCCCCACCTTTATTTTACTTTCCTTCCTACCCCTTTCCTTCTTATTCCCCTCTTATTTCTCATTAAGATCTATTAATCACCCCCAACCTTTCTCTCCCTTTTAATACTCCATACCCCACTCCCCCATTTGTTATTCCCTCTCAATTTCCCTGTAGGGTAAGATAGGATCCTATACCCCAATAGATCTGGCTGTGCTTCACTCTCAGAACTGATTCCATTGAGAGTAAGGTTTAAGTATTACGTATTACCACTTCCTTCCTCCCCTTCTTATAATAGTATTCTTCCCCCCACCCATGCATCTCTTTATGTGATATATAATTTTTCCTATTTTTCTTCTTCACTCAAGTTTCTCTTAGTACCATCCTATTTTTTGTCCTACCAATTTTTTTATACATCATCTTAAACAACTTAATACCACAACCTGTGCCTATGAATAATACTTCTATCTACTATGATAATGAAAACAACTTTCAAGACTTACAGATATCATTTTTCCATATAGGAATAAAATCAATTTGACCTTATTGAAGCCCTTAAAATTCCCCCCCCCTTTCTTGTTTATCTTTTCATGGTTCTTTTGAATTTTGTATTTTGATATAAAATTTTCCATTTAGTTCTGGTCTTTTCTTTAGGAATGCTTGAAAATCTCCTATTTTGTTAAATGCTCATACTTTTCCCTAAAAGTATATAGTCAATTTTGATGGGTAGGTGATTCTTGGTTGTAAACCCAATTCTCTTACCTTCCTGAATCATGAGATTGCAAGCCTTGTAGTCCTTTAGTGTGGAGGCTGCCAGATCCTATATAATCCTGACTAGGACTCCTTGATATCTGAATTGTCTCTTTCTGGCCATTTGCAATATTTCTTCCTTGACCCGGAAGCTCTTGAATTTGGTTATAACATTCCTGGGGGTTGTCTTTTGGGGATTTAATGTAGGGGGTGATCTATGGATTCTTTCAATGTCTATTTTGCCCTCTTGTTCAAGAATATCAGGGCAGTTTTCTTGGATAATTTCTTATAGTATTATGTCAAGGCTTTTATTTCATATGACATAATCATATACAGTTCAAGAAGGCGTTTCCTACTCATTAGACTAACTTGACTCCAAATATGTTTATCTCACAATGTACAGAAAGGCTGCATTCATTCAGATGGGAAAGGAAACTAGAGAGAACACACTATCTTTCCTCTATTGCCTCAGAAACTAAATAAATTAAATCCTCAAAAAGTAAATGCTCTCTACGAAGAGGCAGCATTGTGTAGAGCAGAGGTATATTTTTTTCCCATATCACTCTCATTTCTTTTCCCAATTGTTACACTAACATTCTTATTTTATTCTAACAATTCCAGGAATTCTTTTGGTACTGTAATATTTATTGGGAAAAGATGGGGAAATTGGAAAAACAGGAGATAAGGAAAGGTTTGTAGCAGGGTATGGAGGACTTGAGTGGAGAGAGGGAATATTGCTCTGTGAGGCAAAGGAGAGAGATTCCCCCTGCCGAGAGGAAGCAGCAGGGGTCCAATAAGGACTATTTGTCGCTGAATGACTGAACTGATGTTCAGCTCCCTCTATGTCCCAGAAAAGATAGTCTACTTATCTGACTGCAAATTCAAATAAGATAAAGTTTAATAACCAGTTTGTATTGGAGAGGTATCAGGAAAGAGGGGCAAGGGATGTCCCTAAGTAAGGTTGGAGTTTTTTCGCAGCTTCAGAGCTGAGGCCAGGCCTCACAGGCTGGTGGAAGGTTTCTCTCACTCTCGTCTACTCTATATCTGTCCTAGCTTTGTCAAATTCAGAATCTTAGTAGTATGCTAATGCCACAAGAAAGTCTGACCTTCAGAGCTGTTTGGGCCTGAATCTTCGGGCTGAAACAAGTAGAGGCACTCCACTCCAGATTGGCAGCATGAGCTCCTCCCTCCTCCAACACCAAGAAGGAAGAGCAGCTGGCAGGAAGGAAGTGCTAGTCACAAGACCCAACTGCCACTCCCAGTTGCCCCTTCCCCCACCAACTGTCAGTCTTGTTTCCTTTCCACAGTACCTGAGGCCAATTCACATTTTTCTTTAATGCTTTACATGTTGTTGCTTTGTCATTGTCTTCTTCTAGGTTTGTGTTTTAATCTTCCCAGTTACTATAGTAACTTTCTATGAACAGGTTGTCTTTGTTGTTTGCTCATTTTCCCAGAGCATTTCTTGGAGGAGGCATTACTGCAAGTTCCAGGTTTTCTTCTATTGCTGTTTTATAACTAGTTCTGGAGATCTGTAAGTTTTTAGTTTTTCCAAGGTAGTATGACCTAAGGAAAAGCATAGTCACTGATGTGCATTAGTCTACAAGCAACCACGAGCTCTCTTTTTTGCCTTAAAACTTTAATTAGGGTCCCTGCTCCTATTAGTGCTTCTCCTCACCTGGGACCTGGAAACATGTGTGGGCAATGCAATGGAATTTTGAAAAGGGACCTCTGGAATCTTCTTTTGACCCATTGTCTGACCTCCTTACTATCTATGGGCTGAAAGTTCCACAAGCCACCCTCTTCTGATTTAGTTACCCCCAAGGCTTACTAGGGTGCAGCCTACACTGGAGTGGCCTGCTCTGGACTGTACTCTACTCTCAATTCAGTGAGATGGACCTTTCCTGCTGACCTTCTAAGCTGTCTTAGGTAGGAAAATTGTTTTACCCCATCTTTTTGTTAGTTCTGCCATTCCAGAAATTGTTTTTAGGTGTTATTTTAAAATTGTTTGGAGAAGTATTTGGGAGCTCTTGGGTGAATTCTTGCTTTTATTCTACCATATTGGTTCTCAGTTAATCAAGCAAAGCTGTCAAACATTCTACCTGCAACACATCCAACTGGAACCAGACTAACTAACTGGAACCAGACTCTTGTCTTTCCCTGGGGCCCATACAGAAACTTGACTTACAGTGCTACCCTAATGTGGAAGCTCTCCTAAAAAGGGAAATTAAATGTAAAATAGAATTGAAAATTATTTAACAACACAAATAAAATATATCAAATATAGTGTTATTATTTGGTTTTCCAAGTTAATGTGCAGCCTGCATGGACAACTTCTAAGAAATTACTTCAGGGATTAAGGGGTGGTATTTTGAGAAAACAACTTGTTTTCAAATAGCATGGGGGAGGTGAAACTATCACTATATAACTTTAGTGAATGAATATTTTCTTGAAAGAAAAGGCATTAATCTCCTAGCTTACTTGGCAGTTATTTCTAAGTCCCTGGATAAGGATATGGTCAAGAGACCTAATTTAGCCCTTGTAGAAGAAGGTGGCAATCCCACCACAGAAGTCTCTAAGGGAGCAAAAATTTCATATCATTCCCCAAATGTGGCTCTCAGTGAGGGGGAGATTTGGATCAACCCATCACCACCTTGTATTAAGAGTCCATCTGAAACTGCAAAGATAGGGCATCACCCATATGAAACAGATAGCTGAGACCTGAGACTTAGTTCTAGTTCTTATGAATCAGGGTTTCTAGCTTTTATCCTCATTCATATGTTTTTCTTTTTCCTTTTTTTTACGGTAATTCTTAGGGAAGAAAAAAGAAGGAGAGGTTATCATTTTGTCCCTTTTTCTTTTCCCCTTAGTCAGGAAACAATAAATTGTGAAATATCCTCTAGAAGATCCTTGGGACCTTGCCACTATGGGGGAAGTATGTAGTAGGAATCCCATGCAAGAGGAATTAGTTTTCCTCAAAAAGCAGTAAAGCTTTCCCTATGATCTGATCAGCCCCTTTCTCCCTTGACATAGCTTCCTGGTCACCTAACATCATATCCCACTAACATGGGATTGAAACCTCTCCAAGATGGTGGATGGCTGAAGATAAAGGGAGTCACCATACCCTGCCTGCTGACCAGACAGGAAGAGAAGAAGGGAGCCTCTTCTAGAGAAGCTTAATGCTTTACTATATTCTAGTTATATTAGGAAAAAGAAAACCTCCTTTAAAAAACAAACTGTTCGATGAATTGTGAATGTCTCATTTTGTCCAAATATCAAATCTGTGAATTTTAGATTTTCTCCATTTTGCTTAGTCTATCACCCAGGAACGTATACACCCACACTACACTGGCATGTGCTAACAAGTGACAAATCAGAAACAACTGACTATCCCCTGGGCTGTCCTAAGCCAATCATGAGCCACCATTGGCACATGTGAGATGCAGGAAGTGATGTAGAGAACTGCCTTTGGAGTTCACGACACTTCCTATGGGGACTGCGTGAGTGCCAGTGGACCCTGGAACTCAAGTCTGGAGGAGCTCCCTCAGATGACTTCCTTGAGACAGTCACGTGGTGAGTGAGAAGACTCACTTTCCTTTCCCTTGGCTCTCTGGAGAGGCCCGCATGGCCAAGGCCTGGCTCAGCCTGAGCTAGAGCAGTTTAAATTAACTCCTTTTCCTCTCTCTCTCTCTCTCTCTCTCTCTCTCTCATTCTTAATTTCTTCCTCCTACTGTAAATAAATCACCATAAAATTCCATTCTTACTTGAGTGCTTCATTGGGATTTAAGAAATTAAATCCCTGGCGACCAACTAACCTTACATTCAGTCTCAACTCTAAATTTACCTTTTATACATCTGAACTTCTAATGTTATACTTACCTCTAACAGTCACCCTGAGAAAATCAGAATATGATTCATATTTAAGCCTTGTAGAGAATATAAAAGGAATCCCTAAATCACAGACTCATCACAGGTCATCAAACGTACCCCCTCTTTTTATAGGTAAGGAAACTCCAACAGAGATTTAAGTGACTTGTCCAAGACTGGATAGGCAATAAGTATCAAAACTAGTATTTAAACTCAGCTCTTCTGAGTTCAAAACAATGTGGTCTTTCCTGAGACCCTGTTCCTTAGACTGACATGAGGTGCGTGAAAAGCTGACTCTTAACTGCTGGATTTTTCTGAAGAGATTTCCCCAGATCCTGGGCTACAAGGGCTGAGGCCAATCCGGTTGAGGACTAAACTCCCCTGCCTGGGTTGAGCCAGGGGGCCAGAGATAAATGTCTTAGTGTTTAGGCTAGATGCCTTACCTTATCCTCTCTCTGATTTCTTACTTCACCCTTTCTACAATTTGTAAATAAAATGTAAATAAATCTCTTTGAAATTAATTAAATTTCTGGCAACCTTAATAATATTAATATTCTTAAATAATCCAGTCCAACCCTTTTTAAAAAAAAAAACAAACCTTTTTTCCCTTACACTAGCTATATGACCCTAGGCAAGTCACTTAATCTGGTTTGCTTTGGGGGGGGGGGGTGAAGAGTGAATAGAGCAAAGATAAATTCTGAGGAACTGAAAATAACTACTGGACTAAAAATATATTAGGTGGCAGAGCACTTCTTTTGTGGTGATAAAGAGCTCACATCAAAGTCAGTATCCATAAATGAGTGCTAGCCAGCAGCAGCAGCAGCAGCACCCTTATCAGTAACCAGACATTGGCTAGTTATAATGAACTGCATTCTTAAAATTGTATCTTTACCCTTTAATGTGTTCTCATTTTTTTGTAAATTATTGTTATTTCTTGATCTTATGTCACCTACATTTTCCGATATATCCCTTCATTTCCCCTCCTAAATAGCCATTCCTTTTAACAGGGAATAAAACCCCAAATTACTTTTTTCTCATTTTTTTGTTTGTTTTAATGCTAGCTAGAGAAGGGAAAGGACGGATTTATTTGAACACGAAGGTGATAGAACAGAAATTATCCATCTGTTTTCTATCTATAAATATATATTTTTAAAAATAATAATAATAGCAAATTTGCTAAACTTTTACAAATATTAAGTCATTTTAGCCTTACCGCCCTGGCAGATAGGTGCTATCTTCATCCCCATTTAACAAATGAGGGGGCAGGAAGCATTTAAGTGACTTGCCAGGTTCCCACAGCTAGTAAGTTGTGTCTGAGGCTGACATTGAACTCAGATCCTAATTCTAGGTTTTTCAGCCTATCCACTGTGCTACCTAACCATAAAAGGAGAAGTGAGGAGGTCTCTCATGGTATCCAGCCCAAAAGATGGATGCATTATCTGGGCAATAAAAATGAGAATTAAGTTGTTTTTTGAGCTGTTAAATGGTTCACTAGATAGAGCATTGATCTGGAGTCAGGAAGACTCATCCTCCTGAGTTCAAATCCAGCCTCAGACACTTACTAGCTGGGTGACTAAGCAAAGCACTTAACCCTGGTTGACTCAGTTTCCTCATCTATAAAATGAATTGGAGAAGAAAATGGCAAACCCCTCTAGTATCTTTGCCAAATCAAAAACAAAAAACAAATCAGGGTCATAGAGTCAGACAAAACTGAAAAGCTACTGAATAACAACAATTTTTTAAAAATATAGTACCACCTGTGTCCCAGGCACTATCCTAAACATTTTACATTTTTATCTCATTTTTATCCTCATGTTGTCTTGCGGCCCAGCCACAAGCCTTGGAGCCCCTTCTATAGAAGGATCCACCTGAACATGACTCTGAAACCTTTGCTGTGGGTGAGCCTCTCCCTGGAGGTCATCACCATTTTCCTAGTGGTGGCTGCTCTCTTTGGAAGGATCCAGAAGCTTTGCAAGGGGAGCAAGGAATGCAAACAAGCTCAATAAATCAGAATGTTGATGTGGGGGGGGGGAGGTGCTATTATTATCTCCTTTTTAAAGTTGAAGAAATGGGAGTTAAGTGACTTATCCAAGGTCCTACTACTTGTAAGTGTCTGAGACTGGACTTAAACTTTGATCTCCCTGACTACAGGCTCCATGCTGTAGCTACTGTGCCACCTATCTGCCTTGAGTCCTACAAAAGCACATGGAAGAAAAATATAGATATGCTCACCCACATATCCCAAGAGGTTATATACAACATTCTTGAACTCCACCCTCCTGTGTAAAAGAAGGTAGCTCTTGATTTCCAAGGGAACAAGCACTATCTCAGAATCTAGCCTTTTAACAGAGAAGGGAGATTTCTTGGTCAGGATCTCACATCTCCAGGTCTGCCTCTCTATCCACTGAGCTACCGAACTGCCCCCAGTTTAGCTTCCTAAAAAAATTCCAGTTGAATAGGGTAGGAAGGGATGACCAGCCAACATACATTTACTAAGCCCTTGCTTCCTGCCACGCACTATGCTAGGGACAGGAGAGTCAGATATTGCTGGAGAGTCTGTTGCTGAAAGGGGTACAGTGTGGAGCCAGTGACAGTATGTCATGTAGTACCTTTTCTTTTCTAAAGAATTGTTCTTTACGAGATATTAAGGGAAGTCATTTCAATGTGCTCATAGAAAGCAAATGTCAGCACCCTCTAAAATTTGGTGTCCTGGGGAAAAACTCCAGTTGGACCAGAAAGTTATGGTCTGGGGTTCAAAAACAAGATCCAGGAGAAAAAGCATCCCCAAAGGAGAAACTGATCATATTTCAATTAAACCTGATGGAATTATGAGGAAGGTCATTCTAAAATACCCTCCTTAGGATAGCAGGAGATGAAAACTAGAAAGAATGAATGCAGACACCTAGACATAGAAAGAAAAGGTAAGCAATCTTTGACATATTCAGTAGAAGAGTTCAAAAGTGCATTTATTCTAAAAAGGGGAAGTATTTGCAGTAACCACGAATATAAAAACAAGTATAGTTTTGTTCTTCTCTGGTGGCACTTCAGAAAGATGCTCAAATAAATCACGATGGCTGGTTGTACCCTGGGTAGACTTGTGAATGGTAGTAAGTGGCTTCTGTTTTCTGATGTGACTCAAAGTACAAAATGCTTCTTCACCCAGGCTCAAAAACTGATCAAAGTATTCTCTGAAATGCTCCTGCCCAGAATTGTCAAAATAAAGAAAGATAACTGTGAATTCTCACAACTAAATCCTTATACAAAGTGTTTATGCAGAGCATAAACAGAATGTTGAATGCTTAAATACACAACACTTCCTGATGAATACCACCATCTTTAGGTTTACATTTTAGATAATCAAGGAAGATGCCATCTAATTCTCACAAATTCTTTACTCTTCAGGGTTCATGAAGGAAATAATGCCCAGAAGAATCCAAAATCATATCACTCTTCCTTAGGAAGGGGTATTCTGGACAGTTTAGAAATAATACTGCCAGTTCCACTCTTTCCCCCAAATCCTTGTTCAATTAGCTGACAGCATTGAAGCAAGAGTGGTCAGGATGTAGGTCTTCTTCTGATGTCTTCAAAGTCAGTTGTACTTTCTTTTTCACATTCTACCTTCATCATGTAGTTTGCATAAACTTCCACTTCCTTCTATCCAGGCAAATCAGAAAAAAGACATGATCACGAGAAACAAGAAATCCCTTTCAGTCTTGAAAGCCCCCCACCCTTTCCAATGAGTGATCTGTGCAAGTCTCCCTTCCTTCAAGTAGCTGCTACATAGAGAAATACAAGGTTGATCAACCCAAAGTAATGTAGATATAATTTTGTACAGAGAACCTCGTGTCTTGGGCAGACGTAATTCTAAGAGGAAAAATGTTCTACCACCATTGTTGTCCTTTATGGATACTGTGGATCCAAAGCTTTAGTACTGAATAGGGGACTCAGTTAGATTCATCATCATCTGGCAAAATAGTGCTCTTACTCAACTGAACTGCATAAGAAATAAGAAATTTAAGTTGCATTGCTTTGCCAATGCCCAGATTGTGTAACTGTCCGTTGTCCCACCCGCCTTCCAAGATGGGAGTCAGGGAACACTAACATTGAGGGAAGGCAACCTGTTGGAAGCAGTAACAGAGTCTGGACACCCTTAAATTCCCCTACAGGGATACTAAAGAACTCTGAGGAGGGAATTGACCTTCAGACAATGTCAGCCAAGGTAATTCTGTTATACAAATTCTAAATCATAGCCCAAATTTAGAAGACCTAGCAGACTCCCTGGTTAATTTTAACTACCATTAGCCTTCTCCTTATCTTACCATTTTAATATTTGGAGTAGACCCTGACCTTTGGGGCTTATAGATCCTGCCAAAAAAAAAAGACAATGAAAAGTGAATTAAATAGGAGAGAATATTAAAAATATTGCAGACAATAATGATAATAATGGAAATACTATCTTCCAAAAGCTGTTAAATACAAGCAAGAACTTTCTACCAGTTAAAGCTATTCAAAAATGAAATGAGCTATTTCCTTAGGCAGCCTGATGTTTTTCACTGCTTTAATAAAAAGAAAAGAAAAAAATATCATTAAAGCAATAGGCCTTTGCTGGTGACCAACATGCCTAATAAAAAGAGGCTATCTGGATAGAGACAACTGACTTGGACTCTTTAGCTTATCTTTTGTTCTGATTCAAATTCCTTTGGTTACTAAACCAGAGATGATCTGAGAGACCAGAGAACTTCTGAGGATCTTAACCTAAACCAAATAGTTTTTTTGGAATAGAGGGCAGAGATTTAAAAAGAAAAAAGGGGGACAGCTGGGTAGCTCAGTGGATTGAGAGCCAGGTCTAGAGATGGAAGGTCCAGGGTTCAAATCTGACCTCAAACACTTCCTAGAGTAACCCTGGACAAGTCACTTGACCCCCATTGCCTACCCTTACCACTCTGGAACCAATACCCAGTATTGATTACAAGACGGAAGGTAAGGGTTTAAAAAAAAAAAAGAAAAGACATTATTTCAGTCTGGCATAATATGCTTCCAGATTTTTGTTAGCTGAGCATTGCAATCAATTGAGGGGCTGTCAGTCCACCTGTTTTAGGTCAGGCCTGAATATAGTCAATTGGGTGCTTTCAGGTGCATATTGGAACAAAATGAGACAGAGATCATCTGAGAGTTAACAAAAGGAGATTTCCTTAGCTAAAGAAGGGAAAGGATAATCAGCATGGATACACCATTGATTAATTAGAGTATTGCTTCCATAACTGTTTGCTATGCTGGTGTCAGATGCCTGGCAGAGTTCCTGACTCCCTGGCCCAAGGATGGTTTCAATATCTTTTAAGAAAAAACGAACCTAGCTTGCATGGGATAGGGCCTTTGGGCATCACACTACTTTTATGGCAGGGTTCTCAACATTCTGCCTGGAATACTGAAACTAAGAAAAAAATGAGCCCAGAAGATAGTGGTACGGAGCAACAGAGAGGTGAGACAACCAAAATCTGCAGAAGAACATGACAGCCAGCAAAAATGAAGTGCGCACCATTGCCACAAGACCAGCAAGGACTACATGGTAAGACCAGCAGGAACCAGTGGGCTGAGTGGAAATGTCATGGCCAGTGGTGAGTAAGCCAAGGAGCCTGGAATAATACACTCACTGGAGACCATGCAGGTATCAGGGAACAGGCAGAGTAACAGTAAAATAGACATTAGGGTTCCTTTAACACTGTAGTTGACCCTCTATACACATTCCTCATGTGTGGATCCTCCATACATGATCCTTATGCGTGTTCATTCTCCCCATGGAAGTTGTTTATCTTTTGGAGAGAGTACATCATAGACTTATGGGAAGAATGTTCTATTATTGTCTTCCTACTATGTTAGTTCATTAAATGCTTTTGCTATGAAATGTATCTTATGACTGATTAGAGAGAAAAAGAAAATGAACCAGTAGAGGCTCACAATTTATCGTTTTGAGCAAACATGGATGTACAGAGCACATTGAACCTGGGGTAGCTATTCTAAGGAGAGTGTTCAATGTGCTAAATCTCAACAATAATGAGATCCACATCACTGGAAGTGTTCAAGAAAAGACTCCATAGCCATCTGTAAGATCTGCAATAGAGAACATGGTGGCTTTGGGTAGGAGTTAGACCTCGATAACCTCTAAAAAATACCCCTCCAGAGATTTTAGGATTACTCGTTCCATTTCATTATCACTGGACATTATCCTTGTAGGAAAAAAAATTTTTAATGTTCCCTAGGCAGAAAGTAAGAATTATTGTATGAAGTGAAAATTTGTGTATTATTCTCAATGTATTTCTGGCTAGCAATAGAAACTCCAAGTAGAGGTAAAGTTTAAAGCATTGGCTTAATTAGATGCAGCTTCACTCTCCCTTTCCCAGTCTTTCACAAAAACCTTTCATTGGTACTCTTGCACAAGTGGAGGGCATTGTATTAGTTTCCTATAAATTGGGGAATTCATTTGTATCTTTGGGCATTGCCTTTGGGTCTCTGACTTAGGAGCAATGTCCCCATCCTTTGCTGTGATAAGCAATAAAGCCACATCTGTCTGCATCTTTTCCTGGTCTCTTTGATTATTTGGGGGATTCAAGGGAGGCATCTTGCTCTATCAGGCCCCCCCTCCCCCCAATTCCCTCTCCAGACACTATCATGGCATGGAAACAATATATTCATTTCTCTCCAAATTTTCAACGTCCAGGAATAATGCCAGGCTAGATAAAAAATCTCCTTGTCATGGTTCACTGGTATGGGGACTATATTTATATAAATATATTGTCAATGAGATCATGTTAGGAGAAGTTTCTTTCTTATCACTATTGTCCTTCAATTCTTCTTAGCAAAATCCTGGACAGTTCCACATGACACTGAATATAGTTTTGTTGACACATAATAAGCTCCAAGGTTCCTTTTCCTTTTCATAACTAAAGGAAAAGAGAGTTAATAGACTCTCCAAATGAGAAGAGAACTGAGAAATCCAGCGGTTTGCATCCCAGTCAATTCATGGTTTGCTATAAACAGGAACATTACAGTGAATCTAGAAAAGCAGACAATAGGTTTCTACTGGTGGGTCTATGTCACCAGTCCTTGGGAAATCCTAATCTCCTCTAGATGACCGACTCGACAATCATTGTGGCCCACTACCCACATTAAGCAACCAACCTGTGGCAAATAGTCCTCCAAATGAAGATGAATCCCAGGATGATTATTAGGCCCAAGAGAACAAATAAGCAGATATAGAGTGATAATAGTGTGGAAGACTTGACACCTTGAAACATGAACACAGAAATGTTTTTAAGAGTGTCTTCTGATATAATTATAATACTATAATATATATTATACTATATTACATATAATATAATACTATGTATAATACTACAATAATATTATAATACTAGTGTAGAGGATGTTACTTTTTTTAGATATCCCTCATGTAACAGTTCTAAAAAGCATATGAGGAGAAGAAAGAATAAAAGGAACAATAATAGTTAATAATAATAGCATCCATCTCACATGGTTGTGATGGGGATAAAATGAGATAATATTTGTAAAGTTCTTTGTAAACCTTAAAGCACTATATAGGTCCCTCGTTAGGATAAGCAGAATTTAAATCTGATACTTAGTAGCTCTGGGACCTTGGGCAAGATAAACTTTACATTTTTTTTAGTTACACATAGATACAATTTTTGACAATTGTTTTTTGATATTTCAGAATTCAGATTTTCTCCCCTCTCCCCCTCCTATAAGCAGTAAATAGCTTGATATGGATTATGCCAATGTTTTTATGAAATATGTATTTCCATATTGCTCATATTGGCCAAGATACTTAACATACTTGCCTCAGTTTCTTCAACTATAAAATGAGGATAATAACAGCAGCCACCTCCAAGAAATATTTTTTGGGTTTTTTTTTAACCTCTACCTTGCATCTTAGAATTATTACTGTGCATTGATTCTAAGACTGAAGAGCAGAAAGGGCTAGACAAAGGGGGTTAAGTGACTTGCCCAGGGTCACACGGCTAAGAAGTATCTGAGGTCAAATTTGAATCCAGGATCTCCTCTCTCTTGACCTGACTCTCAATCCACTATGTCACATAGCTGCCCCCTACGGCATCATTTTAAAAATCAAATGAGATAATATTTATAAAGTGCTTAAATAGCACCTGGCACATATTATGAAAATGCTAGCTATTATTACTATTTGTAATTTTTAGGCTTTAACAGTGAAATTTCTCCTAAAACACAACTGCAAATGTTTCTGTGGTTAAAAAGAAGTGAAAACAAAGCAGAAAATGTATAATTTTTGACCAGTGCTCTACTGGGTGAGGAAGGCAGTACATTTTCTTAAAACAAACTAAGGAAGAGGAAGGGAAGAGTTCATTCCATATTTCATATTTTTATGCAATGTGTCGTAGATTTTCTTATATGGTTTTAGGATAATCATGGAATGATCAGTTGAATTCTCTGATATGCCCTAGGGTTTTCCTTATTATCTACTCTCTGGGATAAAATGTTAAGAATCAAAGCAAAAACTGTAATAGAGAGCTACTTACGATGGGGTAGGAGTTCTATGGACAGACACTCGTTCCCAGTCACATGGGAAATGGAGCAGGTCACCTCCGATTCATTGAGGCCATTCCAGTGACACATACTTTCCACTGTCACTGTCTTGTCGTCATGAGTTTCATTCATACTGAAGCAATATCCTTCTGGGACCCAGGAGATCTGGGCAGCTGGCTTCCCTGCAGAAGCTTTGCATGTGGCAGTCCCATCCCCATCCACCAACAAGGATACTCTAGGAGGCACTGCAGAAAATAAGATGGATTTTTTTTTCCTGAATAAGAGAGAACTGGTGGAGTTAAATCAGCTTCTCTTCTTTTGGTCCTGGATTTATGTACCAAAACAGACGTACAGAAACTGATCCTTACCTAATACACTGAGATTATAGCCACATTGGAAATTCCCTTCAGATGTTACAATGGCACATTTGTAATACCCATCATCTTCAGTGGTCACTGGGTCTATCTGGAGAGTTAGATGACTGTCAGGTCTAAACTCCCAGTGTACTCTATCATTAAAGCAATTCGTTTTCTTGATATCATGATTATCCAGTCTTTTTGCCATGATGCAGGGAGCTTTGTCTCTGGAAACTATTTCCCACGTGACCATTATAAGATTCTTCATTGAGAAAGTAAAGCAGGAGAGGTTAGTCTTGGTATCTACCTGTACAGACACTGAAGAGTCTAGTGGACATAAAAATAACAAAACAAATTTTTAGATATCCACACACAAATCCACAATTTCCCATTTCAAGGTGATTCTTGATTATTAACACTCACAATTTATAATATTTCCAATATGTAAAAAGAAATATTGACTAACACTCTGATATAAAGAAATATACAATTAAATATTGGAATTAGCGATTCTAGTTCATTTTGGCCTCAAAGTGAGAAGTTGGGTGGCTCAGTGTAGTCAGATCCAGGGCAAGAGATGAGATCCATTCAAATATGGCCTCAGATACTTCCTAGTTATGTGACCCTGGGTATGTCACTTAACTTCCATTTTTCTTAACATTTCTGCCTTGGGACCAATACATAGTTTAAACCTAAAATGGATGGAAAGGGTTAAAAAAAGTAAAAGAAAAGTGAAGTATCATCTCTAATTTTTAGAAGAGAATTTCCCATGTCTGTCTTCTTATCATCTTTCTTTTAAGACTCACGTGGGATATTTAACCTGGGAGGTCTGTGAATTTTTGTTTTCATTCTGATGACTGATCAGAATAAATTGTTTCCTTTCTAATTCTCTACAATTTATTCAATATATTTAAAAATATTTTTCTAGCAGATCCATAGGTCTTCCTAGACTGTATCAATAACCCCCCAAAAGGTGCCCTACTTTAGAGTAAGAAGGATAAAAGATGGGCTCGCCCTACATGACCTAATGATCTGAAAGACCTAATAGACCTTGTGCTCCCCTCATCATCTAAATACATCTGGCTTACAAAGAACCATTGTTATCTTGAATATCACCCAGACTCATGAGCAACATGTGTGTGTGTATGCTACAGGAACGGGTCTGATCAACAGAACACTATGCAGTGATGTTCTGATATTTATCTCTTACACACAACATTCAGTGCTGTTGGTCCTTATTCTTACTACCTGTCTTGTTTATTGAGTTTGGCCAATATTGTTGTTCCAATGTCATTCTTCACTGTTAACTGCTTCATCAGGAAATACTTTACCTGTTGTGGTAGTCTCAGAGTTCATGAAACACAGATGCCCCTGCTCTTTGGCCAGGGTTGAACTGTTACATCCTTGAGCTGAAGATTCGGTCATGTATCCTAGAGACAAAGGGGTATATAGAGAAAAACTGATCCACTAAGGCACATTTAAAAAACTTTCCACCAAAGGATTGGAAATATGTGTTTCTCACCCAGTGGAATTACACGTTAGATACGGGAGGGGGATGGGAGGAGGGAAGGAAAGAACATGAGTCTTGTAACCATGGAAAAATATTCTAAATCATCTAATTAAATAAAATTTTCAAAAAAAAAAGAAAAATGTGTTTCTCTCAGGAAAGTCACTAACTCTAAATATCACTTCCACCTGCTGGAAATACAAATATAACCTAAAAACATCAAAGCTCAGACAGGAAAAGTATACATATATATATATATGTATATATATATGCTTACATAAACACACCTATAAATGTTTATTTTTTAATTATATGTAAAAATAATTTTGAACATTCCTTTTTCAAAATTTCAAGTTCCAAATTTTCTTCCTCCCCACTCCCTAAAATGGCACACAATTTGGTTTAGATTGCACATGTGCAATCATGCAAAATATATTAGTCATCTTGTGAAAGATAATAGACAAAAAAGAAACAAATAATGTACTTTAATCTACTTTCAAATTGCATCTGTTCTTTCCCTGGATATGGATAGCATTTTCATCTTTAGTGCTTTAGAATTGTCTTTGATCATTGTGTTGCTGAGAATCGCTGTATTTGTAGTTGATCAATTAATGGGCCTCCCTTCAATGTCCAATTCTTTGCTAACACAAAAATAGCTGCTATAAATACTTTTTTATACGTAGGTCCTTTTCCTTTTTTTATTTCTTTGGAATACAGACCTAATAGTGGAATTGTTGGGTTAAAGGGTCAACTGCAATTTCATAACTCTATGGGCATAGTTCTAAATTGCTCTCCAGCATGGTTGGATCGGTTCACAACTTTCTGCAATGGTGCATTAGTTTACCAATTTTCCCACAACTTTTCCAACATTTTTTATTTTCTAGAAAGGAAAATTTCACCAAAGAGAGAGAGGCAGACAAGTCAGACCTGGTAACCACAATTTCCAGTTTCTGCCCTTGACTTTAAGCAAAAATTACCTTTCATCACACAATTCAGTTTAAAAACTTAAGATTATGAAAACAGTGTGGTTTTCTAAAACTGGATTTATTTCATTAAATTCATAATGCAATGAGAGAAACATTAGATTTCGAGTCAGAAAATCTTGGTTTGAGTCTAGTTTAGCTCTTTCCTGCATATGCAACTCAGTTTCCTTATCTAATAAAAATTGGAGGTTAGATTAGATTATGTCTAAGGTCCCTTCCAGCTCCAAATCCTAGACCTCCTAGGACCTGTTTCTTGGAAGAGCTGAAGATGCTATTTAGTTTAGAAGAGAGCAAATTTAGAAGGGGATGGGAGAGCTGTCTACAAGAATTTGAAGGCATTTCATACGAAGAAGAGTTAGACTTGTTCTGATTGGTCTCAGGGGACAGAACAAGGGGAAATGGGTGAAAATTACCAAAAATGAAAATTTGCCTAATGCAACTAGATCCCTTAAAAGCAGGTGGTTTTAACTTGGAGTCCATTCATTTAATTTATTTCACTAATTTCAACTGAAATTTAACATTCCCTTCAATTATTGTAAATATGCATCTGAAAAAGAACCCAGAGGCTTCCCCAGACTGTCAAACGAGTCCTTGACACCCCTCCAAAAAAATTAAGAATTCCTGGTTTGGATGGAGGAGGAGGCCAGACAAAATCAGCTATAACAATTAGTGAATACTTAAGTGTAAGCCCAGATAAAAGGGAATTCTATCATCCTAGTCTATCCAAAGTTGGTGTATTTAGAAGCATCTGTTATGTGCCTGGCATTAAAAGCTCTAAAACCATTTATTGAACGTGGTGCAAAACCACACAATACTGAACAGCTTAGGGCCAGGCAGAATGGTTTATAATAAGGATAGACAATTTCCTGTCATGCCTATGTGTGAGGCCTCATTTCCTGCAATCAGACCAACACTAGAACCCTGAAATAGAAGTAACGCTTCCTTGTATTCTTTTTTTTAATTGTTAAAACTCTTACCTTCCTTCTTAGAATCAATACTAAGTATCGGTTCCAAGGCAGAAGAGTGATAAGGGCTAGACAATGGGAGTTAAGTGACTTGACCAAGGTCATGCAGTTCTTGTATTCTTTTTGTTCAAGTTAAATATCCACTAGAGGCTGGTGCATTACCAAAAAGCCTTGTTGTTAGTTGAGAGTCAAGCAGTTTCCTCACAATTATTTAGTGTCCGTTCGGTGGCAGGCACTGTGCTAAACACTAGGGATACAAAAAGGGGGCTAAATACCAGGGATACTCAAGGGGCTCACAGCAGATTGAGGGACAGACAATATTAATAGCAATGTACAAATTATCTACATATTTATATATAGTATACAAATAGAACACATTTATGTATTTATGTATATATAATATATATATATATAGTTTGCATATTGCTATTATTTGCATGTTTTCTCCCTCAACATACTGTGAGGGGTATACTGTGTGTATCCATATAATACATATATGTGCAAATATGTATATGTATGTATATATGGACAACTAAATTGCACAGTGGCAGAGTTATGAGCCTGGAGTCAGGAAGATTCATCTCCTTGAGTTCAAATCTGAACTTATTCTTTAGCTGTATGGCCCTGGGCAAGTCACTTAACCTTGTTTGCCTCAGTTTCTTCATCTGTAAAAAAAATGGAGAAGGAAAGGGCAAACCCGCCAAGAAAACCCCAAATAAGGGCATGAAGAGCTGTACAAGACTGAAATGACAGAATAAATAAATGTGTGTGTGTGTGGCATTTATAGTTTCTCCCTATAGGGAAGCTGATATAAAATGTTTCATGTTGAATGTTGGATGCAACATTTGTGGGTTGAAGACAGCTCAAGAGTGATGTGTGTGTATGAGAAGAAGAGTTGGCAAGAACTTTCAAGTTCCCTTTCAAGGGAAAAGATCTTGGTCTTCTGGCTTCTCAGTCTGAGAGAGAATATTCTCTTTAGGGAGAGGTCCCTAAAGAGAGGGAAAGACTCTGGGAAGAAGGGAACATATAGAGGAACCAGGACCTCAATCAAGTCTCTATCCTGAGCTCACTACATTCACTAGAGGCTTTGGGGAAGAGAATCCCCAAAGATAAACCAAGTCACAGACCCATTTATTTATAAATAAGGGAACTAAGACATGGAAAATGACTCCTCAATTGCCAGTAGAGCACTTTAATCCATTAATCAACCTTTATTTTTTCCCTACAAGAGTACAAAGGTATTTCCTCTCCAAATTATCAAAAACTTTTCACTGGATTTTTGATTCTAATTATATTTCAGCTTTGCTTACATTTGCAATTTGAAGTGGATAACCGAGATATAGATAATATGTGCCCAAAAAAGTGCTTTCTCCAAAAGCATATTAATGAGGGCTAAAAAAAATTAAATTTAAATTTAAAAATGACTGTTAATGTGGTCTTTCTAGATCATTATTTGGATAATTAATAGACCTTCTGAGACTCAGAGAGACAGTTTCCAATAATGAAATATCTCTTTATTTGTCATATTGGTTGGAATTGATGAGGACAGAATATAATGAAACCGATTTAAGTATTGGTTTAAGCGGCATGGTGAATTGACCAATGTGACAGAAAAAGAAAATGATAAATGTTGGAGGGGATGTGGAAAATTGGGACACTAATTCATTGCTGATAGATTTGTGAATTGGTCCAACCATTCTGGAGGGCAATTTGGAACTATTCACAAAGGGCTTTAAAAAATGTCTGCCCTTTGATCCAGTAATTATGCCCATATATCAGAAATAAAAACAAAATAAGAAAAAGCCTACTTGTACAAAAATACTTATAGCCACTCTTTTTGAGGTGGCGCAGAATTGAAAATTGAATGGATGTCCTTGGGGAATGGCTGAACAAACTGTGGTATATGATGGTGATGGAATACTATACGGAATGATGAGCAGAATGATTTCAGAAAGAGCTGGAAAGACCAATATGAACTGATGCAGATTGAAACAAGCAGAACCAGGAAAACATTGAACACAGTAATAGCAATTTTGTGGAATGATCAAATGTGATAGACTTAGTTACTATTAGCAATACAGTGATGAGGAACTTATGACAAAGAACTATCTACCTCCAGGGAAATTTTTCACTTGTTTATTTGGGTGTATGTGGAGTTTTGGTTTTATAAGACTACTCTAACAATAATGAATAATATGGAAATATGTTTTGTATGATTGTATATATATATATATATATATATATATATATATATATATATATATATGTATATGTATATTCCAGATAGAAATGTTTGCCAGTTCTGGAAGGAAAGAGGGAAGGAGGGAGAGAAAAAATTTGAATCATTTAACTTCAGAAATTTTACGTTGAAATTTATTATTACATATAATTGGTAAAAAAAATGTTTTTTTAAACAAATGAAAGGCATGAAGAGGAGCAGCTAAGTGACACAGTGGATAGAGTTCTGGGCCTAGAGATGGGAGATCCTGGGTTCAAATTTGGCCTCATTACCTAGCTGTGTGATCCTGAGAAAAATCACTTAACTCTGTGTGCTTAGTGTTTCCCCTTCTGTCTTAGAATTGTTATTAGAATGGAGGATAAGAGTAAAAAAAATTAAAGGCATGGTGAGAGGCAGGCTGACACTGACTTTATTCATCTTTATGGCATAAGGAAGGAAAGAAGTTACATTATTGACTTCTGCCACAGATATTAAACTGAGAGATACTAAAAACAGAACAATCGGGGAAAATAAAATAAATTTATAGAACAGAAATAGAAGGATAATGCAGCACTGAATAATGCAAATAAACAAAAAATTCCAATTTACTGTTTTCTTATCTCCTGTAGTAATTGTTTAATTTTTTAAAAAAGTCAGACTTACCAAATAGTAGAAGAGCTATGATGATCCACAGCCCCAAAGCAGAAGTCATCTTCCCAAGAGAGCTTGTTTTCATAACTTTTTTTTTCTCTCCCTTCTTCCCTGTACTGTCTTTTCCAGCCAAGTAGAGACCAAGCTATAACTAATCATATAAAGTCTTTCCTATTTGTCAGGGGCAGGACAGCAAGACCCCATCTTCTTTAGCTTGGCTTATACCAGGCCATCATTAGTGAAGCGCTCTTTCCTTCCTCTTCTCTCTTCTTGTGTCTCTTGCTTAGCAGAAGCCTCAGACTAAACAAAACCTGTGCATATTTGTCTGGGGGGTTGACTAACAGGATATTTCCTGGTAATACTTTCTATTCATTCACTCACCTACCATTTCAGTAATAAAAAAGATAAAATATTTAACCTGAAATAATATTAAAGCAAGATTATGTATGTATTCTTGGCACAAGCTTTTAAGCTATTTAGCCACAAAAAAGTTTCAGAATTTTACAACTTTTTAATATTGAAAGTAGAAGCAGTTTGGTGGCCCAGTGAATAGAGTGACAGGTCTAGAGTCAGGAACCTCATCTTCCTGAGTTCAAATGTGACCTCAAGCACTTATTAGCTGTGTGACCCTCAGCAAGTCATGTAACCCTGTTTGCCTCAGTTTCATCATCTGTAAAATGAGATGGAGAAGGAAATGGAAAACCACTCAAGTATCTTTGGTAAGAAACCCCCTAATGGGGTCACAAAGAGGTGGATACAATTGAAATGACTGAACAACAGATGAACTTACCTGTTTGTATGTGTGTGTGTTTTAATGTGAACCATTTTCTTTTCTTTATTTTTATTGTTATCAACAGCACTGACATGAACAATTCAATCAGCATAATTGTTGCTAGTCCTTTGGGTTTTATTTTTCAAAAAGACCAATGACATCATGATGAGTGATGTCTTGACTTGTATATGAATTAGATTTTAGTGAGGCTGAGTTGTACAGAGTCATCAGAGTCATCTCTCCCTTTCAGAGTCATCAAAGTCCAGGGGAAGGACAAAAGTCAGGAGAACTGGCTATGGCCCGGGAAACAGTGGATGGCTTTGACACCTTCAATGGCTGACCAAGCTCTAAGGGCACCATGTCATCTTCATGGCCATTGGAACAAATTGTTCTCATCTTCCCACTGTACTGGAGAAAGTCTTCCCATGCTTGGAGTAGACACCTCTCTAACTTACCAAT
This sequence comes from Monodelphis domestica, assembly GCF_027887165.1. Classification (NCBI taxonomy): domain Eukaryota; kingdom Metazoa; phylum Chordata; class Mammalia; order Didelphimorphia; family Didelphidae; genus Monodelphis; species Monodelphis domestica. The sequence continues at coordinate 74,169,417 of NC_077230.1, forward strand.
GGGTTTCAGACTTATTGGTTATGATCAACCTGGTTTGGCCCATTTGCTGAAGGTTTACTGCATTGTGGCTACTGCACATGCTTCAGCTTCTTGAAGTCACAGGTGAGAGCTGGATGGACAAGTGGACACCAAAGATGGGTAAATAGCCCTGAAAAGAGTTCTTCAAGACCTCACACCAGGGCTGCTGGTTCTCCTTGAACACCCCAAACATAATATTAAGAATCTATTATATGTGAGGTATCATCTCAGGCACTGGTTAGGACCTTCCCTCAAAATTGTTCTACAATCACAAAGCCACTTATGAACCTGATCAATTGATTTTGAGACAATCTTGGTACAGCAAGTGGTACAACAATTAATACAAAAGTGAATAGAGTACCAGCAAACAATTATGAGGCCTAAAGCAAAGAGAACATATTTAAACAGAGAAACCTTTTTTTGAAAGATTTTTCTTTACTAATGACCCCAACTATTTTTTTAGGTAAAGTAGTTTAAAAACAAAACACTTAGGAGAAAAACAAGTTAATATTGAATTTCCTGCAACTCATTGGTAATAGTATTACAAAATGAAGCAGCTTCTAAAGAAGGTGAGAGAAAAGGGAAAAGATGATAGAGAGATAGAGAAAGGGAATTAAATTGATCAACATGGAATTACTTTTTTTTCAATTCTTGGGAACTCTGAAGTTCCTCCTCCTTCAAGCCAAAAAAAAAAAACATTAAAGAGAATGAGGAAGAGGAGTCACTCAATGAGTTGGCTGAACTTTGGGATTTTGTTAGAATTTATTGAGTTTCATCCATGATTCATTGGAACCCAATAATATTTGGAACAATTTCACCTGACCTATTGATACAAGAACAACAGGACTGATTATAAGAACATAGATTCCTCCAAGAGCAACAGTAAGAACATCCAATAACTGTTTCTGCTAAAGATTCAACTTCCATTTGAAGGAAAGTTATAACATTGGGGGTGTCAGAGTTACCCTTAGCTGTGTTTGAGTTAGTTTAACTTCTTTAGTTAGTTTCTGCAGAAATATATATATGCATAAATATATTTTTACCAATTACATGTGATAACAAATTTCTACACAGTTTTTCCTAAGTTATATGATCAAACTTATGTTATGTCCCTCCTTCCCTTTCCTTCTGAGAAGATGAATTTGCCCAGATGCAAGAAAGGTACAGGAGGGGGGCAGCTGGGTAGCTCAGTGGATTGAGAGTCAGGCCTAGAGATGGGAGGTCCTAGGTTCAAATCTGACCTCAAACACTTTCCAGCTGTGTGACCCTGGGCAAGTCACTTAACCCCCATTGCCTAGCCCTTACCACTCTTCTGCCTTGGAGCTAATACACAGTATTGACTCCAAGACGGAAGGTAAGGGTTTAAAAAAAAGAAAAGAAAGGTACAGGAACAGGGCAAATCATCTGACACCGAGACACAACAACAACCCAGGGATTTCCTACCCTTTTTACACTTCCCCCTCTAGGTGTTGGCAGATGATTCCATCTGGATTATTCCTATATTATCACATAAAGCACATTTCCCCATTGTTCATTTTTAGTCAGTAATCTTAGAAGACCCAAACCCTTAACATAAACCCAAATAAACAACTGAAAAATCATATGCTTTCATCTTCTGCAGAAATGTTTCTGATTGACATAATTATAATGCTTAAATAAGTGAAAAGATTTTCTTTTCTTGGAGTCAAATGCTTTATAGCATTGGCCATCTCCCTCCCCTGCTCCAGGTGTTATCAGAACTAGAATTATATGTTCTTTGAGGAGGATCGGGTCATATAATTCTCTCAAAAAAATCATAGGAGTCTGAAATCAGCCAAGTCCCTTAGTAAAATGAAAGTGAGCTGTGTAGTTGTGAGGATTTGAGCTAGTTTTGATAGGAGTAGTAATAGGGAACAGAAAAGGGAGTAAAAGAATTAGTCTATATTTGGACTGTTCCTTCTGTGGTGCTATGATGTATACAATGGAGTGGGGAAGGTTTAATTTTAATGGGAGAGTGACCAGGTAGCATTTCAAAATGAGAGATATTTAATTCCTCCCTTAGTCTGCTTTGCAGACGGAATAAAGCAAGGGGAAGCCCATCTGGCCATTTCAAGTGGGTTTCAGAACATAATTTGTCAATAATAGTTTTAACATGCTCAGGACCCTCTAGGGCGGCACTCTTCACAGTAGCATCTATGTGGTCATACCCATGTGCTTTGGGGAAAAGGATGACTGCCAGTAAACAAAACAAAGTCAAGATACTCCACATGAGGGAGGCATCATTCAATTTGGAGAACTGATGGCCTTTCAGATGAAAGTAGAAAAGAAGATGATGATTGTCTTCTTGGCAGGCCTCAACAGTAAGTACCACTAGTAAAAGCAAAGTTCTAGAAAGCAATAGAAGCAAGAGGCATGCTTGGAGCTAAGATGGTGGAGGAAAGGACTCTCTGTTCCCCTGAACCCTACACACACAAAATAAAAGAAAAAAAGAAACTACCTCAAAACAAAGCAAAGCAGGAGAAACTCATCTCACTGGGATAAAAAGAGAAAGTAGTCCACACAGCACAGCATCTGTGGGAACCAGCAGAACTCAGACCAGCCCAATAACACCACAATGCCATCAGAGGCAATGAAGCCCAGCCCAAGCAACTCAACACAGATATAGAAGGCAGAGAAGACAGGGTAAAAGACCAGTTCAGTCTAAGCCACTCAACAAGGACAACAAAGGCAGAAAGGACAGTTAGCTTTGTACTCCCCCATGGCAGCAGAATGTCAGAGAGAGACTGGCCCAGCCTAAGCCATTCAGCATGGGTACCAAAGACAGAGAGGAAAGGAAACCAATTCACTCCCATGTGGCCTGAGGCAATGAAGTGGCAGAGTGACTGAAGCATCAGAACCTAGAGCAGAGGACTTGCCCAGTCCAAACCAATTGACAGGTACAAGAAAGCAATGAAGCAGGGATCAGCCCAGTCTATAAAACAACATGAGAACTAGTAGAACATGGAGCTAAATCTAAATGGACAAAAAAGTTACAAGCTTCCCTAGAGCAAATGCACAGGGTCACCTCCATGACAGACATACCAAGGCAGCAAGACCTATGCCAAATACCAGAGAAGATATAGATGTAAGGACCTGGGAGGTCAACTAACTCAATCTCCTCATTCTACAGAGAAGGAAGCAAAGGCTTAAAAAAAAATAAATGAGATTTGGTGGAGCCAAGATAGCATCTTAGGAGCACCTAAAACACAAACATCTCCAATAATCCTTCAAAACCAATATTTATATCCCACTTCAAAGAAACCAGAAATCCAAACCCAACAAGAAGAAAAAGGTCATAAGATTCCCATAGTGAAAACACTTGAAAGGTAGGCACAATGTGTCTATTTTCATATAAGGGAGAGAGGCTGGCTGAACAGCCTCCCCCCACCTAGCACTGAAACCTGTGATAAGACCAGACTGACTGTGTGACCTGTGTGACTGAAGCTACAAGAGTTCACCTCTAACCCACCAAATGTGGTCCAGGGCTCTGATAACAGCTGGCAGGGAGGAATTTAGAAGGGACCATCAGGTAGGACTCCTCCCCTACCCACCAAGACCTACAAATAACTGGGATGTCTGTGTCATCCCTGGTCAGAGACTGAAGCCACAAGGATTCACCTCTGACCCACCACATGTGGTCCAGGGCTCAAACAATGGCTGGCAGAAAGGAACTGGGGAGAGGGGGGACCACCTGGCTGAACACCCTCTGCCACTGGCTACAGTGAAAAAATTGCCCTAGGACATGCCAACTCAGCAGGTTAGTTCAACTGGCTGAATTCATTATATCAGCAAAGGATTGAGAAAAGAGAAGATTTGGCCTCGGGATAAAGCTCAAACACTCTGGTTCAGTAAATCAACAGAGGGTCAAGTGTATAATTCATAAGGTTAAAAAAAGGTAAATAAAATGAGTAAATAAGAGGGGAGAAAACTACAATTGAAAGCTTCTATGGAGATAAGGACCAAGTAACAGAGCCAATGGACAAGGACAAGATCCATGAAACATCAAGCAAAGCCTCAAAAAAAAAAAAAAGGTGTGTGTGTGGGGGGGGGGGGTTGAATGCAGACTATGGAGGAGCCCAAAAAAGAATTTAAAAATCAAATAAGACAGTTTGAAGAAAAATGACAAAAGGAAAATAGTAGCCTAAAAAACCAAATACCAGAGAATACTGTGAAAGCTTAGAACTGTGCTCCCTCTACCCCAGGAGCAGAGAAGAACCTTGACAGATAGATAAGGAATAGGGGGAAAGAACTAGAAAAATGAGCAAAAGACAAAGGAAAAAACCTTGATCTTAGAAAGTTATATTAATGACAGAGAAGACCAAAATACAAACTCAAAAGATGACAATAGTGTCCAAAGGGAAACATGTGAATTCCCAAAGGAAAGTATTATGGGATGTCAGGCCCTACAAGAACCCCTGGAAGATCTTGAAAAGAAACTAAAAATCAAGTAGAAAATTGACAGGGGATGGTGGGGAGGGGGGTTAGTGAAGAAATCAATTCACTAAAAACTAGAATAGACCAAAAGAGAATAAAGTCACAAAATATGCTGAAGAAAACAACTACCTAAGGAATAGAATGAAACAAATGGAAATGGAGGCAAACACACACACACACACACACACACACACACACACACACACACCACAGAAGAAAAAAAAACTCTTTAAAGAGTAGAATTGGCCAAATGGAAAATGAAGCACAAAAACTCAAGGAAGAAAATAATAACCTCAAAATTAGAATTGGGCAAATAGAAACTAATCAAACCATAAGGCAAAAAGAGACAATAAGTCAAAATCAGAAGAGAAAAAAAGTAGAGGAAAATCTGAAATACTTCACTGGAAAAGCAACTGACCTGGAAAACTGATCTAGAAAAGACAATTTAAGAATCCTTGAAATATCTGAAAACCATAATCAAAAAAAGAGCCTGGACATCATATTACAAAAATTCACCAGGGAAAACTACCATGATACTCTCAAACAAGGAGAGGAAATAGAAATTGAAATAATACACTAATTGCCTCCTCAGAATGGCACCAAAATAAAATACCCCAGGACTATTATAGCCAAATTTCAGAACTCTGAGGTCAAGGCAAAAGTACTACAAGCATTTAGAAGGAAATAGTTCCAATATCATGGAGACACAGTCAGGATTACCCAGGACCTAGCAGCTTCTATGTTAAAGGAATGGAAGGCATGGAATATGATATTACAACAGGGGAAAGATCTGGAACTATAAGAATTACACACCCAACAAAACTGAACATTATATGAACATTCCTTTTCTGGGGGGAATGGAAATTTGACAAAATAGAGGAAATTCAGACTTTCTTGACCATAAAACCAGAACTGAAAGGAAAATTTGATGAGTAAATTCAACACTCAAGGGAAGCATAAAAAGGTAAAGTGAAATAGTAAAGGTTTTAGCAAGGATAAAATAAGTACATTCATACCTGGTATAGTGATAATTGAAATACTTAAAATATTTATGATACTTGAGATACTTAAGGAACTTAAAGTATGCAAGATGCCTAAAGTAAAGAAACCATAAGAATTTATTACTAATAGAGCAATGAAAAGGACTATACTGTAATGGTAGAAATTGTGGGTTTCTGAGAGAGGTGCTGTAATGGTGGAAATTTAGGCTTTTCGGGAGAGGTTATAATATTGTAATGGTTAAGAATGTGGCTACAGGATTTATGTAATATTGAACAATGGCCGCCAAGGAATTTACTTATGAAATTCCTAAAAATGAAACACTCAAGTCAGAATGGAGTTAGCCTGCTGCTTCCTCCCCTCCATCTTTTTCTCCACTGTATTAATTTTTATGTACCTCTTCATAAGAGATAGTTTACTCCACCTTTATCTCTCCATATTACCTCCACATGTATTTCTCTTCCCTGTCCTTTGATTTTTTTTCTTTTGGATATTGGCCCTTCCAATTTAGCTTCCGTCCTTTCTTCTTTCTATGTTATTGTGAATTTTAAAAGTCTCCATCTTGGTCTAGCACCCAAAAATTGTGCACACCCACACTACACGGGCATGTGCTAGTCAATGACAAATCAGAAATAACTAACTGCCCACCTGGGCTGTCCTAAGCCAAGCTAGAGCCAACCATTGGCATTTGTGAGACACAGGAAGTGAGGTAGGGAACAGCCTCTGGAATTCGCTCACTTCCTGTGGAGAGAGCGAGACGGGAGTTGGTGTTAGGAGCTTGGAGGGAGAGGACGCCCGCAGACAGCTTTCCTTCAGATTGGTCACGTGAGTTAAGGACTGATTCTTTCCACCTGGGCCCTTTGGGCCTAAAACTCCCTCTGCCTTGGTCAGAGGTTGAGTAGCCCTTTCCCTTTTCTCTTCTCTCCTTCTCTCCCTCTCCTTTCCCTACTCCCAGTGTGATTAAACCTCATTCTCATCATTAATTAACTCAAAGTGAGAATAACACCCACACTCAGTCTGCTTTTAGAAACCTATATTTCCCTATAGGGAAGTAAGAGAGTGGGGGAATAAAGAAAGGGAGGTAGGATGGCCAAAAAAAGAGAGTGAGATGGGGAATTAGTGGTTAAAAACAAAACATTTATAAAGAAGGAAAGGCTAAAAGGAAAGAGAAATAAATAGGGGGAAATAAATTGAGGAGAAACACACAATTAGTAATCATAACTGTGAATGTGAATGGAATGAACTTTCCCATATAACAGAAAAGGATAACAGAGTGAATTAAAAACCAGAATCCCACAATATGCTATCTACAAGAAACACATTTAAAGCAATGAGATACATGCAGAGTAAAAGTAAATGCCTGAGGCAGATTCTACTATGCCCTTCACCCCCATTATAGAAGACATCATTTGACAAAAAAAAAAAAATATATATATATATATATATAAAACTGTTTTCCTTATTTCTACTTGTTAGTTCTTTCTCTGAAGGACATGCTCATGTCATTCTTCAAACAATATTTTTATTGTTATATATAATGTTTTTCTCAATGAACAACTTCAGATAAAGTACCTTCCTGTGACCCTCTCACAAAAAATGGATTCCCTATGTGAACTGCTGCACTGCAGGTGGTTTAATCAGATTAACTAATTTACAGAAATCTGTTCATTATTTCTCTTGAGATAATACAATGCATGAACAATCATCTATTTGCCTCTAGATATGCCAAGTGGTACATCAAGGATGTGAACTATCCAGGTAGGAATATAGTTCCTTTTAAAGAAACGCTCCAGGGGGCAGCTAGGTGGCTCAGTGGATTGAAAGCCAGGCCTAGAGGATAGGAAGTCCTAGGTTCAAATCTGGCCTCAGACACTTCCTAGCTGTGTGACTGTGGGCAAGTCATTTAACCCTAATGGCCCAGCCCTTAATGCTCTTATGCCTTAGAACCAATACACAGTATTGATTCTAAGACAGGAAGAAAGATGGAAAAGGATGGAAAGGGAATTAGCATTTACTAAGCATCTATTGCATGCTAAACACCTCATGATATCTCCTTTGATCCTCAAAAGGAACAGACATATAGAAGGCAAGATTTTAGGCTGAATCCATAATTCTGAAGATTAATTTTTCTGAAATATTACTTTTATCACATCACTCAAAAACATGATCTCGGTTTTCTCTGATATCAGCTTCCAAGGAATGAATGAATGAATGAAAAATAACAACTTTCAAGGAATGAATGAATGAAAAGCATTTGTTAAAAATAATTTACCATATTGTTGTTGGTAGAGCTTGGGGTGGGACTGACGTCGAGCATAAACTATGTGCCAAATGTTGGGGATATAAACAGAAATAGAAGAAAGCTTTTACTCTCAAGAACTGATTGAAGAATAGTCTGATTGGAGAAGACAGCACTTATTGGAGAATTATTCAACTAAAGAGGAGATAGAAAAGGCCAGAGGTCCTAAAGGTAGAAGCTACAAGCAGGAGTGTGCTGATAAATATTTAACAACCAACTCTCTAGGGAAGGGAGGAAGAAAAAAACATAATCTGGACACACTTTCAAGTTTAATCTATATTATTTACATTTTCTCCATCACTTTCTTACATCTAGATAATCACCAAAATAATAAACCAAGCCCTGATTTGTGGTGTTTGACAATCTCCAAGGTGTAAATGCTTGCACTGAATATTTTAACAATAGGCAGTCTGAAGTCTATTAGAGCATATTCCAACACACCCTAGACCGAAAATGTGGCAAACCTCAGAAGTCCTAAAGATCAATTGATGTATCTAATTAAGAGCAGGTTGTCACCATCAAGAAGAGGGAAGTGGTCTATGGGTCAGAATGGAGAGGGGATTCTGGGTTCCCTTTGGCAGAGGTAGGAATGGTGCTGAGTGGGATAGAGGAGATGATTTGGGGAAGCTACCAATTGTCTAACCAGAAGGGGAAAGGAGGGAGGGACACTGGCAAGGAAATTGGAAATGGGTTCCAGAGTAGGAAAGGGAAGATGAAGTCTTCTGGGTGCCAGTTCTAGCTGGTGATCTCCAGGTTAACCTGTTAGGGTCTGAGACATCCTGCTGGCGAGAATAGGGGGAAGTATACAAGGATCCATATAATCCTTTCTGTTTAAACTCTCCTCACTATTCTTCCAAGCACAAACTCTACTTCAGGAGTCAATTTCTCAGCGTTGCAAAAATATGTCATAATCATTCTTGTTCATGTTCATTCCTTTAGTTATCCCCCTTGCTTGGAATAATTTCCCTTTCTCCCTATTGACTGGTCTAAATTCTCCTCATCTTTTTTCTCTCTGAAGTTTTCCCTAGACTTTTCCTTTAAATAGCTCTCCTTGATCTTCATGATATAATGACAAGAGTCTAAGAGTCAGAAAACCCAAGTTTGAATCCTAATATTTCCAATTACTAGTAACCTTGGGCAAGTCACATCTTCATGTAACTCATTTTCTTCTTTCATAAAATGAAAGAAGTGAAGTTGATGATCTATACAGCTCCAAATTCTAATTCCCTAGAATAGCCATAGACTGTGTCATACAGTTGGCATTTAATTATAAATAATTATAAATGAACCTATATTCTTTTATTGTTTCATAGATACTCACAGTCTCTCCTCAGACTATGAATCCCCTAAAAGCAAGGGCTTAATGTGTCTTTTTTATCTCCCATAATACCCAGATCACTCCTAAGAATACTAGCATTTATTGATTTGACTTCCACATTGATTTAGCATATTTTATCACATGATTCAAAGTGGTAAAAAGGTCTTATTTACAAATTATCATGTCATTAAATCCAATCAAGTTTCTAGTGGTCATGGAGATCGTGGTTTCATGGCTCCAAACAGTGTGTGTATGTATATGTATGTGTGTATATACACCCATGCATATAGACATGTGTATATGTATGCTTGAGTAGATATACATATGTGTATACATATATAAAACACAAGCATATGAACTCTTATATGTATGTATATGCATATATGTATGCATGCATCTACACATATACTTCATGATTACTCAAAAAGGAAACAATTCAGGAATAACTAAATTGGTGACTAAATAAATGATTAAATAAAAGGTTCAGTATTTTATTATATTATTTAAGTATATGAATTAGGTTAGTTAAGTGAAAGGGAGTAAGGAAGTGATGAATACTGGAATGTCTCTATAGTCCATCAGTTCATCAGAGCACCAACTGGTAGCTGTTAAGTTTCCCAAAATCTCACTTCTGATGACTATCAGGGAGCATGTCTCTCATTTCCAGAATCTCTGACGTTGGGAGGCTTCAGAAGTATATTGTTTCCCAGAAATCCCAGATCACAAGCAGCAGCAGGATTCAATTGCACCTCAATTAATCTGTCCTATCTGGTGAGTCCCCCCTGGAACGCCAACCCAAAGTCTTCACTTTGTGAAGCTTTAGAAATCTTCACCTCAGTCCTAGTATCATAAAGTGGATTGTTCTTCTCTGTGTAGCTGGCATATGGCTCCACTTCATCCTAATTTCATATAGAAACCAAAAATAAAACCCTTAGTACAGAGACCAGAAAATCATTGCAGAAATTATCACTGTTCTTCTATTAAGACCGAAATTCTTACAGATAATCATTACCCTCAATCCATACACAATGCAAATAACTAACTCATAGGTAAATAAATAGTAAGGGTAAATCAAAGAGATGCTTGATACATTCAACATCATTTCTGGAGTATCTACAGCTTTCATGGAACATAAGTGCTATTGGACTCCAAAGAAGATTCTCAATGTAAGTTAGGGTGGCTAGAAAAAAACATCAGAATAAAATTTGGTCTTGAATAATGGATAAGATTTAAATAGGTAAGAGAGGAGGAAAGCATACACAGTGCTTCATAACTATTTGTTTATTTGACCCTCAGAAGAGGTTTATGAAAGAGGAAGTTGAGATTAGTGGCAGATAAAACTAGGTAGACAGGATGAAGCCAGATTGTAAAGAACCTTGAAGACCAGGTAAGGAATTTGGATTTTATACATTAAGCAATGGGGAGATTAATGGAGATTAATGAAGTATAATGGCATGATGAAATCAGTGGTTTAAGAAGAGTAAACTAGAAAAATGTGTAGAACAGCTCAGAGCAAGAAGAGATTGAAGACAAGGTAAATTAACCAATAAGTCAAGATAAAATTTCTGAATGTCTATTTATTATAGACAGAATTATACTCACTAAGCACTGTGCTTAAAGAAATTTCTTATAATATTACAAGTTGAGGCAATGAAGGCTTGTATTTGAATGGATAGAATATGAATGAAGAGGAAGAAGTATATGAAAGATATTTAAAAAGAAAAAAATCATCTAAATTTGGTGACCAAGGAATAAGAGTCGGGTTTCAGGCTATAGTGACTATAAGAAAGGTGATGTGATTAACTGAATCTGAAGCTGAAAGTGGGAAAGGGTTAGCGGAAGATTAGAAAAGATAGAATGAATTCACTAGCTCTAATGACTTTGAAAATTTGGAAATATATCAGAGGACAGGCTTGAATGTGGAACAAGGTAGATTTCAGTTGGGCTTTTATTGGAAGGTTCTGCCTAAAGGATGACTACCAGCAAATTGGACCAGCCCAAAGTGAGCAAAAACAAATGTGTTAATTTCATATACAACACCAACTTTAACATAAAATAGTCAAACAGAAGAATTTTTTTAAATGATTCACAGATGGTCCAACCATTCTGGAAGGCAATTTGAAATTATGCCCAAAGGGCAAATTCTTTTAAAGAATTTTTTTTAAATTTTAAATTTAAATTTAAAAGAAATTTTAAAGAATTTTTATTTTATATATATATATATATATATTTTATAAATTAAAATTTAAAGAATTTTCTTTTAAAGAAAAGAATGCATGTATCCCAATCAGATAAAAAAAATGCAAAAGGTTCTGTTTTTACAAGAATATTCATAGCTGCATTTTTTGTAGTGGCAAATATTTGGAAAATGAGGAAATGTCCCTCAATTGGGGAATGGCTGAACAAATTGTGGTACATAATGGTGATGGGATACTATTGTGCTATTAGGAATAATAAATTGATAGATTTCTATAAAAACTAGGAAGACTTCCATGAACCAGGAGAACACTGTACACAGCAGCTGAAACATTGTGGAAAAATCAAATGTAATTGATTTTACTACTAAAAGCAGTGCAATGACTCAGGATGATCTTGAGGGACTTATGAGAAAGAATGCTCTCCACATCTGGAGAAAGAACTATGGGAGTAGAACTCCAGAAGAAAATATATTATTTATCACTTATTATATGAGTATATGACTTGGAGTTTTGCCTTTAAAAGATTATTCTATTACAAAAATGAATAATATAGAAATGGGATTTGAGTGATGATATATGTATAATTCAGTGAAATTGCTTGTCAACTCAGGAGGGCAGAGAAAAGAGGGGAGAGAGACAAAAAGAATCGTAACCATGGGAAAAATTTTTAATTTTAATTTTTTAAAAATGACTCACATAAATTTCCCTTTTTTTCTTACCTCTCCAACACATGGAGTAGCTTCTGGCTTGGAGGATTTACAATTCCTGTGGGGGAGGAAAAAAAAAATATATATATATATAAATAAAAATAAACAGCAAATCTCCCTCTTAGGTTTCAGGAAGATGAGAAAAATTAAATTCCTATTTTCCTTTGCTCTCCCTAACAGGAATGAGCCATTTAGAGATTTTATAAGACAAAAAACTATACTAAATAAGAAATTAATACCTACTTCTTGGCTGCCAACACTCCCTGAATAATTCTCGTGGAAACACACATTGGTCTCAGCTCAGGAGCTCAATGCACATAGGAAATCAGAACCCTCATTCTAAGTAAGCATCTGGGAGGGTGAGGTGGGAGACAATCCTCATTTTGAAGTAAGAAGGGAAGGTAAACAATAACTATTTATGAAGAGTATACATGAAGGCATCTCTTTTTGGTACATGGCAGGCATTACCATAATTAATTTCCCAGCACAGATTATTGGCAGATATACTTTCTCCCAGGCCCCAAAGCCCTGCATTACTGAATTCACTAAGCTTTTGCCTTATTTCCCATAACATTCCTTATTCCTGGAAGATCCTCAGATCTTCTCTATCAGATTTCTCTATCAGCTAATAAAATTCCTTCCTTCATCTGACATTCCTCTCCACAAAATCTACCTTTTCGTGACACCTTTCCTGACTATATGACATGAGGTAGGTTGCCTTCCCTAAAGTAATTCATTCTACCCAAACCCTAGGTTCCTGCCTTTCCTCTAAGAAAATGGAAAAGATACCTTTAAAAATATTCATCAATACCTGCAGTCATTGGATTTCTTATAAAGAACAGCCAATCCCACAATGGCCAGAACGCCCATGAAAACAGCAGTAATAATTATACGGAGGGTTGGATTTTGAGGTTTTGGCAAACCTATAAATAAAGACACAGATAATGTTTTTAGAATATCAAGAATTTTTGTGTGTGAAATCCTTGAAGCCTAAAAATTCTAGGGAATCTCATTAGGAAATTGATTTACTAATAAGGTCCCTAGTGTTTCCAGCCTCTTTGGATTCTTCAATCCAACCTAGTCTGATAGCTTTATTCCTTTTACATGCTGTTGCATTTCCCATCTCCAAACCTTTGCACTGTCCACTTCCTGAACCTGAAATGCATTCTCTCCTCACCTCTACATCATAAAATCTCCTTCTTCTTCTTTCAGGATGTAACTTGAGTCCCATATTGTACAGGAATCCTTTCATGATTCCTTCAGCTGCTAGCATATTTGTCTAATCAATTAATCAATAAATATTTATTAAGCATCTACTATGTACTAGGCACTGTGCTGCTTCTCCAGTACCTGATAAGTTATTTCATACTTATTTGTAGTTATTCTATTTATATTTCTTTTTTAGACTTCTTGTCTTCCCCACTAAAAGGTAAGTTCTTGAGTAAAGTTTGTTTTATTCTTTTTATTTGTATCCCCAACAACTAGAACAATGCCTAGAACAGAGGAAGTATTTAATAAATTCATGATGGTTGACTGATTGATTCTAGGTTTACCATTTTTTTATGGCAGCATTTAGAACCTTAATGATACAGAGCCACTCGGCACTTTCTGGATGTAATGAATGAATGGTAAATTACTGATGCTGAAAACAAAACAATTAGGGAGCTTTGTGGAACTGTGCTTCTTGTCTAAAATTAACCAGGTATCATCAATAACCTAGGTGCTGCAGTGGATAGTGCTGGTCCTGGAGTAAGGAAGATTCATCTTTCTAAGTTCGAATCTGACTTCGGACACTTAGTAGCTATGTAACTCCAGACAAGTCACCTAACTCTGTTTCTCTTATCTGTAAAAGGAGCTGAAGGAAAGGGAATAGCAAACCAGTCCAGTATCTTTGCTAAGAAAACCCCAATGGATTCACAAAGGCATGACTGATATGATTCAACAACAAACCATTTACTAAGTTTCAGAAATAAACAGGATAATATAAAAAAAATTGGAAGAAAAGAACCCAAGAACTGTAATCATTATCCAGCATAAGAACTCTCAGTGTGGAACTTCCCTCCACAACTTACTACATAAGTTCTCTGAATCAGAGTAGGTAACTAACTTGCCTGGGATCACATTTTTGTTGCTATTGTTATTCAATTGTGTCTGACTCTTCTTGGCCCCTTTTGAGGCTCCTTTGGCAAAGATACTTTAGTGGTTTGCTATTTCCTTCTCCAATTCATTTTATAGAGAGGCAAACAGACTTAAATGACTTGCCCAGTCACACAGCTAGGAAGTGTCTGAAGCCAGATTTGAACTCAAGATGTTTTCTTAAACAGCAGTCTTCTCATTCCAAGTCCAGTGATCTTTGTATGACATCTCATTTCCCCTAATATCCCCTGGAATTCTAAGATGATAGTTCAATTCAATTCAATGGATGCTTATTGAGAGACTGCTTTCAACTGTGGGGTGTTTGGTGCTAATCCCATTTCAGGGCTGCTCATCCTCTTTTGGTGTCCACTTTTCACTCACCTCTCATCTGTGATTCCAAGAAACTACAGCATGTACAGTGGCCACACTCTGGTAAAACCATCTCAGTAGATGGCTAAACCAAGTTGAGGGTAACTGACAGACCTCAAACCATTGATGAGTTGGGGGGGGGCGGATTTACACCAAGCATGTGAAGAATGAGCATATGAGAACCATTTGTTCCAATAGCTATAAAGCAGACATTGTTGAGTACTTAGAATGTGGTTAGACACTGAAGAATCCAAGGTAATCTACTGTATTCTGATCCATCACCAGTTGTCCTGACTTTTGTCTTGCCAGAGGATTTCAACGGCTCTGGAAAAGAAGGAGGCTGATGACTTTGTGCGATTCTACCTCACTTAAATCCAATTTATGCACAAGTCAAAAGACATCACCAATAATGTTATTTTGGTTTTCTTCAAGTACAAAGGACAAGAGACAACCAACCAACTTTCAATTATGAAATAGGGTACTCTAAAGAAGAATGAAGATTCCCAAACAAGAAAGCACTGGAGGAACCTCCTCCTAGAGAAAATAATAACAATGTATCCATACACTGTTTTATGATTTATAATTTAGAAAACATTTTCCTGGTATTGTTCACAAATAACAGGGAAGACCACATGACATTTAAGACTTTGATTGACTTTGTAGTCAGAAAAAGTCTTAAAAATTTAGAGCCAAAATTGATACTTGACTACATTGTTGGTGGAGTTGTAAATTGGTATGACCATTCTGAAGAGCAATATGGAACTATGCCCAAAGGGCGATAAAAGAATGTCTGTCCTTTGATCCAGCCATAGCACTGCTGGGTTTGTACCCCAAAGAGATAATAAGGTAAAAGACTTGTACAAGAATATTCATAGCTGCACTCGTTGTGGTGGCAAAAAATTGGAAAATGAGGGGATGCCCTTCAATTGGGGAATGGCTGAACAAACTATGGTACATGTTGGTGATGAATACTATTGTGCTAAAAGGAATAATAAAGTGGAAGAATTCCATGGGAACTGGAACAACCGCCAGGAATTGATGCAGAGTGAAAGGAGCAGAACCAGGAAAACATTGTACACAGAGACTGATACACGGTGATACAATCAAATGTAATGGACTTTTCCATTAGTGGCAATGCAATGACCCAGGGCAATCCAGAGGAACTTGTGAGAATAAATGCTATCCATATCTAGAGAAAGAACTATGGGAGCAGAAATGCAGAAGAAAAACATATGATCAATCAAGTAGTACGAAAGGGATGTGATCAGAGTTTTGATGTTAAAAGATCACTCTACTGCAAATATGAATAACATGGAAATAGGTTTTGAACAATGATATATGTATAACCCAGTGGAACTGCATGTCGGCTTTGGGAGGGGGAAGGAGAGAGCAGGGAAGGGGTGATTATGAATCATATAACCATGGGAAAATATTCAAAATAAAAATTAAATAATTAAATTTAAAAATTTAGAGTCAAAGGGGACATTAATTTAACCCCCTCATTTTATAGATGAGGGAGTGAGCTCTTCCCCTCCCCAACTCTACCTTTGAGGTACAGTGATTCCATGGTTTAAAATATCATACAGATAGTAAATGCCAAAATTAGACTTGAAAGTAGGTTTTATGATTCTAAACTATGCACTCTTCCCAACTAGATATGGTAATTTTTGAATTTGTAACAAAAGAAGGTTAATATGAGTTAATAAGAATTATTTCTACTATTATAGTAGATGGTAGATTATAAAGATGGTGTTCATGATTAGACTATGGAAATGAAAAACCATAGCCTGTTTAAAAGAAATGGATTGGAAAGAAGAGAAAAGAAAGCAACAGTGTATGCCAAGAAGACATCGATATGAATGGAAACACATAAATCTGAGAGTGGAGCAGCAAAAAGTATCTGAGTGAGAATAATTAAACAATAACATTGTGGGAGCACTTCAACAAAACACCTGACTAGATAGAAAATATGTTTTTTTTTCTAATCTCAATCTATTTTTTTTCTTTTTAAACCCTTACTTTCTGTCTCTGAATTGATACTAAGTGTAGATCCCAAGGCAGAAGGGTGGCAAAGGTGTAGTTAGGAGTAGTTAGGAAGTGTCTGAGACCAGATTTGAACCCAGGATCTCCCATCTTGAGGACTGGCTGAGCCAACTAGCTGCCTCTCTAATACAATCTTTTTTAAACATATTTCCTGGAACACAATAGGTGCTTTATAAATGCTTGTTGATTTGATTTGAAATGGTAGAGGCAATATATAGAAATGATGAGAGTCTTTATCTGTATATCTACCTATTGGAAGACTCATCCCATTAAAAGCAGAAAAAAACAATAAAGTCTTAATAATTCTATCTCTAAGGCAGTTAGATGGCTCAGTGAATAAATAGAGTGCTGAGTCTGAAGTCAAGAAGACTCATCTGCCTGAGTTCAAATCTGGCTCAAGACACTTGTTTGTTCTTTGTTTTCAAAGATCAATGACATATGAAAGTTGGGTAAAATAGTGGATGACAGTTGATGTCTTGATTCACATATATATGAGTTGGATTTAAGTGAGGCAGAGTTGCACAAAGTCATCAGTCTCACCCTCTGTTCCAGAGGCATCAAAGACCAGTGACAAAAGTCAAGATGACCAGTGATGGCCCAGGAGGCAGGGGATGACCTCAGCATCTTTGATGCTTGACTAAGCTCTAGGTGCTCCACAACCACTGTTTCAGCCACATTCATAGTTGTTATGACAAACGTTATCATCTACCTATTCCACTGGTGAAAGTCTTTATATGCTTGGAGTAGACACCCCCATAACTCATCAATGGGTCTGAGGCTTGCCAATAACCTGATTTAGCCCATCCACTGAGCTGGTTTTACCAAGATGTGACCACTGCACACACCACAGCTTCCTGTAGCCACAAGTCAGACTTGAGTGATTGGTAGACACCAAAAGTGGATGAATAAGTAGCCTGGAGTTGTGACTTAGCCTCTGATCTATATGAGAGTCTTAGGATGCTTTCCTGGTACTAAAAATTGGTGAAATACACACATTTCCCCTTGGATATTTTTGATGCAATGTAGAGTTTGAATGTGCAGAGGCCAGAAAGTTGATATCTGGTCTGAATAACTGTGGGTAAAGAAAGAGAATTAGTATTTTATACTATCCTGAGCAAAAGATGAAATGACTGAGGAAATAAAGATTTGATCTGATCATGTTGATTTATTAAGTCATGCCAATTACATAACAAATTGGGATCAAGCCTCTTCCTCAGTTCAAGGTCAACTTGAAATACAGGACATGGACTTTTATACAGTAAAAACAATTAAGTAAGAGCAACGAATTAAAATACAATATTAGGTAATACGATTTCTATTTGGATGGAAGATTTCTAACTTTCTAAACAGGAAGGGGGAGAGTGAACAGATGCAATTTCTTGAATTCAGGAAAAGAAGGGTCCCGTTGTTCTCTGTATGCCTATAAACAATGAAAGGAACATGGAAACAATAACTGATTGATTAGTATGGGGTCAGTTTTCATATAAGACACATAAGTTGCTTGAGATATTCAGTTATGAGAAAACTCCTTACATCAGGCTAAATGAATTTCTATTCAACATAATCTAGTTCCTTGGTTAAGAATCCCTAAACAGCAGGTACAAGTGTTTTCCAACCACAAAGAGCTAGGTTCAAACAACACATTAAAGTTTCCTCTCAATTTCCACAATTAATTAAACTTTTCTCGCAAGACAAAATCTGGAGTACACTCATGATTGAATAGAAAGGGAACTCAACTAGCTCCAGAACTGCCACAAGATAGACTTAGTGTGATTCACTAAGTTCCCACAATTAACCACTTGCTGTCCTAATGCCCTCAATTCTCTAACAATTTTTCTCATAATACAGAACCTGAGAGAATGTACGTCAGTGTAAAATTCATGCTATGTTTCAGATATGGAAAATTGGTGGATGCACCAGGCCAAGGGTGCCCCATTGGAGAAACTTCCATTAAGGAACATGAGGTTATTGGAATTAAGAAAGTGCAAGGAGGAAGGCACTTTTAGCTTGTACTTAGGTTCTAAACTTGAGGCTCGTGTACTCCTGTACTCATCTACATAGAGCAATGCTGATATTTGGGTACTGTGATAAGAAAGGACTAGCATATCTGAACAACACAATTCTCTGCCTTGGCGATCTTTGCATGGGAAAAGAAAATTCCTCAAGCAGGTAGCAGCTCACAAACTGAGTGCTTCGTATGTCTGTGTTGTAAGGATGGGCAATCCAGTAATAATCAAACATGTATCCTAGAATTTTAAAGCAGGACTAAATCTCACTTTCTAAAGAAAGCCTTTCCTGATCTCTCTTAATGCTATTGCCTTCCCCGGGGTAATCATTTTCTACTTGTCCTGCATGTAGCATGTAGCAAGGCTAAGGACTGTCTTTGGCCTTTCTTTGTACATCTATTCTTTGCACATTTCCTAGCAGATAGTAAGAGTTTAATAAAAGCTGATGGATTGCTTGCCTAAAAATTCAAAGAAAAGATAGCACTTAACCTATGGACTTAATATTAAAAAGGAAATTTTATTCAAGAAGGATGATACATTCTCATAAATATAAGCCATATAATAATCATGAATGATATCAATTTAGAAGAAAAAGAAATGCCTACAGCAACCAATGTCTCTGAACAAGGCAGAAGTCCATAACCTTAGATGACTTTTATTACAAAAATGCATGAGTACAAAAGAAATGCAATGACCAACAATGCGCATAAAAGAATAGCAAGACCTATATAAATGTTTAGAAGACTAAATCTCAGAATGAGCGAAAGCTGGTGAAAAATGCTAGAGACAATGAAAAGAGTCATTCCTCAATTGATATATATCAAAGAATATGCACAAATAGTTCTGAGAGGAAGAAATCAAAACTATCTATAGGTATTTTAAAAATGCTCCAAATATCTAATAGTCAGAGAAATGGAAATTAAAAGAACTCTGAGATACCAATCAGATACAGATCAGATCCATCACACCTATAAGACTGTTAAATGTGACTAAAAAAGTATATATGTCAAAAGGGATGTGGAAAAATTGGGACACTAATACGCTGTTGGAGGAACTGTGAACTAATACAATCATTCTAGAGGACAGTATGGAACCATACCCAAAGGGCCATAAAACTATATATATACATATACATATACTTTGACCCAGAAATTTCATGACTAGGTCTATATCCCAGAGAGATCAAAAATCAAAAATAGGAGAAAAGCAAATACTTGTACAAAAGTAGTTATAGCAGCTCTTTCTGTGGAGGCAAAGAACTGCAGACTGAAAAGGGAAATTGCTGAACATCAGTTGGGGAGTTGCTGAACATATTACAACATATGTTTGTGAACACTACTGTGCAATAAGATATGATGAACAGTATGAAAACCTGGAAAGACTTCTGTGAACTGATACAAAGGGAAGTGAATCAAACCAGGAGAACATTGTATACAATAACAGAAAAAAATATGATGATCTTCTGTGAAGGACTAAAATATCATTAGCAATGCTAGGATCCAAGACAACCCCAAAGAACCCACGATGAAAAATGCTATCCAAAGCCAGAGAAGAAAGTGTCAGTCTAAATACAGATTGAACCATCCCATTTTTCTCTTATTTCCTTCATGAGTTTTTTTTTTCTTGCATATGTGATATATGTCTTCTTTCACAACATAAAGAATAATAGGTATTGGATGACAGAACTAGAATAACCTATATCATATTAATTGCCAGCTTAGGGAAGGGGGAGGGGAGTGAAGAAGAGAATTTGGATTGTAAAATGTCAGAAAATATTTTTAATTGTTTCTACATATAAATAAAAAATAAAAGGAAAGCAATTAAAAAAGTAAAGTCAGGGGGGCAGCTAGGTGGCTCAGTGGATGGAGAGTCAGGCCTAGAGATGGGATGTCCTGGGTTCAAATCTGACCTCAGATACTTCCTAGCTGTGTGACCCTGACCAAGTCACTTACCCCCGCCCCCATTGCCTAGCCCTTACCACTCTTCTGCCTTAGAACCAATACATAGTATTCATTCCAAGATGGAAGGCAAGGGTTTAAAAAAGAAAAAAAAGGGGGGAGTGGCACCTAGGTAGCTCAATGGATTGAAAGCCAGGCCTAGAGATGGGAGGTTCTAGGTTCAAATCTGGCCTCAGACACTTCCCACGTGTGTAACCCTGGTTTGTGTTAACCCCCATTGCCTAGCGTGTACCACTCTTCTGCCTTGGAACCAATACAGTATTGATTCCAAGATGGAAGGTAAGGGTTTAAAAAAAAAAAAGCAAAGACAATGAAAACAACTTTTTAAGGTATACTTAGAATAATAACAAGGAATCGTGTGACCCACTGATTGAAGCAAATGATGATAACAGATTATATTTTAAAAAAACAAATTCTCAACTCCTATTTTGCCTTCACCTTTTCAGCAAAGAAGATCATCAAACTGGAAATTATAGAACAAATATGAATAAGAGAGAATTTAAGAAATTCATCATGAGGTGGGGAAATAAGAAGACAGTTAATAACTCTCTACATCCAGATGAATTCTGTCACTGAGTATTAAAGGAATTGATTCCTGTCATGAACAACTTGAGATAATGTTTGAAGATTCAGAGAATAAGGAAGATGCTAGAAGACTAGAGAAAGGTATTATTGTCCCAATTGTCTAGAACAGAAAATCTATTGGCCCAGAAGCTTGACATACAATCCCTAGAAAATTCTAGAATAGATTATTAAATAGAGATTTTCATGTGCATTTGTAAAGGAGCAGTGATCTCTAGAATTCACTAAAACCAACTCATTTTAAAAGGACAATTGTTGGTTCAGTGGATAGAGATTGAGGCCTGGAGATGGGAGGTCTGGGTTGAAATTTGTCCTCAGACACGTGTTAGCTGTGTGATTCTGGGCAAGTCACTTAACCCCAATTGCCTTGCTCTATTCTGCCTTAGAATTGATATTCTCAATTCTAAGACAAAGTAAGGTTGTTTTTTAAAAGTTATTTCAAAGTAATCTACTTTTATTTTTTTGATACAGTTACTAAGCTACATCAAGGAAATGCTAGCTGTGTAGTGTATCATTATTTCAGCAAAGCATTTTAAAGTCTTACAAGATATTTGCAAAGATCAAACAGAAAAAATAGGTAATTGGATTATTATACTTGCACCTATTTTTAACTTTTTTTTAATTAGCAAGTATTGATTTTTAACTTGCCTTTCCTTATGGTGAAAAAATAAGAAAAACAAAATGTTTAAAATAAATATGCAAAGTCATGTAAAACAAATTTCTGCACTGGTTCTGTCCAAAATATGCCTCATTCTTTATCGTCTATCTATCGCTTCTCTGTCAGGAGGTGAACAACCTTTCATCATGAGACCTCTGGAACCATGGTTGGTCACTGATTTGATTCTAAATGGAAAGTAAGGGTTTTTAAGGAAGAAGTGCTTAGCACAGTGCCTAGCACTTAGGTATACTGTCATTGCTCATTCCCTCCCAGGAGTTTTTGAAGAATAGCAATTGGAATCTTGGGTTTACCAAAGGAGAGACTACAAGTAATTGTTCTTTAAATGATAGATTTCCTTTCAGATGTTAATTGGGTCTATAAAACATGATGGTGTTAAGTGAAACCAATGGGGGGGGGGGATGATTACACAGAAACAATGTATGTTACAGTGGGATGCCTTGATTTTAGAGTAGTGGGTCCCTTTTTTCACATTGGACCGGAAATAAGGTTTAAGCTGTGCAGAGGATTTTCACTGCGGAAATTTGGGCTGCTGGTACAGATTAGCATCTTCTCTGTAAACTATAAACCTAAAGCGTTGCCTGGGGCATTAGAAATGAAATAACTTGCCCAGGGTCACAGCCAAAATGCTGTAGAACAAGTGAGGCTGATTTTACAATACTCTTGATGACTGCATTTTAATGTAAAGGGCTTCCTTTGAAATCTTATGCATTTTATTTTTTGCATTAAAAACTCTGATTTTTATGTGTGTAAATCCACTATGTCATCGCTGTCTCTGTGGCTGAGTGATCATTACACTGATAAGGGCAACCTGTTTGTCAGGAGTTCCTAGCCTGGCCCAGCATCATAGTGCATTTAGAGGGCTGTCTCAAGTCAGGAAGCCCTGGGTTCATGTTTTGCCTCTGCCACATACTGGCTTTTCTACCTCAGGCATGCTGCTTGATCTCTCAGGGCTCTTAAGCAACTCTACCTTTCAGAGATGATGCAATCGTAGAAGTTCTTTACCAGGAGTTCACTATATCACTGAAAACGCAGGACTGGTTGAAAACAACCACAATGGAGTTGGGGGGATGTTGCTGAAAACAAATTAGGTGACGGGACTGTTGTTTAGTCATTTCTGACTCTATGTGAACCCACGCAGGTTTTCTTAGCAAAGATACTGGAGTGGTTTGCCATTTCCTTCTCCAGTCTGTCCCCATTTTACAGATGAGGAACCTGAAGCAAATAGAGGTTATTACTGGTCTAGGACCACATAACTAGTAAGTGTCTGAGGGTGGGATTTGAACTCAAGAAGATGAGTTTTCCTGACTCCAGAACAGGTGATCTATTCATTGCACCACTTGGCTGCCCCAAACCACCACTCTGCCCTGCCTTTATTCAAGTGCTTTTGCTGAAATCCAGATATGTCATGTCTACAGTAGTTCTCTATTCTACTGACATAATAATTTTGCTGGCCAGATGTGTTTCTATATAAGGAAATGGAAGGTCACATCAACAGAAGATAGGCACCACTATATCCTTGTGGCATGTCCTTTCCATGTTAGGGCAAAGTGAACCCCCTTTTGTTAACTTTTCAATGATGTATGACTGTCTCATTCTGTTTCCAAAACTAACCTGAACTAACAAGGTTTTGGTGTCAGGCCAACTCACAACACTGCTACCTGGTCTTCGAGGAAAGGTTGGATGGTCACTTGTCAGAAACATTAGAGAGAGATCCCACTCTGAGTTCGAATTCAGTTAGATGACAAATTCTTTCTCACTTTGAGATTCTGTGATTCTGTTGTTTAATATACTATTGTCAACCTGGAGGGTATAGATACAGAAGAAGGATTACCCATCTTTGCCCCAAGGAGGCCATCTGGTGGTTTGGTTAAGAGCTGTGGCCTTGGTCTCCATCTAGTTGATGTGTTTAGCAGTGCCTGGGGCAAGGAGCCCAGTTAGTAAGAAAGATTATGAGCTTAATTTTGGAGCTCTGTAACTATTAATTAATAATGAACTTTCAGCCTACTAAAATCCCCTGGATATTTTCATAAGAATTACTATCTGTCTGCATCTCCCCTATACTAATATAATTTGGTTTTGTTTCTGTATGGGTGTATGTTTTAGTCCATGAGTTGGAATTTATATTTATTCCTATTAAATTACATCTTATTAAATATGGTCCATTGTTTCAACATTTTGGGATCCTAGTTTAGTCATCCAATATATTCATTGTGCCTACCAATTTTGTGATATTTGAACAACTGTGTCTTCACCCAACTCATTAATTTAAAAAATGAATGAAAACAAGGACAGAACCATGTAGACCTCCTATAGACCTCCCACTTTGTCCTCAGTGGGGAATCTTTGAGGCCACTCATTCAACCAGTTTCAAATCTAATTATCCTATCATCCAGCCCATATTTCCTCATCTTGTACAAAAAGATATGCCAAGAGATATTCAAATACCTTTCTGAAATCCTGGCATATTATGTTTAGGATAGACCTCTGATCTATCAATATAATAATCTTCTTGTTGTTGTTCAGTAATGTTTGGCTCTTCATGACCCCATTTGGGGTTTCCATGGCAAAGAACCAAGGGTGCTTTACCATTTAATTCTCCAGCTCATTTCACAAATGAGGAAACTGAAGCAAATAGGAGTTAAGTAATTTGTCCAATGTCACCCAGCTTATAAGTTTCTGAGGCCATATTTGAACTCAGGAAGATGAGTTTTACTGACTCTAAGTCTGTTGCTCTATTCACTATACCACCTGGCTTCCTCATCACAAAAGAAAATGAGGGACTAGTCCCTTTGCTTTGTGCAGTGACTGCACAGCAGTGTAGAGCCTGAGCTACAGTTGTGACTGCAACTTAGAACAAATTAGAAATTATTGGAGATGGTACCTGTGGGAAAATCAGCCTGCTCATTGTCTTCAGCAAGGAGCAGTTGCCTGAGGAGGCTGATTTTCCCCCATAATTTGAAAATTACATTGCTGATGTTGAAGTGGGGAGGCAAGCAGGTGGAGTTGGCATAATGGGACACGGCTGGAAGTCTATGGTGGACTCTAGCCACTCTTTTACACTGACACTGAGATCATCCTTTTGTACTTCTCCACTGATAGCCCAGTCAGTCCTAAGAAATAGACATCAAAAGTGAAGCCCTTCTGTCCCCAAGTGCCCAACATCATGTGGGGAATAAGAAGGACCTGAGACATGATGAGCATAGCATAGGGAAAGCTAGTGAAGGTGAAGTAGGAACTTGTGAGGTCAAAGGAGTGCTGGGACATGACCAATGAGATCAGCCTTTAGCCACCTTGAGTGTTTCGCCAAAACCAAAGAAAGTGTCTGAAAAGTGTTTGAGATGGCCACACGAGCTGGCCAGTACATTCAAAAGAACAAGTGGCAGCAGGGGTTGCCTTCTCTTCTGAGCTCCCCACTTCCAAGGCCAACACACTATAGGATTTCATTTCATGGTGCCTTCCTGCCTAAAGCTATATGGGTTCTTTAAAAAAACACTATTACATTTCAAGGTATCGGTTCCAAGGCAGAAGAGTTGTAAGGGCTAGACAACAGGGATTAAGTGACTATGGTCACACAACTAGGAAATGTATGAGGTCAGATCTGAACCCAGGACCTCTTGTTTCCAGTCCTGTTTCTCCATCCAATGAGCCACCTAGCTGCCACATAACTTTTTTCTAAATGAGTCCCTGTTGGATTACAATAATATCTGCTTCCCTTTCTAATTCTTCATAAACCATCTCTTAATGATGCACTCTAGAATTTTTGCAGGAATCAAAGTCAAGCTTACAATTTTAAAAAGCCAGACTCTTCTGCTTTTTTGAAAATTAAAAATAAAAGAACACTGCCCACTTCCAATCCTCTCTGCTGTTCCCCACCATTCCTACAAGAAATTACTGACTATGATTATCCTAGTTTTTCATTCATTCATTTGGAACAGGTGAAAGAACTCATTAAGGTGTAATAAGTTGCTTTAATTCTCCTGATTCCATAAATTATCTTGAATTTCAATCCCCTCTAAATTTTTTATCTATCCTTTCCAATCTGAAGTTCACTTAGTAGATAAAATGGAAGGAAAAGAGTTGAAAAATTTCATCTACTCCTAGGCATCAGTTAACATTCCACCCTTCTTGTTTTGTTCTTTCATCTACCTAGCATTATTTTTTAAAGGCACTTATACTGCCATTGTTTCACAAGTCATTTCTAAGGTCATTGTCAAGACAGTTTTCTTCTATTCATCCTCATTTAAATGGGCTTGTTTCCATCTTTTGTAGAAATGGTTTTTTAACTGAATTTATCAAAAAGCAACCCAAAGGCATAGTTTGCCTTGGGGACCTTTCCTTCCTTATCAAAATAATTTGTATTTTCATTGTAAAACTTTTCTTCCTGAGACCTTCCTTGTTTCTTCAGCTAACTCCCCATTGTAGGACTGAGATCACAAGACTCTACCTATTTTTTCTCTAACTGTTTTGTAATATTTTATCATAAAGAACAAATAATGATGATATTGCATATCTATATAAATCTGGCTTAGTAGTTTTACTGGGGAGTTCTATCTTCAATTTTCCATTTAATTCCCACTTGGACAAATCAAGCAAATATATTTTTCTTTCCCCTAGTCAAATGAGTTCTTCTTAAATTACCCATCAAGGAAGGATGACTAGGGGATAAAGCCAACTATCATTGGAAGAAACATGAAATCAAGGAGCAGAAAATATTGATTCTAAATTGTGTACAAGAATGTCTTTGTATTTAGTGCTTTCCCATTTGATGCTGAGACAACTTTAGAAGTGAAATTCTTCAACCTCTTAGAAAGCCACTTTTGCCTCATAATATTACTTCTCTAGAGAAGTGGAGAGAATCAATCACAATATGAGACAGAAATGCTACTTACCATGATACTCTATGGACAAATTGCTATTCCCAGTCAAATGGGAAATGAAGCAGGTGGCCCGAGACCCGTTGAAGCTTTTCCAGCTACAGCTGCTCGTCACAGTCACGGTCCTGTTATCATGAGTTTCATTGCTCGTAACGCAGACTCCTTCTGGAACCCACGTGATCCGGGCAGCGGGCTTCCCAGCAGCAGCCTTGCACACAGCAGACTCATCCCCTTCGTTAGACAGGTTTACTAGAGGAGGAACTACGGAAGACAGAGATTTTTTTCTGAACATAAAGGAAAGCTAGAAGCTTTGAGAAAGTTACCTGTCTTCCAGTCCTGGATTTGGTTACCCACAATAACGGGACAGAAGCTGCTCCTTACCCACCACACTGAGGTGATAAAAACGTTCGAAATTCCCTTCAGGCGTTACAAATTCACATTTGTAATCTCCATCATTCGCGATAGTCACTGGGTTTATCCGAAGCTCATGGTCCCAGTCAGCTCTGGATTCCCAGTTTATTCCTTCACCAGAGCAGTTTGTTTCCTTGGTTTCATTCGTGTCTTTTCTATAAGCAATGATACAGGGAACTGTGTCCCTAAGGAGTATTTGCCAGTTTAACATTACTAGGTGTTTTATTTGGTGAATATAGCAGGAGAGGACAGTCTTGGTATCCACCTGTGCAGACATATTGTAGGTCTCTAGGCATAAAAACAAGAGAATCTTAAAGACTTTTCTCCAGCAGCCCCTCCCACAGAACCAGTTTAAGGCTGTGCCTGCTCCTGATCTAACTCCAATCTCTATAAACATACACATTTATGGAATGAACATTTGGAAAAAATCCCAAAGTGGGAGCACTTGTACCCTACCAAATCATTCCCCCTCCCCCCCCAGAAAGAGGAGGAGAAAGAATAGGACGGGGAGGAGAAGAAGAGAAAGGGAGGAAGAAGGAAAAGGGGGAGAAAGGAAAAGGAGAGGAGGAGGAGGAGGAGGAGGAGGAGGAGGAGGAGGAGGAGGAGGAGGAGGAGGAGGAGGAGGAGGAGGAGGAGGAGGAGGAGGAGGAGGAGGAAGGAAAAAAGGAAGAGAAGGAGGAGGAGGAGAAATAATAGGAAGGGGAGGAGAAGAGAAAGGGAGGAAGAAGGAAAAGGGGGAGAAAGGAAAAGGAGAAAGAAGGAAAGAAGGAGGAAGACATGGGACCCTGCTGCACAGGAGATCTGCAGTCCCGATGTGTGCACCTCACCACCACACTACTAAAGAAAGAGTTTTACCTTTGGTGCTGATTTGTTGAGACATCTGTGTAGTTGAAGTGTTGCTTGATGGAGCCTGAGCAGCCATAGTTCGTGTGTTTTTAGATTCTGAAAAGGAAATAAAACATATTGATGCATCTTCCTTAATTAAAAAAAATCACTTTTATTTTCATAATTTTCAGATGATTTTTGGAACGTAACTGCAAGTGAGGTCATGGAAACAAGGAAGTTTAGCCCTAAGAAACACCTCAAAGTCCACCAAAATGAGCCCCTTTTGCTTTTAAATTCAACTTATTCAAACAAGCATATTAAAGAAATGCCATGACCAAAAACAATTCCACAAGGGCTATAAAGCACACACAGAAAAGTAAATACAAGTGGAGCACACGTAACTAGAGAGATCAGAGAAAACTGTTCAGTCAACTGAGCCTTAAACTCAAGATGAAAATTCCAAGAGGCACACATAAGGAGGAAGTGCATTTCTGACATTGGGCTTGGGCAAACATACCAGGAGGGTGATAGAATGAAAAGTCCAGAAAACAACTCAGTTCAATTTGGCCGAAATGAATAATGTGTAAAGAACAACATTAAATAGAAATGGAAAGGTGAACTGAAGGCTGACTGCGAAGTATCTTTTCCCCACTCACAATGTGATATCAATTCCAATTTCAATAAATGCCAGTGCTTCTCACATCCCTTCTACTAATACACATGATATTAGGATGGGACTTTGCTTTCAGTTATATTTGCCTCCAAGTAAATTAAAATCAATATGCTAATCACATCGAGCAATCAATATATTTTTAGAATTAAATTTCAAATTCTGGAATACAGGTTTTATTCTCTTTTAAAGAAATTTTTAGTTATGAATATTGTGTGATGAAATTAGATTCACAGAAACACCAAACAGATTAGCCTAAGATTTCACACAGGACAAATCAAATGGGAAAATGCCTTCTGTCTGGAATGTGGCATATAGCAAATGGTCAGCCCAGTGTACCAACAGGTCAAAAATTGAAAGAGAGTGGGCTAAGCTACATATGGCTTTTGTGAGAACAAAACGTGGAAAATGGGTGATCATCTACTGTAGAATGTTTGATCAAATTCTGGTGTATGAATGTACTGGCATACCATTGTACAACACTATAACAATAATCAACTAGGAAAGGCTTAGCTACTCTGATCCATACAATGATCCACAATTCCAAAGGACTCTTGATGAAAAATGTCATTCACCGCCAGAGAAAGAAAACTGAAGAACTCTAAACACAGGTCAAAACATGTAGTTTCATTTCATTTTCCTTTTTTTTCCACAACATGTAGATATATGTTTTACATGATTTTATATGAATAAGAAATGGGTATTATATTTCTTGCCTTCTCAGTGAGTGGAGGGAGAGAATTGGAACTGAAAACAATTTTTAAAAAAATAACTGATCCTTCATTTGAATCAAATTTGATTGACTCAAATGAAAATTGAATTGCAATAGTTCTTTTAAGGCTGCATTTTTTTCTACCAAGTCAAATATTTGCCTTTTTGTTTTTAGTGATCAACAAACAAGATACAGTGGGATTTTATATTCCCTACTTTTCTCATGTTTTTGTATGAAGATATATATTTCTGTAGCAAATTATCTGTAAAAGTCTGTTCCTTTCTCATATTTTCATCAAGGATACCCTCAATTATGTACAGACTGAATTCACAAAGATTTTCTATGAAAGTTAGGTATTTGGGGGTCAGCTAGATGGCTGAGGGGATTGAGATCCAGGCCCAAAGACAGGAGGTCCTAGTTTCAAATCTGGCCTCAGACACTTCCTACAGGTCACTTAACCAACATTGCCTAGCCCTTACCCCTCTTCTGTGTTGGAACCAATATGCAGTGTTGATTCTAAGAGTGTAATGGGCTTTTTAAAAGTAGGTATATGTGGATCAACTAATCAATCAATAAGGAGTTATTAAACACTGAGCATGTACCCATTTCTGTGCTA
Organism: Monodelphis domestica; assembly: GCF_027887165.1. Taxonomy (NCBI): domain Eukaryota; kingdom Metazoa; phylum Chordata; class Mammalia; order Didelphimorphia; family Didelphidae; genus Monodelphis; species Monodelphis domestica. The sequence continues at coordinate 74,199,289 of NC_077230.1, forward strand.
AGTGCTAGGGATATAAATACAAAAAGGAGTCCTTGACTTCAACCCATATTCTGCTACATGAAAACAGATGAAAATAGGAGAGATATAGATAATAAACAAAAAATTATAGACATAAAGATAAAGATAGACATAAACAAATACATTGACTGTTGACTATCAGAGTCCTCTACAAGGAACTTGAATTTGAGTTAAAGCTTGAGGTTTCCAAGAAGTAGATGTGAGAAGGCATAGTCATCAGTCAATAATTGGTAATTTCTTAGTAACTTTTGTTTTGTAAAAACATATATGATATTTTTAGTTCTTTCAAAATTTCAGAAATTTAGGAAATAGGGGGCAACTGGGTAGCTCAGTGGATTGAGATCCAGGCCTAGAGACGGGAGGTCCTAGGTTCAAATCTGACCTCAGACACTTCCTATCTGTGTGACCCTGGGCAAGTCACTTTACCTCCATTGCCTAGCTCTTACCACTCTTCTGCCTTGGAGCCAATACAACTCCAAGACGGACGGTAAGAGTTAAAAAAAAATTAGGAAATCAATCCCTGTGTATCTCTAAAACTGTGCTACCTTTAGCACTAAGTTATTTGGTGAGGTCAAACTTTTTTTTTTCTCAACTTATATTTAAGTGGCAGGGCTCCTTGTTATATTGTACCTCATTGTTGTATATACCTCGACAATCCAATAGCTTATGCCCAATCCTCCACTTTCTCAATCCAGGTGCAGTATTTGTCACTGTGGATCACCTTCTCTTCCCAGATTCTCTTTCCTCTCTAGCTTTATAAGCCACAATTCTTTTCTGGTTTTCCTCTCTGTCTGATCTCTCCTTCTTAGTCTTCTTTGCTGGTTCTTCATCCATGCCATGCCAATTAGTGGTGTGTATATCCTGGGTCCTCCTCTCTTTTCTCTCTAGATTACTTAGCTTGGGGAGCTCATCAACTCCCATGGAGTCAGGGTTATCTGAGCACAGAAGGTTCCCATATCTACCCTTACATCCTTATAGGGGGAGGGCAGTCTCTTCTGAGTTACAGTCCCCAATCACCAATAACAGTCAGCCATCTCAAACTCAACACATTCAAAGTTCAACTTACCCCTTCGCCCAAACTTCCAAACTTTCCTTTCACTGTCAAACACACCCCCACGCTCCCAGGCACAAAGACTACAACCTTAATGCCAGTCTTGATTTCTCTCTCCTGCACACCCTACCGCATATACAATTCACTTAGCATCTTGTCATTTTGAGCCTTCACCACATCTCCAGGATACATCTCTCTACTCACACATCCACCCCCCTAGCTTGTCCCTCAGCACCCTCTACCCAGACTATTGCAATAGCCATCGTTCTCTTTGCCTCATGTCTCTTCCCCATTCTAATCTGTCCTCCACTCATCTGCCAAAGTGATTTTCCTAAAGCAAAGATCTCTGTGCCTTTTCCCTGATCATCCCTCATGCCTAGAATGCTCCATTCCCTCACCTCTGACTTACAGCTCTTCTGACTTCTGTCAAGATTCCTTTTAAATGCCACCTTCTGCACAAGGCTTCTTCCCTCATGCCCCCAAATGCTAGGGCCATCCTCCCTAAGGCTGTTCGGTCCTTTTAGTCATGTCCATCTCTTTGTGACCTCATTTGAAGTTATCTTTGCAAAGATACTGGAGCGGTTTGCCATTTCCTTCTCCAACTCATTTAACAGATGAGGAACCTGGGGCAAACAGGGTTAATTGACTTGTCCAAGACCACACAGTTAGTAAGTATACAAGGCTAACTTTGAATTCAGGAAAATGAGTCTTCCCAATTCCAGACCTGGCATTCTACACACTGTGCTCCCTAGCTATCCCTTCTCTTCTGTATATATCTTGTATTTCTCCAGTTATTTATACATAGTCTCCCCCAATAGAAAGTCTCTTGAGGACAGAGACTGCTTTGCCTTTATTTGTAGTCCTACACAGTAAACAAATATTTAGCAAATGTTTAACAAATGTTTGTTGACTAACTAACGGGGTGAGAAAGAGATAGCAAATTGAGAGAAATTTCTAGAAAACAATATGGCAACAAATCAGAAAAATACTCAATCTCTTAAACTCTCAACTCCCATTATGGTACTATGAGCATTATCAAAGAAGGAAAAGATCAATTAAAAAGGTTATAGATAATCTGAGGAAGAATGAAAGCCTTAGGTTAATTGTTATGACTTTAGTCAAATCACTGAAAGTATATATATCAGTTTTTCCATCTGTTATATTGGGGTCCTAGATAAGATTGTCTACTATGAGTCTAATCTCAACACCTAAAACACAGAAATACCAAATACGTGTTATTAAAGAGAATGCCTTTAAAATAGTATCCTTCAGAAGAATACCAGTAGTGTCTGAAACTCCTCCTCTTCCTAGCTCAAAATGTAATCATGAGATGTTGATGTAATGAGGTATTAAACTCACTGTTAAAAAAATGTAGCAATACTCAGTGTATTTTCATGAACAGATCTCCAATAAGGGGAACAAAATAACTGGTTGAGAAAACAAATTGTCTATGTGTTCCTGGAGGCTTAGCTTTCATTAGCCAAGCCCCCCACGTTTGGAAGGAGTTTCAAACTGAGAGTAAGAAGTGATGGAGAGAGAGATGCATTTGGCTGGGGAGTGGCAGGAAGGAGAAAATTTCTTTCTTCCTCACCATCAACCATATTACTTGAAGAGGAAGTTAATCAACCTTTAGGAGACTCCACATCCTAAGAGCACAGAGACAAGACTTCTAAACAGGTACAGAGAGGCTATCATTCTAGGGAGGCTATTGCTTCCAGGGTGGCAGTGAAGAAAGCCAATTATGAACTCAAGGGAGGGCTACTGTCACAGAAAGGACTAAATAAGGTGGAGGAAAGGCATTTCTGTAGTTAGGAATTGCTTTTGTCAAATGACTTATGTATATACATCACCACTATTAAACTCCAAATTTGTGTTCCAAGGGGCAGCTGCTCAACCTTTGGTTCTGGAGTTAACGTTGTATATCTACATGCCTAACACTAGATATTATGGGGTATTATGGTTGTTAACTTACAAAAGATCAACATAATAGTAAAGAAATTCTAACTCCATTTGTGAACATCTTTCTTCTTTTAAATATTCTATAACATTTGTTCTTTGTGCTTTACTTAGAATCATAGAATGTTATGTGAACTGGAATGACCTCCAGGAATTGATTCAGAGTGAGAGGAGCAGAACCAGGAGAACATTATACACAGAGATGGCTACACTGTGGCACAATCGAATGTAATGGACTTCTCCACTAGTGGCAATGCAGTGATCCAGGACAATTCTGAGGAACATATGAGAAAGAACACTATCCACATTCAGAGGAAAAACTGTGGGAGTAAAAACACAGAAGAAAAACAACTGCTTGATTACATGGGTCGTGGGGATCTGGCTGGGGATATAGATTCTGGGTGAACATCCTAATGCAAATACCAACAACATAGAAATAGGTTCTGATCAAGGACACATGTAATACCCAGTGGAATTGTGCGTTGGCTACAGGAAGGGGTGGGGAGGGGAGGGAGGGAAAGAATATGATTCTTGTAACCAAGGAATAATGTTCTAAATTGGCTAAATAAAATTTTTATCAAAATAAATAATTTTAAAAAAAAGAATCATAGAATGTTAGAGCTGAAAGAGACTTTTGAGATAATATAGTATCTCTGTTTTACAGATGTAGAAAGTGTCCCAGAGAGTTACCCCAAATCATATAACTTTCATTTCAGAACAAAAATGGGGAAAATAAATCTCATGACTCCTGGTCTATTCTCTTTCCACCTTAACTTTTGCATTCCCTTTATTTTAATTTTTTAAACTTTTACTTTCTGTCTTAGAATTGATACTAAGGCAGAAGAGTAGGCAATTGGGGTCAAGTGACTTGCACAGGGTCACAGAGCTAGGAGTATCTGAGGTCACATTTGAACCCAGGACCTCCCATCTCCAGGCCTGATACTCTATCGACTGTTACTGAGTTGCTCCCTTTTTAGCTTAATTTTAACCATTGTTTTAGTAACACGATCACATATAGTACCAAAAAAGCACATAATTTGGAGCCAGAAAACTCAATTTGATTCTAGTTCTATTACTTGCCATGTGACTTTGGACAAATAACTTAAATTCTCTAGTCTTTCATTCCTTTACTGTAAAATGAGAGGGCCGAATAAGATGGCCTCTAGGTCCTTCAAGAACTACATGTATGATCCATTTTATCCATCAATTTGTCAATAATATAGCTATAAATTCTCTAGAATTTTCTTTGAATTGTTGCTTTGAAAATTCCACAAAAATACTTGTTAAAAAATATGTATTAGAAATAGTAAGCCCGCACGATAATGTCTAAAAATAACCCCACAAAACTGAAAACTATAGGAGTGAGAGAGAGAAAAAAAAAGACAGAGACAGAGACAGAGAGAGGAGGAGAAAGAGGAAGGGAGAAAGAGAGAGAGAGAGAGAGAGAGAGAGAGAGAGAGAGAGAGAGGAGAGAGAGAGAGAGAGAGAGACAGAGACAGAGACAGAGAGAGAGAGAGAGAGAGACAGAGAGAGAGACAGAGAGAGAGAGACAGAGAGAGAGAGAGAGACAGAGAGACAGAGAGACAGAGAGAGACAGAGACAGAGAGAGAGAGAGAGACAGAGAGAGAGACAGAGAGAGAGAGACAGAGAGAGAGAGAGAGAGAGAGACAGAGAGAGAGAGAGAGAGAGAGAGAGAGAGAGAGAGAGAGAGAGAGAGAGAGAGAGAGAGAGAGAGAGAGAGAGAGAGAGAGAGAGAGAGAGAGAGACTGTTTAGGACAAAGTCATAATGAGAAGCATTTCACTTTCTTACTTTAGTACTAATGAAACTTCTGACTCACTTTGAGCACTAAAATTTTCCTTTCCAAAATTTTCATTATCATATGCCTAAACAAGAGCATACCACCCACATTATGGGCCTTGAACAGACATGACTCTGCAAAACCTGACACTGCAGAGACTTCCATAATTGAGGTGTTCACATCGTGGCAAAGATGGTCATCAGAAATAGCACATCACTTCCTTCTGAGTCACTAGCTATTTCTTCTAAATACAAGAAAAGCTATATTATCTTGTTAGCATTACTAAAAAGAAAGATCCAGTAAAGTCCATTTTCTCTATACCAATTCCCAATCCAAAAATTGGCACTAATTGAAATTACAGCCTGGATTATTCTGGGTTATCATTACGTGCCTAGAGTTTTTTGCTATTTGCCAGACAAGAGCAGGTATTAGTTAACCCTAACTACCTCACAAGACTTTTACTACTTTTAAATCCACTTATGGAAAAAGCTTTATATGGTTCAGGGTTTTAGTCCTGTCTGACTCTGTGACCCCATTTGGAGTTCTTTTGACAATGATAGTAGAGTGGTTTGCCATTTCGTTCTCTAACTCATTTGATAGATGAGGAAACTGAGTCGAGCATTTTTAAGTGACTTGCCTAGGGTCACATGGCTAGTTTCTGAGGTCAGAACTGAGCTAAGGAAGATGAGTCTTCCTGACTCCAGAGAGAGTACTCTATCCACTACACTACCTAGCCACCCTGAGCCATTTTTTGATTCACTTACAGGTGTTGATTGAGAGGCTTTTTAGGGAAACACTAAGAGTGGGATCACCTGGGCTATTATAAATAAGATGAGAATTTTGACTATCCAGAATCTCTCATTTTGTCCCTAGATTTTGCAATAAGAAAAGCAAAGATTTAAACTTAATATGGAGGCTTAGTCCATTTAGCCTTCTTTGGTGGGCAAGGTTAAGAAGATTTCAGTCTGCATTTTAAGAAGAGATTCAAGGAACTATACCTAACTACTGGCAGGATGGATGGATGGTTCTAACAAGTGGTCTCTATATTTGTAGAAGAGTGCATATAGGATTTATGGGAGAATATTCTAATGTGAGTTTTCTTACTATTTCATTAAATGACTTTACTTGGAACCAGTTGTGTCCTCTAGCTGACTAAAAGAAAAAGTAAACCACATCAGTAAAGGCTTATGATCTGTAGTTTGTGGGGGGATTCAAACCCACAGAGTACCATAAACCTCAGGTGTCTATTCTTAGGGAGGCAGCTGAGTAGCATAGAGGATAGAGTGCCAGGTCTGGAGTCAGGAAGACTCATCTTCCTGTCTTCAAATCTGGCCTCAAACAGTAGCTATGTGACCCCAAGCAAGTCTTTTAACCCTGTTTGCCTTAGTTTCTCCATCTGTCAAATGAGTTAGAGAGAAGGAAGTGGCAAGCCACTCCAGGTATTCCAAGAAAACTCTAAATGGGGTTATGAAGAGTCAGACCCAACAGAAACAACAAAACAACAACAACAACATCTATTCTAGGGGGTCTGTTTTCTCAGAAGGAAGTACCCAGATGCTACACAAATATTCTCTAAATGCCCTTCTAGATCCATAATTCTTTGATTTATGATAGGAAATTTTCAAAACTCGAGGCCCTAATATATTTTCTTTTCTTCTTTTAATTTTAATTTTCACACCAATGGTTCTAACTCCTTCCTAAAACATTGATCTGATGATGACAAATTTGGTGATCATCAACAGATCTGAATATCTCTACATGTAAAGAACAGACTGAGACTGTATGCAATAATTAATCTATACTATGTATGGCTTGAAACTTTCTAATATAAACTTAATTTAGGGTAGACTTCCAAGTTGGTCCTACTTGTCTGAGGACTTTCCTTTTGCTCTCTTCTTTGTATTGAAAAGATGTTTCAGTGATGTTTTTCTTTCTTCTTTTTTGTTTGTCTAATGATCACTATCCCAACCCCATCACTACCTTCCTTCCTCTCTTCCAGTAAGGCAAACTGCTACATCCATTTCAATGAAACTGAGCTGCTCTACTCCTTTTCTGATAAAATTTTGAAAATAATCACAATTATTTGCCAGTTCTCAAAGATAAAGTTACATTGCTCTGACATAATCTCAAGATATCTCCTCTTTTGGTTCAGCTACCACGATGTTTACTATTATTGCTTTCCTGACATCTATATCACTTAGAGGAAGTTGAAACCTCAGGCTGAGTCCTTAAGAGACTTTTAAATATCATCCTAAATTCTCTGCCTTGTCGACTAGTAACTGGTACCAGTGATGCATGAGACCTCATTAAACTTTTCGCAGACAGAACAATATGATTTGTTTTTTATATGAACACATTCATTTTTATGAAATAATAAAATTAACATCATTTTCTATTCATAATCCACGAAATTTCTTTTTTTTAAAGTAAGCTTCATTAGTGCCACTACTGTCTGTGGTCATTCAGTTATTTCAGATGTGGCCCATCTAGGGTTTTCTTGGCAAAGACACTGGAGTGGTTTGCCATTTCTTTCTCCAGCTCATTTGACAGATGAGGAAACTGAGGCAACAGAGTTAAGTGTATTAGCCAGGGTTATACAGCTAGTAAATATCTAAGGCTAGATTTGAACTGAGATCTTCTTTATTCCAAGATTGCTTGTTTATCTGCTGTAACAATTTTGTGTACTGTGCCACTCATTTAATATCAGTTTTTCCCTAAAGTTGAGCTTGCTATTTCCCCCCTGCTTGAGGGCTCCACATTTTTTTATCTGCCATTTCCCATCCCCCACTTTAGCTCTCTATTCTGTAGTTTAATTATACATGTTAAATTATCTGATTCAAAGCCTTGTGAATGAGTTAGTTTTCGTTCTGAACAATTATTATCATCCCGAATAATAATAACCCTCAAATAAACTTTAGTTAGCCTTAGCACAAGGTAGATTTCTAGTAATTAGGTATCCATTCTTCTTTCTCCTCAACCCAATGGTACATCCATCAGAATTTGTGATTTAGCAGAAAAACAATTGACTTTAGGCACAAAGGACTTGAGTTCAAGTCTAAGATTTGCTATTTACTACTTGTGCAACCTTGGATAAGTCTCAAACCTTCTGACTGTCAATTTCTTCATTTACAAAGTAAAATGATTGCACTAAATAACCTTCGAGCTCTAAATCTTTGAATCTATTGCTTTCCCTTTCTAGAAAATTGTTTTTATTGATGCATACAAGATATAGAGGAGGGAATAGCCCCTCTCCTGCCCCAGATTGTCCTGCCCCAGATTGAACTCTCTCTTATAACAAAGAAAAAGAATTTAGAAAGAAAAAATAACTCAATACAGGCACTGCATCTGAGGATGTATTCAACATTCAGTTCTAGAAGTCTGCTTACTCTCTCATGAGAAAGAAGCCTCTCTGAGGCCCCAATAATTTATTAAGAATTTTTTAAAATTCACTCAAACAGGCAGTTGAATGATACAGTGGATAGAGTGTTGAGCCTAGATCCAGAGAGACTCATCTGTCTGAGTTCAAATCTGACCTCAGACACATACTGGCTATGGGGTCCTGGGTAAGTCACTTAACTTTGTTCCCTCAATTTTTCCTCATCTCTAACATGAGCTGGAGAAGAAAATGGAAAACTATTCTGGTATCTTTGCTAAGAAAACCCCAAATGGGGTCACAAAGAGTTAGACACAAGTGAATAATAATTTCCTCAGAGGTCGGCTTCCTTCAAGAATTCTTTTCCTTTGCATGGTTATAGTCATTATTTCAGGAACTTTGGGATCTGCTTATTTTACTCTATGACAACTCATATAAATTCTGCCATCTCTGAATTTCTTATGTGTCATTCTTATGGTTCAATAATACTCTATTGTATGCTCAGATCATAGTCTTTCCAATTATCCTCTAAGTTATGGATGCCTATTTTCTTTCCAATTGAACTGGCTTTTAAAAATCAGGATAATATAACAGCACTATTTATCCCAAATGTTTTTATTCTCCCATTCAAAATTTCTCTCTTCACTTTGGAGATATGAAAACTTGGGGCAAAGCCCTTATTGTTTACACCTCCAATCTGAAATCCCAATTTAAATATCTTTAAATATTGGAGCAGGTTTTGTTACATCTATCATCCTTTTATTCTCTGCTACTATTCATTTTCCATATATTCTTGGCCAACAAAAATAATATTCACAATAACGATTTTCATTTTAATTCCTAAGAATTGGCTAACTTTGTTATAAAACATTGTTATAAAACTGCCCTGTAATTGGATGCCAAATTGGACACTTACGATGTAGCTTTGGGTAAGCTACTTATCCTTGATGGGTCTCGGCTGCCTCATTCATAAAATGAAGAGAGCAAAACTTATCTGTTTGAAGGAAGAAGGCTGAGCATGATCATTTTTAGAAGACTCTTTTGGTATCGAGAGCTATATAATTCTATTATGGAATGTGACCAGCAAGTAAATGTTACATAATATAGCACTTTTAATTATTTAATATTACAGAGTTTATTGTCTGATGGTAACGTTAATGTACTGGATTTATACAATAGCATACATTTAACTTCTGGGCCCTCACATCTCCTTTAGTGCATTTTTAGTGCATTTAATGAGTGCCCTCACGATTTACCCTGCAGTGACTTTTCCTTTCATAGGACTATTGTAAGAATTAGTTACATCTAGATATGTAACATATACGAATTTCTATTCTCTGGCACCAGTAATGTGGGTTGTTTTTAAATCAACTCAGAGGTCAGTTGTTTGGAGAGCTTTTCTTTTATATGTTGTAGTCATTTAATGAACTGCATACAGAGATTTACATGGTGGATCAAAATGTTTCATTTGCTTTCTGGGAGTTTACAACACTAACACTGAAAAATTAAAGGCATCATTTACCTGCCCATAACAGCAGAACATGGGCATCTGCACTGATGAGGTCAAAGATCTACAGAAATATCTAAGCATCAGATTGTCCATATTCCAATGGCCATAGAAAATTGAATAGGAGCAGGTGGGATAGCTAGATGCCTCAGTGGTTGAGAGCTAGACCCAATAATGGTAAGCCCGGGGTTCAAATATGGCCTCAAATACTTCCTAGCTATGTGATCCTGGGCAAGTGGCTCAATTTCCGTTGCCTAACCCGCACCACTCTCTGCCTTGAAACCAACACGCTATATTGATTCTAAGAAGGAAGGGAAAGAGGTTTTTTTTTTTTAAGAAAAAGAAAGGAAATTGAATTAGGCATAATCTTCCTCTACAATTTAAATATTTAACTGATTTTTGACCCAGAAAAACAGAATAAAAATATCAAATTAATTATAAAATATTCAGATAAATTATAAAAGTTCCCAGGTTATAAAATCCTGGAGGTCAGGGACTGTCTTTTGCTTATTTTTTGTATATCCAACACTAAGGACAATGCTTAGCACTGTATATGATTAACAAAAGCTTTGATTGATTCCTGTCATTATGAAAAAAATATTTGAATGGGTGAGCATAATTTTTCAGTTTTTATCAAGACATTTTAGAATTGGCAATGGGCTCCTGATTATTCATTGATTGAGCCTCATTGATTTTTCCAATGATTATTCCTTTTTATATTTTTCCCAAATAAATCACAGACATCTGCTTCTTTCAAACATTAAATCACATATTCAGCAATTTCTAGAAATAATTAAAGGTATTTGGAATATAATAATAAATCATTACAGATTAAACAATAAGTGAAGGAAAAGAAGAGAACACATTTTCTTTTCTTAGTTCTGTTTATTATACATGAAGTTGGATTTGCACAATTCAATCAATCTAGATATTAAAGTGTCCTCATTTTGTTAAAGAAAAATAATGCTTATTAACCTGCATGTATGCAATGAGAGATTATTATGAACAAATCATAATACATGTCAAAGCATTACAGAAAGTCTAATAATCTTATAAATTTACACAATGCATATTTTTTTCTGAGCATTCTAAGCTCTGAGATCTTATCTCAAGTAATAAGTACATTTTGCTTGAGATCTTAATCAGTACCATAAAACTCAGGAAATTCAAACTCTATACTAAAGTGAACTTTATTTTATGACAATGTACAAGTGATATATTTTCTGGACATTCTCAAATTTTTTTTTTATTGCAAACATATACTCTGACTCAAGTGAGGTGCCTAGGGAGCCTTTACTCTAAATTTCCTGGCATGTGAGTGTTTGAAAAAACAATCTTAAAATCTCCTCAATGAAAAATGCGAACAAACCATTTTCCAGAAAAGCATAAATTATCAACCACCATATGTTAAATATGTTCTAAATCACTAATAAAAAGAAATGTAAATGTAAACAATGCAGAGATTTTGCCTCATGCCTTGAAAAGCTACAAAAAATGAGAAGATATACTGCTGATAGAACTGTGAATTGGATCAACTGAACTGGATAATCATTTGAAATTACTTAAGAAAAGTGACTATATTTTGACCCAGTATCTTCGGCCCAAGAATCCCATTTCTTTATACGTAGCCAATGAAGGTCAAAGTTGGAAACCAACTTCCAATGTAGCTTTATATAACAAAAACAAGGCACCAAATAAGTATCTACTGATTGCAGAATGCTTCAAAAATTTATTGTAGGTGAGTCAATCAACAAGCATCATTATATGTTACAACAGAAATAAGAATATAATCAAATATAGTTAGAAATTATGAATATGGTAAATTCAAAGAAACATGGTGGGATTTGTATAAAATAACTCAGATAAAATAAATGGAACCTGTAATAATAGCAAATACAATGACTACAACAGAGTAAATTAAAAGATAACTAAAGGAAACTTAATTGAAAATAACGACAATGATCTCAAAGTAAATAATATCACACACATTTCTCTTAGCAGAAAGAAAAAAATTATGTTAGTCAATAGATATTTATTAATTAAATAACTGTGCCTACTATGTACCAGACACTGCTAAGAGCAGAGGATATAAAGAAAAACAAAATAAAATTCCTGCCTGCAAGTCACTCATAGTTTAATAGGGGAGAGAACCTGAAAACAACCACATATAGACAAGCTACATATAGGATAAACAGGGAATAATCAACAGAGGGAAGGAAATAGAATTAAGAAGGATTAGGAAAGATTTCCTGTGAAAGGTAGGATTTTAACTGATACTTAAAGTAAGCCAAAGATGCCAGTAAATAGAGATAACGAGAGAAAATATTTCTATTCCTGGGGGACAAAGAAAATACCAGAAGTTAGGAGATGTCGTATCTTGCTCAAGGGAAGGAAGCCAATCTTCCTAAATTGCATGGAAATGGGTGGAGGAGAAGGTAGAAGCTAGAAGGTATAAGAAACCTAGAAAGTTGGGGAAAGACACTTAAAAAGGGTTTATCAAATACATGATTTCATATTTGGTTCTGGAGATAATAGGGAGCTAATGGAGTTTATTAGGTAAGAAAGTGACATGATCATATGACAGAGGGCCAGTGGAGGTTATTGAGGATAGTGACACAATCAGACATGGATAATTTTGCCAGCTGAATAGAGGATAGACCAGAGTGGGAAGAAACTTGTGACCAGAAGACCAATCAACAAGCTATTGCAATAGTCCAGTTATAACGCAACATGGTCCTGTACCAGAGTGGCAATAGTATCAAGGTAGAGAAGGGGACATAAGTAAGAGGTGTTAAGAGGATAAATTCTACAGGCAACAAATTGGACATGGATGGTTAGAAAGAATGAAGAATCAAAGATGACAACAAGGCTTTGAGCCTCAGTGACTGGGAGAATTGTGTTGCCCTGAACAATAACAGAGGTTTGGAAAGGGGAGGAAAGATAATGAGTCCAGTTTGAATATTTTCAGTTTAAGATGTCAAGTCAGCAAAGAGGTAAGGACTGAACAAGTAGATGTCAGAATTATCAACAAAGAAATGATAATAGAATCCATAAGAACTAATGAGATCACCAAGTGAAATAACATAGAGTGAGAAGAGGATATAGAATGGAATCATGAGAGCATAATGTTGTATACATCGTCAGATAAAGTCACTGTATCTATTGTTTTTGCTTAACTACTTTTCTTCATTACAAGGAAGGGTTCAGTTTTGGGTAGGGAGCAGGAGACATTTCTATATGTAGAAATAACTAGCATTAAAAACAAAAGACAAATCCCATAAATAACTAAATAAAATAAATTAAGGAAATCTTTCACTGAACACTTGAAATTCCCACTTAACATCTACATCCCCTAAATTTCTAACTTGGGGGTGTAGGGAACATATTGGGAAAGCTTCCTGGCATAATTTTTAGATCCTACGATAAGCTACAGTTGGCTACCAAAGGAACTCATTTCTTGGAGCTAATGAGATAATTAAATGATGGGTTTAGATGCAAAAGTTAAGTGCAAAAGACTAAACTAGATATCATCCAAAAAAACAGTATGAAAGTATTACCCGGAGACTATTTGTAGTTTTTGAGGGATTTCTAGGTAATCCATGAACAACTACTAGTCTTGTATTAGTACTTATACAGCCCGTGTCCTCTTCAATGTGATTCATGCCCAGGTTTAAGATATATTTTGGGATCCATATCAATTTTTTAAAAAACACAGCTCATGTGTCCCCTCTAAGTTTCCATTTTACCAGAGCAAACAGAGGAAATATCAATTAGCAATGATAGTTAATTAAATAAAATACTAAAGTAAATAACAAGGGAAAATGCATGCATACACACACACACACACACACACGCATACACACACACACAATAGGACACTTTACCACAGACTGCCCCTATGCTACTGGTGGGAAAGGGACCCCCATGGCCCAGACAGTTTATCCTCCTACGGTTGCACCTCAGCTATTTGCTATTTGACAGAGCTTCTAATGTCATATGTTGGGCTACAGTATCTGTTTAGCAGGCATCTGTTGCTTCTTCTCTGAATTTTAGCTCTTGAGTAATCTCTTCCTCACATGAATCTACAGCAATGTTGTATATTAGCCCATAGTCTCAAGACTATTTCAACAGTTTTGTAAGTCAGGACAGCTACATCGAGCTAGAATAATTATTGTCTTTTAGATCAAATCTGTCTTTTGACTGACTTTGTTTCCATGTCCAATGATGTTTGGGTTGTGTTGAATAAATCGTCTTCAACTAGCTCCTACACTGTACTAGATTATTCTGGAGCTTTATTTAGCAATCCTGGAAGGGTCAGGGTAGATTTCATGACCTTTTGTTCTCCATCTCTTCCCTCCTTTCCCCCATCTCTTTTTCTGACTCCAGCTCTTAGAACAATTCCTAGACTATATTAAGTATTTAATAATTACTCCACCTCGCTAGCCAGCTATCTCTGTATAGTGACAATCTTGTTTTATAAAACCTCGAATTTAGCATTGTTACATGGGAACTTGACTTCAAGAAACTCCCAGACTGGCCTTTGTCCCAGATTGAACAATAAACCATCAAGCACACATCCTGAACCCTAGATAGGACTGGTGGATGTAGTCAAACCTAAAATCCCCTTTTTATCTGCTTAGTTTCTCTTATAGTGTCAGGTCTCTGCCAAGTACCCTAGCTTCAGACTTTCAACCTCTTTCCCATTCTCTTTGTGACTGGTCAGTTGTCCTTCCTTTCATATATTCCCTAACATAGAAATATAACTCCAAGTTAGATCTAAGGAAATTCCCATGATTGGTGTCTTTCACAGAGACAGCGTTCTCAGCATCTCAGAGCTTGGTGCCGTATGGTGTGTATCTGATTCTGAGGCCACAAGAGAACTCTCTCCTTTGTCCTGATTAAAGATATGTTCTATTGTAATTGCTTTGGTCATTCTGTGTTTTTTCAGGCTGATGCTAATAATCCATTCAATACTATTGTTCCTGGAAAGGACGTGTCAGTCATTCCCTATGATTCCAATTGCCATTTATTTTGACTTCCCTATCCAAAATATTCCTCCTTGGCTTCCACTCCCATAGGAGTTGCCTTCTATTAGGAGAATAAGTCCCTTGAAAAGAGGGTTTGCTTGTATTTTTTTCCCACTGATTAGCACGGTACCTACACATAGTCAGTATTTAACAAATGCTTTTGTATTTATTTATTTCTAGATCTATTATGGCAGAAGAAAAAAACAATTTTTTTCCTGAGCATGCTATTGATGAAACTACAACCCCCCTCCAGCATGCTGATGACTAGATGATAGAATCTGATTGAATCTCTTTCTTCTCCTATGTTGTTCATCCTTTGTTCTAGATGACAATGACATCATGATGTTGGAATCAGGATACCATGTGTTCAGCCATGACTAAACAGCCCAATAAGCGTTTGGAAGGCACTATCACATATTGGGCACAAGTGGTCATTAAAAACGTTTGGGGTGGCGGGGGCTCTGGATTTGCACTGCTCATGTGTCCTTTGTGCTTCTAGGAGTCTTCCTTGCTCATGGAGCACCTTCTTTGATGCAGGCAGTCCTGTACCAACTCTTCCCACATCTCACAATCAATACAAAAGGTCTTTAGAGATACCTTGTTATAAAATGTCCTTATATCATTCCGTCTGTTGCAGAATGAATTACAAAACTAGACTGAACTACCCTTATCCTGTAGAAGCTGAATATACCAAATCCTGCTATATAGATCATTTTTCCTGTAGTATCAACTAGTATCCCACTGATCAAATTGAATGTCTCAAAATGCTACTGATTGATTATTATTATTATTACCTAAGCAGGTCTAAAAAAAAGAAAAGTCACTTGAGCCCTAGGGAACTGAAGCTGCCCTCCTGCCCCCCCCCCCCCCCAGAGAGCAGTGTCCCTTACCATGCAAAAAAAAATTATTATCTTTCGGTTCAATTATTTTATTGTACCTCTAGTTATGCATAGCTGGAAAGGGTGAGATTCTTCCTGGGTTCTCAACAAACCTAGGTCGATTTCCCCAAAACTATTCCAACTGACTAGCTCTTTTACATCAATAGACAGCTAATCAGCTCAGTAAGTAAATAGCCAGGCCTGGAGGAGAGAGGTCCTAGATTTAATTCTAGCTTCAGATACTTCCTAGCTGTGTGTCCCTAAGCAAGTCACTTAACCCCCACTGCCTAATCCTTCTAGCTTTTCTGCTTGGATCCAATACTTGATATCAATTTTAAGACAGAAGGCAAAAGATGTTTTTGTTTTTTTTTAAAGGCAATGACTATTTTTTTCTCTTTGGAATAAATTTGAAATTTATTATTAGAGATCTTTTATTGGTATGTCATTAAAAGTACATCCATTTTTAATAATTCTACTGAAATACTTATGTCAAATAGAAATATGGGTTAGGTGATTCATCTATGGTAGTCTTTTTTCTTGTTGACATGATCCAAAGACCGTTAAAATCTGATAACCAACAAAAGAGATTCTTTCCAATACTTACAGGATAATTAATTTATGCAGAGAGCCAATGTACTGATAAAGCAGACAAAGCAATGGTTAAGAAATCAGATGACCTAAATTTCACGTTCAAATTTTCTTGAACTTGTTTTCAAATAATCTTGGACACTTAACCACTTACGGTCTCTAAATCACTTTGAGGCTTCTTTCCTCATCAGTAAAACAAGTAGACTGAACAAGATGATATCTGAGTTCCTCCTAATTTAAAAATTCAATGAACTACTGAATACAGAGGTAAAAGAGGTTTTGACTTTTTAACCTTTCAAGTGTACTAGCTGAAGATAGGCAAACATTTCAGGATACTATAGAAGAGAATCATATTTTTGAAGGCACCCCCAGGGGATTGTTGAACATGTAATCCTACTCTAAGCCTAAGATTATTAAAAAGTAAATGGTCCAATAATGAGGATAAGTGGTAATTCAGACCCTACTGACCCACTGAATGTTCTGATCTAAATTCTCATACTCATTTCACCATACCTAGCCAGTGTCAGCCATTCAGCCCTACCTCTACTATTAAGTCTCTTCCCCTCTAGGGATTTAAAATTTTATCTATTTATTTTAGTCCATTATAGATGGCCCTTGTTGCAGAGTAAACTTTTAAGTTACTGTACAAGAAGAACAAATAGGAAAAAAAACAAATTAAAAGTTTACTTTCAGAGACAGAATATAAAGAAATTTTCTAAATGAAGGAAACATTAAAACTAACCCTTCTCATCAGCGTGACTTGTGGTCAAATTTTCAATTACTGAATGAATTTTAGTTCCAAGTGCTTACTTCCAAAAAGGAAGGAAACTTAACTACAGAGTGAGCAGTTTCCAATTTTAAGTCACACTTAACAGTTATTTCTAAATAGAATTTGTCCAAAGACAGCAAAAAGTGCTATTCCTAGGGAAAGAGAATGTTTAAGCTAAAACTAAGTAAGTAATTCAAAAGAGATGTGAGGATTATTCATCTAAAATATGGTCTGCTGAGTGTAACAAAGTGGGATTTTGTTCTTATTCTTTTTGTTCAGTATATATTTAATTTGGGCTTATTAGAGTGCCCTTGCTCAGGGGATAGCCCCAGTGGAGAAAAGTCAAAGAAGTTATTGGAACTAGACTATTCTCAGATTCATCATATATTAATTTATTTCTTTTTATAGGCTACAGGGATATTTCGGTCATAAACTCAGAAATGTTACTAATTATTCAAATAGTGGGTATTTATTGAAGATAGGTATAATTTAATTTCATTTAGTGAAACATACCAGTTTAATTCTTGAATTTTTTCTTCCCTAAAGTCCCTGATGTCTCAAGATTTGTAGTAAGCCTTGGCCACTCTCTTTTTATGTTGTGATGGAGGGACTAACCTGACTACCAACTGCCCTAACTAGGGCCAGACAGGCTGTAAATATCTGTTAATTGGTCACAAAGGAAGAATGATTAGATTTCGCATAACTCAGCACCACTAAGGTTGATTTTACATTGATCAGAATGTAGAAAGATGATTTATTTAATTTGATTACCAAAATTAATTGAATTGGATTTCCTTTATGTCAGTGTGAAGTGAATTTTCTCCCCAAATCAATAAATTAGTCCACTGTGAGTTCCTTCATGCTTCTCCATTTTTACCTTAATAACATATTTATAGTTAGAGCCCTTTAATGTTGACCAAATGTTTCCTTGTAAGCTAAATGCCAATACTATTATTTTTATTTTACAGATTCCTTTTTTCTAACCCCTTTCCTTTCATCTTAGAATCAATACTGTATATTGGTTCCAAGGCAGAAGAGCGGTAAGGGCTAGGCAATGGGGGTTAAGTGACTTGCTCAGGGTCACGCAGCTGGGAAGTGTCTGAGGCCACATTTGAACCTAGGACCTTTCTCCAAACTTGGCTTTCAATCCATTGAGCCACCCAGCTGATCCCTACAGATTCCTTCTTGATACTTGAGAGAAGGATGAAAGGATAGGTACTGGACAATGACATGTACACAGTGAAATGCTAGAAATCAGTGTGGCTTACATTTGGTATCAGAAGGTCTGAGTATGAATCCCAGCTCAGCCACGAACATACTAGTTGACCTGGTTGGCTTTGGGCTGCTTGACCACTGAAGTTTTGAGATTATATATGATGTTATTAAGGAGAATGTTGTGTAGCTCTTCCCTGAAGGAAAGCCAGGAGTGACTTCCATTCACTAGGACAATATATAACTGCTTGGAGACTAAATAATTCTATAAAAATCACTTTATTTATATTTAACAGATATGAGTATAAGGATTAATAACAAGGAAAGCCTTAACCCTAAAGGGAATTAAATCTCCACCCACTTTTCTACACTTACGTCACGGAAAAGTCTTCAGTTTCTCGAAGCTACTCTGAACTGCTTAACATTTACTAAAAACCCATAAAACATTCTAATTGACTAAAACCTAATCTATAATACTTATAAAATAACTTAAATTTGTTAACAGTGTCTCAAAGTGCATCTAGTCAGTTAGACCAATATGGCAGAGGCTAACTGACCAGAGTATAGGTCCGAGATGTTTCCCAAAGTTCAGGCAAAGCAGCCTAGCCTATGGTCTTTTCTTCCCTCAAAACCGTTCTCCAACCCAGCAGATCTGACAGCTTCTTCTTCAAGATGAATTCTCACAGTCAGGAAAGTAGAAAACCTCTTGAGATGGTTACAGCGTTCTCTCTTCCCTCTCACCAGCAAAGAGCAAGATCTGAGTGAGTCTGTCTTCACCAGCGGCCAGACAGTAACTCCCAGAAGACCCTGACCACCTGGCAGAACTTTGCCTGCTTCCCTGCTTCCAAGTTCTCATCTCAGGCACAGAACTCTGTCTTGTCTGCAGTCCCAGAGACACCTTAACATTCTTATCTTAGTCAATACTTACTCAATAGATTTCTTATTCCGTCCCTACGCCACTTAACTTTGGTGGGGTTTACTTTTTTCTAGTATTTCAAAAATCTATTCTTTCTTCAGTGTGGAGACTCACCCGACCCCATCCTCTAACACCACCACCACCTCCCTTCATGGAATCCATCTAAAGCACAGATTCTTCACCTCTTATGTCATTGACTCTTAATGCAGTGAAGCCTGTGGACTCTTTCTCAGAATAGTGATTTTAAATGCAAAAAAAAAAATCCAATTTCTAATATTACAAAGGAAGCCAAACTGTATTGAAAGAAGAAAGTATTTTTTTTTTTTGCTATCCAAGTTCACATACTCAGAGGAACTCAGGTTAAAAACTTTGACTCCAAAGCTTAATAGTCTTCAAGAGTGACTCTAAGCAAAATACTTACTAGCTTACAGCCAATCCAGGGATGCACCTATACCAACTGGTCCTCAAAAAGGAAACCATTGTCAGATTCATCCTCCCAAGTCCACCAGCTTCCTAAATGCCAAGCTTACCCTGGATTTAGTCTAGCCTTCAAAAAATCTAGGTCACCTATCTCTCACAAGACTGTAGAACTTCATTGGTATAGCAAATATGATGGGATTTCACCCCCTTTTCTTGCTACTTGCCTGACCTCTAGTGGAATATGAGAATTAGCCAGGAAAAAAGAAAAGGAAAAAATGTCTCCTAGAATGACCCACATTCTAGATAAGCAAGCCCTCTTCAAAATAACTGACTCATAAATGGCAATAATGAACTTAATTGAAACATGAAACTTTAACTTAGTCCTAGGGAGAAACTAATTACAATACTTTATGAATAACTCCTTCATGATCTTGCCTATCAACTGAGATGGTTAAAATTAGATAAATTAAAATGTAAAAAATATGAGGAATTTTTATTCATGACTGCTTAGAACTACTTTTCCTTTTCTTTTAAGACAGCCTGTTGAAAACCCAACTGTACTACCTGCCATATTGCTTGGGGTAACAAAATATTTACATTAACACAGGTCATAAGAAACTAGCATCTTTCAAATTAAAGTCATTAGCGAATAAGCAATGATAGTTCGGTACTGTCATGGAATTCTTGGAACAATCTATTACCACAATTATTTATGTATTTCACTTCCCACTCATTCTTTCAAAACTCTACTGTAACATTAGATGTTCTTAACGATCAAGGACTTAAAAGGAAAGCGCACATATAATAAATGTACGTTGGTGTCTGAAAACAGATCAAAACATACTATATTTCACTTTCCTTCGCCTTTTTTTGTTTATTTGAGATCTCTTCAACAAAATGACTAATATGGAAAAAAGTTTTACATGATTGCACATGTAAAATCTATATAGAAATGCTTACTGTCTTAGAGAGAGAGGGAGGGGAAGAATGAGAGAAAAAATGGGATTCAAAATGTTTTTAAATAGATGTTTAAAATTGTTTTTATATGTAATTAGAGGAAAATAAAATATTATTGAAACTATATAATTGGGGAATACTTCAATAGATAAATAAAATACATTTTAAAAGAAAAAGAAATATACATTGGCAAAGCAGTCCCGTAGTTACTACAAGCACCAAACAGCAGCCCAAACTGTCCAACAATTCACATTTTTTTCTAAAATTTATGTCAAGTTCCTCTAAACAGCATCTATCAAATTAATTAATTTCATTTATTTTTATGTATTATTAATCACAATTAGATATATATTATATAGGCAATAGAGAGATAACCTCAAGGCCAGGACTTAGTCTCCTGTCTCTGGTCCGTATTATCATTGTGACCTTGAGCAAGTCATTTATCCTCTCAGTGCTCTAGGCCATTCTTTTAAAATTCTTTAAGTTGCAAAGAAGGTGCTGCCCTACATAGGTAAAGAAAATTTCCTCACCTAGAAGTTTCCTATATCAATGGAATCATAGATCTAGTCTATTTCCCTAGTAATAATAATAAACAACATTGGTGTGGTCCTATAATATTTGCAAAGCTCTTGTTAGCTTTCTTTAATAGATCTAAAATAACAAAAGTCAAGGCAGCAAGATGAGTTTATTAAACCCTTCTATGAGTCAAGTACTGTGCAAAGTACTGGAGTTACAAAAAACAAAGCAAAAGGCAGCACCTACTCTCAAGGACTCACAATCTAATGAGAGAGAAAACATGTAAACAACTATGTGCAGAAAAACTACAGACAGGATAAATTGGAAATAATGGATCAAGGGAAGGCACTAGAAGTCAGGATGATCAGGAAAGGTGGAATTTTATCTGGGACTTGAAGAAAGCAGGAGACAGAGATGAAGAGGGAGAGTATTTCAGAGAGCGGAGACAATCATAGAAAATTGCAGGGAATAGGAAAATGAAGTGTTTTATTCAAGCAAATGAAGAAGGTCGCTGTCACTAGATCCCAGAGTTCCTGGTAGAAAGGGCACTGTAAGAAAGTTACAAGAACATTTTATCAGCATTTGTCCTTTAGTATCTCTATTATTTAGAATCCAGAAAATATTTTGTTGATTATACTGCAGATACACTTATATTATAGATTAAGGATTCACCAATCCAAAATTTATGAAAAAATGTTGATGGAACAATCTCTTATTTGCGATGTATTTCCTTTCCCTACTAAATGATGATTCTGAAACTTATTGAGTATGGGGCATTGGGCAAATCATTTAATCTCTCTGAATCTCAGTTTACTTATCTGTAAAATAAGAATAATAATACCTGCACTCCTTCCACAGGAATATTGTAACAAAAACATTTTATAAACCTGAAAGGAGCATAGAAACATTTTTAAAACCCATGATATTTTAAAAATCATTTTATTATGAATGTAATCATCAAAAATATTTCAATTAAAAAGAACAAAAAAAGATTACACATGAAACCATGAAGTTCTATTGCATTTAGTTTGGATTTTTAAAGTATATATCATATTTAACAAGAGAGGAATAAATTTATCCTGCTTGCATCTCCTTTTGAACTTCTTTATTTCTATGCATTTTTACTGGTGCTTTTTCCTTCTTTTTTATCTCAGTCAGGACCCACTAACCATCCTTATTTCCTGCCAAAACTGAGTTTTTCATTGAACAAATGTTTGTGAAACTTTCCAGAATATTCTCTACCAGAGTCATCAAGTCACAGAGAAGTAACTGGAAAAGTATGCAATGTGACGTCAATATAAGTTTGGACTGCTGCATTATCTCACTCTTAAAGACTGTTTCAGTGATACTATGAATAGTGCTAATCTTTGTTTAAAAAAAAAGCATAAAAGTCAGAGTAAAAGGTAGAGGAAGCCCCCTTTTCAAAATGCTTACTAAGGTACATTTATCGTCAGGGATTTTCTTGACTTTGACTATTTGGGGTTTCTATCTTTCGGCTTCTAAATTTTCCCATTGGTGAAAACAACACAAAACTCTTGTCTCCAGAGCCTAGATGAGATTTCAGGTTAGACACTTGGAGGGGAAACATTTTAATCACATCTGATTATTAAATGATGCAAACACATATCATTCCCTTGTAGCTACTCCTTTCAACTCAAAGTGAAACCTCAAGATCTCCTCCTACAGTAACTCCTACCAACCCTTGACATGAAACCAGGACTCCCGCAGAGCAACTTCTAGCCCCTCAGAACTCCCACAGAAACCCACAAGTTGAAGAATATCTCCTCTAAGCCACAGTTCTCAATGATGAATACACACCTCCACAACAGCTAAGATGTTATAGTGTCCAATTATAAGTTTAACAGAAAAGTTAATCTGATCCAACTCCTAGTGAACCCAGAGGCAAAGGATGTTGGGGCTATTATAGAAAAAAAATGAAAAAGCTTAAAAAAAAAAAACAAGAAAGACAGCCCTCCCCATATACGTACATATGTATTCACATATGTATCCACAAGCATATATGTAAATAACTGGTACAGTTCTAAAACTAAGACAAAGTTTAGCAGTCTTTAAGATCAAGGCTCACTAATCATTCAAGAATTTGGGCTTACCAGGTATTAGGAAGCTAATCAGGATGGTCAACAGCATCAAACCAAAGGACTTCCAAATGGGGTTCATCTTTGCCCTTCACTTTGTATTTTCTCGTGGATCAGCTAGCAACAGAACTGTGAACATGGTGAGTTCTTTTCTAACTTGGCCCCCTCTTCTCCCTGCCGGTAGCTCCCAGCCCATTAGTCCTCCTGTACCCCTTCCGCTACCAGCTTCTTCCTTCAGCACTATGTGTTTCTGACTGATTAGTAAGTTGGGTGAAGGGCTGTTCTCTATGACTTGACACAGCAACAGATTTCCTGTAAGAAATGCTGAGACAAAAAACCAAGGAAGCTGATTGACGAGGTTGTCTGCATGCTCATTGGTTCTCCACTTAGTTCTGTTGTGAGCAGAATAATTTTTCAGTAGTGTACTCAAACTGAAGGCAAATGGGATTTCTCTGACTTAGGTTAGACAGTAAGGTAGGATATTTATTTATTCCTAACACACGTCATCGAATTATTCCCAGCAAGATACATATAGCCATATTACAATCTCTATCTAGTGAGGTAATTATCAGAACTTTTTTAAAGTCTGAGAAGCCTTATGGTCTTACTGCTAAAGTTTAAATGAGGTTTAGGTTGGGGGTTTTATAACCGGGTAACTTCATCTTTTTCCCATGCAAATTGAATAAATTCTTCAGTGGAGATTTGCACATCACTAAGGACATCATCATCATCTCCTCATTTGCGGTTCATTATTTTTAAATTAAAAATGAAAATGACAAGGAGAAATCTCATTTTAGATGTTCACAAATAATTTCAAGCACTATTATTCTGATAAACTCAATAGAGTCAGTGCATTTAAATTCTGCCTATTGAAAGGACAGACCATATGTGGAAAGGTAAGTAATGAATTTTCTATATTCTAAAAATCTTTGACCTCTGTAGAATTCTCCAGTAATGCAAAGAAAAAAATTAAACTCAGGCAAGATCACCAAAATTTTGCATTTTTGCTTTTGAGGATTCTTCTCTTTCTAAACTTCTTTTTCAACTTTCCTCCACATCTTTTCATCATATTTTTCCTCTATACATTCACACATAGCAATTCATGTATAGTATAAGTAAACTTAAGAAAGTAAACTGATAGTGAACTGATATTAATATCTAGCAAGACATTGTACACAGAGTTAAATAATTTTTAAAGGCAAATAAAAAGGGGGAGCAGCTGGGTAGTACAATGGATAGAGCACCAGATCTGGAGTCAGGAGGACTGAGTTCAAATTTGACCTCAGACACTTCCTAGCTGTGACCCTGGACAAGTCACTTAACCTCAATTGTCTAGCCCTTACTTCTCTTCTGCTTTAGATTCAGTACAAAAAATAAAAAGACCTACCTCAAGTGTGCCTATAATGTCAAAAGTATCTGATATACAAATATTATTAGGCAAGAAATGTTAATAGAAAAAATATAACATGCTCACTTCTACTGTGTAAGAGATATGTATTCATCTGTAGCATATCTAGGACCATAAGGAGAGTTCAGTGACCATGGATTTTCCTGCAATGACCCTGAAATTTAGATGGCACTAACATCAAGAACACCTAAATAACTCAACAGATCTGTGATCTCAATGATGTGCGTGCCCCCTCTCCCCACATGATATGAGCATTTGTATCTGCCCTTCTTTATGCTGCCCTTGTATGTGATCTTCCATGGGAATTCCCCTGAATTCCTTGACCTCATCTGGGTACCAGTCAAGCTCAAGAACTGTGTTTTGACTATCTTTCAATCTTGCCAGTCAGTCAGTAAACACTTACTGAGCACCTACTATGTACTGTAATAGTAGAAATATAGAGAAAAGAGTAAATTTTAAGAAAAGCTGAAAGTTGTCTTTAAGGGGCTAGCATGGGCACATGCTAGGAACTTTGGAGACAGGATTCTGGAATGCAGTGGGCTGAGAAGGAAGGAGTTTGAAGGTACAACTGGTACTTCCTGTCCAAGCTAAGAGAGGAAGAGCTGCTTCTATGAGCTTTCCTACCTCAAGTCTTTTGAAGGGAAAACCTTGAAACCATTTTCTGAGGTTCCTGGTCAACTGGAGAACAATTTGAAGAAGAGTTATCCCTGCTGTGTTTGCCAACTTGCCTGGAGGTTTTATATGTATAAAACAGGGTCTTGTATCCCAAAGAAATAATAAATAAAGGGAAAGGACCCACTTGTAAAAAAATATTTATAGTTGCTCTTTTTGTGGTAGAAAATAATTAGAAATTGAGGGGATGTCCATTAATTGGAGAATGACTGAAAAATTGTGGTACATGTTGGTAATGGAATATTATTGTGCTATAAGAAATTATAATAAGCAAGATGATTTCAGAAAAAGCTTGAAAGATATATAGGAACTGATGCAGAGTGAAATATACAGAACTTTGAGAACATTGTACACAATAACAGCAATATTAGAAGATGATTATCTGCAAAAACTTGGCTACTCTTAGCAATGCATTGATCAAGAACAATCTTTTTTTTTAATTGAAACATTTTATTTAATTAATTTAGAATATTTTTCCATGGTTACTTGATTCATGTTCTTTCCCTCCCTTCCTTCCCCCTCCCCTGTAGACACCAAGCAATTTCACTGGGTTTTACATGTGATCAAGACCTATTTCCATATTATTAATATTTGCAGTAGGGTGATCATTTAGAGTCTACATCCCCAGTCATATCTCCATCAACCCATGTGATTAAGCAGTTGTTTTTCTTCTGCATTTCTGCTCCCACAGTTCTTTCTCTGGATGTGGACAGTGCTCTTTCTCATAAGTCCTTCAGAAATGTCTTGGATCATTGCATTGCTGCTAGTAGAGAAGTCCATTACATTTGATTTTTGCCACAGTGTATCAGTTTCTGTGTATAAGGTTCTCCTAGTTGATCTGGGACAATCCTGAAAGACTTATGGCAGGGAATGCTATCCACCTCCAGAGAAAGAACTATTGGAGTCATCTTTCACATTGTTTTATTTGGGGATTTGGGTTATGTATGACTTTGCTCTTACAACAATGATCAATGTGGAAGTGTGTTTTGCATTACAATCAAAAATAGCCTCAGTCTCCCTGCCTCGAGCCTCTATTCCATGATATCCTCCATTCAGGTGCCAAAGTGACTTTCTAAAAGTGTATATCTGCTTGTTCCACCACCCTACCCTTCCCCCAACTCAGTAAACTCTGGGGGTTCCCTATTACACACAAGATCAAATACAAAATCCTCTGTTTGATATTTAAAGCTCTAACGGGCCTCTTCCTATTGTAAGATACTTCCCCTTTGAGATTTGAACAGTTCAGTGGCTGAAAAGGGCAGGGGAAAAGTACTTTTTCTATGCAGCAGAAGAAATAAATTAAGTTGCAGAAAGTGCAAAGTAATATCCCTTTAATAAGGGAACAATTTCATGGCTAAATAGTTAGAAAAATTGTGTGTTTACTTAATAAAAAATTGCTAAAAATCTATGTGTGGAGTTTTCAGATAAAATATGAGCAGTTTGTTGCCAAAGGGAATAGGACATGGACTTTTATGGAATTATTTAAAGACTATGAGATGATTTTAAAAGGTTTATTGGTTTAAAATTAACAGAAAAGAGGGATATGTGCGGATTTTGTTTTTTTAATAAGGAAGAGATGTCATTGAGTACCAAGAGGAACTGATTTGAGTCATTGGCACAGGTGAAGGCCCTAAATGGAATGGTCAAGAACATTCAGGAGAGAGCAAGGGGTAGGAAAAACCAGTTTTGAAGGAACTACATGAAGAACCTCCTAGCAAGGACTAGAAAATTTCAGATGATTGTTCCTGATTGATCAAGAAAAGTTTCTTCTCATTGGAAAAATATCTGAATTGTCCTTAATTACCACTGACAATGTGAGAGGTGAAGCCTTTCAATTGCTATCATCCTTTCTGTGATAGGAAAGCAGAACAGAGAAATATAGGCTTTGTTATTGATTTACTGTTGGATTGGATAGCTGACACCTAATTGAACATTATAGAATCCTGGTGAGTGAAGAAATAGTTGGGTTTGCATCTTTTGCCCATTAAGAGCCAAATGATTGGTCTTTGCAATTCTCTGGCTCAAAGGGAAATGATAGCAATTACACTAACACCTTCTTAATGCCTTTTTCAGGGAGATTGTAAGTGTAAAGAGTTGATTGATGTTTATCAGTTTAAGACTAGAAGGGGTGGAGTCAAGATGGCAGATTAGAAGCAGCAACCCAGCTGAACTCTCCCAACATCCCCTCCTCAAATCAAATTTTGGAGTACCAGAGTCAGCAAAAGGTCAGGATGAGACATTCTTCTGGTTTAAAACAACTTTGAAAAATCAGCAAGAAATTTTTGTATTGCAAGAATGGGCACCAGTCCAGTACACACACAGAAGAAATGCCAATAGTTGTCACTAGAAGTGACTCCAGCTGGGCAGCAACTTGGGAAATCCTCAGCCCAGAGTTGGTAAGAGGGTCAAATAGCTGGCAAAAGATTATAAGGGACCCTGTGATGCCAATGATGAAGCTGGTAACACCTGGTCACTCTATTACCCCTACATAGTTCTTACTAGCAGTTTCAAAGGGTTTGGGGAGGAGAGTTTGTGGTCAGTTACAACAGAATAGGGGTTCTGGTTGCAATTCCAGAACAAAGAGGAGTGCTAGCACTTGCAGTTACACTAGAGTGCAAACTAGGATAGCAGTGACCAAACCTCTACCCAGAACACACTACCTTGGAACACCAAAATCTTGAAGACCTTCAAAACTAAAACACCACCACAAAAAAAGCCTGAAGATTGAAACATTGCCTCCCCCAGTCTCAACTGAGCAGAACTTAACTTTAAAATATGTATAGTTCAAAGTCAATAAATAGGCTATGAATATGAACAAATAAAGGCAACAAAAAGGAGCTTGACTATAAAAAGCTACTTTGGTAACAGGGAAGATCAAGATATGAACTTGGAAAAAGACAACAATGTGAAAACAACTATATGCAAAGTCTCAAAGAAAAATGCTAATTAGATCCAAATTCAAGAATTTAAGAAAGGAATAAGAATAGTAGAAGAAAATGAAAGAAATGAGAAAGGTGCAAGAAAATTATGGCAAAATAATTAATAGCTTAGTAAAAAAAAAGTGCACATACAAAAATACTGGAAAAAATAATAGCTTAGAAAACAGAATTGGTCTCAAAGAAAGAGGTACAAAATTTCACCAAAGAAAGAACTTCTTAAAAAAATGGTCAAATGAAAAAAGAGGTATTCAAACTCATTGAAGAAAATTTCTTAAAAATAATAATTCTATAAAAATAAGAGGAAACAGCTCCATGAGACATTAAGACATAATAAAAACAAATAAATATCTTATTGGAAAAACAACTGACCTGGAAAATAAATCCAGAAGAGATATCTTTAGAATTATGGTACTACCTAAAAGCTATGGTCAAAAAAGAGCATAGCCATCATATCTCAATAAATTATCAAAGAAAACAGCCCTGGTATTAGAACCAGAGGGTAAAATAGAAATTTAAAAAATTCACCAATCACCTCCTGAAAGAAATCCCAAAATAAAAGTTCCCAGAAATGTTATAGTCAAATTCCAGAGTTTCCACATCTACAAGAAAATATTGCAAGCAGCCAGAAAGAAATCATTCAAATATCATAGATCTACAGTCAGGAATTAGCAACTTTCATGTTAAAGGAGCAGAAGGCTTAGAATATGATGTTCTACAAGACAAAGGGGCTTGAATTACAATCAAGAATAACCTGCCCAGCAGCACTGTTTATCCTTTGTATGAGTATAATCCTTTGGGGGAAGGCAGAGTAGAGAGGTAAATAGATATTTAATGGAATAGAGAACTTTCAAGCATTCTTGATGAAAATACCAAAGATGAATAGCAAATTTGGCATCCAAACACAAGATTGAAGAGAAGTATAAAAAATAAGCACCAAGGAGTAATCATAAGAGAGTCAAAATAAAGTTAAACTATTTATAATCCTAAATGGGAAGATGATATATGTAACTCCTAAGTCTTTAACATTATTAGAATAGTTAGAAGATGTCTACATAAATAGAAGGCATAAATGTGAGGCAATTATATTGGGATATTCTCAAAAAAAAAAAAAGAACAGATGAGAAAGAGAAATTCATATGGGAGAAGGAGGAAGGGAGAGGTAGAATGGGAAAATTTTTTCTCATGTTAAAGAGGCATTCAATGAATTTATAATGGCAAGGAAAATGGAATAGGGGGGACTGATGGAGCAGGGATGGCTATAAAACTGTGTATGCCTTTTGACCCAGTAGTACCACTACAAGGTCTATACTCCAAAGAATTCAAAGGAAAAAGAAAAAGGCCTATATAAATATGAAAATATTTATAACAGCTTTTTTGTGTGGTGGCAAAGAACTGGAAATTAAGAGGATTCTCATCAATTATGGAATGGCTGAACAAGAAATGGCATATAATTTTAATGGAGGATTATTGGGCTATAAGAAATGATGTGGGCTGTGGTTTCAGAAGAAAATGACATAGCAAGATCTACATGAACTAATGCAAAATAAAATGAGAACTGAGAGATCATGATGTAAAGAACCATCAGTGTTGTGATGATGATCAATTGTGAAAGACTTGGCTGCTCTGATCAGCACAATGATCCCAGACAATTCTAAAAAAATACATAATGGAAAAAATGCTATAGACATCCAAGGAGAGAACTGATAATCTTTTTGTGCAAATTAAAATATAATCTTCTCGCTTTTTTGCATAATGGATAATACAAAATATATTTCTTCATGATTTCACATGTATAATTGATATTGTATTTTTCCCCTTCTTAGTAGGTGAGAGTTGAGAGAGAAGGAAAGAAAATGGAACTCAAATTAGAAAAAAAAAACAATGTTTAAAAATAATTAAGTTTTAAGAGAGAGAATAAAAATAGAAGAAACCAGTAGGAGAGCAGGAAGAACTTGAAGGAAACTTAGCAAAGAACTGATTTTTTGAGTTGCAGATGTTCTTAAATACATCAACAACATCAAGGACTAAAGGACTAAGATCTAGCATTGTGAATTACTTCCAGTTACATAGGTTTTCTTCAGTCGTGTAATTCCATGCATGGTTTCTTTAAGGGTATGCTCAGCTTTCCCCCCAAAATTGAGTTTATAGGTGAGAGAGTATGATCCAGATTCATGTTTGACCTGTGAAATATTATATTCATTATTCTTGCATTTGCTTTATATGAAGTAACTGTGATGTACTATTATTGATTTTACCTTATTGCTATGCTTAAAATGTAATGGTCTTGTAATTATGAGTAACTGATTTTGTGTAAATGGGAATCACACTAGTGGGGGCCCAAGATCTATGGCGGTGAGTAGGAAGAATATCACCCCTATATTTTGGATATCCCCAGCACACTGTGTTTGTGAGGATCCATGTGGTGGTGGAGCTCTTAGAACTCAGACCTGACAATTGTGAGGGTAGCTTGGTGTGAGCAAGCCATCTCTGAGAATGAATAGGTGACCCAGATCCTGTGTTAAAGGTTATAATACAGAGTGTAGATATAGAAACATTTCTTCCACATCTCAGGGCTTAGGGGAATGGTCTATAAAATCTGTATAAATGTTTTTGTCCCTCCATTCATACAAGAGAAGTCTGCCTTTTTTCTTTTGCTTTTAGGGAGAGTTTATATTAAAAGAAATTGTGTATATTTGTGGTATTAAAAGATAAAATATGTTGCCATTATATGATACTATACATATATTTTATGAATTTCTGAGTTTCTAAATTTTTTTCTGTGGCATCTGGTTGCCTTTATGTTTCATCTATAGCTTCTGAAAAGTTCTCCAAAAGGCTCCATTTAATTTCTTATGCCGATCTGTGATGTATCAAATCATGATGGAGAAAGTCGTGATGTGGAAGGGATACCTATATTATCTCCCCTCCAGGCACTCTGTAATCAAGCTACATTTGCCTAGTTGCTGTTCCTGTACGTGACAATCCATCTCCCCTCTCCTTGCTTTTATGCCAACAATTGTCCCACATTCTTGAATCCTCTTATTCCTCACTTCAGACTATTATTGTCTTTGGCTCCCTTAAGACTCAGCTCAAATCATGCCTTTCCTTGACAGAGCAGCTTCTGAGACTGTCCTCAATCCATTAAGTACATCTCTACACATAATTAGCATATAATAAATCCTGAATGACTAACTAACTTCTCCTTCCTGGCAGCTGCTCACCAGGTTACTCCTGCAACTCACCAGCTGCTCCTTCCCAGGTTAGCCCTATTTCCCCCACCTAGTTGAAAGTCCTTCCAAAGCAGACTTATAATGCCCTGAATTCTCTTTTTCCCACCTCATTAAACAATGTCCCACAATCTCTCTGACCTCAACTGAATTTGTCTGAAAACTTGATATGAGGCTGTTTCATTCTGCTTTTCTCAGGTATGTTTTGTAAAACTTGCCACAGCAATCAAAATCCCTAGTTACAGCTTAGAATAGAATGTGTTTGATTATCCATACTAATGAAGAAAAGCAGAGGCATGGAACATTCTAGATATCCATTACAATGACTTGAATTTGGGGCGGTCTCACTCCCTTCCTAGTGCCTATTCTATTAGACCATTCTCATTTCATTCAGACACATAACTCTAATATTTACACTCTCTCCTTTTTTGTGTTCAGTCTCAACTTTCTTCCAGATCAACCTTGCTCTAAGCACTCTCAGCTATCATTAATATGGAAAACAAATACAATGGAGAGACTACATGTGGAGCCAAAATGAGATAATTTATTCACAGATAATTAGGATTAACTCCATGGAGTGATGATGCTAGGGGGACAATGAGAGAGAAACAAAGAGAAAGATGAAGAAAGATGAAAATAGGGTAAAGCATGAGATGTATAGGTAAGTAGGATAGTTTATTACTCCCATGTTAAGTTTTTATTGTCTCTTTAAAAAAACTTTTTAAGAGAATGCCAATATTTCT
Organism: Monodelphis domestica; assembly: GCF_027887165.1. Taxonomy (NCBI): domain Eukaryota; kingdom Metazoa; phylum Chordata; class Mammalia; order Didelphimorphia; family Didelphidae; genus Monodelphis; species Monodelphis domestica. The sequence goes on from NC_077230.1 coordinate 74,231,361, forward strand.
GACAGGATCTTCTTTTCTGTTCTTTGTATATTGAAAAGTCATATTTTTTAATTTTATAATAAAAGAGAATTCTAAGAAACAATGAGAGGTACACTAACTTATTTTGAGGTTAAATTAAGAAGTTAGTTGTGGATTTTCTCCAAAGTCATCAATTACTCCATGTTTTGCTATCAATGTGGCTTTCTTTAACACATGTGACCCTGTAGCAGCCCAGGGGCAAGGGGAACAGTCAGTCTTGGACATGCTCAGTAGTGCTCATGGCTGGGAAGGCCTCTGACCCTTGACCCCAGCTTCTCCCAGGTTAGGCGGGAAAACAGGTTTCTTTGTTCTCCCCTGGTCAAGAGAAACCACACCTATGCCTTGTCATTGACCAATGAGGGTCATCCCTATGTACTACGTAGCAAATGGTATTTATGGCCCAGCAAGCTCCGCCTCGCTCTCTCTCCCCCTCTCTCCTCTTTCAGGCTAGGCGATGGCTGTCCTTGCAGGAGCTTGGCCTCTGGCCAAGCTCCATCTTTAATCTCTCTCTCTCCCCCTTTCCTTTATATACCATGACTATGTGAAAGCTGTCCGTACCTTTTTTGTCGCTTCCCCTTTCCTTCTCTCTCTCCCCCTCCCCTCTCAGGGGTCGTAAGGGGCTGGTCCCCAGCATCTGGCGCCCAACGTGGGGCCCGAGCGACCACCGGACGACTGAGGAAAAATTCGGCGCCGAAATCGAGACTACAATAACGGGTAGGGATCGAATACGATCCTGAGGAAATCGAGGCTACAGTAACGGGTAGGGATCGAACAGATCTTGAGGAAGGGTAGGTCGTCCCATTCATATCCCCCTCTCAAACCCCATTGTGTGAATGGTCGAATGTATGTGTGTTTTGATGGCAACGGAATAACAGTCCCCTTATATATACGAAGTGCAGTTTCCCTCCCCCACCTGGGTCTGCTAGTCGGAGGCCTCCTCTCTCGGACCTGGATCTCCGGAGGTTAAGAAACACCTGAGGAGCGGTCTGAGGGGGAGGGGAAGGAAAAAGAAAATTGGACCCAGGGAAACCCTCACTAGGGGCGATTGAGAACTCGAAAAATCTCACTCTGAAACAAACAGTTGCTAGAGCCTAGTGAATTTCAAAAGGAGCAACTGGGAAAAGAAAAAGCAGGAGTTAAAATTTCATCAGGAAAGCAAAGTCAAATTTACCTGCTATTCATAGGCAAAACAGTCAGTTTACCAAAAGCGGAAAAGCCTAGTGAAGACGCAAGGCAGAAACTGCTGCAGAATGCTAAGGAGTTCTTTCTTAAGCACTTCTTATTTCAAAAGTTCTGCAAGCTAATCTTTACAAGAAACTCCCTGTGCCTTTTCAGGAGAGGTGGGACTCAGATGCATTTGAAAGGCCTATCAGGAAGTGGTTGCTTTCAGGGCATTTAAAGGATCTTGCAATTACTTGGAAAAAGGGATAAGAAACAAAAAAAAATTTTTTTTAATAAAACCGTAGTTCTCAGCAAAATTAAGGAATCAAGGTAATAATCCTGAATTAGGTTAAATTCGGAACAGCCTAAGTTGTAAAAAGATATTGCCATTCTGTAACCAAAGGCAGAAGATTTTTTTTTTAAAAAAGGGGCAAGTCTCTACACTCATTTAGCATTTGAAAAAAGGTCCTAGGAACTCTTTTGTTTGAGGTCCAGCCAGGTAAAGGCAGGCTTTACCTGGGCGATTACAAATACAGTAAAGTAAGATTTGGGAATTTGAATTTTAATTTAGTTTTAATTTAGGTTGGATGGGCAAAATTATAAAGGAATGTCTGCTTATATTTTTTGATAAAGGAAGTTAAAAAAGGAGAATTAAAAAATCTTTCTCTGACTTTTGTTATATGCCACAAAATATCAGGACTAGAAATGTTTTATCTGTAGAGACATTTTGGTATATATCTCAAGGTAATTAAAGTGCAAACAGAAAACTTTTAAGGTTTGGGCTTAGATCTGAAGCAGCTTGAAATGTTTTCTCTCTACCAGCCACGTGGCTTGAGCCACGTGGAAGATAGCATCAGAGCAACTGAGGTTGCAAGTTTTATCACTAAGGCTGTAATTGGCTAGAAGAAGAAATTTAATACTAAGATATAATAAGCATGAATTGGAATATGATTTAAAGGAATTTATAAAGCTTTCTAACTTTAACTATGGAGGAATTATTAACACTTTTCTAAGCAGGACATAAAGCAACAGGATGAATCTTGAGCAGAGCTTATTCAAACAGCCTGTATGCAGTTCAGAAACTTTTTACTGGGCATATTAACATACCTGTATCCAGAAAGCAAATGATTTATAACTAGAATAGCTTTTACTATGGAAAATTAAGACACATGCTCAGCAGAGTAAAAGCATGGTTAGAAGGATTCAATCTGTTTACCAGTGGTTAATTATTAAGGTTATCAGGAACTCTGTTACTCAGTACAGTGATTTATTAAGGATTTGAAAGAGGCAATACTATCATGTATTAAAATTGCAGATATTGAAGCTGATCATGATATTGAAAAGAGACCTATGATAATAATGCAAATTCAAAGATTACTGGCATGATTTGATTTACTTCTGCAGGGAAGATTTGCAGAATTAGCAGATGAAAGTAATGATTTTAGTCACAGTATTAAGATCTTTTCAGTTATGAAGCTAAGGGCAGTAGTTCAGAAATAACAACTTCTGTGCAATTGTTTGATAATTCTGTGCACATTTTTACAGCATAAGACAATGCTATAATTTTAATAACTGCACAAGGTGGAAATTTTTCAAAAAGCAAAAATTGTGTGCAGGCAGACAAAGACTTAAGATCCCAGCACACATGGGTCAATTCATAAGTGATTTATAGAATGATATTTTTATGTTTATGGGTTTGAAAAAGCAAATATTTAAGCATCTATACATGCTGCTTTGCAAAATCTATTGTACATCTATATCCTGAACAAGCAGGTGATATCGCTTATCAATGCAAACTGTTGTGGATTAATTTCACCCCTGATAAATATCCGCTGTATATTTTGGAGCAAAAGGTATATTTCAGTATGCTCCTGGCACAAAGGTTGAACTGTGAAAAATGATGGGAGATACTTACTCTCCTGGTTTATGGGTTCAAGCTCAAATGAAGAAGTGAGCAAAGTGATTGCAGATTTTATAAATAACTGTGCACAACTGTCTATTCCAAACAGCTTGGAATAGCAGGGCTTTTAACAGCAATGCAAAGGCTAAATTACATAGCTCATGGCTTACATGCAAGCTATGGTAAATAGAGCTCAGAGGAATTCATGAGCCCCAAGGTTCAAAAACTGAAGGTATATATGTTCTGTCACTTTCTAACTTTCTAAGACCCAATGAGGCTTTCATTTGGGGTCGAGGTTTTCTGTTTACTTTCTCAGATACATGGAGTCCATGGAAGATGATTAAGAGCATCTGATGGCAAGAAAATCTGCCCGGAAGAAGGACAGAAGGCAGAGGTGTCTGGCACAGGACACCAGAAAAGCAGCACATGGACTGTAAAGACTGCCCTATAGGCAGGTTTAACACACTATGCACACACACATGTAATTGTATGAGAAACAATGTACATGCAGAAGAGTATCATTGAGTCACTAACAGATATTCTGTTCTAGGAATATCTGGGTATTTGGTAGAAGATCTAACTTTATTACATGCCTGACAATTTTGAATGGTATTGGTACAATGTGTAACTTGAAATGACATTATTGGAATTGTTCCATGTTAGCCGAATGTGATCAAATATCAAAAGGGTATAATTGGGAATGTTATGACAGCATAAGGAATGCTGTCCACTTGTAGCACAAAAAGGGTATTACTATCCAAAATGTAATGATGATTATGGTCTTAAAGGGTACATTATATTTGCGAACAATATGTTTTTGCTAGAATCAGACTTATTTAGAAGTCAATTTTGTTAAGCTGTGACATTTCCACTTTCATAAGGAAAGAGGTGGATATGGTATCACTAATCATCTATCTTTTCTACACCCCAGAAAGAATATAAGTTAAAGCTTTGTAACAATCAATATTGAAGGTAATGATAAAGATCACATTGTGTGGGATACCTGAAGTGGGTTAAATATCATCAAGATATTAAGACTGTAAGGGACCCAAGGGGATGATAACGTTGGGTCGAGGTCTTGTTTATATGTTCACAGATAATGAAAACATCTGGTCTCCCATGTCATGCTTCATGCCAGCTGATACAGACCAGGAAGAGAAGCAGACGGAAGGTGATGGCATCAGCTATCTACATGCCAGCCACAATCCAGACTCGCTGGAAGGACACTTCTTTGGTGACTAATATCACTCTAGAACAATGACATTACACTATTAGAGACATTGGCTATTAGGCCACTGACGGACACTTGTCATGCTGCATTTGAGATGGGGTACCCAGAGCAACATCAAGTATGCTAACTCAGAAGGACAAAATCACACTTGTGTCTGTACAAGACACCAGATACATCCCACATTCCAAAGACTTTGCGATGGGATTGAGATGAAATAGCTACAAATTGTCTAGCTACTAAAGTATACCTTGTATTTTGTATATGATACTGTCAAAAGAAATGTATATTGTATGCATTGTAAAGCTACCACTTGTATTGTAAGAATTGCTGTTATCAACAAGGGTATAGACCTTGGTAGGACTCTCCAAAGAGTAGGAGATAGAAAACTCTCATCCATAGGATAGATCTGATATTTCTGACATCAAAAATGAGGTGCTAAGCAAAAAATGCTGCACAGACAGGTTTAATGGACAGATGACACTAATGTTACTCTCAGGAAAGGATGAGAGATCAGGGAAAAGACACTAGGAAATCTTTAATCAGGAACCTGAGTTATTGTAAGAGATCATTGACATCCAGGCAAAAATTATGTTCCTGACAATACCAGGATGGACATTAAGGGCTGACTACCATAGCAGTAGTTGAGTGTTAATACCATTGTTAACCATTACTCCTGATACCCTGTTTTTGTGGGTAATATTTTGATAGGAAAAATGTCTTGCTCTCCTCCAACAGTCCCAGAATTCAGACGGCCGCTGGATTCGGGATCTATTGGCTTCCCTTTCATATACTGGAAGACGTTCTGGTATATGGAAGTAAGACCTCATGAAAAACTGAGGGCTCTAGGTTTGACAATTTCTGTGGACGCGCAGTCATTGTCTCTCCTAGGTGGAAAAAATTATTATTGCACAAAAACATGGAGCAAGGGCAAAGTATAATCTAAGTTTTACTGTTTTGGAGTATAGATTGAAAACATGACACAATAGGCACAGATAAGCGTGCAGAAAAAGCACATTGAATATTATTCACTGACAACTAGGAATGAAAAAGCTATGTCAAATGCTGTAGGTACAAGAAACTGTAGAAATTGTTTCTACATGGGAAACAACTTAAGCTTCTATTTACCCAAACATTGGTTTGGTGGAATGAATTTTGCAAATATTGGTAATGGTATAGGCTTGGTTATCATATTGATGGGTTTATTTATACAAGCAGAGATTTAAAATAAGGAAGACATTAGGAATATGCAGTCAGAACTTGAAATATTACTTCATTATCACCATCATGGTTATTTAAGTTACAATTGAGAATGTAAAATGGATGGGAATATTGGTCTTTGTTAAAAATTGCACTGTGATTGATGTATTGATGTTTTTGCAAAGCCTGTAATGGTGCAAAATTATGTTCATATACAAGGCGAATTTTGATCTATTTAGATCAGGAATTAGAAATCATTGGGAATGTAAGTTCTGATATTTTTTTACATTGGCTCAGTTTCAAAGATACCACATAGACAGTGAGCCAAGAGAATCTTGTATTAATTTTGGGATCAGGTTCCCAGGATCAATTTTCTAAGATCATTTGACATGTGATAACATGATCCTCCAGAAATGTTTAGAGAGGATGTTTTTCTTTAAAGGGATCTCTCCCAACACACAAACAAAAAGAAAAGGGAGAGGAATCTTATAGAGATCAGTATTTATATTTTTAGAGGAAACTTTTTAAAGTCACTCTTGATTGATCAACCTTGATTTTTTCTTTTACACTATTAAGGCCAGAATTTTTGAGTACAAGGAAAGTATTGTTAATGCTCTGATCCAGAATTATGAAGGTGCAAAGATTTCTAGAATTACAGTCACCTAACAGTCGGTGAACATGAGAACATGACAGCAATTGTTAATTTTCAGATGACCATACTGGAGAGTGATGTCTGATTGCATGCAAGGGGAATCATAATGAATCTTTCATTATGGATCAGACAGCCTCAGCCACGGTTACATTTTCCATGTGAAATGGATGTTTGAGATTGGGAAATGCAGAGACATGGCGTACTGACACCCTCAGTCGCTGGATGTCCTGGCATCGAGCTACCAACCAGTTTCCTATGTGGCAGGCATCTGGCAGTGAGCACGGAAAGATCCCCAAGATGCAGTATCAGGACAAGAGAAAGGAAGGACTTATCCTTCATCTCCAGGGATAGTATTTTGCTAACTGTTGAAAAGGCTGACAACTTCTGATAGTCCAGACTGTGAATGGTGGCATGTTTGGTTATTGCACCTGTCATGTGAATCATAGAGTTCTACCTCATTAGACCAGGATCAGTAGCGTGGAAATTATTTTCTTAACATTTTTATATCTACTAAGACTGTTGCATTGATCTTGAAATGCAGACAGGCAGATAGAAAGATCAGTTTGGGAATTTTTAAGATTGATCACTGAATCAGTTTATGCTGATGTTCATTCTTGATTGGGATATCTAAGTTATACAATCAGGATAGGTTTTTCATCTCTGTATCAGAATATGATTATGCACCAGAGTGTTTGTATTTGTTAATGCTGTAATGTTGCTACATTTTGATATTACACTATTCATTTGTGTGTAAAACAAAAAGGGGGAGATGTAGCAGCCCAGGGGCAAGGGGAACAGTCAGTCTTGGGCATGCTCAGTAGTGCTCATGGCTGGGAAGGCCTCTGACCCTTGACCCCAGCTTCTCCCAGGTTAGGCGGGAAAACAGGTTTCTTTGTTCTCCCCTGGTCAAGAGAAACCACACCTATGCCTTGTCATTGACCAATGAGGGTCATCCCTATGTACTACGTAGCAAATGGTATTTATGGCCCAGCAAGCTCCGCCTCGCTCTCTCTCCCCCTCTCTCCTCTTTCAGGCTAGGCGATGGCTGTCCTTGCAGGAGCTTGGCCTCTGGCCAAGCTCCATCTTTAATCTCTCTCTCTCCCCCTTTCCTTTATATACCATGACTATGTGAAAGCTGTCCGTACCTTTTTTGTCGCTTCCCCTTTCCTTCTCTCTCTCCCCCTCCCCTCTCAGGGGTCGTAAGGGGCTGGTCCCCAGCATGACCCTATTCCAAAGCTCATTGTTATGGGATCCTCTCCTTATTGCTGGACATAAAGGCCTTATACGAAGAGCAGGGAAGAGTTGATGAAAGACAGAGAGTTTCAGTTCTAAGTGATCCCCCACTTTGGGACTGGTCAAGCTTCAAGTTTTCTTTGAGCAGTGAGGCTCTCCTGGCTTCCAGCTTCAAAAGAAAAGATGGAAGAGGTCAACCCCACTTCAAATTGCTGAAAGAAAAGATTCTGGGAAGACACAAGAGTATGGCCTTAACATGTCACTATTATCAGTTTGCTACTCTAGAGATTTCAAGGAGTTTCTTCTTGATCTGGGAATCTCTGTCAGTTGAGCCTAAGTATTCTTTTTTTTTTTTAAGTTGGAAATTTTTATTTAATTAATTAATGTAGAATATTTTTCCAGCATTACAAGATTCATGTTCTTTCCCTCCCCTCCCCACCCTTTCCCGTAGCCAATGCACAATTCTACTGGATATTGCATGTGTCCTTGATCAAAACCTATTTGCATGTTGTTGATGTTTGCACTAGGATGATCAGTTAGTCTACATCCCCAATCATATACCCTTGATCCATGTAATCAAGCAGTTGTTTTTCTTCTGTGTTTCTACTCCCACAGTTCTTCCTCTGAATGTGGATAGCATCTTTCTCATGACTCCCTCAGAATTGTCCTGGGTCACTGCATTGCTGCTAATAGAGAAGTCCATTACAGTCAATTGTACCACAGTGTGTCAGTCTCTGTGTACAATGTTCTCCTGGTTCTACTCCTCTCGCTCTGCATCAATTCCTGGAGGTTGTTCCAGTCTCCATGGAATTCCTCCACTTTATTATTCCTTTGAGCACAATAGTATTCTATCACCAACATATGCCACAATTTGTTCAGCCATTCCTCAGTTGAAGGGCATCCCCTCGTTTTTCAATTTTTTGCCTCTACAAAGAGCATGAGCCTGAGTATTCTTTCTCCTAACAGGAGAGCTCTTCAATCTGTGTTGTTTAGTATATTTTCTTCTACATATAACCTCTCTGATTTCTGTTGTGCTATGATTTGGATGAATGAATTTCTTGGTTATTCACTACATGTGCTCATTGGAAAGAGGTCCAGTTTTGCATATAGAAGTTGAGGTCCTCTTTCTCCACACACATACACACACACACACACACACACACACACACACACACACACACACACACAAATAATAACAAAGTTTAGAAATTAGATGGAAGGGCAGCTAGGTGGCTCAATGGATAAAAGCCAGACCTGGAGTCAGGAGGGTGTGGTCAAATATGACCTCAGACACCTCCTAGTTATGTGACCCTGAGAAAGTTATTTAGCCTTGATTGCCTAACCCTTATCATTCTTCTGCCTTGGAACATATACTTAGCATTGATTCTAATACAGATAGTAAAGGTTTTAAAAAAGAGAAAGAAATTAGGTGGAACCCAATCATAGCTCCCAGACTAATATTTGAGGGAACATACAGATACACTTCTAGCCCAATACCTCCCCACCAACACTATCAGGAGAGCAGAGTAACCTCTTGCTCAAACCTCCTACTTCCCCTCTTCATAGAAATAAAAGTCATCCTCAGAGAACAGTGAGGAAAGAAGAAGCTCCTGTTGCTTCCTTTCAAGCTACACAATGACAGTGACTTCACCATATGTGAGAAACTAAGTACCCTTCCTCTAGAAATTTGGAAGTATTAACCAAAGTGACCGCATCTTCAAACCATCAATTTGATAGCACAGGGCTGCATATCCTGGTCTGTAATGGAACCCAAACCTGGATCTTTAGACCAACTCCTGCTGACCAGAGCCATAATGGAGTAGCTCCCAAACTTTCCCACCCATACTGAAAAGTTATAGTCAGTTTGTCAAAGGAAGAGTTGATGAAAGACAGAGAGTTTCAGTTCTAAGTGATCCCCCACTTTGGGACTGGTCAAGCTTCAAGTTTTCTTTGAGCAGTGAGGCTCTCCTGGCTTCCAGCTTCAAAAGAAAAGATGGAAGAGGTCAACCCCACTTCAAATTGCTGAAAGAAAAGATTCTGGGAAGACACAAGAGTATGGCCTTAACATGTCACTATTATCAGTTTGCTACTCTAGAGATTTCCCCACTACCATCTATCCTCCTCAGGGCTGTCAAAATGATTTTTCTTAAACACAGTTCAGACAATTCTCTCCTATTCAATAAAAAAATTTTCAATGGTAATCCATTGTGTCTAGCATAAAATATACATTTCTCTGTTTAGTATTTAAAGTTTTTCACAACTCGATCCCAATCTACCCTTCTAGCCTCCATTAAATATTCTCATCCTCTATGGTTCAGCCACTGTGCCCTTTTTTCACAAATTTCCCTCTTTACATGCATTTCATCTCTCATATCCAGGACTTTACATTGGTTGTCCTCAGTGCCTGTAATGTACTATCTCATCTTTATCTCTTAGGATCTCTTACTCCCTTCAAGATACAATTCTTTCTCTTCCTTTTACATGAAGCTTTTGCCCACTCCCTCAGTTGCTAGTAATCTCTCCATGCTACCTTGTATTTATTTTGTATATGTTCTCAACCTGCTAATTGAGGGCAAAAACTGTTTCCTCTTTATCTTTATACCACTAATGTCTATTGAGTATAGCGCCTAGCACTTAGGAAACAATAAATGCTTGTCATTTGATGGATTGGGCAGTAATAATTCAGAATCTAGGCAGAGGTTCTTGGTAATAGGCATTGAGCTCCAGTTTCAAGAATTAAGTCTGAGATACTGAATCAAACAAAGGCTTTGTGTTATAGGGCAACTTCTCTATTTCCTCACTAATTTCAGAATGTGAGTGGGCCTGAGCATATAGTAACAAGTAAATAGATACAAGTGAATAAATAGAGACAGAAGAAAGAGCCTATCCTGTTTGATTCTGGTCCTTTCAGGTCAGAACTGTCCCGTTCTCACCTAAGCCCTTGTATGACACCAAAACGAAGAAGCAGAAAAGCAAGTACCCTCTACTGAGGAGAAGAGCAGGAAACTCAGTGTTCCTTAGAGTAATAGGCCAACCCCTGCTGAAGTTCCCTAGAGTAATGTATGACACTCGGACCCAGAAAAGCAAGTATTTGCTGATGTGGAGATCCAATCTTCCTTAGACAATTAGTCCAGCTCCTATTTGCATCTTCACACACACACACACACACACAGAGTCATTGGATTTTTAACTCCACCGGGTGTAATATTCATTGGGAATATGATACAAGAAGATGACACAGTAATGGTTTTATCAGCTTGTCTCTGCTTCCTGATTTCTATGACTCATCTTCCCTTCTGCCCCTCAGCTTTTCTGAAATAATCCTCCAAGAAATCTTTATCTGTGATAAACTTGCTCTAAACTTGTGAAAGACCCAAAAATGAGGAAAATTTCAGTTCTCTAAATCATTTCATTGCATGGATACACATGATACTTTGCTGCAAAATGACTCACTTCCGTTTAACATTCATCTGACTAAGATTATTGTGCATACATAACAATCTTCCCTAAAAGGCATAAAATGTATACCAAATTATTAATAACATTTACACTGAGCTATTTATTATTGAGCAATTTAATTTTAAGACTTATTTGCACCAAAGAGTGATTTTAAAAATATTTCTAAATAGCACAATGGTGTGCAAATTAACTGGGACAAAGTAAATTAGTTAAATTTATTGACTTATACAATAAATCTTTCAACTTTCCACATAAAGAACTTTTTAACAGGTAATATGTTCTCCTTTTCTTCGGTCACTTGTTTTACATAATTTGACATTGAGTTCACAAAATTTGGGGACATATTCTTTCATTCTTCATCATGAAACCATTCTACACTGTGTTTTAAGCTCATCTTTGAGGAAATGCCCCTTCTTCCAGGTAGCCTTGTTTATGGTCATAGGTTTTCCATGAGGTTTAAATTAGGTAAATTCTCAGACTTCTGAAGTATTTTTATTTCTATCTCTAGGTACATTTCTTAACCTTTCATGAAATATAAGCCTAGTACCAGATTGAGTAGCAATATTCCATCTTCATTTGGGTATCTCTGTAATTCCATAATAATTCTGTTTCTCAGCATATTTGAGCTCATCATTCTTTTAATGATGACATGACTTCTAGGTCTACCAGAAGCAAAAGATCCCCAAAACATTTGGAGGGGGCTTGAGATCTTACTAAATTTTGATGAAAATGCCCAGATCTCACTTGGACCTGCTCTGACAACAATTTTTATATAGCTTTTTTTAAAAAGTGAGTTTCATATAATAAAGATTATATTTTTCTAATCTTTATTACACTCATCTTTTTGTTATCTTGCCCATAACAACCATTTCCCCTTCAGAGCAATAGGTAGCAGCAGTTTTCATTCGTGATTTTCTTACTGTTCTAACTTCAAGAAGCCTAAACCCCACTATAAGGAAACCAATAAAAATTCCTCCAGCTGCCAGATTCTTCTGAAGGTCTTTGTTTGAGGATTAATCTGGGGATTCATTAAGTGGCAATAATTTGCCAGTTCTTGGCATTGCTTTTTGTTTTCATTGACACTTTGATTTCACTGATTCTGTTTTCCTTGTGACAACAGCTGGCTTAGTGCATAGAGCACTGAGCCTAAAGTCAGGGAGACATGAGTCCAGATTCAACCTCAGACACTTACTAGCTGTGTGATCTTAGGCAAATCACTTAACCTCTTTTTTGCCTCAAGCCACTTAGAGAGAAAAGGGCGGACCATTCTAGTATCTTTGCCATGGATAGTATCTGTGTGCTCTTCATGGGGTCATGAAGAATCAAACATAACTGAGTGGCAATAACTTTGTCACAAATAGGAATTATCCTCGAAATGTTTGGATTTCACAAACCAATAACTATTGAAGTATATGTTTTGGGAGTCATGCCTTTTGCATGCAATATTTAATTACATAATATACATTATTTTGATAAACCATAACAAAGGCAAGAAAAATATAAGTGGATGGCATGAAATCCAGTCCTCAACTGTTTTAAGGTGGGGAAACCATTTTCAATGCAGTTATTCTAATTAAGGTCAGATATTTTAAATTAGCCTAGTGTTATATTAATTATATTAGTTATTGTTATATGTATTCTATTAATTATATTATATATAACATGTTATATATAGTATTATAAGAACATGCACATGAATGCACACACATATATACCCATAACCCTTGCTATCACAAAATAAGCCCAAACCAAACTGACCATTTGTCTTAGGTAATTCATAAATCACTGTATTATATAAAAGTAAAATATATATATGAATGTATATGTTAATGGTTTCTTTCTGCACAGTGAAAGAATAGTCAGAAGCAGCATATTTTATATTGGGCTCAGCAAAATTCTATACACCATGGCCATGCCAATGACCATCTTTCCTGCCCACACACTTAGTTTCTTTCCTACTTATTTATTCTTTCTCATGTATCCTGCTCATGCGAGGTATCACTTCAATAAGACAGGATGGTCCAGTTTAAAAGATTCTAGATTTGGAGTTGAAGAACTCCTGGGTTTTAATCTGGGCTCCAAACTACCTTTTGAACTGAAAAAAGTCAAGTCTTGAGTTTTCTTAACTATAAATTGATGGAGTTAGACTAGATAGCTTTTTGGCTTCATTTTAGCTCTCAATTTATAATATCATAATCCCACTTGTATCAATTATTTTCATTGTTTAGAGGAGTATCAATTTGTATATAAGAATATGGAATTTCATTAGAGAATAACCTCATTCTTGACATTTTATCATTTCCTATTAGTACAAATGAAATTATTTATTTCAGTTATACTTCTTGTTAATTTGATTATAGGGTAGTTAGAATGTTTTCATTCCATGCAAGTAAATTTAGCACATCTATCTATGAGTGACTAAGTCAAATGAATGTTGCCTTTGGAGCTTAATTCAATTCAACATTTATTAATCAACCTTTTATTAAGGTGGTATCCTAAGCACCATAAATATACAATGTGTGTATGCTTGTACATTTATAAATAGCACATACTTCTCTGAAGGAACTTAACATTCTATTCTGCAGGACTTCTAGTTAAGATGACAATGTAGAAAGGTATAAGGGAGCTTGGTTCTTCCACAAAGATGCCAGCAAAAATCTAGTGATGCATCAAATTTTGTAATGATTGAGAAGATCAAAGGGAAACAACAATAAGCATCCTTCACAGTCCTGAAATACACACACACACACACACACACACACACACACACACACACACTCACAAAATAGTCAGAAATCTGTGGACCCTAGGAGACTGATTGCCTCAGGGATGGTTAGAAGCCAGGTAAGCTGTAGTAGAAAGCCTGCAGCCTCTGGGTACTGTGAAGGGGATGCCAAGAGACCTTGAACCTGGCCAAATCTCACAGGGACTCAAATGTTTGGGAAGGCAAATAACCAGAGATTCATAAATTAGAGTGAGCTATAGACGTTGGCCCTGAAGTTAGTGGGATAAAGATGATAGACTGTAAAAGCAGCAGTTGGAACAGGGCTAGGGGGTTGGAGATGCAGGAGATGACAGATGTATTTAGAGCTACAGCAAGAAGTAAGGACACCTAAATGACCAGACACATGTGACAGCAGTCCTTGCAGGAAGTTTAAATCCAGCATGTTTGCCAATATACAACTGGGGTCATTTCAGGACCATAGAAGACTATGGAACCAACTCCTGGTTGGGAATAGGGAATGTGAAGGAAGCAGAGATGCCCAATACTCTCACTGACCTACCAGGAAAAACACCAGAAATTGCAACAGAGGATAGGGCATGGTCCAAGTCACCCAATCCAGAACAGCAGCAGCAATCCTCAGATTACAAAGGGATCAGGATTAAATGAGGCTTGCTCACTGCAAATAAGCATGGAAAAAAGGGTCAAAGACTTACCCTCATACAAAGTCCCAACTCAGAACCTCAAGATGAGATATTAGCAACTATAAGAGGACAAACACAAGGAAGAAATTTTTGTTGTTGTTCAGTCATTTTTGTATTATATCTGAATCTCCATGACTCCATTTGGGATTTTGGGGGGCAAAAATACTGGAATGATTTACCACCTTCTTTTTTTTCTAAACTCTTGCTTTCTGCCTTAGTAACAACTCTAAGACAGAAGGGCAAAGGCTAGGCAACTGGGGTTCAGTGACTTGCCCCAGGGTCACACAGCTAGGAAGTATCTGAAGCCAAATTCTAACACAGATTCTCCCAACCCTGTGCTCTATCCACCTAGCCATATAGTTACCCTACCATTTCCTTCTCCAGATCATTTTATATATTTAGAAACTGAGGCAAACAGGGTTAAATAACTTGCCTAGTGTCACACAGCTAATAAATGCCTAAGATCAAATTTGAACCCAGATCTTCCAGGTCTGGTGCTCTAAAGACGAATCTTCCTGACTAAAGGCCCAACACTCTATCCACTGTACCACCTCAATGCCCCTAATGAAGAATTATAATGGGTTAAGAAAATGCCAAAAGGTAATCTCGGGAAAAGAAGGTAACTACAACAAGAGCAAGTAGAACTTCAGAGGAAAGAATGGTTCAGTCACAAGGACTCCAAGAATGGCTTAAAAAAATGAAGCAAGAGATTTAAAAATGGAACTGTAATTTAATTTAGAACTCTTGAGGAGGAAAATGATAGAGGGAAAAGAAATACCTAGAATGAAGAGTGAAACAACTTAGCCAAGTGAAAGACATCTTGAAAAAGGGAAGAGAACAAAAAGAACTCAATGATTCAATAAGACAACAAGAATTACCAGAACAAAATCAAAAGGCTGAAAATTTAGAAAATGTAAGGAAATAGTATATGCACAAATCTCCATGTCACAGATGTACATAGTATATCTAGGTATTTCCAATCCACACTTGGTAAAAGTCAATGGAAATATTCGCCAAGGCTGTACTAGCACACCTGACCCACAATCTATGAACAATAGTGACTACATATAAGGAAAAGTGGGATATATGCAAAAGAAAGGTTCCGACAAAGGGCTATGAAAAATTTGAAGGTGAAAGATAGCTAGGAGGTCAGGATGGAACATGACCTTCATGAATATGTAACATCTGAATTAAGCCTTGAAAGAAGGGAAGGACTTCACAGAATCATAGACTTAAAGTACAACAGAGAGAGGGAAGTGTTTCCCAAGAATATATATGTAAAGAAACAGGCAAAGGCAGGAAAATAAAGTTCTAGTCTAGATATAACATAAGGCATGTGAAGGAGAGAAATATGAAAAAAGGCTAGAAAAGTATATTAGAGATAAGCATCTGCAAAAGAAAAAGGCACCAAAGCAAAAGAACCCTGAGTAGGAGGTATTTATTAGAGCTTCTTGTAGCCCTGAACAATTGTCTGTGGACCTGTCACCTAAATATATGAGGTACTAAACAAAGGTCCCAAGTGAATGCTAGCTTCTTCACCGTGCTTATGCAATGATCTAGAACAAGTGGTCTTTAACCCATTTTAGTGTCATAAACTTCTTTTATAGTTTGGTACTTCCATGAACTTAGAATAACGTTTGTTACCTATATTCATAATAAAAGGAAATGTTAACTTAGTAGAGATTAGTGAAAATAGAGAATGTATTTTTTTTTCAATCCAAGTTCATAGGTCCCTTGAAATCTATCCATGGATCCCAGGCAATGAACTCCTTCCCTAGAATCTAGAATACAGGAAAATTAAGAGTTAAATCAGAAATTCAATCCATGAACAAGCTTTAGTGCTTTCTTTCTTTGTACCAGGATCATGATCACCTATCAGGAAAGAGTTCCTCAGAAGTACAGTCAAGATTCATGAAGAACAGATTCCTAATTCTAAGAGAACAGGCCTAAAGTAAGGCATAGATTATCGGATTTCCTTACCACTTCCCTTTCTCTCTTCTTCATCCTTTCAACTAACGAAATGCTCAAAAATCCCAAAACCTAGATCTGAAAGCAGAAGAAACAAATACCATCTTATTTCCCTGGAACCCCTTTCTTCCATTCCCTTCTCCAAAGGGAGGGAACATCCCTAACACATCAGAGATGGTACTTTTCTTACACAAATGGGGAAAGCTGAGAAGCACTCCTGAAAGCTGCCAAACCAATAACCCCAATATAGCCAAAGACTTGAAGGATGGCACCATCACTTGAAAGCACAAGTTTTTTATGTGAGTTTTATCTTTTTCCCATCCCTAGTATATATAGATACTGAATTAGCATATGACCACTCATTTCAAATATAGGAAGTGAAATGAGTAGTGGAAAATCATTGTCTTCTCATTCTAAAATTCATTGAGCTTAAAATATCCCTCACTAGAATTTGCTAAAGTGAGTCGACCTAATCAACATATCTGCTATGCAAAAATAGCTAAATTGTGAGCATTTTCAAAGTTTTCTTATCCCTTTGGGGACTGCACTGAGAAGAGACTAGAACTGCTTGTGGCATCTCTTGAGGCCAGAAGTCAGAAAAAAAAGCTCTTCTCTCCTAAGTTCTGAGAGCTCTCTCTGTCTCTTTTTATGTTCCAGTTTGCCCAAAAGTTGACCTCAAACAAAACATGTAATTCAAGGCTTATTAAAGACACAAATCATCTAAATTAGTTATAAGCTACCTACATTGACAGATACCATTAAGTGAACTACAAATGTCAGCTTTTGAAATTCTACTCAGCATCCTAATATAAAATATACCTTTAGAGCTTCGCTCAAGACCATACACAAAATCCCCTTCTCACAGCAGAAAGGCAAGGAACTGACTACTAGAACAGAAATATTGTTACACTGTCAAATTTTGAAATGTTTTGCCTTATTATTTTCCTTTGTTGCAAGGGTGAATTCAATCTGGAGGGACTTGATTATTAAAATAAAAGCACCAATAAAACATTTTTTAAAAGACTAGAATTGGGCTCCAAGGAATACTCAGTAGAAAAGGTTTTTTTTTTCCTTACTAACTATATTTAATACTTTCCTAAACACATAAACTTAAGAATTTCATGCATAATAAAATGGCAACCTCACATTTTCCTAGCACATATCAACTTAAATTTACAAGATGCCTTGCTCTTCCAGTCCTCAGCATTCACATTATTCAAACAAAATTCATAGCCACTTCCAACCTGGCCAGGATTAAGATTAAATAAATGGAAGAGAATGGAAGTACCATTCAAAGCTACAGTTAAGAAGACACTTAAGCAAGCAAGGGATAGTAAAGACAAGGAAAAATAAAATAGATAATTTTGAACAAAATTCTAAAGTAATTACAGAATTATAAAGTACAAAAGTAGTAACAAATTCAATGAAGCAAGGAAAAGAGAAACTCAAAACAATGTTAGTGTTAAATTTCTCTGATAAAAGTTTGATGTCTGAGATAAACAAAGATTTGACACATAAAAATCAAGTCATTTCTCTATAGATAAGTGAGTTAAAAATAGGAATGGTTTTCTGAAGAAAAAATGCAGTAATCAGCAACCAAATCACTAATAACTTGAGAAATGCAAATTAAAACAACCCCAGTTTCTTTGTACTCCATGCAAACTTGCAAAGATGATAAAAATGATCAATGGAAATAGTTCATGTTGTAAGAGATGTGGAAAAGCAGATACACAAATACACTATTATTGATAGAACTGTGAATTGACTTAACTGTTCTGGAAAACAGTGTGGTATTATGTAAAAAAGTGACGAAGCTTTTTCATATCCTGTGGTCAATCAAGAGTTGACAATATATTCCCCAAAATATGAATGACAGAAAAAATGGTCCTATATATCATACAATATTCATAGCAATACTCCCTGTAGTAGCATAAAAAAAAAAAGATGTAAATTAAATGAGTGCCCATAGATTGGGCAATAACTAAGCAAATAGTATTAAGTTAATATAATGGAATATCTTTATGTTGTAAAAAAAAAATAGCAAATATGGAGAATTTAGAAAAATGTGGGAAGATCTATATCAGTAATGGTGAACCTATGGCACAGGGGCCAAAGATGGCAGGCAGAGAGTGCTCTCCGTGGGCTCACAGTCACCTAACCCCACCCCCACCCCAGAGTTTGTTACTAGAAAAGCAGAGGGACTCCTCAGGTGGAGTAGCTCCCCTCCCCTTCTCCACCTTTCCTGATGATGTTTTTTTTTCACATTACCCACCCCTCTGACCAGCAGCCCAATGGGAGCACTTTCTCCCTCCCTGTTTAGGGGGAGGGGGAGGATAGGGCTCGCCTAGCACTTGAGGGGGCAGGAGCACAGCACAAGGTAGGGGGAGCTGGTGGTCTGGGGAGTGGGGTGAGGCCTGAGAACCAGGAGAACAATATATATACTATATATATATATATACATATATGTAACTACATATACATATATGTAAAACTACAATAATATAAATTTAAAATCACTAAATGTTGACTGAATTCAAGATTAATTTCAATGAACAATCTTGGTTCCATAGAACAAAATATGAAATACACATCCTTCAATGAAGGAGGAGAAAGGTACTGTAGGAATAATGTAGCATTTTTCTAGTTTTAGTTTTTCTTAATTATAAGTGTAACTCTTCTTCACATGGAACCCTCCCCTCATTGGTGGAGATTGATTACACAATGTCCCACACCTTGTAAGGGAGAAAGGTTGATAAGAAAAGGAGAAGAAATCCTGGGTTTTCCTGGTTTCCAGCTTCAAGAAAGATGTTCATTTCCAGCCTCTCTTCAGATCAGATCACTGAAGAGAGAAGATGCTGGGAAGAAACTAACATGAGGAGTTGGTGGTCTTTATTATGTCCCTTTCCCCAATTTACATTGGAGACTTCAGGGAATTTTTCTTTGGACTCTTTCTCTTTTGGATGATCCGATATCTCTCTCCCAGTGGTAAAAATTAATTATTCTATGTATTTTCCAGCCTCCTATGCATACTTTCTCCAATTTCTGTTTTGATATTGATTTGGGGGGAAAATGTGGGGAGGGTTTTGTTTGCTAGCTTTCAATGGGAAAGGATCAAGCCTTGGGGAACTGAATTCCCATTAAGGAACAGAGATGAGGAATATAGCTTGAATCTAAAAATTATATCCCCTAGGTTAATAATATTTAAAGAAGCAGATACATATGCCTTGCCTGGTACCCCTTTTCTCTGATAAGAGCAAGTTGACCAATCTCTGTCCTTAATTTCCTCCTTCTATGTCTGGCAAAAATAAAATCTCCTTTGGAGAAAGGGTTTGGGGAAGAAAATGCTGGAGATGTCTATTTCTGCCTTTCTATGAGTTGCATCTAGACAGACCAATGTAGACATAGATGGGTTAAAATAGAACCTACAAACTCCAAAGGGAAGATTTAGCATAGAAGAAGAGGTTAAAAAAGGAAACCACCTGAAAGGGGGAAGTGTTCATTTTAAAAATAAAAAAAAAAGATTACTCTGGCATAAAAAATACATACATATATATATATACAACATATATATATATATATGTATATATATATATACATAAAATGAATGCAAAATTCATCTCCCTTCTCATAGTTTTTGCTTCTCATTTAAGATTACCCCTCCTTAACTTTTCTTTTTTACAATTCAAAGTACAGAGAGTTTGGTAGATTCACTTGTGGGTGGCTGATCTTGAAACAGCACCCAGAAGCACTTAGGGTTCAAACAAAAGCAAATGTAAAGACTCTGCTGAGCTTTCTCCCCATTTGAGAACTTCCAGTAAGACTTTAACCTGTCTCTGTATAGCACCTTTGGCAAGCAGTTCTTATTGCCTTATCTCTCTGTTAATAATAGGAAGCTATTTTCTAGTTACAATGTCTTTGGCTCTGCTTTCCTTGTCTCTTCAACTCCTTTTGGTTTAGTCCATCCCATCCACTCAAAGCTGTCAAAATGTACCACTTATCATCAGTACCAGAATGTATATAATATAGTATAACAAACATTTAATAAACATTTGACAGCCTGATGATTATAATGAATGAATATCTTTTTGACTGATACAGCTACATTTTCCATTTAATAAATGTTTCAATTTAATGTTCAAAATTCCAAGGATATGAAGCATTTCCACTTATCCCCCAAAAGCAAAAATCAGTAACTGACATCAGACCATCGATAGGGACTCAAGATTGCCTTTTTCCTTATTCCTTGAATTTATGTAAATAAGGACAGAAGAATCTTATTACAATACCTCAAGGGTACAGTTTATTGAGCAGTCAAAAGGGAGTTACTTTAGAAATAGCTTCAAGCTTGTGGTTAGTCAGAAGATGTTTATTCCTGGAAACTCCCACTCTGGTGAAAGTCTCAAGCTGACACTGTACTTTTGTTTAAAACTTACTCCCACCTAAGTATAAGCTGCAATTTTTTAAGTAACATTTTTTTAAATGAGGAAAGTTTTTTTTTAATCAAGACTATTTAATTATGTATCTACCTTTTCATTCATTCATTCAAGCATTTTTCTGCCATCTTAGCAGGACATATATTATACATTTGTTTTAATGTACAGAAGAAGCTCCTGGTCTTAAGGAGTTTATAATCTACTTGGAGAAATAAAATAATTGAAGAACAATTACAAAAGAACATATGAACAAGCACAAGATATAGTTGTTCAATATAGTTTAATATTAAGAATTTGAGTATTGATAAGATCAGAACTGATGGATTAATCAGGAAACACCTTCTGTAGGCAGTGAGCTTTAATTTTGATAATAATTAAATCACAGATGTATATTAGTGTAAAGAAAGGAAGAGCATTCCAAATGGAAAAAATAGAGCAAAAGCTCACAAACAGGAATTAGTAAGGTGTGTCCAGAGAACAGTAAGTACACTGGTCCTCCTGGAGCACAGTAGGAAAATTGGAGAATGGTTAGAGATAAAAAGGGGAGGAGGAGGGAGGTCCTCTTAGCTCATAGAACTGAAAATCCAAAGACCTAATCCAACCCCTTCATTTTTCAAATGATAAAACTGAGGTCCAGAAAAATTAAGTGATTTGCCCAGAGTCTCACAAGTGGTATAAATGTCTGAGCCATATGCT
The DNA here is from genome assembly GCF_027887165.1 of Monodelphis domestica. Classification (NCBI taxonomy): domain Eukaryota; kingdom Metazoa; phylum Chordata; class Mammalia; order Didelphimorphia; family Didelphidae; genus Monodelphis; species Monodelphis domestica. The sequence continues at coordinate 74,252,735 of NC_077230.1, forward strand.
TCTGATACCAAATCCACCATATTTTCCCTGAATACCTCATAAGTATAAGGCAGAGAAAATTAGAGTTGATATAGCAGGCAACTCATTATTGCCTTTTGTTTTTACTCCACAGCCTACCCCTTAAGCCACCATCTTTCCTCCTATACACTTGGTCCCACCTTTGTAAAATAAGCAAAACTAGCAAATATAGTTGTGGTATATTATAGCTTATTCCAGATTTCTCATTCAATTTTCCCTACCTCTCTACTATGAGGAGAAAGCTGTGGTACATCACCAGTTCACTGAAGTAAAAAAATTAATCATTAAAATTAATCACAGGTTGGCCACCTTTTAATGTTACAATATTGCAGTTGTTATATTGCTTTTTTTTTTCTTGGTTCTGCTTACATAATGCTGTATCCATTTATGTAAGTCTTATTATGACTTCCTGGATTCTTTATGTTCCTTATTTATTCTGACTGCAGAGTGGTACCACAGAACTTGTCACAGGACTTGAGTTCAAGCCCCAGATCAGCCACTTAAAAATTATAACCTTGAAAAAATTGCTTAATCTTTCTGGACCTTGGCCTAGCCAATTAGAGTCCACAACATAGGGAATTGACTAGCTTTATAAGCCAGGGGAGAAGCGTGAATGTGTCTTTCTTCTTCCAGCACAGAGCTAGCACTCTCTCCTTGGGTCTAACAATGAATGTTATCTTATCTGATCTGGTGATCTGGCCCGACACAGCTTGCAGCTGCTTGTGCTGAGTCTACAAGGCTTGGGCCATGGCAGGCTGAGAACTTGGAGACTTTTGTTAGGTTGACCAAGTGATCTTTTTCTTTCTTTCTCTCTCCAACTTGTATTAATAAATAATCATAATTTAATATATAGTCTCCAAGAAAATCCTAATCATTACACAATAGTGAATGTAAATTGTAAACTCCAAACTGTTTTCTAGAATGACTAGACACTCATAGTTCCTACAGCGTATTAGACGATCGTGATCTTTTCATCTTTGCTTCTCTGTTTAATTCTGAGGTTAAACCTTGGAATTGTTTTAATTTCTCTCTCTTATTAATTATATAGGGAAATTTTGTGTTCAACTTTTAATAGTTTGGAAAAACTGTTTATATTCTGGGAAAACAGAGTTAACTCCTAATGCTATTTCCCCATTTACTTTTCTGTTACTGATAGTCACCTTTGATCCTACCTTCTGTCTGCTTCACAGCATTGATGGTTCATTGAGAAGATTTATGCGACTCTAATCAACCCAGACTATTCATCATTAGCAGAAGGGTAGGCTGGTAACAGAGAGACTCCTTCAGCTGTCATTTCCTCTTCTCATCAAAAATATGTGTCAGTTCTGAAGGACTTATGAAAAATGTTATCTACCTCCAGAGAAAGAACTGATGGTATCTGAATACAGATGGAAACATACTGATTTTTTACCTTTTTAGATTTTCCTTTAGGTTAATTTGGGGGGGGGGGGTCTACATTTACTTTCACAAAATGACTAATATGAAAATATATTTTGTATGATTGCACGTGCATGTTGTTCAGTTGTTTTTTCATTTGTGTTCTTTCTCTAGCTCATTTTACAGTTGAGGAAACTGAGGCAAACAGGGTTAAGTGATTTGCCCAGAATCACATAGTTAATAAGTGTCTGAAGCCACATTTGAATTCAGGCCTTCCTGAATCCAGGCCTAGTTCTCTATCCACTTTGCCACTTAGCTGCCAATCATTTTACTTAAGAGTACACAAAACTTGCTGTTTGGAACACTAAAACTTTTCTAAACACAAGGAAGTTTCAAAGCTACCCGTTTCTGCATTGTACTATGGACTAATTAGAGCACCAATTAAACGTTGAAAAAATTGCTTTTTTGAAGTAAAATGTTCCCCTGTGATATCATGAAACAACCCTGAAGCATCTGTACTGTTCATTCAGCCTTGTGCTTTGAGGTTGAGTAGTCCCAAATTAATGGGTCATCTTGTGACATGTCTAAACTCTTTACAGAAGGCCAGTGAGAAGACCTGGCAAAAACAAAAACAAAACCAGGCATTTCTCATCAGGCCCTTTTCCTTTAGTATTTTTGTTCTCTTCAGCCAGTGCATGTTTATAGTTAGGATGTCAACCATCAACATATCTATGGAAAACAGAAGAGAGACCTTGAAGAACTAACAGCTTACTTTCTTAAGCAAATTATCTTGTGAGAATACCTCCAGAGCTGTGTACCTCTCAGCCATGGTCAGGGATTGATCCACCTGTCATAGCCCATAGCATGATAAATTTAGAACTGAGCAAAATTTCAAAGGTCTTTTAGTGGAACCCCTTCATTTTATGAATGAGGATACTGAGGTGCAGACCCCTTCAACTTTACCCAAGTAGGTACTGGATGTGAGAAGCAAGCTATTGACTCTAAACTCAACCCTCTTTCTGCTACACCAAAACCCTTCACTGTGATTCAAGTGGAGAGGCTTTTATTAAGCACTTTACTATGTGTCAGGCAGAGCTCACTGTCAAATAGGAGAGACAGTAAGCAAATAAATATGTACAAATAATCCATTAGAGAATCTCTGAGAGAAGGCACCAGAATTAAGGACAAGCTGCTTATAGAAGATGAATTTTGGCTACGACTTGAAAGAAGTCAGGGAGAACAGCAATTGGAGATGAAGAGGGAGAGAATTCTAGGCATGGGGAATGAGCATTGAAGAAGACAGGAATTGACTGATGGAATGTCTTATGCCCAAGGCAGCAGAGGAGGCCAGTGATACTAGGAGTATGGAGAAAAGGGGTGAGAAGACTGGGAAGGTAGAAGGTTATGAAAGGCTTTTGATGCCTAACCATATTTTATATGGTTATCCTAAGGACGAGTACTTACTACTTACTTAAGTAGTCACACTAGTTGTGTGACTCTGGGTAAGTCACTTCATCTGTCTGCCTCTGTTTCCTCATCTGTAAAATGGGGATAATAGCCCTTTCCTCCAGAGTTGTTGGGAGGAGCAAATAAAATGATAATTGAAAAGTTCTTAGCAGAGTGTTATATAAATGCAAGCTTAGTAATAGTAGTGATCCAAGTGGTAGTAAGTAGTGGTAGTAATAGGTAGCCACAGGAGTTTCTTGATTAGAGATGACTTCAGATTTGCGCTGTAAGAAACTGTGGAGGATAACTAGGAGGAGTCAGACTTTTGAGGCTGGCAAACTACCCATAGGGATATTGCAATAGGCCAGGAACTTGCTATCCGTAGCAGAGAAGAGAAAGGGGTATAAGCCCTAGGCTTTGGCGTTAGAATCCACAGGATGTGCATTTTACTGGAGTGGAATTGGAATCAGAACAGCCCTTCCAATCCACTCCAGCCCTCAAATCAGAAGTTTAGTAAGTAAAAGGATACAAGCCGTGATGGGCGGGGCTGGAGGGGAATTGAAAGACTACGACTCCCAGAAAGCAGTGCGAGCACTCTGCGCACGCGCACCGGAGTTCGGTCTCTCCAGTTAAAGATGGGCCCGCTGGGGCTGTCCACAACGCTGGCGGGGATAGTCCCGCGGCGGCTGGTGGGGTTACGAGCGTACAGCGGACCGGCGGCTGTCTCGAACGTGCTGCGCCTACCCGAGAGGCAGCAGAAGGGGCTTATGTTTCCATTGCAGGAGTTGGAGCGCTACTTGGTCCCCGGAGTGAGCGCTAAATTGCACGTGAGGACGTTTGACCCGAGCCTGGAGGACATCGCGAGAGCTGAAGTCGCCTTCTGCCCTTCCCCCAACCACCGGATCGACTACCTCAGCAGCGCGGTGCGCCTCGACCACGCCCCCTCCTCTTCTAGCCCCGAGGTGAGGTGGCGGAGAAGGGGAGAGGGGCGGGCTAGGCGGCTGTCTCGTGCTTCCTGTTGCAGTACCTAGAGCCCAGCCAAATTTAATAGACTGGAGCTTCTGGGCAAATAGTAAACATCCAATAATAGCTCAGTGCCCTTAAAACCCAATGGCACATAAAAAGTCAGACACAATTGAAATGACTCAATAATTAAAAAGGTGTCAAGGCAGGGAGGTAGGACTTCGGATTGCTGGTGCGTTTGCTGAGGTTCCATCCTGAGCCCTCTCTGCTTCTCTCAGTAATCTCCTCAGCTGCCTTGGGTCTAACTCTTTACCTCCATGCAGATGAAACCTTCCCCGAGTTCTTGTCACCGTCCATGAGTATTTCAGGCTGCGTGTCCCAGGCCATATCTAAAACTGTTGTGGCCACACAGCTTCTCAAACAGTCTTCAGGGATTGCCCTGGTCCTATCACTCCCTCCCCCTCAGTAATCTTCTGAGGCTCCCTATTGTTTCTGGGCTATGAGCGGAACCTGGTTTATATACATTGAAGGTATTATGTTTGGGACTTCTTCAGTGTTGCCCACACCTCCCTCCCTTCCAGACTTCCCTCTCCCTGTCTTTATCTGTCCCTCTTTCTGTCTCACTGTCTGTCTGTCGCTCTCACTCCTGTCATCTCTTTGTCATCCTCCACTTCTCAGCCCAACTAGCCAGTCCCTTGCCATGTTACTATTCCTGCCTTCTCAGGTTATCTCCCTTGTGTCATCCGTCAAGGTAAGTCACCTCCTTCACTCAGGTTTCAGTCACCTCTCAGCCTCTGCGCCTCACATCTCTCAGCACCCCTGGCCCTACCCACCGCTGCCAGTCACTTTCCTGTTGTCTGTTGGGTAAAAATCCTCCTCCATCCCCAACCCGCCCCCTCCAGAACTCTGGTCCAGCTCCAGACAGACCCCAGTGGCCAGAATGCCCTCTGCCTTTTTATTTATGTGCTCTAGGCTTCCCTGTCTGATGTAAGGCTGACACCACTAGGGATTGTTTCCTATTTGAAGGCTCTGATGGTGCCGCAGGGAGAGCCCTGGGCCTGGAGTCAGGAAGACAGGAGTTCAAATCCAGCTTCAGACCCTCACTATGGGATGCTGGGTTGATTGTTGTCTAGGTATTTTATTTGCGTCCAACTCTTCATGCCCATTTTTGGTAAAAATACCAAAATGGTTTGTCGTTTCCTTTACCAGCTCATTTGACAGATGAGGAAACCGAGGCCAACTGAGTAACTTGCCCAGGGTTCCATTCCGAGGCTAGATCTGAACTCAGGAATATGAGTCTCTACACTGTACCACCTAGCTAACCCCTGGCAGTATACCTGGGAAGGTAACTTAACCTCTGTTTGCCTCAGTTTTCCTCAACAAAATGGGGATAATAGTACCCACCTCCCAGGACTGTTTTCTCAAATGAGATTATATTTTTTAAAAGATACTTAGTGAGGCAGCTGGGTGGCTCAATGGATTGAGAGCCAGGCCTAGAGAGAGGAGGTCCTAGGTTCAAATGTGCCCTCAGACACTTCCTAGCTGTGTGACCCTAGGCAAGTCACTTAACCCCCATTGCCTAGCCCTTACCACTCTTCTGCCTTGGAGCCAATACATAGTAGCACAGGTGGTTCTTTATAAATTCACAATCCTTTTCCTGTTCCCTTTTGTCCTTGGACAGCCAACCCTGATTAGTGCAAATAATGAGTCACTTGAAGTGGCTGCATGTATTCAAGTTTGCCCAATTCGAAGTTATAATTCTGTAAAATGTGGTCATTGGTTTGGCTCTGTGAAGATATTCTGTGCAGATTCAAATACTGTAGAGGATCATTGTTCACACTAATTGGTACCTTGCTATAATAAATACTTGTTGATTGACAGAGGAAGACCTAGAATTGGGAGTGAGGAGGAAATGCATTCTGAACATGGAGGATGACTTGTGCCAAGGGCAGAAGACAAGTAGCATGCAAAATTGAGGGAACAGCTAGTAGGCTATTTTGACTGGAACAGGGAAGAAAAGGTCTTTCGTATTGCCAGAACTTAATAGAGGATCCAGCACATGGTAAGCACTTAACACAGTGCCTGGCACATATGAGGCATTTAATAAATGTTGATTGACACTGCCACTGACATATCTATTGAAGAATTTTATTAGTTCCAGTGTGCCCTGTAAATGTTGGCTCTCTTACTTACAGAGATAAAAACCCAATATTTCTCCCAATCCTTTTCTATTGATTTTATGTGTGCAAAAGGCTTATTTTTTGTAACTAAAGTTGTTTATTTTGTGATTTAAGGTTTTGTTTTATTTTTGCCTCATGCATTGGTACAGAAATTTCCTCTATAACTATAACCTATTTTCTTTTTTTTTTTTATTTTATGAATTTTTACATTTCTATTACTTATCCATTTAGAACTTATTTCAAAATTATATATGGTGCTATTCGAAACCTATTTCTCAACATACTTCTTTCCAATATTCCTCAAAGTTCTTGTGAAATAAAGTATTTTTTTCTTAATAGTCTTGCGTTGCTGAGTCTATTGAAAATTAGACTACCATATGAATTGGTTTTTAGGTCTTGCTTACTGAGACTATTACACTTTTATATTTTTCACGCCAGTAGCAAGTAGTTCTGCTATTTATTGCTTTCTGGTATAGTTTCCCTTTTACTTGACAAACATCAACAAATATTGGCATCTCTCCACACAAAGGACAAAACAAAAAGGGGTCTTCATATAACACTGAGAATTTTTATGTGGACCTTCCTTTTCATTGTATAGTTTAAATTTACATTGTAATTCTAACACTTCCCTATTTGTCTCTGCTACCTTTCAAAATTTTTTCTTTCTTCTTCTGCTTATTATTATTTTTTTAACCCTTACCTTCCATCTTAGAATCAATACTATGAATTGATCTCAAGGCAGAAGACCAGTAAGGATTAGGCGATGGTAGTTAAGTGTCTTGCCAGGGTCACACAGGCAGGAAGTGTCTGGGCTCAGATTTGAATCCAGGACCTTCTCACCAAGCCTGGCTCTCAATTGAGCCATCTAGCTGCCTCCTAGCACCTATTTCAATGTGATATTCTGCCTCTCTCTCTTTTTGATCTGATTGTTATTTTTGATAATTCAATTTAGACTTAATTCAGTGTTCTTCATTCATTAAAAATACCTACTAGGGGGCAGCTGGGTAGCTCAGTGGATTGAGAACCATGCCTAGAGACGGGAGGTCCTAGGTTCAAATCTGGCCTCAGCCACTTCCTAGTTGTGTGACCCTGGGCAAGTCACTTGACCCCCATTGCCTAGCCCTTACCACTCTTCTGCCTTGGAGCCAATACACAGTATTGACTCCAAGACGGAAAGTAAGGGTTTAAAAAAAAATACCTACTAATATTGAGTGCTAGGATTTATTAACCTTGTGTAAGCATGTTACTACTATTACTAATACTAATAATAGCATTTATACAGTACTTGCTTTTCTCTAGGCACTATGCTAAATGCTTTACAAAAGTTATCTCAGAATAGTTTTGAGAGGTAGATGCTGTTATTATCCCCATTTTATAGATGAGAAAACTGAGGTAGGCAGAGGTAAAGTGACTTGCCCAAAGTAACACACACTGTTGGTACATATCTGAGACCAGATTTGAACACAGGTCTTCCTGTTTCTAGACACAGCAATCTTATCCCTAGTGACACCTAAATTAAATCTTATTTTGGGAAATATTGCCTAGCTTGTAATTTATCTGAATTTATTATCTGTATTGTAATAATTCTACTATTTTAAAGAATTGTATTTTCTGGCATTAGGGTTTGTTTACAATTCTCTGCTAGTTCACTGACTACTCCATTAGTGAGGAAATTAGGAGTCAATTACAACATGAAATGGCATGGAAAAGCATTTATTAGGTGCTTACTGTGTGCCTATAGAAAAGACAGATAGTTCCTTCTCTCAAGAAACTCACATTCTAATTTGGGGAAACAACATACATATAAGGGGGTTCCGCTTCAGGGTAAGTGGAAAGGTTTCCCATACATTGCAGAGGCAGGGCAGATGAGAAGACCAAGGAGTACTCAGGGTATAATGGCTGATGGAAGAGCAATTCCAGGGGGAAGATCATAAGCTCTGGTAGATTTTAAGAAGATAGGACAGGCCATGTCACTGACCATTTATTGCTAGGAAGTAAGTAGAGATTCCAAGTGAGAGCTCTAGATTGCCTCCAGCAGGAGCAGGGATGAGAGAGAGTCAGAATCCAGCTAGAAAAGGCCTAGCTTGGCAGTAATTGGACAGCTGGGGCAGGGGCATGGGGAAGGAGAAAGTTTGCCTTGCTCTTTGGTATACTGCTTATCGACTTCTTAAAGCAATCATGCCTGTCTTTAAATTTGAACATTGAAAGAATGTTCAAATCGAATGAAAACTATTTGCTGGCCAAAAGTCAGTGAAATGAAGCATATCCTCTTTGAGATGATTACATGAATGTATCATATTTGAACTGGAATTTTCTTGGTAGATTAGAAATGCACCATTGCTAAGCCCAGAAAGGCTATACACACTCTAATTTCTGATTAATTTGGCAATGCCTGAAATAATTCAGCTTACAAAGCCTTGCTGGTTTAATGTCCCTGGGGAAGGTAATATGACCACACCAACTCTGGGATCCATTACCTTGAGCAAGTCCCTAAACCTCCAAGAGCCTGAGTGTCATCTATAAAATGAGGGAGTTGGACTAAATGCCCTTTACTATCCCTTCTGTGATCCTGCTCTGCAAGAAATGGTTTTACAAGTAGTTTCAGATTCTGAACTTACATGCAGTGATAATTAAACACTATTTTTAAAAGACTTTTTTGTTGAAATGTGTAGCACCTTGCACCTAGGAGTGATGAATAAATATTTCAAAATTTGAAATAATTTTAATTCAAAGTTTGAAATAACGTATTGTGAAGGGTTAAATGGGAGGGGGTGGGGGACAGGAGTTTGATCAACAACCAGTGCACAGTTTATTAAACGTAAAACACTTAGTTTATTATTAAGAAATACAGATAGACATGATCAAGGAGAGATGCTAAATGAGCACCCTAATGCAAATACCAACAACAAGGAAATGTATGAAAATGACCAAATAAAATAATGTTTAAAAAAAAGAAAGAAATACAGATAGGAAATAAGAAGGGGGAAAGTGAGAGTAATCTTATAATAGCTTGTTAACTAAACCCAAGATCCCAATCCTAAGTAAATTTTTCTAAAAACCCCTAAATCTATCTGCCTCAGAGGGAAGTGTCTTCTGCTAGGCTGAAACCCTTGCCTATTCTTCTCTATTCTGACTATCTAATAACTCTATTCTGACTATCTAATAATATATCCACTATCTTAACTGCCTATCTACCCAAGTTATTAATGATCAATAAAGCTGATAAGGCCTTAAATTCCATTTCTGTGTCTCCAACTAGAGAGAGCAAGTCACACACTCCTCTCCCCAGGAGACCCAGAGACAAAAGTTCTTTCCAAAGTTCTGCAACTTACAAACCACACTCAGCCACACCCTTCTAACTAGCTGCTAAGCAGCACAGCAAAGGGTCTCTAACTGCCAAACTGCACAGCAGGGGGTCTCTTACAGAAAAATATTATTGTTCCTTTTCCTCTTAAATATAAAAAAGGAGAAATTAATAAAAATTCTTTTAACGCTGTTTTATATATATTTGATATGTTACAAAGCTACTATTTCCAATAATTCTTTCCCCTATAGAAGAAAGTTCATGTGCTCTTGTGTATCAGGAATTTTTTTCAATAGGTTCAGCTAAACTTAAGTTTCTCATTTCTGGAGTCAAGGGGAAATACAAAAAAATAAACAAACAAAGCCCCTTAAAAATGGTAGTCTTTATAGAAATTTGTACCCGAGAAGAGAAATACTCAGGTTTCATTTTATCTTACTAATTTAATTCTCTTTTCTGTAAGATCTGCTTTATAGGAAGAAGCAACGTTGGAAAATCATCCCTAATAAAGGCTTTGTTTTCTCTGGTCCCTGAGGTTGAAGTCAGAGTTTCAAAAAAGCCGGTATGGTTAAAATGTTTAAAGCTGAATGGAACATATCTGTGTTTTATAAAGTGAGTGGTAATGGGTGGGAAGATGCAAAAAACCTTTGTGTTTCCATGGGACGTGTTCTTTGATGGCAGAAGCCATTGATGTGGGCTTACTCACTCCAGGCAACAGAGAATGGCATTTTCATTCTTTAATTATTTGTGTACCTTAGAAAGAAAGGCAAGATTTTTTTTTGTATGCTTACCAACACTTTTATGCCTTTCCAGAACAGGGTTGTGGTTCTTTCCATTACTTCATGTTTTCCTCTCATGGACATTCTTTATTTTCTTTTCTAAGAAAAGTCCACTTATGGTTTCACAACTATTTGAGGGCCTCTGGTTTCACCTACTGTTTTATTTAATTTCAGTTGTATCTTGCCAAGATATACACCTAAGTACAGACAGTACTCAACCTCATACACTTCTCTAGTGTTAATGGCTGCCCTTATGAAACTAACTTTCATGGTAAGAAGGTTATATCAAGGAAACATGAACTTTCCTTCCTGATATCAATGGGAGTTTCTTTCCTCTTACACCAAGTTTTCCCATAACCCTACCATTACCAACTCTCTTTTCTCATCCCCATGAAGACTCAGCCTCAGGCCTCTGATTTTCATCACCTCACTCTAATGCCCATTGCTAGTAAGGGTCATAGAGAAAATAGTATCGTCATTCTACCAAAGAACCCTTCCACCAATCTTCCCTTTTACCTTCCTTCTTATACATGTATAGATTAGGGGAAATAGAAAAAGGCTGTGAGACCTGTACTGGTCTCTGAGATTGAAAAAAAAGAGAAAGTTTGTAAGAGTCACCCTAATGTAATGCAGACATGGCTGAGATGGAAGTGAGAAGGTCTAATGTTTATTTTAACTCTGCTATTCCTAGCATGGCATAATCTTTAATATTCAGGGAAGATACTCATTTTGATTTGAAATTTTTTTTAATACATCTTTTTCCCATTTGCTTTTTTCAGGGACATACAAAGAAAATGAACTTTTTCAAAGTTGGAAAATATTTTACTTTGGTGGACATGCCAGGTTATGGATTCAAAGCACCTAAAGATTTTGTTGAAATGGTAGAGGCTTATCTGAAAGAACGGACAAAGTAAGGAAATACTTGTTGGACAATATAGTTCTTTAGTATTCAAATAACATTTTTTTAAAAAACCTTACTGTTCATCTTAGAATTGATGCTAAGTATTATTTTCAAGGCCAAAAAGCAGTAAGGGGTAGACAGTTAGGGTTAAGGGACTTGCCCAGGGTCACATAACTAGAAAGTATCAGAGGCCAGATCTGAACCCATGACCTCCCATCTCTAGGTCTGGCTCTCTATCTACTGAGCCATCTAGCTTCCCTGCATTGAAATAACATTTCAAAGTTAAGTAATATCTCTCAGGGTCTGAGAGATTAAAAAGTTCTTTTTAATTAACATTTTATACATATATTTGGACATTTCATCTTTGTTTTGCTTTTCTTATTTAGATTTTTTAAAATATTCTTATAAACAAACTTGATAGATTTTTGAGAGAAAGAAAATTTTTAGCATCATTCTTGCCACGTGTAAAGAAACCTCAGGAACATTTCTGGTAGGGTTCCTTCCTACTTTTCTGAAAAGCATTCAGAATTCCTGAATACAGTTGAATATAATAGTTGCCTGCTTCAAATGTTATACATTTCATGTACATATCACTCTTGTATTGATGAAGTATATAATACTATTTCCAGATTGTTTGTCCTTTTACTTTAACAATAAACTGGGAATCCAGTACCTCTTTTTATGTGAGGCATCCAGGTCACAGAGTGGATAAAGTGCTGGGCTTGGAGTCAGGATAACCAGATTTCAGATCCCGCCTCAGTCACACAATATCTGAGTGATCCTTAACAAATTATTCAATCTTTTCGCCTCAGTTTTCTCATCTGTAAAAAAGAAGACAATAATAGCACCTACCTCGTAGAGTTGTGAAAAGAACACTCTATAAACTTTAAAGCTTTGTTAGCTATGTGTAATATCCTTGTTTCTGAGCTAAGTCTATACAGATGTTTATATTTAAACCCTTGCTTTCTGTTCCAGTAACAACTCTAAGACAGAAAGGCATGGGTTAGGCAAATGGAGTTAAGTAACTTGCCCAGGGTCACACAGTCTAAGGTCAGATTTGAACCCAGGTCCTCCCAAATCCAGGCCTGGCTCTATCCCCTGAGCCAACCAGCTTCCCTGCATAGATTTATATTTAATTGGATTAAAGTTATTCAAAAGTATGTCTGTGTTAAACAATGGCACCTCAGGGGCCAGAGCCAGAATTTCCTAGTGAAATGGTATGTTTGGTTTTGAGAACTCTCAAATGACCATTGTCTGAGAATGAAAATAACGAAAATATCGAGGGGGGTGGGAGGAAGGAAGGAATTGGGGATGTGCTTGTTGAGTTGAGAAGTGGGAAATTGTAAAGATAACAAGAGTAGATAAATCTGTGAAAAGTGTATTGTTGGTAATCTTTGCATGTTTCTAATTCTTACAGTTTGACTAGAACGTTTTTGTTGGTGGATAGTGTTGTTGGAATTCAGAAAGCAGACAGAATTGCTATAGAAATGTGTGAAGAATATGCATTACCTTATGTGGTAAGTGATAACCAAATTATTTGCAAAGTGATTGCATTTACAAATGTTAAAATGTGTCAGTGAAGATAGATTTATGCCTCTGGCTAAGGTGCTTCTGTTCAGTTTTAGAAGATGAGGTAAAATTTACATTGAATCTGGTTCCATTATCAGTCACTGCTTAAAAAAAAAAAGTTCTACAGTGCTTGTTCTCTTTTTCTGCTCCTTGCCTGAATCTTTTGATATTAAAACCATACCCAAAGTAACACAAAGCCCTCATTCATCTACTTTTTAGGCACTTAAAAAAACAATATGAACTTGTGGCTAAAGGAAAGATTGACAAACTATTTTTAATACAAAACAGAAGCTCCATGGTTGATAACCTATCACAGTGACCATAGCTATGTTTTGCAAAATCTTTCACATCGTTGGAGTCATGCTCTTGAAACAGTATAACAAATTCAATACTATAGACATAGAATTCCTCTATAAAATAAAATCCTTCTTGAAAGGATTGTCTTATTTCTTAAGGCCTTTTTTTTTTTAATTTTAAAGAATAACCCTCTCCTTTCCCAAGGTAGGGAGGCAATGGAAATAGTCTCTAGTGGGTCAAAATGTCTAGAAGAATATAAGAATAATTCCTATCTCACCTATCCTCTTGCTCCATTTGCTTTTCTTAGATGTGCACACAACAGATAAATCACAAAAGTTATGTTTTGTCAATTTTACTTGCCCATACTTTTGGACAATAGCTTTGAATCTATTTAAGGGTAAATAAAGAATGCAAATTATTGCTAGTCACAGGGAACTTAAAGCAGCTCTAATATTTTAACTTGTCTCCCACCTCCTACTATAATTTGGTCTCAAAGAAACTTATAGACGTCCAACAACATCCAAAAAGCTTGCCAAAGAATTTCATGAAAATAGTAACATGTGATCAAGGCATTCCCCACTTTAAAATTTTTTTTCTTTTTCAGTTCCATATTCTCTCTCTTTGACAATCCTACCTGGCATATCTTGAGAATGCAAGATTGATAATACCCATCATACATATTCAGTCATGCAAAACATTTCTAAATTAGGAAAAAAGGGAGGAGGGGGGAGAGAATATGTTTCAGTCTGCATTCTGAGCCCAACAGTGCAGTGAAGAGAACATTTTATATCATGAATCCTTTTGAGATGTCATGGAACATTGTATTGATCAATTATTAAGCCTTTCACAGTTGATTATCTTTATAATATTGCTCTTCCTGTGTACATAATTCTTCTGGTTCTGCTCATGTCCCTTTGCATTAATAATTCATTTAAATCTTCCCAGGTTTTTTTGAAACCATTCCCTTCAGCATTTCTTACAGCACAATAGTATTCCATTGTGACAGTTAAAAGAGTGATTGCCTTAAACTGTGACCGTGAAAATATGGTTTCAAATCAAAAATATAGTGGTCGCCATGGGAAAATTCCCAAATATTAAATATACCCAAGTCAGCTGGGTTTTTAGAGAGATTTTAATTAATACAAATTAAGGAATTAATGAAAGGGGGAGAGAGAGTAAGAGGAAATAATGAGAAAAAGGCCTAGGTTTATTTAATCCATTTACCACAAGATTTTGTCCCAAGCAAGATTCCAGTGTTCAGAGAGACCCTTCAGTTTAGCTCAGGAAGCTCCACATCAGCTTCCAAGGCTGTATCTCCATTCAGAGGCCTTCTGGCCTCCTTTTAAAGAGAAGTTTCTCCTATGTCACCTCCCCTAAGTTTTCACATCTACCAATCACAGTAGATGTTTTCACAGGAGTGACCATTCTTAATTCACACCTTCTTTAGTTCTCAACTTCTCTGGGTAGACTAAAACTTCACACCTCTTTTGTTAAGCTTGTCCCTTGCAAGTTTGCAAGTTACCTGACCTTTTAGTGATTAATTTGACTTTCATAGGTACTTAGCACCTTTTTGTATTAGATCTAAAAATAGACCCAGCTTAAGGTTTTTTAGCTTTACTTTAAGTATGGGTTAAGTACTTTATATTGTTCAGTAAAGAGTTTACAACTTTATCTTCCCCTAAAGTATGCTTAAGTATGGGTGGAGTAGAGTTCTCACATTCCTGATCAAGTACCTTCATTGTTTAAAATGGGGAATGGTCTTAACCAAATCTTCTGAAGTAGGGTCTAAGAATTTTTAAGATTCACAGGATCTCATTCATATACCACAACATGTTTAGCCACTCCTCCATTGATAGGCATCCTTTGAGTTTCCAATTTTTTGCCACCACAAAAATAGCTGCTATAAATATTTTTGAACATAAAGGTCTTAGCCCCCCCCCCTTTTTTTTAATGGAACATGCAACTTTGCTGAATGTAAAAAGCTCTATATGATGAGTTCTAACATTTCTTGCCTCACACAGCAAAATCAGTGAATTTTTAAAGTTATTTTTAATAGACATATGATCAGAATTTAATTAATATAAATTTAGCAAATTTACATACTTTAGATATATAGAGATAATTTTTATCTAAATTTATTTATATTTTGAGATATATAAAATAATAAGTTTAATTTATATTTTTAAAATCCTTAGTGTGGAAAACACAGATGTTTATCAGATCACTGATTTTCCTCAACTTCAACTAAAAGCTAACATTCTTTTCTGCAAATGGAATTATAAGAGTTATATTATCTTATTATGAATGCCAGTGTATGTCTTTAAAAAGAAAAAAAAAGATTATCCTCCCATGGGAGAGGAAGTAGGAATAGTCTCTAGTTAGTCAAAATGCCTAGAGTAATGATAGCAAACCTATGGCACAGCTGCCAAAGATGGCACAGAAAACTCTCTGTAGGCACTCAGCCGCCCTTCCCCCCCACCCCCACTCCACCCCACCAGTTCATAACTAGAAAGGCAGAGGGACTCAGGCACCCCTCCCCCTCTCCCCAAACCCTCTGCCTAGCAGCCCAATGGGAGTGCACAGAGGGTAAGGTGGGTGGCTTACAGGCAGCAGAGCTAGAGGGAAGCAGAGTGCTGGGGCCACTCCCCTCCTCCCCTCTACACTCACTGAGGACATTCCTTCACCCACCCAGCAGCCCAATGGGAGCTCTTCCTCCCTCACCTGTGTGGGGTAAGGGGTAAGGTGGGAATGGGCAGGCACTCCATCACTAGAAGGTTCACCATCACTGGCCTAGAGGATATGGGAATAATTTTCAATAAAAGTAGATTTACTGATATTCCAAATCTGACACTTAATGGCAATAGGACCTTCTCTGCAACAATGTTCTTATTTGTAAAATGAAACTAATATTTGCACTTTTTCTTCCTTGGATTTTTATAAAGAAAGGGCTATGTAAGCACAAGTTACTAATAGGATTGTATTGTTTTCAACCACATAGTGATTCACTTAGATTTTTTTTCCAACCCCCATTCATTCTCATTTTTGAAATGAATTTTTCTGTAGATGGTGTTAACAAAAATTGACAAAGCTTCCAAAGGTCATATTGCAAAGCAAGTTTTGCAGATCCAAGAGTTTGTTGACACTCAAACCCAGGGATGCTTTCCTCAACTGTTTCCAGTCAGGTAAATTTAATTAATGTTATGACTTTTAAGAAATTCTGATGTCATATAGTATTAATATCAGACTGCTTGACATTCTTAGTGGGTGGGAGAGAGGGGAAGACTTTAGAACTCAATAATTTTTAAATCAAATGTTAAAGATTTTTTTAAAAAGAGAAATTCTGATGTTAGAGCAGCATTAATTGAAAAGGGGCAGGACAATGAGACTTGGAAAATCTTGGCTGATAGACACTTCAGGCAAGTATGATTCTTTAGTCTACCTTCTTTCCTTGGAATTGTTCGATCCTTCAGCAGCTTTTTTTTTTTAAACTCTTACCTTCCATCCTAGACTCAATATTGTGTATTGGTTCCAAGGCAGAAGAGTAGTGAGGGGTAGGTAGTAGGGGCTAAGTGACTTGCCCAGGGTCACACAGGAAATGGCTTGAGGCCAAATTTGAATCCAGGACTTCCCATCTCTAGATCTGGCTCACAATTCACTGAACTACCTAACTGCCTCCCATTCTACTTTTTGATGTAGTGATATCATATTTTAAAAGAGTAAAGCATTGCTAACTATAAAGAAATATTATTTATTTACAAGACAGATGTAATCATTTAACCAAAGAGGCAAATTGGTAGAGAGGATTGTTATTTTTCAAGTTGATCATTTTTATTGCTCAAATATTTCTTAAGAATCTAATGTGTGCCAATCACTATTCCTATGTCCTGGGGATACAAATATAAAAGTAAAAACACTCACTGACCTCAAAGAGCTTACATTTTAGGCTGGGAAGATATAGAATATGCCTCTTGATAGATCATGTATACACAAAAGGCAAAATATTAAAGAATACAAAGTGTTATGAAATATCTTAAGATCAGAGTGTGACAAGTCAGGGAATTAGGGAATAACCCCTAAAAGGTGGTTGTAGTTTTGTCACAGTGCCTTTGTTTAAGAAAGCCCTTATTTATTGTAATAATGGCCCCCAGGCATAAGGGCAGGGGTGCTGGTAGTGCATTTGTGCCCACATGGCTGCCCGTTCAGACCCCTAAAATTAACGGCAGGCATTCATTTATATCTGTGGCCTCAGCCATCCTCAAAAGGTCTTAAAATGGATCCCCTTTGGATATGGGGCCTGCTGTATAGAAGACAAGTATAGGCCAATTACCCAGAAGAAAGAGGGAGGGCAGGAGACTGATGTGTCAGCAGGCCAGGCAGCAAGCAGTTTGTTAAGGTTTACTATGGCTAGACACAGAGCCAAGCTCTGGGGACAGAAATAAAAGCAAAAAAGAGATGGGTCCCACCCTTGAGAAGCTTCCATTCCCTGGGAAAGACCACACAGAAGAGGGAGCCAAAAAGCATGGGGGTGAAGTCAGAAGCAGAGCTGCTGGCCCATGCAGTCAGCCTGGAAAGATAGACTGTAGCCAGGTTGTACGTGGAGTTAAAATGATAGGGGGAGGGGATTTGTTTTTCATCTTAGAGGCAATTTGAAACCAGTTTTGTTATGTTCTAGTGGCCAGAACACAGGCTTTGAACATCAGGTTCTTTCCTACTCCATCACTTTTAGGAAGCCTTCATTTCACTTGTCACTCTTGCAGGGATGGGAAACCTGTGGCACTAGAGGCACCATGGGCATTCTCTCCCCTTCCCTTTGGTTCTTTTATCAGTCAGTAAACATTAAGTGCCTGTTTTGTGCCAGATGCTATGCTGAGCACTGGGGATATAAATAAAGAAAAAACAGTACCTGCCTTCAAGGACTTTACAATCTAATGGAGGAAGACAATATATACAAGGAAGCCGAAAAGGGGATGGGGAAGGCCAGCAGAGGGCACCCAGTTCAGAGGCATGATGTGGATTTGAAATCAAAGCAAAGCAGTCACTGGAAAATAGATTGTTATGAGCCCTCTATATAAAGGAAGGCTTTGGAAAGTTTATTGCTCAGCCCTCTAATGAGAGGAGGAAAGCAGCTGAGGACTAAGGAGAAGTTGAGGGGTCAGAACTAGATCATTTCTTTGCCTTTCTCTTCGGTGGCAGTTTTTTTTCCTCTTCTGATACCTCTTCATCTTACCCTTAACATCAAATCAGTCACTAGGATTTTTTTCTAAGAAGGATATTAATAGCCTTTAAGCTCTAAAAGACCTTTTCATGATATGATTCATTGGTAAGACTAAGCAATAGTCTGTGAAAAGACTAGCAATTTAGAAACAATTTTATACATGTCATCCTAGACAATGCCAGTCTAGATCAGATTTAAATTTTTATTTCTAAGTATTGTCCCAGAACTCCCTATTTACCATTGAGGTTAAGATATAATGATAAAGGTTGTGACAGGAAGATCTCAGGAAGTTATGAGTTAGCAGGGGAGAAGGATGGACAAATTCAAAGAACATGATTAAAGAGGGAAAAAATACAATCCAAGCTATAGTTATAGGACAGTGGCATCCAAGCTAAGTTATAACCTGGGAATCATTGTGATTACCTAAATATGCTATGATTTTAAATTATTACACGTCTGTAAAAATCCAGGACGTATAAGCCTGAAATAGCTCTGAGCCATTCTGATTGAGCAGCTAAAATGACCAAGAGGGTCAGCTAGGTGGCTCTATATCAATTCTAAGACAGAAGGTAAGGAATTAAAAAATAAAATAAAATAAAATTACCAAGAAGCTGACATATAGGCTATATGAGTACAAACTAAAGAACTATGAACTGGAAAAAGAAAGGTTGGGAAGGAATAAAAACAAGCTCAGGAAGGATAGATTTAGATGTTCCAAGTGGAAAAGCTACCTTTAAAATATGGAATCAAAAATCTGTCATGGAGTGCTCTTTATCCTTCTAAACAGTGCCAAGATAAGGATGCTGCTCTATATTCTACACAGAACCATGTCAGATTCCCAGCCCCCTCCTCTATCCCAAACTGCTAGTGCCCTCCCTCCCAAACCACCTAATTTTTGTTTTTATTCATTTTATATTTATGTTCTTTGCATTTTTAAAGGTACTTCTCTCTACCAGTAGCATGTAAAGATGCTTGGAGTAGGGATGGGTTTCATTATTTGTACTTCTTCTCTCCACTGATTTATACAAGGCCAGGCACAGACCAGGTACTTAATAAATTCTTATTGGTTGATTGTTCAGTAAGCCTCAGGATTTTAGAACTAAGGGGCATCCCTTAAAGTTTTAGCAACATTTATTTTAAAAAAAAACCCACTATTTCATAAGTGATATTCCCAAGAGGTGATACAGGCCATAAATGTAATTTCAAAAGTAAAATAAATTCAGATTAATATTACTCAAAGGGGAAAAATTACATAGCTTTTTTTCTTCTTTTCACAGTTCTGTGACGTACTCTGGAATCCATCTGTTGAGGTGTTTTATGACCTATGTAACAGGAAACTGTAAAATCAATGGCAGACAGCTCAGCTAAAGATACAAAGGCTGGCTATGTCAGCCAGGACATCAGCATTGTTTTAAATGTTGTATATCTTTAACTTGGAAAGAGGACCCTTTGCATCTTCCCAAAGTAATATCTGCTTCAGTTTCAAACACTAAGAACTAATTATAATGGCTCTAATTTTGCTATTCAATTTAGAATGAATATTTTGAAAAGTTATTATCTTTTTAAGAAGTTGAAACTTTAACTTGTTTTCTCATGGATCAACATTCTTTGTCATTAGAAATTAAAGCACATAGTTTAAGCTGACAAGAAAGACTTCCAGATCATAGGATCTTCCCTCCAGGCATTGGGATTCTTCCTTCCCTTCTCATCATCACTCATCACTCAGAATTTACAACATTGTAAACAACTTTGCATCTCCATGGTTGATGTGGTCAAGACTTCCCCCAATACCAAACCTAGAAGAACAGGCACCAAACCTGCAACCCACGGATATGGGTAGGGGCTGGAGAATGTGGAAATCTCAAGGTGTGTAGAGTACATCTTTTGAGAACCCAATGGATTTGTCTTATTTGCTTAAAATAAATTTCAATTGTACACTATGCTTAGAAATACTACATATGTTCCCCTTAAGAGAAATACCTATGGTTTCTCCAGATATGGGAATCTGGCATGTCAAAGTCCACCAGAGATTCACACAAGCAGACCTCGAAGCCATAAAAAAGATTATCCCAAAATTTGAGAAAGAACCTATGGGGGTCGTGAAATAGTTTAGGCGAATAGTCAAAATCTTTGATTCCTCATACTTGGATTTTGATATTCTTATGGATGAAGTTTTAACTAAATGGGAGAAACAGTAGATAATTGAGGAGACTAATAAGAACCCCAGTCTTCCCAACTGGCCAGAATGACCCAGATTGGGAGAACTCAACTCCATTGCATCTTACAGGGAACTTTGCACAGCCAGGGAAGCCATTATGTAGACCATGAGACTGAATTCCAAGCACCAGGGGACTTGGTCTAAGTTTTGAACGATTGAGGCAGGAGGTAGGAGAGACTCCATCAAGTTTTCTGGACCCTGTCATAGAATCTGCAGAAAAGTAGATTGGACTGAATTTGCTTACTGAAGACAATATCAGTCACATCCATAGGCAATTTGTCAAAAATGCTTGCCCTATGTTAAGAAATTTCTTTCATAGCAGCTGTCTAAACTGGTTTGACATGGGTTTGCATGAACTTAAAAGAGTTGCAACATATATATACCAAGATGACAAAAGACAATCTGATGAGAAAAATGATGTCATAGATAATTTGGCTAGAGAGGTAAAAGCCTTTAATTTGAAATTAAAAGCAAATAGACAGTGGCTGCAATGAGAACTTATAGACCACCTAGGAATAATTACACCTAGGCAATATAGGAAAAACCCACCCAGGTGCTCTCTTTGCAACAGATATGGCTTGATGAGGAACTACAGATTCAGTGGACAATTCTCAGAACGGAGCTACAGAGGAAACTGAGGCAATCGTTTAATAACTATAGCGGATTCAAGCAGAATAATTTTGATTTTGACAACCGGTTTGGCAGTGCATTCCAGAGACCAAATTTCACAAAGTACTGTGAAGCTGGATGCTGCCACAATTCACAGCAAGCCCCAGACCCGAATGCCATGCAAGTGTATATAAAATCAGGTGCTCTTCTGAGATACCTGATGAGAATGCCCAGAAACTTGAAATGCAAAAGGGTATGAATGAAGGTGTGAACAGGACAGTATAGTAAAATGATTACAATATGGGAATAATGAAATGGAACTTATAGGAAATAGATAGGAAATGCTTACAATGAAATTAGCAGTGAACTTTAAACCCTGGAAAATAAGTGGAACAAAAACAAATGGGGAATTGGAGAGTGAAGGACAGGAACAAGAGCTAAGTTTCCCTGATCCTAGTATCCTAGTACCTGTGATATCTATACATTCTCCAGAGAACAGCACAGAGCCCTATGTGACCCTAAATGGAGTAAGAGTATTACAATTATCTTTTGGACACAGGTGCTGCCAAGTCAGTGTTGCAGAGATCCCCTGAGGAGTGCAAACCAATGGGTACTATGGAAGTAGTGGGTGTGACAGGAAAACCACAGAAAGTCAAAAAGCTAGAACCAAGAATGGTTTCCCTAGGACCTCTAAGTGTGGAACATTCCTTTCTCCTAATGTCAAATTCACCAATGAATTTAGTGGGCAGGGATCTTCTGTGTAAATTAAGGGCTACAATGCAATGTACATCCGCTGGAGATATTTCTTTACAACTTCCAGAAGAATATCCGAGTCTTTTTCCTAAACTATTTTTGGATACAGTAGAGGCAGAAGGGGAAGGAAATAACATCTATCTAATACCAGATGATATCCCACAAGAACTTTGGGCCACACATTCTACAGATGCAGGCTTATTAAAATCAGCAACAGCTGTTAGTGTGGTAATGAAGAGAGGTCCTGCACCATACATTGCACATTATCCATTGAGTAAAGAGGGTATTGCTGGTATGACCCCTATCATCTAGTCATTATTGCAGCAAGTAATCATAGTACCATACATTTCAGAATACAACACCCCAATTCTACCAGTGAAAAAACCCAAGCTAGACGAAAATGGGAGAGTAGCTTAAAGATTTGTCCAAGATCTGATCACATAGTAAAGTCTCACCCAAATCCTGCAATGATCATCTCCTCGATCCCAAGTAATGCAAAATATTTTACTGTGGTTGACTTATATTCTGCTTTCTTCTCTATACCAATACTCAAGGACTCCCAAAAGATATGTGCATTTACATGGCAAGGAAATCAGATCTCCTGGTGTTGGCCACAGGGATTCCATGAAAGTTCTTTATTTTCCCAAATCTTAAATAAAGATCTGAAAAATATGTATTAAAGACAACAAGGTGATACATTTTGTAGATGATCTACTTCTGGCTTCTCCATCTACAACAGTGTGTCAGAGGGATAGCAAATATCTTTTATATGAATTGTGCAAGAGGGGACATGATATCAAAAGCTAAACTGCAGTGGTGTCTTCCTCGTGTTGAGTACCCCGTTTGTGCTGTCTGAGGGATCCAGAAGCATTTCCCAAGAGAGTAGCAGACATACCAGAAGCCGAGTACTCCTAAGACCTAAGTACCAGAAGCCGAGTACTCCTAAGACCAAAAGGCAACTCAGAGCCATGTTGGCAATTTCCTGGTACAACTAGATCTTGTCCTAAAGAATGTGCTCTGCAGTGAATCATTGCCAACTCCTTTGGTAACCATAGAGTTGACAATAATTCCTTAGTTATATCTGCATGAGCTATCTGTTTCCCACTAGATATTATAAAACCTCTCTGCTTCCAGAGGGAACTTGCTTGGTCCACTTGAATTATAGTTCTATTTGACTATCAGGGCAAGCTATGATTTTGTTCCCCTACTGTGATCAGTAAAATTTACTTGGACTCTTGAGTCTCATCTCAGAGCCACACTCAGCTCAGTGAGCCACTGACATTTTGGCTTACTGTCTTTGCTTACTTGGAGACAGCTTTAAGAAATAGATATTTTTACTTATATATAAGGATTTAATTAACTTAGTATTTTGGGGATTTAGTTATTGATAAGGAATTTTATAGAGTAGCTTGGGTGAAACCAAGGCAGAAGAATTTCACTTGTGATGAAAGGAAAGTGGGCGGAGAATCTAGTTCCCTTAGAGTTAAGGCATCCTGGTTATCTCAATCCTAATATTTAACTTTATAATACAAATATATAATGGTCTCCAAGGCAGTTTGTGTATTGAGCCCAATGAAGAAAGGTTCACTCTTGGACTTTCCTTCAAGGAGAACTGGGATACTTTGTGGACACAAGCCAAAGTATCTAGTCAATCTCCATCCTAACAATACAATTTATAATCCTAATATTATAGATGTGAACTCAAAAAGATGAGTCTTCCAGACTCTAGGCCCAGCGCTCTTTCTACTGAACAGAGAGTCTGTCCTATGTTTCTTCACCTCTAGTGAAAGGCAAAAGACAAGCTAAGAAACTTTTATTAACTTTAAAAAGGAAGAGACAAATTTTATCCTTGAACAAAGCAAATACAAGTTTTTGAATCAATACAATATTATTTTAGCTCTGTGCTTTGTGACATAAAAGCGTAGAGACAGTAAACAGTCTATGCATAGCCAAGCAACCCAAATGGTTGCATGTTGACAGATTTTGCAAACTACATTATAGCACCTAAACTGTTTTACCTAATTAGTTCTCATTAAAAAGGTCAGTGTGCCTCTTTTTGGTCCAACAATAACTAGAAAGACAAGATGTTTTTAGTTAGTTAAATACAGTTATCTAAATCATATTTGGCATTTCAAAGTGAGAAACCGCTTAAAAAACTAGATGTAGTTGATGAAAAGAAATGACTTTTTCAGAACCCATTTCTCATTTACCAAATATCAACAGCTAGAGGCAGTGTTAAAAAAAAAAACTTATGTTGATGAAATTGGCTCATTTTTATGAGTCTTGATTAATCATATTTTAAGAGGTGCTGGTGGGCCAAATATTACCAATTTTAGACAGCAAAAATAGCTTGACAACTTTGAAATCCATATTAATAAGAATTCTGACCAAGCGATGATCAACCCTGATTTCAGAGGAAAGATGATGAAGCCTGATACCTATCTACAAACAGGGAAGGGAATGGATTCACTATGAGTAGGAGACATATATATCTGAACTCAGAGTACAAGGCAAGGACTTGTTTGCTTTGCTAGGCATATTTGTTATAAGGGCTTTGCTTTAGACAGCTAGGTGGCCAGTGCAAAGAGGGCTAAGCCTGGAGAAAAGAGGTCCTGGCTTCAAATCCAGCCTCACACACTTCCTAGCTATGACACTGGGAAAGTCATTTCATTACAATTGCCTAGCCCCAGATACAGTGCTGTGCCATGCCACCCACCCCATTTATCCCACACAGAGGAGGGAGGAAGCACTCCCATTGGGCTGCTAGGTGGAGGGGCTGTGGAGAGGGGGAGGGGAGAAGCTCCACCTGAGCCCCTCTGCCTTTCTAGTAATGAACTGGGAGGGGAGGGGCAATCAATTGCCATCTTTGGCATCCGTGCCATAGGTTCACCATCACTGGCCTAGACCATACCACTCTTCTATTGGTTCTAAGACAGAAGATAAGGGTTTAGAGGGGAAAAAAATCCAAGGGTTTTGTTTTAAATAGGAGGATGAAGTGAGGACAAATCAATTTTTGTTACTTGGGGAAAAAAGTGATTAAAAAACCTATTCTCAGCATCTCTGTGTCACCGAGCTGCCTCCTTGTCTGGGTCTCAGTTTCCTTGTCTGCAAAATCAGGGTTAGTTGCAATGACCAGGTCTTTGTATCTATATAACATCATAGGCTTAATGCTGGAAGGAACTTTAGAGTCATCTAGCCTAATCTCTTTTCTGATAAGTAAACTTAAGAGCCCCAATGGTGAAGTAACTTGGAATCTCATGATAATAATGATTTGGAATTGAGGTGGTGGACCTTCCCCAAAATTTTGTTTTTTAGTCATTTCAGTTATGTCCAGCTCTTCATGACGCCTATTTGGAGTTTTCTTGGCAAAGATTCTAGAGTAGTTTGCTATTTCCTTCTGTGGCCCGCTTTACAGAAAACCTGAGGCAAACCGGGTGAAGTGCCTTGCCCAGGGTCACACGACTCTTTGATGTCTGAGACTAGAACTGAGGAAGACGTCCTGATCCCAAACCTCTTATCTATTAGGACATCTAGTTGCCCAAATATACTAACACAAATTCTTCAAAGGACAAGGGAGAATACTCCTCCAAACCCCATGAAGTTGCTAAGATACGGGATGGGTTATATTTTAGTGATGAAAAGACTTAAATGTTATTGACAAATCAAAGGCTGTCAATACTTATTTTCTTTTAGTCTCTAAGAAAGTTAATTTTTCAGGGAGGCAACATTGCTTTAGGGCCAAGCCAAATAGCCTTTATCACGAGACAGACAAAAGGAACAAAAAAGTAGACTGGCTTTTTTAAACCCTTACCTTCCATCTTAGAATCCATACTAAGTACTGGTTCCAAGGCAGAAGAGCAGTAAGGGCTAGGAAATGATGGGGGTTAAATGACTTGCCCAGGGCCACACCGCTAGGAAGTGTCTGAGGTCAGGTTTGAAAATGGGACTTCCTGTCTCCAAGCCTGGATGACTGGCTTTTAAAAAAAGAAAGTTTCCGATGCAATTCATGATATCAGTACCCAACTCTCAGCTTTGTTAGCAAATATTCTACAATAAGTGAATTAGAAAGGATAGAATCATTAAGAAAAAGTTGTCATTTAGGATGCTGATTACTAAGGAAGAGAAGCATACATATAATTTAGAAAACCCACTAGAGTGAAAATGGAAAAAGGCCAACGCTTCACTTATCTAGAAAAGTCCCTTCTGCAAAAGTTTATTCCTTGATGTGGTAAGATTGGTCACCCTAGCAAGAATTGGGGCACCACCTTTGTGTCTGCAACTGCAGGGAGTCTACCTCCCACTCCAGATGCTCTATATAAGCAGGCAGTGGCTCCCTTAGTGTGTGCTAACAGGTTCTGTAAAGAAGCTGTGGATGGGCTGTTTGTCTGCAAGGTAGTGAAGTCTAAGAGATTGGCGAGGGGCATGCAATAGTAGCAGAAATTATTCCTGCTTTCCAACTGCTGTAGATTTAGCTTCCTGAGTTCCTGACTTGATAGCACATAGGAAGTACCATTCTCTATTATTTTAACTTTTGGTCCTTTTAATGCTCAATTAAGTAGTTGGTTTTAGATTCCATAGTCCTTACCTGCATATTTTAAAGCTCAAATGTAAACAGACTTAAATGAAAGATGCTCGGTCCACAGAAATTAAACAGCAGCAGCTATTAACTTTTTTTTTTAACTTTAGAATTGGTCCTGTGTATTGGTCCCAAGGTAGAAGAGTGGTGAGGGCTAGGCAGTGGTGGTTAAGTGACTTTGCCAGGGTCACACATCTAGGAAGTATCTGGGACTGCATTTGAACCAGGTCCTTTCATCTCTAGGCTTGGCTCTCCATCCACTGAGCCACCTAACTGCCCCCAAGATATTACACTTTTTTGATAGAACTGAAAGATAAAGATCGGATGTTTTAAGAAGGAATAAAGACAGGGTTCAGGTAATTGTTAAAGGAGACAAAGAAAAGGGAGGTGGAAGGGATAGGAGGGGTTCTTAGTCTGGGGTCCATGAACTTTATTATGATGTTAGCAACTCTATTTCCACTGACTTGTGAATGCTATGGATTGCATTCTGTGCATTTCAAACAATTCTGAGAAGGAAGGGGTCCGTATGCTTCACTAGACTATCCAGTGGATCCATGACCCTATTGAGAGCCATCCAGCGGTCTCTCTGAGGGGCCAGGGTTACTCTAGCTGGGTCGATCCAGTCGAGTAATGGAGATGAGAAGCACTGTGTGCTCAAGCCCACATGCATAGGCGTCAGTGGTCTGCCCTAGCACAGAGGTTCGCTTATTATATAGGGTTTCAAGCACGTACTTCTTTGGCACACAATCAATTTTCTACATACATGTTTCCATGGAACGTAACAAGACGCGTAGGCTAAGGAGATAGTCAGTGAAACACTGTTGCTCTAGATGAATGACACAGACAGGGTGATCTAGAGGTTGGTTCTCCCTGACCGAGGAGAATCATTGTTGCTTTGGGTCAGCTTTCAGTCCATCACAATTACTTGGGAGATGGGTAACAAAACATTTCATAGCCAAGTCCAAGGTTAGAGGGCAATCTAATGACAGACCAGATTTGGGGTTTTCCTCAACTTGCAAGTTCTATTTTTCTTGTGTGACTTTAAAGCCTGGCAATGTTGCCTGGTTTCTGTCCATAAACAGAATTCAGTGGCGTGTGTCTTGAAGATGATTGATGTTCTTGGCTCGCCTGGCTTGTCATGGGAGTGAATGTGGCTCTGTGGAGAAGGAAAGGAGGGGGGTAATAGGCAATAATCTTTGGGCTTTAATTCTGTAACTGTAATCTTTTGGGGCAATAACCTAGGGGGATTAAAGTGGGATATATATGTATTGATCCTGTAAGTATTTGCTCTCATATTATTTCTCCTCTATTGGAGAGAATAATAATCAAAGTCCATTAGTTAGGAAAGTTGGAGAGAGAGAAGTCACAGAAGAGGGTTAGTGGGGGGGCTTTTTCTCGGGGGCTGCCGTGCAGTTCCCGGCTCCCAAACTGTGCCTGTGTTGATAGTGGGGGTCTGTTGGCTCCCCGCATGACCCAAAGAAGATTAAGAATCCCTGGGGTAGAATAGCAATGCATTGACCTGGACAAGACTTATTTAAAATCAAATGCATTGAATGGAAGGGTAGTTTCAAGTGATTTGTGGTTAGGAGTGAAGACATGTCAGTAGTGCTGTTAAGAGCAAACACTGCCATAATTTTTTTCACCATTACTCTCTAGAAAAATATAAGGATTGCCCTTGTAGCCTATTGATTTGAAGCCAAAAGGATGGATTAGTACATGCTGAGAGCATATGGGGTACTTTGGGAATATCAGCATGAAAAAATGTTTAATCATTAATCAATGTTTAATGTGCAAAGGTCAATGTTTAAAGGTATCTATAAGTTGGCAGATAGAATTATTGCAGAGCAAGGAAAAAGGATAAAAGGAAAACTATAATATTCTAGTAATAAGCTATTCAGATTGTAAAAAAATAATATATTAAAAAAAAAAAGAATCCCTGGGGTAGAGTTAGAAATAGCAAAAGTGGATAAAAAGGTAGAAATAAATATTGAGTTTGGGAGGTGCTTCTCCTATCTCGTCTCATTTCCTCCCAACAACCCTGGTGGGGAAGTAGATGCTATTATTACTAGTCTACACATGAAGGAAGCCAAAGCAGACTGTTTAACTTGCTCAGTAGTTAAGAGACAAGACAGGATTCAAACTCAGGCCTTTGTGACTCCAAGTCAACTGGCTACCTTACTGCCTCAATTATAGAACGGGATACCTTCACTCTGGTACTATATAAAAAGCCACAGATGACCTATGGAATGCAGCCTACTAATAAGACTTGGAGACCTTCTGCCTAACTCCAAAAAAATCCACAAACTTTATAGAATAGAGAGCTGACATTTTCTGCAATCTTTAGGTGAATTAAATGCTCTATCCCACCCAATAAAAAGCCATTCTTCAAACAAAATAGAAATATAAGTAAAATATTTTTTAAACTATATATGGGAGAGACTAAGCATTTCAAACCACTTAAACATTGGCAAAATGGAAACCCATTTAATTTGGCGCCAGTAATAAGACCAGAATAACACTAACTTTTCTTGGAGATCAATTCTATTTGTATCATATACAAAACTGGACAACACAATCACCCCAAACAAGACATCTTGATGCCCTAGGGACATCAATAACAAGTAGCAATGTCGTTCCATTATAATTAAGCCAGTAAAGGCAACAGTGGTCTTCTGGATGTCTCCACCCTCCAGTTCCACAGTGCCTATGCTGGATTCATTAGAACTAGCCTAGGAGTACAGGTCTTGACCAAGACAGTTTTCTAATGTTCCTGGTCAATCTACATGGAATCCTTGGTAAATAAATAGAAATCAGTCTGAACTATTTGGGGTTCTGAGGCCTCTCGAAGTCAGTCTCATGACTTGGGCAGTAAAGTGATTCTGCATGAATGAAGATATCGCTCTTGCTTCTGGGTACAATGTAGAGCTTCCACCTCTCAGAGGCACAATATGGAGATTCTTCTAGCAGCCATAATTGTGAACTTCACATACGTGGACATCTAAACTCCCAAGGATGAAAAAATGTCATCAATATCATCCATGTCTTTGGCAGCTTTTGACATGGTGTTGTTTTCCCTTACTGGAGCCAATGCTGGTGACTTCAGTGCACTGTTACAATTTTCAATAAGATTTGCATTTCTGTCATCTGGCCATTGGCCCTTTTTTGATGTTACTTCAGGTCTATGAAGTATAAGGTCTGAGAATGTTCGTTTAGCATCTCTCTCTGTGACAGCCTTCTTCTCAGTGTGATGAGGAAACTGCTGAATTTCCTTTAGAACAGCAGGCTGCAACTTTCTCTGTGGTTTCCTCTGCTGCTTTACAAATTTATTCTGTGAAGTGATTCGTCTCAGGTGGCACTTTGAAGACATGTTACCCATACCACGGAGAAGAGAGTTACAGATGGATGTTTTTATGCAGTTCAATTTCTTGGGCAAGCTTTTAAAACAGAAAGGAAAAATGTAAAAACCTATTAGAGAAAAACCATAACAGAATTCCTCATTTTCTCTTTTCTCCCTTATTTCAGTCTTTATCAACAAAATGTAAAAATATACAATTCAATTTAACAAATGCAAAACACCATACAAGATGATGGGGAGACAGATAAAAATGAAAGTCCCTGCCTGAGGTCTTGTTCAGTTTTACTGAACTGGCTTTTTCTCCTTCTTTCTTCTTCATTAGAGGAGGAAGGTGAAAAATTAAGATAATGTAAAAATAAGAAGAAATGGCCTAGAAGTACAGGTCCTAACCAAGGCAGGTCTTTAGGTACCTAGTTTGTTCCAAAACATACAAAATTCCTCAAGCCAGTCTCCACAGGATCCACTGGAGAAGGGAATGGCAAACCAGTCCAGTCCAGTATTGCCAAGACAATCCCATGGATAGCTCTGGTCCATGGAGTCATAAAAAGTCAGACACGACTCCATAACAACATAAATCTACCTTGAATTATTGGTAAACCAGTCCAAGCTCTTAATTTCCTGATACATCTCAAATTTATAAAATACACTCTAAAATTCCTAATCCCACAATTTAGAAGAATATGAAGTCATTGAGCACAGGGACTTTTAATAAATGTTTATGGCTGATCTGAATGGGGTTACAATTTGATAACCAGGCTTCTGTCTTCACACTATTACTTCCAGAGAAAAGTCACGCTAGATCTTCAACTTGGCTGACAGTCAAAGGTCTCTTTCCATTCTCTCTTGCTACACATTAATAGAAAACAAAGAGACAGGAACAAGTAGGGTGAACCCATGATGTTGGGTCAAAGCCCATGAGGGTGCTTCATACCTCAACTGCTACAAGTCTTGTTTGCTGAAACCCTACTTTTCCCTCATCCAAAAAAAGGATGCCCGTAGAAGGAATGCAATTATTATCTCATCTTATCTTCACAATAACCCTAAGAGGTAGATGCTATTGTTATCCCCATTTCACAGAAGAGGAAATTAAGGCAAGATAGTAGACAAGTGACTAGCCCAGGATGACACAGCTATTAAGTGTCTGAGGATGGCTTTGAACTTAGGTCTTCCTGACTCAAGGCCAAAAGCCTCCATAAACTATGCCAAAGCAGGAGGGACTTGGGGGAACTCTAAGCAATGTTAAAACAAAAATAATTAAAATACATAAAAGAGAAATAAATGGTCCAAGGAAATTAAAAGTGTGTGTTTCTTTACTACGCATTAGCAAATGAAAGAATAAAACATATACAAAGGGCAAAAAGGCATTGCTTCTACTCAAAAAGTATAGTATGTTAAAGCTGACTTACCTGCAACCTTGAGCTTCTACATGCTTAAGCCGGTTACTTTTTAGAAGTTTGTTACCCAGAAAGGTGACTTTATGCTTCAATTTTTTGCTCCGACACCAAAAAATGGCCATTTGGAGTTCTTCTGAAAGTTGTGTAAAAGATCGTGCCTCTCGGATCCTCAGCACAAGCTTTCGGGCACCAGAGGGTCCTACCAACCGCTGGGATGAACTAATGGCTTTCCTTACTTTCATTTCAGAACATACAGACTGGACGTTGGCAACCTAGAGTGTGGACAAGCAAGAATGATAGTGTTATAAGACAATGCCAAAAGA
The DNA here is from genome assembly GCF_027887165.1 of Monodelphis domestica. Classification (NCBI taxonomy): domain Eukaryota; kingdom Metazoa; phylum Chordata; class Mammalia; order Didelphimorphia; family Didelphidae; genus Monodelphis; species Monodelphis domestica. Next base: position 74,284,009 of record NC_077230.1, read on the forward strand.
CCTATGATGAAAAAATGCTAGCCACTTCCGGAGAGAGAAGTGATGAATTCCAAGAGCAAACAAGTACAAATTTCTCACTTTATTTAAAAAGATTTTTTTTTTGCTTTTTTAGTGATATGGCTAATATGGAAATATATTTTGCATGATTTCAAATATTCAAAAAGTGATATTATTTACCTTGTTAGTGGGTAGAGGAGGGCTGGGAGAAAGAATATCGGGAACTCAAAATTTGAAAAGAACATAAAAAATAATGAAAAGGAAAATGTATTTTTATAGGTGGGTTTTTAAATTTTGTTTTTAACATTCAGCTTTTTTAAATTGTTTAGTTCTAAAAAACATAATCAAAAGGAAAAAATGTATTTATTTTCACAGGTTTTTAAATTTTATTTTTGACATTCACTTTTTTAAAAAATTTGAGCTCTAAATTCTTTCCCTTTCTCTCCTATCCCATGAGATAGCAAACAAAAGATCAGTTATATGTGTGAAGTCATGCAAAACATATTTCCATATTAGCCAAAATACCAACCTGGGTTAAAGTCCTCCTTTTAAATGAATTATAGATTAAATGGCACATTCCCCACAATAATTCAATTAAATAAAATTCCAACTTTTTTTCATAATTTCTAATTTACAATTAAAAACTATTGGTAATATATAATAAATTGAAAAATATACAGACCAGAGTAGTTTTGTGCCTTGGTCTTTTGCAAAAGGCCTTCAGGTCAAACACTGATGATGTTTCTTGTGGAAATAGAAAAAGCACATCAGACGATTTAGATGATCACAAACGCTTTTTCAAATTAGCACTAACCTCACAATTTAATTCATTCTGAAAGCCCTTTTAAGCCCTTTTCTTGCCAAACTATTAAAAATGTCTATGAGGGGCGGCTAAGTGGCCAGGTCAGGAGTTAAGACCTGGAGCTAAGAGGACCTGGATTCAAATCTGACCTTAAGTACTTCCTAGCCATATGACCTTGGACAAGTCATTTAACTCCTATTGCCTAGCCCTTATTGCTCTTCTGCCTTGGAACTAATACTCAGTATCAATTCTAAGATGGAAGGTAAGGGTTAAAAAATAAGTGACTACGAGAGAAATCACTGGACTTTTTAATAGGTGATTAGCAAAACCAAAAGAAAAACACCAAAATAAAAGTTTAAATGGCCAGGTTCAGAAATTCTGTTAACCTAAGCAGTTGGAGATATCTGTCTTGTAAGCAGAGTAGCAACTCTATAATTAAGATGAATGTAGATTCTAAAATCTGTCTCAGGTAATGCAAACATATAACAAAGACAATTGTCCAGTTTAGACAAAGACAGGAGCAAAACCAAATAAAGATGAGTTACCTCCGTAAGTTTTCCTCTTCAGCACTGCCTTCCCAATATCCACCTTTTCTGTTACCTTTATCCTCATTTGCTTAGCGTTTGGGGGTGCTTCTGTTTTTTCAATAGCCTTGGTTGAGTTCTCTTTTGCTAGAAATAGTTTGTTAAGCAATTTTGTTACTCCTTTAGCTACCATCTTTTTGTTAATAATATCAAGATAGGCCTCTCCTAAAAATTCCGTAAGCTCAGTTGGAAAGGTAAAATTTTTGAAGTAAGGTGTTGGTTGAATCTTGGATACCTCTTGTAGTAATTTAAATAAAGGCTGATATAAAGAGACAAGTTTTTTTAAAACATCCTTGTACAGGACCCTGGGGGAAAAAACAGAAATTCAAGAGTTAGCTAGTATGTATCATAAATTTGTTAAGTGCATAATAATCCAAGACTACCTCATTAAGCTACAGTCAGTGCATTCCTTTACCCAATTCCTAAATAGTCAGCATACTACTAAAATTGAAATTACTGGCATTTCCACTTTTCTTTTCTTCTCCAATATACTCCATAACTTTATACGAACTAGAAAAAAATGCATCAAAAAGGATTCAGGGTAGACAGAAATACTCTCAAGCATATAGTAGATAAAAGAATTTGTCAAATATACATTACCTATTCAAAAATATGGAAGCTATTGGGGGGAAAATGTAAATACCCAAGAAACGGTATAATTTAAAATAGTGAATGTGGTATCTTCCATAATAGTCCTCTCTAATCCAAAATCCCATTGAATGGCATTTTGGACTTATTTAAACTAAATGGATACCTTTCTTACAGTTAACCCCTGTGCCTCAAATTCAGAGATTTCCTTTTAAACTCTGCATTAAAAATCAGCTCATTATTTTTCAACTGTGGCTAAAAGAATAAATCAAATAAAAAGGGAACCATATGACCAGCCTTGTCCTAAATCATCATTTGCTGATGGAAAAAAAAAATAAAAGCTCATGGGGCTACCCTATTTGTGCAATAAAGACTACTAGTAATCTGTCCAGGGAAAAGGGGAAAAGAAATTTAAACAATGAAATCAGTTATTCACACATTTCAAAAGAATATACATACCACAACCTGCTCACCAGTCCTGTAATAACAGTGTTTAAAATGATGAATTCTTCCAAACAAAGATGCTTCACAGAAAAACTAGATAGAGGTCAGGCTGAATTAAGGTTAAAAAACTGGACAAAGATAATTATTTGTAATCTGTATCAGAGATGTCAAGCTCCCAGCTCTGGCTCTCAAAAACTCCCTTGTCCACTGGAATCAGAAGAAAATGTAACTGGGAAATGTTTAACAAAATAAATAAAACTACAATACAACATACATAATGTTAATTCATGGTTTTCTAAATCAATATGTGGCCCAAAGGGATCCACTTCTGTTTATGAGTTTGAAACCACCACTACTCCATGTATGTTAAGAGAAAAATGGTGCTGGCAAAAGAAATTTGTCTCATATTTATTAACATTTAAATGAATTTCATTTAAAAGTGCTCAGAATTTAATAATGAATTTAACACTCATGCTAATGTTATTATGACACCCGTATTCCACAAATAACTAAAGAACAGAAATTTCTCTGGCAACAAAACGTCAAGCAATTCCTAGGAAAAGGAGGGAAAAAGCAAGTTGCAATCCCCCTAGAATTCTATTGTTAAGAGAGTTTTTATTAATTTCTCCTTTTTTTATATTTAAGAGGAAAGAGAGCAATAATATTTTTTCAGTAAGAGACCCCCTATTGTTCAGTTTGGCAGTTAAGAGACTCCCTGTTGTGCCTCTTGGCAGTTGGTGACAGTTAGAAGGGTGTGACTGAGTGTGGTTTGTAAGTTGCAGGCCATTGGAAGAGACTTTTGGTCTCTGGCTCTCCTGAGGAGAAGGTGTGTTGCTAGCATTCTCTGACTGGAGACAGAGAAACAGAATAAGGCTACCTTTATTATCAATTAACTTGGGTAGATAGGTAGATAGATAGTGGTTATATTATCAGATAGAGAGAGTAGTGAGAGGGCTTTGGCCTAGAAGAAGATGTAGAGTTTTCTAGAAAAATTTAGTTAGGATTGGGATCTTGAGTATAGTTATAATCTATTATAAGATTACTTTCACTTTCCTCCTTCCTATTTCCTATCTGTATTTCCTAATAATAAACTAAGTGTTTTGCATTTAAGAAACTATTCTCCTGACTTTGATCAAATTCCTGCCCCCCAAAATTTAACTCCTCACACTATAAACCTTATTAAATATACTGAATCAATTTCCTACTAAAAATGAAATATTAAAACCAATGAAGGATACAGAAATGTCTTGCAGCAACAGTCTAATAAGCGAAGTATTAATTTGCAGGTTCCCAAAATCTTCATTAACACAAACTCCATCACTGGCTGGCTGGGAATTATATACTTTTTCCTACTTTCAAGTTCATCTTCTCTAGTGGTCAGAAATAGACAAAATGAATTATGAGAATGAGCCACAAGCTTAAATATATTTATTTGTCACATTCTTGGGTACCAGGCACTTAAAAGGAAATTCTGTCCACTTAACATTTTTCAAGTGGAGTTACTTTATGATCATTTTTAAATAGTGGCATTTGTTAATCAGCCTGCAGAGCTGAATATATTAGTACAATAATCTCATCAAACAGTTATGGCTTTCATTGTAATTCAACTTCAATCTTGACCATACCCAAGGGCACAAGCACCAGAAGGGTGCTTTGTTAACACAGGCTCCACTGCATTTAGTCTTTATTAAAACTAAGGTTTTACTACAATAACAAGTGACAGAATGTCTTCAAGAGTATTAGAATATCTGAAAGGGATCTTGTGATCCAATTACCTCGTTTTCTAGATGTGGAAACAGAAGCTCAAGACAGTTAAATGATTTGTCCAAGGTCACCAACTAGTTAGTGGTAAGGCCAGGCTTAGAATCTGTTTCTTCTAATCCCAATACAGTATTTTGCAATACAACAAATTCATTAAGTCTAAGCATTCATAAAATCTTTAGACTTCATGAAGTCTAAGCCATTTTACTATTAAGGCAGGGTATGCCTGTTTTGTTTTCATTCATAATAAAGCAAAATCACAGAATGCCAAAGTTGATATTAAACCAAAAAACTTTACATTTCTAGTCTATAAAGTCATGAAATAACCAGCTTGGGACACTTACTTGGGACACAGCTCAAAGAAATCTTGAATGGAACCCTCCAAATTCACACAATTCATGCGTTTGAGACACTGTTCAACCTGAAACAATGAAGATTAACATAAACAGAGGCAGGTAAGGTGGATGTTATCAAACAAGCCAAATCAAGTAAATATATGCAGATAAGTGTCCCCAGCACAGAAATACAAAGCAAACTGAGGAAGGAGAATATATTTGCTGAGTTATAGAAATCAAAGACAAGGAATAAAATACATATTACCAAAATCAAAGTATCTACAGGACCAATCTGTTGATTTCCCCAACCAAACATATATCAATCATTTCCTGAGCCCTTTCTGTAAGACTGACATTTAACAGGGCCGTGAAGGGCATGGAAGTAGCATGAGATTGCCCTCAAGTCTACATTTTGGCTTTGAAAGAATTAAGCATGACAGAGGGGAAAAATTAATTCATTCATCTATTGACTTTTTTTAAAAAACTCTTATCTTCCATCTTAAAATCAATACTGTATATTGGTTTCAAGGCAGAAGAGTAGATAAGGGCTAGGCAATGGGGGTTAAATGACTTGCCTAGGGTCACACATATAGGAAGTATCTGAGGTCACATTTGAACCCAGGATCTCCCATCTCTGGGCCTGACCCCCTATTCACTAAGCTGTCTCCCATCTATTGATTTTTTTTTCAATTTTCAATCCTAGGATATAATTTTTCATATTAAAACACTCTAAATCTGTGAAATATTAAGCAGAAATGTATATAACCCATGACATAAAAGGAACACCAATGCAATGCTACATGAGTGGTTAAAAAATATGACAGGGATACTCAGGGACAATGCCACAGAGGCGGTAGGGCATGAGTAAGGACCAGGTTTTAGATCTAGCAATTACATTTAAAAAAAAAATACAATGTTTCCTCATTTGAGTGATAGATGCACTTCCCAAAGGCAAAGCAAATCAATTCAGATTTTTGCCTTATCTTATAACATGGGAAGGGTTCCCAAAATCTATCTTTGATCCTCAGCTGTTCTCTCTTAAACTATCTCCCTCAGACAAAGAAGTAGCTGGTTTCACAGTGGAGAGAGCCCTGGGAATGGGTTAACAGTTGCAAAAGATATAACTAAATGAAAACTTACAAGGAAGAAGAGTCAACAGGATGCCTGACATCTCTAACAAGTAAATTTGCTAGTATCTAAAAAAGATAATGCCCCCTTCTGACCTGTTTGAGAGCCAAATATGGCTTGTGATGACACAGTTTGTTGTGATTACTGTAAAGGATAGCACGTAAGACACCTGTTTCAGCATCCAAATCTTTTCTTATAAGTGACATTTTGACAGTGTGGCACTCCTTAATCACAGCTTTAATATATGAACCTGAAAAGAGAGAAATAATGTTTGACTGTAAGAGCAGGTCTATATTCACCATATGCATTCTCAATATATGCTAAAAGGAGCCCCTTTCATTCATATATCACATTTCATTGATATGAAAGAACTTTCATGGTGCTTACAATCTATTTGTGAAGTAAGTATTTTATAGTAAGAGGTTACCTGAATGAACCTTTATTAAAAATTAGATTGGATGTACTGAATAGAAGCATATTATGTATTTGTAACAAATCACTGTGGGCTCTTGAATTAAAGGTATAATTACCTCTTGAAATACTAGATTATAAATTCACTGAAGGTACTTTCAAATCAAACAAGTATTTATTAAGTGCTCTCTACGTGCCAGGCACCAAGACTACAAAGACAAAAATAAACATTAAATGCCTTCAAGGAGTTTATACTCTATAGGGAAAATCAATCAGTCATCCACTCATTGACTCAATCAACATCTATAAAGTGTCAGGCATGGGAATACAAGCAACAAAGAATGGAATGATCCCTACTCCCAATCAGCATATGATCTGATAAGAGAGTCAACAAGTACATATTTAAATATATATAGCATAAATATATTTTTATTATAAAGATATTTTTATATAACAAAGCTAATACATACACTGTATATGTATAAACACACAGGTAAATACAAACACACACACAGAAGAGGTTCTATTAGAAGGCAAAAAAGGAATGCAAAGACATGGAGATGAGTGAGGTATACTAGGAACAGAGAGATAGCCAGCCTGGCTTGGATTACAGAGATCAGGGGGGGGGATCAAGTCCAAAGATGCTGGTAAGACAAATTGTATTAGACTTTAAAAGAAGCTTATATTTTACCTTGGAGGCAAAAGAAACTCAGTGGAGTTGTATGAATAGAGGCATCAGATGGTCAGATCTAAGCTTATCAAAAATCACTTTGGCATCAGTGCACAGACTGGACCAGAACAGTAAGAGACTTGAAGCAGAGGCCAATGAATAGAGCCTGTTGTTATAATCTATGTGAGATGTGATAAGGACCTGAACTAAGGTTAGATGGCTATATGAATGGGGGAGGTAATTGTTCCAGCTATCATCTGCTAGCTGTAACACTGAATAAGTCACTTTATCTCAGTTTCCTCACTTGTAAAAAAGGTATAGATACTAGTACTGCCTTATTTGTTATTGTGAAGAAAACAGTAAAAGTATTATATAAAATGTTAATTTATTATTATATTGATGTTTCTATGGTCTTATAAGTATGAGTACTACCTCCACTGGTGTAGATCATAACAAATCCATGCTTTCTTATCTTGTATGATTTTTGTCCAGGTCCTTTCCAAATCTCTCATAGAGACTGCAGTGGAGTCCTTCCTTTATATCTTAGTAGTTCACGGAAACCAACACCCTCTGAAGCTGTGATCCTATACTCTTGATATATGACTGGCCAATCTCCTGTTCCTTTTCCTAATGCTTTGATATGTTTTATATTTATTATATAAAAGGTATCATTAATAATGTTTCAATTTATATAGTATATCATACATATTATATATAACTACAGATATCTAGACATGCTTATATGTCTATATATAACAGGTGTTGCAAGTTCTTGTTTCTACAGCTCTTTGGGTCACTTGAAATTCTGGTTAAGAAACTAGGTGGCCCAGTGATTAGTGCTGAATCCAGAGTCAGGAAGACCTGAGTTCAAATGTACCCACAATCTTACTCACTGTGTAACTCTGGAGATATCATTTAACATCTGTCTTCTGTCTTCCTCAATTTCCCAGACCCCCTGACTTCATGACCACCAGTGCTACCACTGAAACACACTGTTAAGGTATTCTGGTCTCAATCTGCTTAGTTGATTCATCATTCTTATCCCACCTGCTAATTGTGATTGTAGGCTAAGGCTCAGTCCTGGATCCTTTTATGTTCTGCCTGTCATGTTACCTAATCAGCTCCCATGGGTTCAATTAGCTTATTCTGGATGAATTCCAGGCCTATATATATAGCTGCCTCGTGGACATTTCTAATAGAATGCATCCCCCTCCCCCAAATCTTCCCTTCTTCTAGCCTTCTCCATTTTAACTATGGATATCACTATCTTCCTCGTTACCTAGATTCAAGGGCTTAGTGTCAACCCCTTCTCATTAATTCCACATTTCCTCGTCTGTAAAATGAGGATAATAACTTTACCTATCTTCCAGAGTTGTTGTGAAGATTAAATGAGATATGATTTACAAACTGTTTTACAAAACAATGCACTAAGGAAAACTACTTTTTTTTGCATTATTATTATTATTATTCCATGTAGCATCAGCTGATAAGTTGGCTTAGGTCGAGAAAAGATCTTCACAAGTCATCTAGCACAAGCTCCTCTTTTTTTTTTTTTTAACAAATAAGGGAATTGTCACAAGATCATAATGATTGTAATTGATGGAGAGAAGATTTGAACTAAGTAGTTCTCTATTCAAGGGCAAAGATTCCGTCTTGGGCACGAAGCGCAGGCGCAGAAGTGGATGAGACGAGTGAGACAAGTGGTCACGCCTCCTCCCTCCCTTCCTAGGAGACGATTGGTACTTCAGGGATAGGACTCCGCCTCCAGGAGACGAGTCCAGGAAGTAAGAGAAAAGATAGGGAAGGGGTGTTGTTCCTCGGAACACGTGTCCTCTTCCCTGTTACCAGGACCCAAGAATCCTCAACCTCTGATGGAGGGTTAGGGTTAGGCATACGTCTCTTCCTCGTCTACCGCCCTTTACTCACCAATTGCCCCATCTTCGTCTTCAACGGCCACTGTGCTCAAACTCCCCGGGCTTGGGATCCGCACCTGGTTCCAGGGCTCCCTATCGGCCACCGAAGCCATCTCGGAAGCGAAAAGAAAGTAGGGAACGGGGGCGGAGCTAGGACGCGACCAAATCCAGCGAGTCTAGCGGGGGGGAGGAACGAAATTCTAAGGACTGGGAGAGACCAAGTCTGGAATGGGGAGTCAACTTTGGACGAGAAAAGAAAGTAAAATGCAAGGTTGGGGCTTAATTTTTCTTAATCTTGAATCTGCTGTGTGCTTCCCCAACCCAACTATCTCTAGTGGTTTCTATGTTCAAAACAAATTATTGTATTTGGCTTTTAAAGCTTAATGCAGCAGGATCATAATCTTACTACTTCCTCCCACTCAGATAACCAAATTGCAAGTGTGAGGAGGGAAACGAGAGAGAGAACAGATAGAACCATAGACCTAGAATTAGAAAACCTGAGTTCAAATCTTTCCTCAGACCCAAAACCCTAGGCAACTGGCTTATTTTTCTGTGTACTTCAATTTTCTCCTTTGTAAAATGGGATAACAGTTCCTACCGTCTGTTATGAGGATCCAGTGACATTGCCCAAGTATGGGTTTTGTACATCTTAATTTGTTGTTGTTGGTCAATTGTGTTCGACTCTTCTGAGCCCCGAGACACTGCCCAGGGAGTTTTCTTGGCAAAGCCACTGGAAGGGTTTGCCATTTCCTTCTCCGTGTACACTTTAACACTATGTAAATGCTACATATTCTCTCCATCTTCCCTGTCTTTGTACTGTCTATCCCATATCTGGAATACATTCTCTTAAATCACCCATATAGAGAGTGCCTCTCAAGATTTTAAAAATATCTTCTAAAAACTTAGGACTGACTATTCACGTGGTTTGATGGGTTTATGATTGGGGTTTGGCTTTTTGATCACTAATGCAAATATGAATAATATGGAAATAGGTTTTGAACAATGACACCTTTATAACCCAGTGAAACTGCTTGTCAGCTCTGGGAGGGGAGAGGGAAGAGGGGTGGGAAAGATCATGAAACATGTAACTATGGAAAAATATTCCAAATAAATAATTTTTTAATTAAAAAAAAAAGACTTGTTCTGCAATAGTATCCCTTTCCTAGAGGCTAGCCCCTTAAGAGGTCTCTTATCTTCTGTCAACTTTGTATTTCTCCCAATGTTTTAATTTAGGGTAGCCATACAATGGATACTTAGTAAAAGTTTTTGGTGTTGTGTTATCTTGTATTAAGGTAGTTTAAAGGTTGTTAGCCATATTAATAGAGAAGAGAGGAAAGATCCAAGATACTTTGTGGCAATTGAGCCATCTGGAGTTGACTGAAGAATAAATTGGGTAAGAGTTGTGAATTTGAGGAAGATGAAGAGGAAATCATCAGCAAAAATAAGTGAGAAGGAAGAGGACTAAAATTGTGGGATTAAGGCGGGAAGTTTAGTTTGGGCCATATTGAGATTCCACTTGTTAATATATAGGTAGCTGATCTGGAGGGTTGGAAGTTTGGAACTGGAATTTTGGGGAGATGAGAAGGCAAACAACATCAAGGGACTTGCCCAGGGTCAAATAGCTAGTAAGTGTCTGAGTCCAGATTTGAACTCAGGAAGACAATTTTCCTGATTCCAGGCCTGGCTTTCTATCCTTTGCCCCACCTAGCTATCCAACTATAGATATACCAAAATCTAAATAAAACCCAGAACTTTCCCCAATTAACTGAATGAAATTGGATCTTTAATTTTTTTTTTTCCTCATAGAAATGACTAAGTCAGAAATGCTTCCAGTCAGTTTGTATAAATTATGGCAATAATGGGTACTTCTAATAGTTTTTCTCAAATGACAGTCTCTTTTCTTTCTTTTTTAAACATTTATTTTGATTATCATGTAAAACAATTCCATATTGGTCATTGTTGTAAGAGCACACACATATATAACCAAAACCCCTAAGTAAAACTATAAATACACAGATAGTATGCTTCCATCCTACCCCAACATCCATCCTACCCCAACAGTTCTTTCTCTGGAGTAGGGTCTCTTTTCAAAAGAAGGGAGAGACATCATCAGAGAAGATTTAAGACTAATAGTAGTTAAATACAATATATACAAGATGACAAACCAGCTGACTCATGTGTTTTTTAACTGTTTCCAGCATCCCATAGGCACAATCTGGGACTATATTATCAGACTAAAAGATTTCTCTTCTTTTATGAGAAGATCTGATAACATGACCTGTAGATGTTTATGCCTAGTATAAGTGCTGCTAAGTATCATAATATGCTAGAGTTAGAAGGAGTCTTAGATATTACTTAGCCCCATCCCCTTCACCTTACAGGAAATGGAGGCCAGGACAAATGAATTGCCCAGTATAGCTAGTAAGAGACAGCCAGGACAAAAAGCCAACTCTGGCTTTCTAATCCAGTGAGGTCTCGTTCCACAACAGAAATCTGTCTCTTTGCAAGGGTTTTGGTTTTTATCCAGATCCAGTTGGCCTTGTTCTAAATAACATTTCATGAGAGTTGGGCCTATGTATATTATTTAATCTTTTTTATTTAGTCAACTTAGAACATTATTCCTTGGTTACAAGAATCATATATTTTACCTCCCTCCCCTCCCCTTACCCTTCTTATAGCCAACACACAATTCCACTGGGTTTTACATGTGTCCTTGATCAGAATCTATTTCCATATTGATGATGTTTGCACTAGGATGATCATTTGGAGTTTGCATCCCCAATCATATCCCCTCAACTCTCGTAATCAAGCAGTTGTTTTTCTTCTGTGTTTCTACTCCCACAGTTTTTCCCTTGAATGTGGATAGCATCCCCTCTCATAGATCCCTCTGGGTTGTTCAAGATCACTGCACTGCCACTAATGGAGAAGTTCATTACATTCAATTGTACCACAGTATATCAGTCTCTGTGTACAATGTTCTCCTGGTTCTTCTCCTCTCGCTCTGCATCACTTCCTGGAGGTTGTTCCAGTCTCCATGGAATTCCTCCACTTTATTATTCCTTTGAGCACAATAGTATTCCATCACCAACAGATACCACAATTTGTTCAGTCATTCCCCAATTGAAGGGCATCCCCTCATTTTCCAACTTTTTTACCACCACAAAGAGCACAGCTATGAATATTCTTGTATAAGTCTTTTTCCTTATTATCTCTTTGGGGTATAAACCCAGCAGTGCTATGGCTGGATCAAAGGGCAGACAGTCTTTTAGCACCCTTTGGGCATAGTTCCAAATTGCCCTCCGGAATAGTTGGTTCAATTCACAACTCCACCAGCAATGCATTAATGTCCCAACTTTGCCACATCCCCTCCAGCATTCCTTTGCTGTCAAGTTAGCCAATCTGCTAGGTGTGAGGTGATACCTCAGAATTGTTTTGATTTGCATCTCTCTGATTATAAGAGATTTAGAACACTTTTTCATGTGCTTATTGATAGTTTTGATTTCTTTAACTGAAAACTGCATATTCATGTCCTTTGCCTATTTATCAATTGGAGAATGGCTTGATTTTTCATACCATTGATTTAGCTCTTTATAAATTTGAGTAATTAGACCTATGTCAGAGGTTTTTGTTATGAAGATTGTTTCCCAATTTGTTGCTTCCCTTCTAATTTTAGATGCATTTGCTTTGTTTGTACAAAACCTTTTTAATTTAATGTAATCAAAATTAGTACATTTTGTGATTTTTTCTAACTCTTGCTTGGTCTTAAAATCTTTCCTTTCTCAAAGATCTGACATGTATACTATTCTGTGTTCACCTAATTTATTTATAGTTTCCTTCTTTATATTCAAGTCATTCATCCATTCTGAATTTATCTTGCTATAGGGTGTGAGATGTTGATCCAAACCTAATCTCTCCCATACTATCTTCCAATTTTCCCAGCAGTTTTTTATCAAATAGTGGATTTTTGTCCCAAAATCTGGGATCTTTGGGTTTATCATAGATTGTTTTCCTGAGATCACTTACCCCAAGTCTATTCCACTGATCCTCCTTTCTGTCTCTTAGCCAGTACCATATTGTTTTGATGACCACTGCTTTATAGTATAGTTTGAGATCTGGGACTGCAAGGTCACCTTCCTTTGCATTTTTTCATTATTTCCCTAAAAATCTTTGATCTTTTGTTCTTCCAAATGAACTTTGTTATAGTTTTTTCTAATTCAGTAAAATAAAAGGTTTTTGGTAGTTCAATGGTATATTATTTAATCTTTGTGTCTTTTTTTGACATAGTAGATAGAGGATCAGCCTTGGAGTCAGGAAGGCCTGGGTTCAAATCCTGCCTTCAATACTGCCTTCAATACATGCTATGTATGTGATCATGGATAAACCACTTAAACTCTTGGTGCTACAGACAACTCTCTAAGACAATAAATTATGAAAGATAGCCAAATGCTGCAGGGAATTTTCACACTGGGAATTCCCAATGTCCCTGAAATCACAGTTCCAAACCAGCCCTCTTCTCCAAATCTTTCTATAATCTAGCCATTTTAAAGTAGTTATACATAGTAGTTACTTAATATTTATTGAATTAATATATAAATGATCATATCAGTATGATAATTTGATATATAATTGATATATAAATTATAATATCAGTATTGAGAGTTTAGATATTCTCTAATATAGCATCAATGATAATAATGATAACTGTCATTTATAAAGTCCTTTAATGTTTTAAAAGAACTTTATCTTTCTTGATGCTTTCAATAACTTTTTGTGGAAATCCTACCAGTATTGTGCCCATCTTACTGACAAGAGTCAGAGGTATCATTTGAAACTAGCTTCTCCTGAGCCTAAGTCCAGCAATCTTTGGGGGGAGTGGGGACGGGAATGCTATAGCATCAGATCTCATTTATTCTATAATTTGAAAGTTTCTGCTTAAGCCCTATTTTGATAGCTCATAATGACCCAGATATCCCCCTAGGTTCTTGAAGGTTATACCAGTGGAGCATAAGCTATGACTGAATTAAGCAATTTTGAAAAGCATCACATTGAACCTAGAGAAGATTGGAGAGACTTGCTACCATGTGATGAATATTTTTGGTCTTGACAACTGATAAAGACCTTCACGTTGGGCATAGAGGGGTTCCAATATGTGTTATTAGAATGAAAGTCCACACTTTGTTTTTAAACCCTTACCTTCCATCTTAGAATCAATTAGAATAATTAGAATAAATGATAATAGAAAATAATAAATAAATTAGAATTAAAGGCAGAAGAGCAGTAAAGGCTAGGCAATGGGGAATTAAGTGACTTGCCCAGGGTCACACAGCTAGGAGGTATCTGAATTCAGATTTGAACACAGAACCTCCTGTCCCTAGCCCTGGCTTTTTATCTACTAAGCCACCCAGCTGCCCCTGAAAGTCTACACTTTTGAAATCAGATTCCTGAAATACTGACCTGAATCACTTAAAGTACTTGAAAACATATAAAGTATGTTTATGAAATCTAGTAGACTTTTTCAGGTGGAAAAAAAATAAAAATAATGAATGAAACCAGTATAGAGGCTTATATATATATATCCAGTCCCATATTCTGTCCTGGCAATGGGACCAGGGATGTTTTTATAACAATCATGAAAAGTTTAAAAAATATAATTTGCTTTTCAAGGAAATGCCTTATTGTGAAAAGGGGAGGGGTAAGAAAAGATAGAGAAGAAGAACCAAAATTGATGAACAGCCAGGAATCTTCTCTTTGGGGAGTTTCAGAAGAGATAGCAAAAATAAATTCTTTTTGAATCAAAGTGAAAAACTAAGTGTATAAACCTATTCCAATACTGACTTTTCTAACATTATATATCTCGATGTTAACACCAAAGACAGACTTGGAAAGACTGACACTGATTTTAACAATGGAAAGAGCTAATTTCTTAATTTCTCATAACTTCCTTTGGCTTCTTAAAGTTCTTTTTGCTTTAAAAAATTACCTTAGCATCGGGTCTTTATTAAAGATATATGCTTCTGCCTAGTGATTATGTATGTTTTTTAAAGTTGTTTTCACTTTGTATCTTTATTTTTCCATTGTTGACCATGACCAAAACTTTCATTGCCTCTACTGGAAGCTTGATGGAAAGACATAGACAAGAATGGCATAAAATGAGACAGGAATGGAAGAGTTGCTGTCCCAGTCCATAGAAGGAGGAGCTCCCCCTCCGATCCCCAATAGAATCACACAGCCAACCTAGTTTACCAAAGTTGGTAACTTGTAAAAATTAGTAGGTTAGGGGGACAGCCCTCTCACTTGCTTTGAATGACTCAGAAAGAGCATTTTACCGATACAAAATGTTTGGAAGTTTTGAGTAAGAATTGTTTTTCATTTTGATCAATCTGTATTTAAAGGTGTATGTATATGTTTCAGAATGCAGATACAGAAGAAGTGTACTCATTTGTGACTTAATTCCCTATCTTGACTTTTCTGAAATGCTTGAAGAGCTCCTGTCTTGCAGTCATCTCAAGAATGGAAAAGTACTTGTATAAAGGTGCATTTCTAGAAGTTCAGTCATGATAGTGATTATGTATTTAGAGTGAAAATAGCATCCAGTTTTCAGTTCTCTGAAGGAAAAATTGGAGGGGTACAGTGTAGCTCTCTCTGAGGTGAGAGAAGCCACAAGGTAGGAAGATAGAGACAGGATAGAAGTTTTGATACCACGAGGGAAGTGACGGAGTCCTAGTAGAGATATGAGGTGTTCAGGATGAGTCTTTATTAATTATCAATGAGCCACAGCTAAGCTCTGATCAAAGGACCAATTCAGTAGGCTATTCCAGTCCTGAGATCCATACCACGCAGGTCAGAGAGGTGAATAGAGAAAGATTAAAGATGGAGCTTGGCCAGAGGCCAAGCTCCTGCAAGGACAGCCATCAGGTAGCCTGAAAGAGAAGGAGCGAGCAGAGAGCAGAGGGCAGAGAGCAGAGAGAGAGAAGGCGGAGCCAGCTGGGCTAGATATAGTTTTTGATATGCAAATATACACAGTACATAGGGATGACCCTCATTGGTCAATGACAAGGCGCAGGTGTGGTTTCTCTTAACCAGGTGAGAACAAAGAAACCTGTTTTCCCGCCTAACCTGGGAGAAGCTGGGGTCAAGGGTCAGAGGCCTTCCTAGCCATGAGCACTACTGAGCATGCCCAAGACTGAGCAATCTGCACATACTGTTTCCCCCTTGCCCCTAGTTAGGAGTGGACTGCTACATCTCCCCCTTTTTGTTTTACACACAAATGAATAGTGTAATATCAAAATGTAGCAACATTACAGCATTAACAAATACAAACACTCTGGTGCATAATCATATTCTGATACAGAGATGAAAAACCCATCCTGATTGTATAACTTAGATATCCCAATCAAGAATGAACATCAGCATAAACTGATTCAGTGATCAATCTTAAAAATTCCCAAACTGATCTTTCTATCTGCCTGTCTGCATTTCAAGATCAATGCAACAGTCTTAGTAGATATAAAAATGTTAAGAAAATAATTTCCACGCTACTGATCCTGGTCTAATGAGGTAGAACTCTATGATTCACATGACAGGTGCAACAACCAAACATGCCACCATTCACAGTCTGGACTATCAGAAGTTGTCAGCCTTTTCAACAGTTAGCAAAATACTATCCCTGGAGATGAAGGATAAGTCCTTCCTTTCTCTCGTACTGATACTGCATCTTGGGGATCTTTCCGTGCTCACTGCCAGATGCCTGCCACATAGGAAACTGGTTGGTAGCCCGATGGCAGGACATCCAGCGACTGAGGGTGTCAGCACGCCATGTCTCTGCATTTCCCAACCTCAAACATCCATTTCACATGGAAAATGTAACCGTGGCTGAGGCTGTCTGGTCCATAATGAAAGATTCATTATGATTCCCCTTACATGCAATCAGACATCACTCTCCAGTATGGTCATCTGAAAATTAACAATTGCTGTCATGTTCTCATGTTCACCGACTGTTAGGTGACTGTAATTCTAGAAATCTTTGCACCTTCACAATTTGGATCAGCGCATTAACAGTACTTTCCTTGTACTTAAAAATTCTGGCCTTAATAGTGTAAAAGAAAAAATCAAGGTTGATCAATCAAGAGTGACCTTAAAAAGTTTCCTCTAAAAATATAAATACTGATCTCTATAAGATTCCTCTCCCTTTTCTTTTTGTTTGTGTGTTGGGAGAGATCCCTTCAAAGAAAAACATCCTCTCTTAACAATTCTGGAGGATCATGTTACCACATGTCAAATGATCTCAGAAAATTGATCCTGGGAACCTGATCCCAAAATTAATACAAGATTCTCTTGGCTCTTGGCTCACAGTCTATGCGGTATCTTTGAAACTGAGCCAATGTAAAATATCAGAACTTACATTCCCAATGATTTCTAAGTCCTGATCTAAATAGATCAAAATTCGCCTTGTATATGAACATAATTTTGCACCATTACAGGCTGTGCAAAAACATCAATACATCAATCACAGTGCAAATTTTTTAACAAATACCAATAGTAACATCAGTGTCATCTGTCCATTAAACCTGTCTGTGCATCATTTCCTGCTTAGCACCTCATTTTTGATGTCAGAGGTATCAGATCTATCCTATGGATGAGAGTTTTCTATCTCCTACTTCTTTGGAGAATCATACCAAGGTCTATACCCTTGTTGATAACAGCATTTCTTACAATACAAGTGGTAGCTTTACAATGCATACAATTCACAATGCATACAAAATTCCCTTTGACAGTATCATATACAAAATACAAGGTATACTTTAGTAGCTAGACAATTTGTAGCTATTTCCTCTCAATCCCATTGCAAAGTCTTTGGAATGTGGGATGTATCTGGTGTCTTGTACAGACACAAGTGTGATTTTGTCCTTCTGAGTTAGCATACTTGATGTTGCTCTGGGTACCCCATCTCAATGGATGTCAGCATGACAAGTGTCCTTCAGTGGCCTAATAGCCAATGTCTCTAATAGTGTAATGTCATTGTTCTAGAGTGATATTAGTCACCAAAGAAGTGTCCTTCCAGCGAGTCTGGATTGTGGCTGGCATGTAGGTAGCTGATGCCATCACCTTCCGTCTGCTTCTCTTCCTGGTCTGTATCAGCTGGCATGAAGCATGACGTGGGAGACCAGATGTTTTCATTATCTGTGAACATATAAACAAGACCTCGACCCAACATTATCATCCCCTTGGGTCCCTTACAGTCTTAATATCTTGATGATTTTTAACCCAATTCAGGTATCTCACACAATGTGATCTTTATCATTACATTCAATATTGATTGTTACAAAGCTTTAACATATTCTTTCTGGGGTGTAGAAGAGATAGATGATTAGTGATACCATATCCACCTCTTTCCTTATGAAAGTGGAACAGTCATAGCTTAACAAAATTGACTTCTAAATAAGTCTGATTCTAGCAAAAACATATTGTTTGCAAATATAATGTACCCTTTAAGATCATAATCATCATTACATTTTGGATAGTAATACCCATTTGTGCTGCAAGTGGACAGCATTCCTTATACTGTCATAATATTCCCAATTATACCCTTTTGATATTTGATCAAATTTGGCTAACATGGAACAATTCCAATAAAATGATTTCAAGTTATACATTGTACCAGTACCATTCAAAATTGTCAGGCATGTAATAAAGTTAGATCTTTTACCAAATACCCATATATTCCTAGAACAGAATATCTGTTAGTGACTTAATGATACTCTTCTGCATGTACATTGTTTCTCATACAATTACATGTGTGTGCATAGTGTGTTAAACCTGCCTATAGGGCAGTCTTTACAGTCCATGTGCTGCTTTTCTGGTGTCCTGTGCCAGACACCTCTGCCTTCTGTCCTTCTTCCGGGCAGATTTTCTTGCCATCAGATGCTCTTAATCATCTTCCATGGACTCCATGTATCTGAGAAAGTAAACAGAAAACCTCGACCCCAAATGAAAGCCTCATTGGGTCTTAGAAAGTTAGAAAGTGACAGAACATATATACCTTCAGTTTTGGAACCTTGGGGCTCATGAATTCCTTTGAGCTCTTTGTACCATAGCTTGCATGTAAGCCATGAGCTATGCAATTTAGCCTTTGCATTGCTGTTAAAAGCCCTGCCATTCCAAGCTGTTTGGAATAGACAGTTGTGCACAGTTATTCATAAAATCTGCAATCACTTTGCTCACTACTTCATTTGAGCTTGAACCCATAAACCAGGAGAGTAAGTATCTCCCATCATTTTTCACAGTTCAACCTTTGTGCCAGGAGCAAACTGAAATGCACCTTTTGCTCCAAAATATGCATGGATGTCTATCAGGGGTGAAATTAATCCACAGCAGTTTGCATTGATAAGCGATATCACCTGCTTGTTCAGGATATAGATGTACAATAGATCTTGCAAAGCAGCATGTATAGATGCTTAAATATTTGCTTTTTCAAATCCATAATCATAAAAATATCATTCTATAAATCACTTATGAATTGACCCATGTGTGCTGGGATCTTAAGTCTTTGTCTGCCTGCACACAATTTTTGCTTTTTGAAAAATTTCCACCTTGTGCAGTTATTAAAATTATAGCATTGTCTTATGCTGTACAAATATGCACAGAATTATCAAACAATTGCACAGAAGTTGTTGTTTCTGAACTACTGCCCTTAGCTTCATAACTGAAAAGATCTTAATACTGTGAATAAAATCATTACTTTCATCTGCTAAATCTGCAAATCTTCACTGCAGAAATAAATCAAATTATGCCAGTAACCTTTGAATTTGCCTTATTATCGTAGGTCTCTTTTCAATATCATGATCAGCTTCAATATCTGCAATTTTAATACATGATAGTATTGCCTCTTTCAAATCCTTAATAAATCACTGTACTGAGTAACAGAGTTCCTGATAACCTTAATAATTAACCACTGGTAAACAGATTAAATCCTTCTAACCATGCTTTTACCCTGCTGAGCATGTGTCTTAATTTTCCATAGTAAAAGCTATTCTAGTTATAAATCATTTGCTTTCTGGATACAGGTATATTAATATGCCCAGTAAAAAGTTTCTGAACTGCATACAGGTTGTTTGAATAAGCTCTGCTCAAGATTCATCCTGTTGCTTTATGTCCTGCTTAGAAAAGTGTTAATAATTCCTCCATAGTTAAAATTAGAAAGCCTTATAAATTCCTTTAAATCATATTCCAATTCATGCTTATTATATCTTAGTATTAAGTTTTTCTTCTAGCCAATTACAGCCTTAGTGATAAAACTTGCAACCTCAGTTGCTCTGATGCTATCTTCCACGTGGCTCAAGCCACGTGGCCGGTAGAGAAAAAACATTTCAAGCTGCTTCAGATTTAAGCCCAAACCTTAAAAGTTTTCTGTTTGCACTTTAATTACCTTGAGATATATACCAAAATTTCTCTACAGATAAAACATTTCTAGTCCTGATATTTTGTGGCATATAACAAAAGTCAGAGAAAGATTTTATAATTCTCCTTTTTTAACTTCCTTTATCAAAAAATATAAGCAGACATTCCTTTATAATTTTGCCTAAATCCAATCTAAATTAAAATTCAAATTCCCAAATCTTACTTTACTGTATTTGCAATCGCCCAGGTAAAGCCTGCCTTTACCTGGCTGGACCTCAAACAAAAGAGTTCCTAGGAGCTTTTTCACATGCTAAATGAGTTCGGAGGCTTGCTTGTTTAAAAAGAAATCTTCTGCCTTTGGTTACAGAATGGCAATATCTTTTTACAACTTAGGCTGTTCCGAATTTAACCTAATTCAGAATTATTACCTTGATTCCTTAATTTTGCTGAGAACTACGGTTTTATTAAAAAAATTTTTTGTTTCTTATCCGTTTTTTCCAAGTAATTGCAAGATCCTTTAAATGCCCTGCTTTGAGATTAAAGCAACCACTTCCTGATAGGCCTTTCAAATGCATCTGAGTCCCACCTCTCCTGAAAAGGCACAGGGAGTTTCTTGTAAAGATTAGCTTGCAGAACCTTTGAAATAAGAAGTGCTTAAGAAAGAACTCCTTAGCATTCTGCAGCAGTTTCTGCCTTGAGTCTTCACTAGGCTTTTCCGCTTTTGCGTATGAATAGCAGGTAAATTTGACTTTGCTTTCCGGCTGAAATTTTAACTCCTGCTTTTTCTTTTCCCAGTTGCTCCTTTTGAAATTCACTAGGCTCTAGCAACTGTTTGTTTCAGACTGAGAGTTCTCAAGTTCTCAATCGCCCCTAGTGAGGGTTTCCCTGGGTCAAATGTCCTTTTTCTTCCCCTCCCCCTCAGACCACTCCTCAGGTGTTTCTTAACCTCCGGAGATCCAGGTCCGAGAGAGGAGGCCTCCAGGAGGACTAGCAGACCCAGGTGGGGGAGGGAAACTGCACCTCCCTGACAGAGATAGTTTAAGAATCCCTCTCTGACCGATCGTGTGCTTCCCTCATCCTGATTCCGTCTCAGGCAATTAAGCTCTTGAGACTTCCATTTCTCCCCCATCAAGCTACGACATTAAGAGTCGAGCAGGGTTCAGAGGGGAGACCCACCTCAAGCAGAGGAGGACTTACCGTCCTTGGCCAGAGGATCGGCAACCTTCCTGGACTTCCGGCACCCGCCTACTATTAGCCTCGTGTCCTCGAACGCGTTCTCCCATTCGCTGTGTGAAATAAAAGAGTGGAATGCCACGAGAAAGTTGGGCGCCATTTGTAGCTCTCTCTGAGGTGAGAGAAGCCACAAGGTAGGAAGATAGAGACAGGATAGAAGTTTTGATACCACGAGGGAAGTGACGGAGTCCTGATAGAGATATGAGGTGTTCAGAATGAGTCTTTATTAATTATCAATGAGCCACAGCTAAGCTCTGATCAAAGGACCAATTCAGTAGGCTATTCCAGTCCTGAGATCCATTCCACGCAGGTCAGAGAGGTGAATAGAGAAAGATTAAAGATGGAGCTTGGCCAGAGGCCAAGCTCCTGCAAGGACAGCCATCAGGTAGCCTGAAAGAGAAGGAGCGAGCAGAGAGCAGAGGGCAGAGAGCAGAGAGAGAGAAGGCGGAGCCAGCTGGGCTAGATATAGTTTTTGATATGCAAATATACACAGTACATAGGGATGACCCTCATTGGTCAATGACAAGGCGCAGGTGTGGTTTCTCTTAACCAGGTGAGAACAAAGAAACCTGTTTTCCCGCCTAACCTGGGAGAAGCTGGGGTCAAGGGTCAGAGGCCTTCCTAGCCATGAGCACTACTGAGCATGCCCAAGACTGAGCAATCTGCACATACTGTTTCCCCCTTGCCCCTAGTTAGGAGTGGACTGCTACATACAGTAATGGAGAAAAGCAGTAGTTTGGGAGCAAAACAACTTGACTTAAAATCTCAGTTCTTCAATTAAGTACTTCTGTAAACTTAGGGAAGAGATTTTCGGTTTAGACCCTGTCAACTGGAAATCTAGAGATCCCCAGTTTATTTAGTTGGGAGGTAGAAACCCCAGGTTTTAGCCTTGTCACAGGAGAGGTTTCCCCCTGAGGGAAAGTCCCACTTCACTAGACAGTAGACATCCACTTCAGCTTTGGCTCAGGAGGTAGTGCATCAGCCTGGAAAGCTGAAGGTCCCCAGTTCCATCCTCAGA
This sequence comes from Monodelphis domestica, assembly GCF_027887165.1. Classification (NCBI taxonomy): domain Eukaryota; kingdom Metazoa; phylum Chordata; class Mammalia; order Didelphimorphia; family Didelphidae; genus Monodelphis; species Monodelphis domestica. The sequence continues at coordinate 74,306,290 of NC_077230.1, forward strand.
AGGAGGTTGTGATACACTGGGAAAGGCTTCTGGAGACAAAAGAGCTACTTGACTTCGGATGGGGTCTACCTCTCACCTGAAATGGATGTCTATTGTCTGGTGAAGTGGGACCTTCCCTCAGGGGGAAAGCTCTCTGACAAGGTCAAAACATGGGTTTTCTACCTCCCCACTAAATAAACTGGGGATCTCTATATTTCCATGTTAACAACCTCAATTTCTTCATCTGTAAAATAAAGAATTGTACTATGTAATTTCTAAGTTTCCTTCAACTCCAATCTTATTTAAGATGTCTTTAACAAATTCAATGTAAACTCTTTAAACTGTCTTTTCCCACTCATATTTCTTCTGATATAAACTATTGATTTTTTTTTACCATCTACTAATAGTTCACATTTATATGATACATGAAGGTTAACAGCATTTTATAAATATTATCTGATTTGATTCCAACTGTTATGGGTGTGGAAGGATACCCTTGGGTTCCGGAAGGATGCCTTTTGCAAGCATGCAATGACTCCAAACTTAGCTTAAAAACAAAAGGAGATTTATTAATTTAGAAAGTAATGTTGAGGGTGGCCAGGAGGATAGCAAGGTAGAACAGCAAGATGGGAAGCAGTTCCTTGGGAGGACAGCATGAAAGGAAAGGCTGTTCCTCCATGGGGACAGCCTGGATGGAGAGGCTGTCCCCCAGACGACATCAGTTCTGGGGATTTTATACATTCTTCACAACAGTTAGTCACTCAGGCATGAGGTGGGATGATCATGCTGAGGTCTGCCTGGGGACATAAAGATTCTTTAGTTTTAGGGGACAAACAGATGTCTGATAGGATCGAGGTATGGTCTGAAGGTGCATCTTTCTGACCATCTAGAGGACTATCAGAGGGAGATAGTCATCTCAGGACCCTAGGTGGGGTCATTGGGTGTTTTTAGGCTCAGAGTTAGAAAAACAACAAGGGAGTTTCCTTGACAATAGTTCACCTGGGTTTCTGGGGTACAGTGCCCATGTCATCAACAATCCTGAGAGGTAGGTGCTATTTTAAACATGAATGAAGAAAGTGAGGTAGACAAAGGTTAACATACTTGCCTAGGATCACACTACTAGGAAGTGGCAGTCTGGATCTTAATTCAGATCTATCCTGATTCCAGGTCCAGTGCTTTATCTACTCCACCCATCTAACTAATCCCCAAGAAAGAATACCAAGAAAAAAGGAGAACCCACAAAAGAATTGGAAATGATCCATTTTCATCATGATTAACTTCTTTTTTATGACCCAATTCTATGGTATCCTAGAATTTCAGAGCTGAAAGAGCCTGAGCTAGGCCATCCAGTCCAGTCCCTTACTCAATGCTTGTATATCTAGAGCAGGGGTTCTTAAATTGGGACCCACCAACTCCCAAGTACTCCATGGACAGATTTTAGCTTAAGAGGTGGGAAACAAAAAGAGTTACATTTTTACTGTCTTACCTATTAACTTACCTCTAAATGGAATTTACCATTTCTTTCCATTATTTCAAAACATTCTGAAAAAGGATCCATTGACTTTAAAGGACCACCCAGGGAGCCCAATAATGCAAGAAAAATTAAAACCCCCTAACAAGCAATAAGGCAGCTAGATGACCCAGTGAACAAAGTGCTGGGCTTGGAGTCAGGAAGACTCATCTCCTTGAGTTCAAATCCAACCCAAACACTAGCTGTGTGAATCTGAGTGAGTCATTTAACCTTGTTTGCCTCCATTTCCTTATCTATAAAATGAACTGGAAAAGGGAATGGCAAACCACTTTGGGATCTTTGCCAAGAAAACTTAACATGTGTCACAAAGAATTGGACATGACTGAAAGAAGACTAAAGCAATAAATAAGTCAGACATCTCATTTCCCACCCAGATTCATTTTGGACTTACTAGATTTCTGTCTGTACTCATTTTGATCTTCTTTGTCTTCTCTACCATGCCCTCAGGAAAGTCATTACTAGGAAATCTCATCTCCCCATGAAATAGAATTAGCCTTGTTATTCATATCTCCTCAGTACCTTTGATTGAAGGGTGGAGACATACATTCTTCTATTTAAGGAGAAGATTGACATTTCCTCAGACTTCTTATTTCTCACCAACCTGCACTCATTTTGAACTTTCTTGGCTTCTCCATGGTGCCCCTGAGCCAGGTACCTTTCCCCCATAACCCCCATTTACTTTGTGTGCTTAAATCCTGCAATAGATCCTGACCTCAAGGTCAGGAACTTTCTTTTTCATATGTGGATCCCCAGTCCTAGTGCTTAGCATAGTGCTTGGCACATAGTAGGCACTTAAATGTTTATTGACTATTGACTTGATCAGCTACAGAAGGACAACTGGGAATTGCCTAAGAGCAGAAAAAAATTTAAGCCTTTGGACAAAAGAATATATTCCTCTAAGAAAGAAATCAGAGATGGTAGTGGGATAGAGGATATGAGTGTGAAGGTAGTAGTAGGCTTCCTCTGCTGGAAAGTCATTTTGATTTTTTCCAGGTTCTCAAGTAAATGGGGGAAAAGCTGGTGGGATCCAGGGGGCCCAGGGAAAGGAGGGAACTAATTCTGGCCATGGAACTTGAAGCCTTTACAAACAGATGGCTCCACTTTTCAGAGGAGTTGCAACAAGCAAAGGGAAAGTTTGGGGATCATAACAGGGATGTTGTGAGTCTCTAATAAGATACTTTAATATATAGAAAACACTTTGCAAATCTTGAAATGCTATATATGTGCTAATTATTGTTATTATTATTATTATTATTATTATTATTGGCCTCTAGTCAGTAGGCCTCCAGTCTGATGATGACTTCATTTCCTGAGTATTCATTCTACTTACTGCACCTTGCTGTGCTCAGGCACTTTATAGAGCAATATAGGGTCTTGCTTGCTGGTAAATGTTTAACAAAGGGAATAGGGAATAAGCACATACTTTTTTGGTTTTCCCTTTTAATTTAATTTTTTTTTTCTCAGTTATATGTAATATGAACACACTTTTAAGTTTAAGCTGTGTTATTAAAAACTTTCTTAAATTTAAACACAGGACAACTAGGTGGTGCAGTGGATAGAGTACCAGGCCTGGAGTCAGAAAGACTCCTCTTCCCGAGTTCAAATATGGCCTCAGACACTTACTAGCTGTATGACCCTAGGCAAGTCACTTAGTCCTGTTTGCCTCGGTTTCCTCATCTGTAAAATGAGCTAGAGAAAGAAAGGGCAAACCACTTTAGTATTTTTATCAAAGAAAACCCAAAATGGGGTCACAAAGAGTCAGACACAACTGAACAAAAACAAAATAAAACTAAGCAATAAATAAATCAAGCACGATTTGTATTCCCTTTTCTGAGGGGTAAATCTCACACTGAAAAAAAAAATTTTTTTATAAACCCTTACAAGATTCTGTCTTGGTATCAATTTTTTTTTTAAAACCCTTACCTTCTATCTTAGAATCAGTACCATGTATTGGTTTTAAGGCAGAAAAGCAGCAAAACCTAGGTAGGAGATGGAGTCTAAATGACATGCCCAGCGTCACATAGCTAGGAAGTATGGCTGCAGTTTTGAACCTTCATTCACAGTGTTATGGGCATGGAAGGATACCCTTGGGGTTCAGGAAGGATACCTTTTGCAAGCATGCAATGACTCCAAAATTTAGCTTAAAAACAAAAAGAGATTTATTAATTTAGAGAGTAATGTTGAGAGTGGCCAGGAGGATAGCAAGGTAGAACAGCAAGATGGGGGGCAGTTCCTTGGGGGGACAGCATGAAAGGAAAGGCTGTTCCTCCATGGGGACAGCATGGATGGAGAGGCTGTCCCCCAGAGGACATCAGTTCTGGGGTTTATATGCTCTTTAGATGCTAGGTCCTGGTGTGGACAAGACCAGAGTGAGTGTTAGTCCCTCAGGCATTTGGTGGGGTGGGGTGGTCATCTGACTGGGGTCTGCCTGGAGGCATAAAGATTCATTTCTTTGTCCACCTTAAATCTAGAGGACAAAAGAGGGTAAACATCTCAGGACCCTGGGTGGGGTCATTGTGTGTTTCTAGGTTAAGAGTCAGGAGGATACAAGGGCAATGGAGTTTCCCTGATGATAGTTTGCCTGGGTTTCTGGGGGTACCGTGCCCATGTCCGCAGGACCTCTAAGTCTCAACACCTGGTTCTATTCACTGAACACCTAGCTGCCCTTTTTAGTATCAATTCTAAGACAGATAAACAACAAGGGTTGGCAATGAGGGTTAAGTGACTTGCCCAGGATCACATATCAAGGAAGTGCCTGAAGCCAGATTTGAACCAGATTCTCCTGACTCCAGACCTGGTGCTCTATCCACTATGCTATATAGCTGTCCCAACTTTGAACATTTAAATTTAACCATGAACTCTATACGTGGGTTAGAGCTGGCTCTAGAACTGAGACACACTTCTCCAAGTAGTGGTGGAAAGACTCAAGGTGGTAGTAGAAGGGAGACAGCACCAGGTCTGGGCCATGACTTCATCTCCTTCCAGGTTGCTCTCCTCTGATCTTTACCAGGCTCCAGAAACTTCTTCATCCTTAAAGATCACACTGACCCTGGAATTTATAGTCTGGAAGTACAGAGTGTACTTGCAAGTACTGAAGGTCAAGAGCTCCCTTCATTTCAGAAAGGCATCCAAGCTAGCCATCTCCTCCATTTCCTATCAAACTACACTCTTCTGGATTTTTCTGTTATGCCTCAGGACTCCTTCAGCTTCCTTTTGGGTGCTGCTTTCTCTGTTAGAATAGAGGTTCCTTGAGGGTAGGGACTGATTTCTTTGTTGTTGTTTGTATTTATATTCCCAGGACTAGAACAGTGTTTGTTATATAGTAGTTTATTAATCAATGTTTATTGGCTGATAGACTGACTTCCTAGGGCTTCCTCTGCCAACCTAATCTAAGGAACCCCCCCCCCCTTAAATTAAGATTAAAGAAGAAGCATTCAATAAAAGAAAGGACAATCATTTGAATAGAAGGCCAGAGGATTTGAATTCAGAATATCTAGATTCAAATGCGGGTCCTATTGCTAGTTATTTGTGCAGCCTCAGACAAATTATTTCTCCTGAGCCTCCATTTCTTCCTTTTTATGTAAAAGTTTATCAAAATGTTTCACTTATAAGAAATGCAGGCAAATCATGTGATCACATAGCACACAAAAGACTCCTTCAACCCATAAATCAGGAGCTTATTCCCACTGGTGACCTTGGTTCTAGAAGCCTGACAAGACAGAGAGGACAGGAAAGGGTTCCCATCTGTAGTGATGGGTAGATGATAACTCCTATCAAGTGTCTGACTCACTTTTGCCTCAGGAGTTTACCTCTGCTGAGCCCAAGGAACATATGCATGGTGGGCTGGAACCAACACTAACTAGCTTGGAGAGCTGATTGGTAAATTTTAATTGTGTGTATTTACCCTTCAGAACTGAACTGAGACATCAGGGCTTGATTTATTCTTTTGTTGATTGTCTTGACTTAAAGAAAGTGATGAAGAGAATGTTAATAATGCAGATCAATGTAAAAGTGAATGCTGAGCAAGTTTTTCCCCTGTATAGTCAGTTGCTATACAGTTATATATCTTGCTTTAATATTCTCTCCAAGCTTTCTTTTTCAGTGGAAGTTTGCATTTGCTTGTGGGTGAGTATGCCTCTGTTGCATTTGGGACTTCCAAATGGAGTCATGTCTACTCTTCCCTTTTGGCTTAACTATACCGAAGCAGGGGTATATATCTGACCCTCTATAGAGATACAAACATTTCCCTTAATTTCTTTCCATTCCAACATTAATCATAATAGATAAGGATTTGGTGGGTGCTGGATTTCCCTTTTTTTAAATGTTGGGTTGTATTTTTATTTATTTTGTTAAATGTTTCCCAGTTGCATTTTAATCTGGTTATAGTCTTGTGAGCTACACACAGCTGGTGAACTGCCACTTTGAAACCTTTAGTCTCATCTGATTCCCTCATTTTGAAGATGAAGCCCAGAGGGGTTTAAATGCTTGTATAAAATCATATAGCTATCAAATAGCAGAGGTGGGATTTCAGGGCCTCTCAGACTCCTGCTCTAATACCTCCTCCTTTTTTTCCCTGACATGCTGCCTCCTACTGAGACAAGGAAAGAAATGATAGTGTTTGGGGTAATGCCAGCTCCCCTCCAATTAGGATAATAATACAAATGCATATCCATAACTAGTGGGCAAATCAACTTCTTGATCCTTGTAAAGGTTAAAATTAATGGTTAGATGATGACTATGTGAAAGTATGAGGTCACCAGTATTTATTCTATCTTGGAGTCAGAAATTTATTTACAAATATTTACAAATAGAAAGGAAACAATAAAGAGAAATGTGAGGGGGATAAAGAAGTTATCTAGCCTATCAACCTAAATGTTTTGCTCCGGGTCTACTTAATCCAGGCAGAGATTAATTAGCTTTAAACCAGGAAGCAAGACGACTGGTAGTGAATAACCACTTGGCTGCCACCAAGGTGGAAGCTAGTCTCTCCAGAAGCTAGGAAAGGGGTCAGCTTTTTACATACCCACTGAAGTAATCCAAGAATCAGAGTCCAAGTAGGAGCCAAGCTCCTCCCTTGAAGACTATCTAAAACTATCTCCAGAAGATAATCCCTTCAAATTATCTTCTCAAAGACAATCTGCTCTGAAGGAGTTCGAGGCTTATTTTTTTATGGTGATTTCTTGCCCTTCCCCTCTTCACAGAGGCCAATCACAGTTTCCAAATTGTCTAGCACTACCCAGGGGGTACTCACCTTCTGAAGGTTAAGTTCTCATCAAAAAGATTCACAGATTCCTGGCTGATTGAATTTCTAAGGATGTGAATTCTCTAAGTACCTTGATAGCTTCTTACCCAGTACTAAATAGGTTGTTTAATCTTTTGTTGATTCAATTCAAAAGTAGACATGGGGGAGTTAATCCTGTCTTCAGTCTAGTGAGGTACTAAGTAGGGGTACTTAAGTTAGTATTAACTCAGGATAGACAATAGCATAAAGAATTCTCCTTCACACCCTGTGAGGCAGATGGTAATAATTTTCAGTGCAGATGAATGCTGAGTCCCACCCCTCAATTCTCTCACTGAGAGTCACAAAGCAGCAATTCACCAAAGTCTCAAAAAGCCCACAGGAGAAAGACCTAGAGTGCCTAATTGACCACAAGCTGAATGAGACATCTATATCACATCCTTGCACAGTTGGATTTCCTTTTATATAAAGGAGAATAAAATGGTTGTAATGAAAAGACATTGCACAATGAGAGGAGGAAAATTTTGTTGCATAGGAAGAAGCTTGCAGCTCATGTAGCAGTTGCAGAGGCAGAATTAGCTCTTCCGCTCTGTGTCCCATGTCAGAAAGAGAGAGAAAGAATTTCCAGAAGTTTGATGAGGCAATTCATGAGGAGTTGCTCCTTTGACTGGAAAGAAGTCAGGGTGATGAGGAGGTATCTTTGCAAGTTTGTTTGTAATTCCCTATGTCTCCCTTAATACTTAATATTTTTTTCTGACACTTGGTACAATGAATGCTCTTCTTTCTCCCACACTTCTCCAACACATGCAATATTAGGTTAGTCACCACCCGGGATCATAATATCTTCTCAAGTCTCTCATCTCTAGCACAGTACTGTCCTGTCTAGGAGCCCAGGAGCACAGAGACTTAGGCTGCTCTTTGGTGGTGGGATAAAGGGTAATATTTACTTCAGAGATTAAAAATACCTCCTGAAGCCTAGCAAAGGAAAGAGCCATGACTTGCTAGGAATGTCTCTGCCTCCCCCATATCTTCTTTCTCTGGAGTTGTTGCCTTCCCTATCTTAGACTAGTTAAACTTTCCTAGGGAGGGGAGGGAGAGGAAGGTGAAGAATTAGGAAAGGTGAGCTTGGGGCCGGAGTGTAACTGAAAAATCTGAAGGGATCTCCTCTTTGCTTAACTGCTTGTTCTGAGGGAGTACTCTTCCAGAAGGACTAGTAAGTCCATTCCCCTAAGGGAGACCAAATTTCAGCAAAATGGCTAAAAGAATGCTATCCTGGGAGCTACTGGGTAGCTCAGTGGATTGAGAGTCAGTCCTGAGGATGGGAGGTCCTAGATTCAAATGTGGCCTCAGACACTTCCTAGCTGCATAACCCTGGGCAAGTCACTTAACCCAAGTGCCTAGCCCTTACCAATCTCCTGGCATAGAACCAATACACAGTAATGATTCTAAGATGAAAGGTAAGGGTTAAAAAAAATGCTATCCTGGAAGTCAGGGGAACTGTGCATTGGATTGTAATGAGGAACTGTCCTAGAGGGATGTTAGATGTTAGTCTTATCCCTCACTATAGTCCTACAAGATCATAGTGTAGTGGGGGGTGGGGGGGGCTCTCCCTTCCCTTTATGGTTTATGCTCAAATACCATGCCTAGTTACCCATTTGGCAGCTTGAGGGGATGCCTGCTTCTGGACAGGTATGATCCTGATTGATTGAAAATAATTTCGTAGATCTACAAAAGTGACCTTCTAGATCCCTTTAACTTCCTGCTTTCCTTTTTTTCAGCTGTTTTATTAAGTGTAACTTTCTAAATATCCCAACTTAACTTCAGTGAGGGGTGGGAAAAGACAGATCCTTTTCTCCTCCCCCACCCCCACCCCCAGCCCCATGGAATGTGGATTAAATTAGGCAGGATCCCATCTGGGTGCTTTTTTGCTTCTTTGGGGTTTATTGTTTCCTGATCTTAGGTGAATGAGTTCCCTAGGATGAAGCTGTTCAAGTTTTGAAATTACCTTCTGAAATGGAGAGGTCTGGAGGCCTTGAGCTCTAGTGAAAAAGATAACTGTTGGCAAGGGAAGCTTCTGAATCAGAGAGTCCCCACAGAAAAGAAGATTGGACCAAATGACCCATTTTACAAGCATAGATGCACTAAGAGTGGTTTAAACAGTGCCTAATCTAGGTGAAATATAAAATACCTAATTAGCATCTAAGAGCACCTTCTATTACTCCCCCTGCCCTGACATGATACCAAAGCAGAGAGCATAGTATTTGCTGCACAGGAGTCATAGCCAAGAGGGCAGATAGAAAGGAAAAGGGAAGATAGAAACCTCTCTCTTCTATAGACATAAACATATAAGCAGTATATGCTAGTTTGTTTTTCGTTTTAGCTTGTTTTGCAGTCTCTGGTTCAAGGAATAGACACTCATTGGAATTTTGGTAGAGATCTGTTCTAAACCCATCCCCAGGACTGGTATCTTTGAGTGTTATAAGACTTTTGATACACTCTCGTAGGTAAAAGTCTTTGGCTTTGGGGTTTAAGTTAGTTCTCCCCTCCTTTCTCTTTCTTTCCCCTCCTAGATGTATATATGTATTCATTTCAATATCATTTGCAAAAATGCATCATTTGGCTGCTTTGTCAGAATGATCTGGATACTTAAATTGCTGTTTTAAAGATTTGCTAGCCCTGTTTGATTTTCCACTCCCTGGACCCATTCTGCAAGCTAAGAAGTTTTCCAAAAAGGTTTTAATCTGTTCTTTGCTTTTCTCCATGCAGTTTTGTATGTATTGTGAACCATAAATGTCATATTTTATGTCTTCTATTAGGTATATAATTTCTCTCTCCATCTCAATTATAGACTTTCATTTTGTACTTAGATTGCTTCCCTTGGCATCTTACCCAACTATCTGATTCTCCATCACTAAAGTTTTAACATTTTCTGTCTTCTTTCTACCATCTCCCTTTTTGCCCTTTATGCTTATGCCCTCATGTTTCCTCCCTGGGGTACCTCCCCCATTGGTCTCTTTTTTACTAGATAATGCTAGAACCTGGCATCATGTGGTATAATGATTATTCTTAGCCACAACTTCTGAATAACGGGGTTTTGCTCCAGAAGCTATTGCTGCTTCCATGGATTTCAGGTCTGGGGTCTCCTTTTCTCTCAGTCTGCAGTGAGAGCAACCCTGCTTGCTATTAGAGTCCTGTCTCCCACAGTTTTTGTTATTATATACTTTTCCTTGATAATATGCATTTTGACCTTTCCCATCTCTCTTGTTTTGGCCCTGTTCATAGCGATGTCTCATTGGGCACTTTCTTACTATGTGTCCCTGATGAGAACATAAAAACAAGTCCTGGTGTCTCTTTGCAACCTCTGTTGACTTTGGGGTGTCTGTCTATACTGTATGGTTTGTCTTTTAAGTGTCTTAATTGTAGCCAGGTTCTTAACCTCCTGTCTTTCTGCCTTAATGTTTCATTGGTCTCTTGGAGTTTTTTCTTTAGATCATCCTTTTCTCTTTCTTGCTCTACTTCGTTATCATGAAGATAGGTGTCAATGTCCCTAAGTTTGTTAAGTGAGATGGTGTCAAACTTAGGGCAATAGTTCCTGAAGAAATCCCTCAAGTGCTGTGATAAAGAATGAATGCTTTTCAACAAACTGAGTGATGCATAAGTCAGAGTGATTGATTGACAGGAGCATGTGAATAAGAGTCACATGAGAGCCTAAGTCTGGAAATCTGGGATGAGATTCTATGCCCCAAGGAACAGACGTCTCTGCTGGAAGGACCTTGGTTTAAGGCTTGGAGAAGACAGGGTTCTGGCTTCTCCTGAGATCAGCTAAAGAGAGAGAAATCTTTGAATCTGGCTGCTGGCAGCTTCAGTAAAGAAGATTGAAGACAGACTTCATCTCTGGACCTGTTTGAATACAAATCAACTGAAGATCCTGGCCCATTTGATTGGACTCCTTGTGTGAGATTTGACTATTGGGAAATTTATTGCTTAGCTTACTAAGATAGTTTTAGATAGTTTATAGACATTAAATTGTAGATAATTTGTAGACTTTCTCCTTACCCCTGTTCCTTCCTCCCCATCCGAACCAATAAATCTGAATTTTTTATATGTTCCCTCTTATTCTTTCCTCACCAAATTCCTATCATAGCAGTGCTTATCACAGCCCTTGAAAAATTGTCTCCTCACATGTGCCTCTGATTCTTTTGAATCAGGGTGAAACCCCAACAGTCCCTCAATTTTTTTTCAATAAGGTGATCGATAAATGTGCTTGGGTGTTCGGTTTTTTCTTGGGATAACCTGTCAAATTTTCCCCTTGCATTAAGTCTTTCTGAGAATTGCTTCATTCCCTGCAATAGAACCTCACGGCATTTTTAAAGATAGGTCATTGATCTTGGATTAGAAGAATCCAGATTTTCAAAAACTTCTGACTGGCTCATGAGTGAGGAATTTTTTCTAGTTTGCTCAATAAAGTTTTTATGTTCCTGGAGCATAAAAAGTTCAGATAAAAGAATTTCTACTTCCTCAGAATCTGGTTCATAGAGGCAGAATGCTCTTTTTAGTTCTTTGATTACAAGATGAGGTTCTGATAAAAATTTAGGCATACATTTATGTAACAACTCTAAGTCATTGGTGGTGAATGACTTGTGAACCTTTGCATATAAGATGCCAGAGTTATCAGTGACCTTAGCTACATCACACAAAGGCATAATCTTTTGAGCCTTTGATGCATTTGCAAGATTGTTAGCAGATGCATTAGTTGGTGCCTTGTTGCTTTGTGCTATTGTATCAGTCGCCCTGTCACTTCCCCCTACTGCCCCTAATGGTGTTTCATTATTAGTATTAGTAACAACAACATCCTTATTAGTCTGACTCTTCACATCCCCAGTCAC